>NC_133686.1:13646062-14333562 GCF_048934315.1 Petromyzon marinus
GGCGCGATTGTCTAATAGCGAGGTAGCGCATTAAGCGCCTGGCGGGCGCGTATTCGCGCGGCTGTTTTTATAACGGCCCTTTAAATCGGAGCGAAGTGGTAGCGGCGTGTCTGTTATTGCCCGAGCGCGGGGAGCGGGTGTGTGAGGGAATCGCGCGTCGGCGCGCCGCAACTGTTTATTCACGTGCAAGACTGGGTTTTATTTTGCGAGCGCGCTCACCGCGGCACGCCGCCACTGAACAGCGTCGTGCATCGTAAGCGTAGAGCAGGCGGCCGCATCGATTGAAACATGCCGATGCGATCAGCAACACAGTCAGGGGCACAGGGGGGCAAGGAAGTGGGGGCCGGTAGCCCGGACCCGACAGAGCAGCCGGGGGGTAGTGGGACAAATGTAGCGGGGGAGTCGAGATCCAACGGCCCCGACAATTCGGTGATGGCGGGGGACGGTAGCCCCCACAGTTTGGCGTCAGAAGCGGTACAAACCCCCGTCTTACCCCACGCAAAAATAAAGCACATATTTACCGGCCGGGGGACCCCTTTGCGGAAGGCATTCGCCCGCAACGTCATAGGGGCTAAGGAAATTAATGGGTGGATGTATGAACCTGGATGGGTGGGCAGCCAATTTTGTGGAAGCTCTACCTGCAAGCGCGCAGATACAACTAGAGGAACTGATGCGCCGACTTGATCTGCGTTTTGGTACGCGTGATGAGGAGGAGGCAAAAGCGGCCTTAGAGGAACGCCGTCGCCAACCCGGTGAGGACCTGCGTGATTACGCCGAGGATGTGCGCGAACAAAGATCGCATGCCCGGGGTACACGACAGAGGTAATTTAGGAGTTGGCCGCCGAGAAGATCCAGCGATACTTGACTCGCACGTCGTGGTGGCAGCCAGACATGAGCTGTACGCGTCTTCCCTTTAACGCCCTTGTCGAGCACGCGTGTAAATGTGAGAGAATTTCCAGCGAACGCGCGCAGCTCCGGGGGCTGGGACGAGAGCGCACCATCGCAAGCCTGTCTCTAGAGGAGGAAGAGGAAGAACAGGAGCTCGCCAGGACGGTAAGGGGTCGGCAAAGGGAGCCTCCGGTATCCCGCGAGACAACCCTGGGATGGGTGGCGGGGATACAGATGGGCATAAGGGTTGTGGCCGGCCAAATATCCAAGTAGGTGACAGGGTGACCCACGTACATGAGAAAGCGAGTAAAAATATGAAAACCATCCAGTCCGAGATGGGGGAGCTACGCTCCACAGTAGGCGGACTGGCCGGGCGGGTGTCCCAGTTAGAGTCCGACCTGGGACAGCTGCGTACGGGAAGGGGAAGAAGAGATGGGCAGGGGGCCTCCAATGGGACCGCCCCTGAGCGTGTTACCTGTGTGACCGTCAAGGGCATCTCGTGAGGGACTGTCCTCAGATCGCCCGCGCTATAAACGAGCCAGGGTTAAACGCCAACGCCCCCTAGAGAGTGGACCACCTAGGGGTGCAGTCAACATGGTCCCTTTGCAGAACGACGATGATAATAATGGTGAGCGAGTGACCCCCACGCAGATTCCGACCACAACACCCAGGGACGTGGTGAGCACGAGTGACTGGCTGCGGGAGCTGGTGGCGGGAATCACGGGGGCCACGTCGCTGGTGGAAGGACAGGTGAACGGGCAGCGTACCCGGATCCTACTGGACACGGGGGCCGTAGCCTCACTCGTGAGCGCCGCGAACTACAGCGTGCTCGGGGTTGACATGAACCGCCTGCAGGCCCCGGATCGCGCGCTGCACACAGCGAGCGGAGCCGGGATGGGATTGCTGGGAAGGATCTCCCTCGAGGACCGTCTCGGAAACCAGGTGTGCACACAGGAATTCTACGTCTCGAGTGTGTTGTGCCACGAGTGTATTGCAGGTTCGGACCTCCTGGAAAAGCTGGGGCTCACCGTACAGCCCCGCCAGCGATGCACCACCGTGGAGGGCAGCGGGGAGCATATCCCGTTCCTGGGACCCGAGCCGAATCGCCCTCGCTTCACACCCGTAGCCGCTACGCTGGTGTCGGCCGTCACCATCGGGCCACTCGCCGAGATGCTGGTGCCAGTGGCAACCCCCTCCGCCGACCCCACACACCGACCATCGGGCGAGGTAATGCTAACTCCTCACCCGGAGTTGGCAGCGCGGTACGGAGTTGTAGGGTCAGCCACGCTGGTAATCGCAGATGGGGGCCGACTGTTTATGCGGGTGTTTAACCCACACAGTACCCCGGCAATGCTACGACAATGCACCACGGTAGCCACCATACACCCCCTGCACGCGCGCCACTCTAACGACTCGGTGTTTGCACTCTGGGCGGAAGACCCTGGCCGCCCCGAGGACAACCAGGATCTGGCCTTGCAGTTTGGCACGACCCCCCGGGCCGAGATCGTTCCCTTGCATGATGCATTACATGTGCCTTGGGCAGAGTTACCCAAGGGGGAGGCCGATCAGCTGCGCGGATTGCTGCAGGAGTACGCCGACGTGTTCAGTGAGCACGATTCAGATGTAGGCCGGACAGACCTTGTTAAGCACCAAATTGACACAGGTGCAGCTCGACCCATCAAACTCCCCGCATACCGGGTGGGCGCGCCTGAATGGACCCAGATCAAGGAGGCAGTCGCAGATATGCTACGTGATAACATAATCCAGCCCTCGGCGAGCCCCTGGTCTGCCCCAGTGGTGCTAGTGACGAAAAAGGATGGGTCGACCCAGTTCTGCGTTGATTACCGAAAGTTGAACGCAGTCACCCTCGGCGACGCCTTCCCCATACCGCGCATTGATGACACTTTTGACAGCCTCGCAGGAGCATGGTATTTTTGACCCTCGATCTGTCGTCCGGGTACTGGCAGGTGGAGATGGCGGAGGAGGATCGGCCAAAAACCGCATTTACCACCTCGATGGGACTGTTCGAGTTTCGAGTGCTTCCGTTCGGACTCACTAACGGGCCCGCGACGTTCCCGCGGTTGATGGAGTTGGTGATGCGGGGCTTGCAGTGGGAACAGTGCCTGATTTACCTGGACGACGTGATAGTGTTCAGTAGATCTCTTTCTGAGCACTGGTCCAGGCTGCGAGAGGTGTTCCAGCGATTGCGAACAGCCCATCTCAAACTCAAGCCGCGTGTTACCTTGCGCAGCGCAAGGTGGGGTACCTCGGACACCGAGTAAGCGAGGCAGGGGTGCGCACCGATCCGGAGAAGGTGCGCGCCGTGGTAGAATGGCCACGGCCAAGGAACCTGATGGAAATCAGATCATTCTTGGGGCTTGCCACCTATTATCGCTGATTAGTAAAGGGATTCAGTGAGGTGGCACGCCCCCTCACCCAACTCACCTCCCCTAAGAACCCCTAAGAACCAGGTACCCCTGAGACCATTCCGCATCAGCCAGACGAACCAGCTGGTTGGGATCGACCTGCAGGGACCATTCCCGCGATCCCACCGGGGCAACCGATATATTCTCGTAGCAGTGGAGTACTTCACACGCTATCCCGTAGCCGTGGCCATCCCCAATAAGACAGCCCTCATAGTGGCCCGAGTATTCGTGGAACACTACGTACTTAAGCACGGGATCTCCAAACGAGTCATTACTGACCAGGGTAGTGAGTTCGAGGCAGAGCTATTCCAGGTGCTGTCCCGGGAGTTCGGGATTCAGAAGAACCGAACTACGGCGTCTCACCCCCAGGCAAATGGGATGGTAGAGAGGATGAACCAGACTCTAGCTGGGAAGCTTAAACACATGGCGGCCGCGAATCAACGGGACTGGGACGAACACCTCCCCTATGCTCTGTTCGCCTATGCCACCACAGTACACACATCCACGGGACAGACCCCGTTCCTAATGATGTTTGGTCGCGAGTCTCGCCTGCCCACAGATCTACTGTTCGGTGTCCCTCCGCCACAACAGGAGGAAGGGAGCCGCCCCGTGGAGCACTTGATGGAGACCCTACGAGGAACTAGGGTCCGAGCCTACCCGCAAGGCGAGGCCGCACACCAGCAGCAGGAGCAGGGCGCCCGACCCCAAATGGAGCCCCCCTTTTTCTCCGTGGGCTGTAAGGTGTGGCTGCACACCCCTCGCGTCGGGGCCGGACAGGTAGGGAAGCTAACCACCTACTGGCAGGGACCCTGGACCGTGGGGCGACAGATCTCCCCCTGGACGGTACTGATTCAAGGGGGGGAGAGGGGCCAGGGATGGTAGCCAATGTCCAGCGACTAAAACCATGGAGGGCGGACCCAGCGAGGGAGGACCCCGCCGTTCGAGAGCCCCGAAACCCCAGGGTCCCCACACCCCCCATACCCGGAGGCCTCGCACAGTATATGGGCCCCACGGAGCCCCGGGCCCCAGGGGGACCCAACCCGAGCCGGGAGAGACGGGGACGATGGCCCCTGAGCCCTACCGCCTGCGAGTTTGTCTCCCAGCCCGCAGCGACCCAGGACCGGAGAGAACCACTAGAGTGTAGGAGGAGACCGCCACCAGAACCCCAAGAGACGGAGCCACCACCGCCGAGGCCAGCCACGAGAGCCGGACGAGTCCCGCGGACCCCGCGGCGCTACCTCGTAGGGGCAACCCAGGCGAGGTGCTCCAGTCAACCCGGGACGGGGACTGGCACCTCGGGGGGCTGTGTGGTGTCATCGCGGCGGGGCAGCTCCGTCGGGGATCGTACCCACCGCCGTGACACCACCACCGGGGGGTGACAATGCCGACGCGGTGCGCCTCGCCGCCCCCCACACCCCCACCCCCCCCCCCGCACGAACGCACACACACCCCACATAGAGCCGGGAAGGGAGGTCACCTGACCGACAGGTTTTTATCCAGAAGCCCCTAATGGGATCAAGCTTCATGGTTTCCTGTGGCCGGGAAATTGGGCGATCTCACCCCCGTAGCTGACGCGCACCGCAGCGCCGTGACCTGATATTAAAGTTACGTGGTCACGGCGGAGGCCGCAGAGCAACCGCGGATGAAATCACGCACACACGGCACGGGGCGTGGGAACGGCGGTACGCCTTTTGTCATAGGTAGAATTAGGGGACCCCAATAACAATGAGACAGGAGCATTCCGAAATCTGAATGGACAAGGCAGCACGGGGTGCGGAAGCATGCGAATGCCTTTTGTTTTAGGTAAGGTCACGGATCCGAATGTGAAAGAGACGAGAATAACTCGGCCTCTGAATGGACAGGGCAGGCGCGGGTGCGGAAGCATCTGAATGTATTTTGGGTGGATAAAATACGGAGGCTTAGCGTAGCTATAGAGACTTCTTCTGAAAATCATCGCGGTCCACGGAGCAGCAGAGTCAGCCGTTCGAGACGTTCGTGTGACGAGCTCCAGCACAGCCAGGCTCAACCCTCTACGGAGACGACTCACAGCCTCGTCCTTCTACAGCGTTCAGCGCAGCAGAGTGGAAGTAAGCACAAGTGAGAGAGAAGTGAGTTTGAGAGATTTAATCGAGAGTGGGGAGCGGAGCGAAAGGCAGAGTAGATTCATCCCAGGATCCCAGGGGGAGTAGGCTGGCATCCACTGATGCACACACTTGCGTGTAGTTTAAACGGGTTACTCGCAGTAAATAAAATTACTCATCGGGGGATGAACTGTGTCGTGTGGTCTTTGGGAGCATGAGGAGAATGGTAGAGCATGCTTGGTGTTTACGTACCCGTACGATTATTTACCGTGGTGTTCAGCGCGCGCGTACCTAGGCGACGATTTCCGGGGGGTGTCCAGTGCTCGCGTACCTGTGCAATTGCCTACAGTAGCGCTTAACGCTCGCGCACCTGTGTGACTGTGTTGCGGTCACGCACCGGCGCGATTGTCTAATAGCGAGGTAGCGCATTAAGCGCCTGGCGTGCGCATATTCGCGCGGCTGTTTAAACGGCCCTTTAAATCGGAGCGAAGTGGTAGCGGCGTGTCTGTTATTGCCCGAGCGCGGGGAGCGGGTGTGTGAGGGAATCGCGCATTGGCGCGCCGCACCTGTTTATTCACGTGCAGGACGGGGTTTTATTTTGCGAGCGCGCTCACCGCGGCACTCCGCCGCTGAACAGCGTAGCGCATCGTAAGCGTAGAGCAGGCGGCCGCATCGATTGAAACATGCCGACGCGATCAGCAACACAGTCAGGGGCACAAGGGGGCAAGGAAGTGGGGGCCGGTAGTCCGGACCCGACAGAGCAGCCGGGGGGTAGTGGGACAAATGTAGTGGGGGATTGGGATCCAACGTCCCCGACAATTCGGTGATGGCGGGGGACGGTAGCCCCCACAACTGCATATCATAAACGTTTTGCACACTCTGCTGCTGCTCGGATGGCATAGGTCATTCTCACACCAAGTTGTCGTATGCACATTGCACACATGCTAAAAATGTGCATAAGTGGATCAAGTGATTCGAGAACAAGAAAGCCATCCTTGCCACTCCAAGCAAGGACAGCAGTGACCCCAGCAAAGGCACAGGGAATGTAGAAAACAATTGGGGCGCTCTGGAGCACCGTGGGCACACGACAGACTGATGCCCGTGTCGTGCAGCGAATCACCGTGTTAATTTGGCAGCTGATTCCATCCAGAGCACACAATTTACCGCGTATGTTGGTCATGTTACCACCTCATTAGCTAAAAATTTACTCGAAGTTTTAAGCTCAAACTACACACGCCCACTCCAACCTTCTTCCTCAGGGGTCCCTGGAAAATGCCGCCACAGCTACGGGAGAGGCTGTGGCGCTGCAGCGAGGGCCAACGGAGTTTAGCGATGCACAGAGGCAGCTGCCACCTCTGTGCGTTTGTCAGCAACGATGGACTTTGATCAATCCTTCTTTCCATTCTCACGAGGAATGGAGTATTACTGTAGTAGTACAGTCTATTGCACAGTACTAATAGGAACACAATATGAACATAAATACTTCAAGATTAAAGTTATTTTTTTTCTGTAACAACTTAGATTCATAGAATGATTGCATTAGATTAAATTAATTCAACTACAGACCACAATTTCAACAGCTTCAACCTAAATCAAACGTCATATGTGGGTAATCACTAAATATTCGACTGCCCATTCGGGCACAACCGAATAGTCCTTAATAAGGATATATTCATATTCTTTGGGTCTTTCGGTAAAGTCACATAGGATAGGTTCAAAGAAAATAACAAAAAACTACGATGTTTCCATCGTAACACAAGCGGTCGTCATCAGGAAAAGGGAGGTTAGCTTCTAAAGACTGCTGTTTATAAAGGTTTTAAATGGCGTAGCTCAAATGTCAGCAGCGACTGCGGCGGTGGTGGGTTTTCCACCAATCAAAGGGCTGCCAGGTAAATATGAGCATGTTAATGTAAAATCGCCGAGCATCCTCCACGGCAAGTGTGCCAAGGTGGCTATGTTAATGTGAGAGATTAGCATATTAATGTGAAAGATTAGCATGTTAATGTGAGAGATTAACATGTTAATGTGAGAGATTAGGATGTTAATGTGAAAGATTAGCATGTTAATGTGAGAGATTTACATGTTAATGTGAGAGATTAGGATATTAATGTGAGAGATTAGCATGTTAATGTGAGAGATTAGCATGTTAATGTGAGAGATTAGCATGTTAATGTGAAAAATTATCATGTTAATGTGAGAGATTAACATTTTAACGTGCGCGATTAGCATGTTAATGTGAAAGATTAGCATGTTAATGTGAGAGATTAGCATGTTAATGTGATAGATTAGCATGTTAATGTGAGAGATTAGCATGTTAATGTGAGAGATCAGCATGTTAATGTGAGAGATTAGCATGTTAATGTGAGAGATTAGCATGTTAATGTGAGAGATTAGCATGTTAATGGAAGAGATTAGCATGATAATGTGAGAGATCAGCATGTTAATGTGAGAGATTAGCATGTTAATGTGAGAAATTAGCATGTTAATGTGAGAGATCAGCATGTTAATGTGAGAGATTAGCATGTTAATGTGAGAGATCAGCATGTTAATGTGAGAGATTAGCATGTTAATGTGAGAGATTAGCATGTTAATGTGAGAGATTAGCATGTTAATGTGAGAGATCAGCATGTTAATGTGAGAGATTAGCATGTTAATGTGAGAGATTAGCATGTTAATGTGAGAGATTAGCATGTTAATGGGAGAGATTAGCATGTTAATGTGAGAGATCAGCATGTTAATGTGAGAGATTAGCATGTTAATGTGAGAAATTAGCATGTTAATGTGAGAGATCAGCATGTTAATGTGAGAGATTAGCATGTTAATGTGAGAGATCAGCATGTTAATGTGAGAGATTAGCATGTTAATGTGAGAGATTAGCATGTTAATGTGAGAGATTAGCATGTTAATGTGAGAGATCAGCATGTTAATGTGAGAGATTAGCATGTTAATGTGAGAGATTAGCATGTTAATGTGAGAGATTAGCATGTTAATGGGAGAGATTATCATGTCAATGTGAGAGAGTAGCATGTTAATGTGAGAGATTAGCATGTTAATTGTAGAGATTATCATGTTAATTTGAGATATTAACAAGTTAATGTGAGAGATTAGCATGTTAATGTGAGAGATTAACATGTTAATGGGAGAGATTTGCATGTTAATGGCAGAGTGCCGAGCAGCAACCTCAAGGATGGCGAGCGAGGTAGCTGTTTTATTGTGAGAAATTTAATCTGTTAATGTAAAAAATCAGAGCCGAAAATAACAACTAACATCTTAAGGTGGTAGGATGGCAATATCACAGCCAGTTATGACTTAAACTGGTTAATAACGTCCTTACAATGATTGCTCCGTTTGTACCCATCTTCTCGGTAGAAATTGTGTATGTGTCTATATATATGGATGGCTTCATGAACGAATCTTTGTTGATAGCCAGTGGGTTTGCAGAGTACCTTCGTCTTAGGGAAATAATTGCCCAAGTTGATGTAGCCCTCCCACATTAACATAGCCACCTTGGCGCGTTCGCCGTAGAGGATGCTTGGCGATTTTACATTAATATGCTAATTTTTACCTGGCAGCCCTTTGATTGGTGGAAAATCCACCACCGCCGCAGTCGCTGCCCACCACTTACATTGGCTGCTGACATTTGGGCTACGCCCATTTTAAACCTTTATAAACAGCAGTCTTTAGAAGCTAACCTCCCTTTTCCTGATGACGACTGCTTGTGTTGCGATGGAAACGTCGTAGTTTTTTGTTATTTTCTTTGAACCCATCTACGTGACTTTACCAAAAGACCTAAATAAAATTAATTCCTGCTGTCACGAAAGCTTAAAGTCAAGATTTAAGGATATATTCTGCAAAATTACACAGTTTGGCCCATATATATGGCTTATTCTTAAAATAACCACAAGTTGCCGATTCCATCGGCATGCTAGGGAGAACACCCCACTCGAGTCACACACTCACAAAGACACACACACACTGAAAGACAAAGACACATGCACGCTCACTCTCCAACCGTTTCATCTCATCCACACTGCATCCAACCAGCAAACTTGCAGGTCACAACACTTCTCCTTCGGCTTCTGTGCGTGCCCACACTGCTCCACTTGGGAATTCCCTCCCATCGTCTCTTTCCCTCTCCCCACCCAAGCTCTTGTAAAACCCTTGCTCACGTGTTAACTCCCATCGATTACAACTCTACAGACGGAGATGCTTGTTGCTGGCCGGCCGCTTGTTGTTGTGCATTTGGACCTGTGCTCGGAAACTGCGTTGAACCAAAACCCGACGACTAGGCACCACTCGCTCAGTTCATGCCCCGTCCGCAGAATCAACGACTGTGAAAGGAGAATCAACCATACGTATCATGCACTGCCCCCCCACCACACGACAAACCAGGCGTCTGCTTGACGCAAATAATTCATTCTGAACATTGGCCTACTCAACACAATCCATATCACTCAAAAGACACACAAGTCATTAACTAAAGCCTAATCCTCAAGACGTGAACCATCAGTGGCCGTAAAAGCATCGCGACAGACCAAATGATAACCATCCGTCGTTTAGAAGTACAGTAATAATTTTTCCTCCTTAATTCTTTTGTTTTGGGTTGTACTTCTAATTGCATAAATTACCAACAGATCCATCAATACGAATTCATCCTTGACACCTTCGCCACGGAGCTATGCTCAAGGGGGGAATAGCGTGTCCAACCGGTTTCATTATCAGGCGATCTGGTCCACAATGAATTAAAAGTTGGCCCAAGATAAGGATCTCAGGGGAAAGCGCGCACCCCATCGCACACCCTCACTCCAAGCCATTTTTGTAATCATAAAATCTTGCCGATAGATCTATTAATACATTTGTGTCTTTGGGAAAAATAGCTGTTTTTTTATTGTCTTTTCGTATGAATATCGTCGTATAATCTTAAGTACCTTTCGTTCATAATTGCCACACGTGCTCGTGTTACGCTGCATAAGAATTAATTGCTCTGATATCCAAAGTGAAACGTGATAAGAATCGACTTGAAGGTCGATGAATGGATGCGGTACTGTGTGAGCAATTTTCAAGTATACAAAATTGCATTTTATAAAGTTAAGGTTTTTGTTTAGAATAGCGAATGCATGTTATTAACGACTCTCTTTCTCACCAATTGAGCTCGCGTTAGGCGGGGGAAGGAATCACATCTGCCGTTATCAAAGTGAAACAACGCAGTCGTGATGATACTGTGTTTATACTGTGTTGAAATTCCCAGAATGAGTGTTGCATCTTTTAGAGTTAAAGTTTAGTTAGAAAATAAAATTGATTAATGCAGAAGTGGTTGTGTGTTCTTTCCTGAAATTTATGCATAAGAGCTGTATCCTGCGTTGAGATCTGAATCTGGAGACCTGACATAAATACACATAAACTCAATAAATGTTAAAGCGAGAATAATTTTATTATACCAATCGATAATACGAAGTTAAACAACGAAGCCGAGTTTAATCTGACATGCTCACAGTACCTGCATAACTGCATACGATTGTCTCATCCCGATTGGATACGACCCTCGTTAACGAGCCTGATTATCTTAACGGCTCGCATTAGCATAATCAAACACTCGCACAATTTAATACGAGTAGCTCTCGAATTAGCATAATTTCTGCGCATAATTACATCAATTAACATCATTTTGGATAATTGCGCAATTTTCCAAATTTCATTTAATTTTTATTATTTTCATCAAATTTTCATAACCTACATATACAACAAATTGGGGGCTCGCCCGGGATCTCTCGCAGACAGTTTATGCTTGAAATAAGGACCGAATTACGGTTGTGTTAACCAAGGTATTGTGAACTGACATTGCCCTGTAATTATAAACGGATGTAAAAAAAAAGAAACGCACTCTGAAGGAAAATACCAGAGTAAGCAGAGTATAACAAAGACAGTTGGATTAAGATTATTTGCTCGAGTCGAACTGATGCATTCTGTGATAAAACTGTTTTGATATGCACTCTGAAGTGGAATGCCAGAGATGCTCGTATTAAGAGGAATGTTTTAGTGGATTGCGGGATATTGGGAACTTGTATCAAAACGTGCAGGCCGATCTGCTACAGAGTAGACAAATCAAGGAGACACATGGGAGGAGAGCCGTATTGATGACATTGAGACACTACGTAAGGACTTGATAAAATGTGACAAAAGTGAACACGATGTAAAAACTTCAGAAATAGCTACACTGGACTCAGACCCTCTCGCACAGACAGACAGACAGAGATTATGGAATGAGGAAAAATTCGAAAAAGAAACGGGTGGGACTGACAACCCCGAAGTCAGAGGGAGACAAAATATTAACACTAAGTCACCAGGATATTCTGTAGTGATAGGGCGGAGCTGGGGCGAAACGAACAGCACAGGGACAGCACACCAGAAAGACGCACACCACTCAAACACGGCCGAGACAAAAAATCGCGACAGGCACGAGGCACAAAACAAATATAAATCAAACATCAAACAAAAACCACATAAGCATGAGCCATGGGACAAGCAGGAGTCACCGAGCAAAGTTGACCCACGTTACAGGCGCAAAAGGCACTACAAAAGTTATGTTAAGCAGCGCCACCGTTGTAGTGATAGCTCATCTGAATCTGACTCTGACTCCTCTGACAAGGATCAACTTTCCGAATACTCATTCAGTAGTAAAACTCTGAAATTGATGGACAAGGCTCTCGTCAGAATTCCCTACTTCGATCCACACGATAGGAACAGAGACATACACACTCACATCGCAACGGTAGAAGCAGAAGCAATGATCAGGGGTCTGAGGAAAACGAACGAGAAAGCCAGTTTGCTGAAACGGAGCTTACATGAACTGTCTATACCATAGGTAAAGTCGCTATCATACAAAGTTCGGAACGATTTCAAAGAGCTGAGCCTGGCAGTGATTCGGAAGTTTGGAGAATATTTAACACTGTCTGAGGGATTTACTGAGGCAAAATCTATGACCCAGTGCGCAGACGAGGATCCTCGGGATTACCTCCTATGATTTAAAAGAGCGTACTACGCACGCGATGTGGATCAGTATCACGAAGGTGACAAAAGGTTCAAAATTATGTGTTTCGGATCCTTGAGTCCAGAGATTACAGAAATTGTGGGAATGGTTTTGGACCCTTACACCACATAGAGAATAGGGCTCACAGGGCTTGGCTGTACAGGGCTAAAAACAACCATTCTACAACACACAGGGAACGGGGGGATGTAACCAGCATTTCAGAAGGAAAAAAATCACGTGAGCAGAAACAAAACACCACCTGCAAGGCATTCAATACACGCCGCCCCACAGTGCAGAGAACGGCACGCACCCACGAGCCACCAACGTAATTACATACACAGATGGCAAGATAACCATCCCGCGAGACCATGGCACAGAGGCCAGGAGCGATCACAGCGTGCAAAGACACATATTTACGAAAATCGCCACGTGTGGCAGCCAAGAGCAGAACCATGCCGGTTCCCAATTCCACAGCAAGCACCCACGAACTACCAACATAATTACACCCACAGAGGGCAAGGTAACAATTACGTTAGACGGTGGCACACAAAGAATAGACGGCCACAACGCACAAAGACACATTCACGAGAATCGCGGCATGTGGACACCAAGAGCCGAATCACGCCGGTTCCCAATTCCACAACACATGAGGGGTCAAACACGGTCTGTCCACTTCCGATCGATCCCACCACCGGCTCTACCAGGAGGGAGCAGAGGCATGAGAAATGGGGAGACAGGTATGGGCTTGGCTGTGACACAGAATATGACACGAATACGTGATGAATCGCTCACATCGGTTGAGAGGGAGCTTTCAGTAAGAGTGGTACCCGCTGAATCGGAAAAAAATCCCAGCGCCGTTGGAAAATACAAGCAGACTGCTGGTGACGAGGAAAACCAGGAGAGTGATGATTGGGAAAAACTAAATGCGTCGTGCACCAGTTCTGATAATGTGGTGGAGAACGCAAGTGTTGCACCCGTGGTGGACACACCTATTGAACAGGAAAACGTAACTGTATTGAAGTGTGATCAGACGGGAAATGATAACCAGCAGGGCCGGGGGGAGAAACCTGATTGTCAGGTAAATGGAAACGTCATCAATTGTGTCGCGAAATTGCGTGGTTATACTGTGAATGCGACAGAGAAATCTGCTGCAGAGACACGCCGAGAGGCTTGCAGGCATCAGCCTATGAATGAAAAATTGTGCGATGGCGCACTGACCAAATATGGGGATCGGAATGTTGAAATGGAGATGAAGATCCATGATTGATCGGGGATTGTGTGGAAATCCAGAACCCTCAAAGGCACGGAATCGAATCGTGGCACGAAATCGAATCGTGGTCCAGAATCGAATCGACTCCTGGAGTCCACAAATATTGCTACGGGAAAGGCAAACGCCCCCGACAGTCGAGCACGGACGCTCGTGGTGTGCGCGGATTCTGGTTATACACAACATAACTTCACGCCACGTAATCCCACATGGAAAGAGAGTGATGAAAAAAATTACCGATACGAACAAGTGAACCATGCTCATTTGGCTTAAGCCAAATGCGCTCATTTGGCTAAAGCCAAATTTGGCTAAAGCCAAATGAGCATGGTTCACTTGAACCAGGATGATACTCATTGGTACTATTCGGTAAAGTCAAGTAGGTAAAAAATAAAACAACAAAAATCACGACGTTTCGGCCACAACACAAGCGGCCTTCATCAGGTGAAGGGACCAACCTGTCTCGAAGACTGCGCTGGAGTGAAACAGAGCCAAGCTCAGACCACGACCTTTAAGCTGTGTGAGAGGGATTAAGGTGCCTTGACAAAGGAATTAGCATAAAAAATTAGCATTTGATTGGCGGACTTAGCATGATGAAAGGTGTAGTACAGTGATCGGCCACGGCAGTGCACCTTTAAGCTGTGTGAAAGGGATTAAGGTGTCTTGACAAAGGAATTAGCGTAAAAAATTAGCATTTGATTGGCGGACTTAACATGATGAAAGGTGTAGCAGAGTGATCGGCCACGGCAGTAAACCTTTAAGCTGTGTGAGAGGGACTAAGGTGCCTTGACAAAGGAATAGGCGTAAAAATTAGCATTTGATTGGCGGACTTAGCATGATGAAAGGTATAGCACAGTGATCGGCCACGGCAGTGCACCTGCCTGTGCTGCGAAAGTTTGGGGTACCACTACTTGAAAAAATATACTGTACCAATGAAAATTAGTTTAATGTTTGGTTCGATTTAGAACATCTTTCCAATGGTTGCTTAATTTGAAACCATCTTCTCGGTTGAAATTGTGTCTGTGTTTGTAGATCTGAATTGCCTCGTGAACAAATCTCTGATAAAAACCTGTGGGTTTGCAAAGAACCATGGTATCGGAGAAAATTATATCGTGATCACCCACAGCGTTGCAACAGTGATCAGCCACGGCAGAAGAATTCGTTCTGCCGTGTTTCAAATCTGATTTGTGCTCGCGAATTCGGTCAGAGACATGTCACTTCGTCTCCCCGATATAGCAATCACCGCAGGTACAACTCAATTTGTAAACCCCGGGGTACTGTAAGTCAGGAATGACATCCTTCACGGATGGGATCAGATCACGAATTTTATGTACTGTATTGAACCGGACCTGGATCTTGTGTTTGTTTAGAATTTTGGAAATCTTTTTAGTAACGCCTGCTATATATGGTAGAGTGATGGTTTTGACCGGAGTATCAAGTGGTTGTTTCTGTATGGAGGGAGAAACAGCTTGGCGGATGGTACGGTCAGCGTATCCATTCCTTTTGAGGGCCAGGTGTACATGTTTTAATTCACTGGTCAGGTGGTGTTGGTCCGAAATGCAATGAGCCCAAGAGTATAAAGTTTTGATGAGAGAATTCTTTTGGGCTGGGTGGTGGTGGGAATCAGGCTTCAAGTAGGAATCTGTGTGGGTGGGTTTCCTGTTGTTTTATTTTTTACCTACGTGACTTTACCGAATAGAACCAAAGAGTATGGATCCTTGCAGTCACGAAAGCTTCAAATCTAGAACCAGGATGATGATGTGATGATGTTGCGTGGAAAGGTCATAGGTTACTCAAATACCTGGTCATGAGAAAACTGATGATACACTCTTGACCAAAGGTGGCAGTGAGGCTACCAACAACTTGGTACACATGTGGCAAAGAGATAACATGAGAAATCCAATGTATAACCGGGTTCGAAACCGCTATCTAGCATTTCCCAGGAACTGAAACAAAAATTGCTGTCTAACAATAACTGATAAGAACCGACGTAACTGATGCCTTAAAAAAATGTCCTTTTCTTTTCTTAATTCAAATGTAACCATGCTAAGTGTGATGTACGCGCACGTTGTAAGGAAATAGCAGCCGAAACTTGAGGACTGTCGATGGTTCAAGATGGAAAAAGCCATTATTGTTTTTATTTTTAAAAATAACCCGTGGCCAATTGGCCACTGATCATTTTCAAAAGGGCAGAATGTTGTATACGGCCCTTTTTCCACAATTAACATCAATAATAATATTTGCCGATATTTTTTTTAATAGCAACCGAAATAATGAATGAAGACACACAAACCAGACTCTCAGCAAACACAGATGGAGGTCGTGAAAAGGCCATTTAAAAAATAATAAATTCCGTGGTCCTCCCCACACACACAATGGGGTGCCAGGAGATAGACCATAAAATGTAATAAACCAAAGCAAAGGAGATGGGGGGGGGGAAACATTCCAAGAAATTCCAGGGCTTCATATTGGAAACCCTAGACAGAGTGACGCGAAGAGTTAAACAGTTGCCTCTTAAATTTCGATTTAAAGCTTTTGTGACTACAATGATTCATCTTCTTTGGTTCTTTCGGTAAAGTCACGTAGAATGAGAATAAAATAATAAAATAATATAAAATAAGACGATAAAAGTCTCACGACGTTTCGGCCACAACACAAGTAGCCTTCTTCAGGTGAAGGAATAAAACTGTCGGGACGACAGAGCTTCAATGAACGCTGCTAAGATTCGTAGCGTCTTTCAAGCTGGGTAAGAGAAGTGAGGCACCTTGACAAAGGAGTTTACATATCAAACAGGAGAATGAAGCATTGAAATAGCTGAGGGATTAGCTTGTGACTGGTCACAGAAATAGCTATGTTAAAGTCAAAGTTTACACATCAGCAGAGGCACCAAGTAAATGGACGCCAAAGGGGCTGCAACTACCCAACTATCATACAGTAAACCGATGTGTAAAAACTAAGTCTAAATTACATCAATATAATAAATGTAATCAATATATTCTTCAATAAGCTGAGCTATTAACAGCAACTGGGTATACACAACACTATATAATGAATACCATATAGCAAACCAATAAAAACTAAAATATAAACTACCTCAACGTTATCAATAAACTCTATATACTCTCCAATCAGCTGAGCTACCAACAATAAGTCGTTATATATCACAATGCTATATGGCGAAAAAATGGGTGGATTCTTCCCCTCAACGCCAGCACCAAGGACTGCATACTGATGTACCCCCCCCTGGTGAGACATTGCTTAACCAACACATACTTCACCTGGAATGGAACTTTCTACAAACAGACTGACGGCACCCCAATGGACTCCCCCCTGTCTCCGGTTGTAGCCAACGTATTCATGGAAAAATTTGAAACTGACGCCATCCAGATTACCACTCTACGCCTGGCCTTATGGAAGAGGTACGTGGATGACACTTTTGTAATCTGGCCACATGGCCAGCCTGCTCTAGACCAATTCCTCGACCACATCAATGCCATACATCCAGCCATCAGATTTACCATGGAGGTCGAAAAAGATGGCAAGCTACCCTTTTTGGATGTCTTAATTAAAAGGAGACCTGATGGTTCAATGAGCCACTCTGTCTACAGGAAAGCTACCCATACAGATGCTTACTTGAAACCGGATTCCCACCACCATCCATCCCAGAAGAACTCCCTCATCAAGACTCTATACCATAGAGCCCAATGCATTACCGACCAGGAACACATTACCAGTGAACTCAAGCACGTACACCAGGCTCTCAGGGCTAATGGTTACTCCGACTACACAATCCGCAAAGCCATCACCCCAGTCATGAAGAAGGATTCTCTTGTGGAGCCACTCAAAACCATCACCTTACCCTACATTGCAGGGGTCACTAAAAAGATCTCCAAAATCCTGAATAAACACAAGATCCAGGTCCGATTCAACACAGTACATAAAATCCGTGATCTGGTTCCATCTGTAAAAGATGCTGTTCCAGACATACAGTACCCGGGCGTTTACAAACTAAAGTGCCTTTGTGGTAGTAGCTACATTGGAGAAACCAAACGACATATCTCGGACCGCATCCGTGAACATAAAGCAGACTTGAAACACGGTAGGACGAACTCCCCTTGCCGTGGCAGATCACTGTTATAATTCAGTGGGCTCACATGACATTGACTTCTCCAAGATGGAGGTTCTTTGCAAGCCAACCGGCTACCATGAGAGATTCGTTCATGAGGCCATCCACATATACAAGCACAGAGACAATTTCAACCGAGAAGATGGATTCTGGCTTAGTAACCATTGGAAAGATGTTTTAAACCATTTCGGTTCTTAATTAATTGTATTTTACGGTGACCTTCAGACCGCAGCTCTTTCGCTGGCATTGCCTCTTAATACCTCTCACACCACGGTTAATGGTATGGTTTATAACATAGAGTATAATAGCGCTTCATAGCTGTTTCTCTCCCCCCTCCTCCGTTCCGAGCATGGATGGACTCGTCTGTCTGAACGGGGCTCGTAGTTGTCCGTGGTGCTGGCGTTGAGGGGAAGAATCCACCCATTTTTTCGCTATATAGCATTGTGATATATAACGACTTATTGTTGGTAGCTCAGCTGATTGGAGAGTATATAGAGTTTATTGATAACATTGAGGTAGTTTATATTTTAGTTTTTTATTGGTTTACTATATGGTATTCATTATAGTGTAATGTATACCCAGTTGCTTTGTGTTAATTGCTCAGCTTATTGAAGAATATATTGAGTACATTTATTATATTGATGTAATTTAGACTTAGTTTTTACACATCGGTTTACTGTATGATAGTTGGGTAGTTGCAGCCCCTTTGGCGTCCATTTACTTGGTGCCTCTGCTGATGTGTAAACTTTGACTTTAACATAGCTATTTCTGTGACCAGTCACAAGCTAATCCCTCAGCTATTTCAATGCTAAATTATCCTGTTTGATATGTAAACTCCTTTGTCAAGGTGCCTCACTTCTCTCACCCAGCTTAAAAGACGCTACGAATCTTAGCAGCGTTCATTGAAGCTCTGTCGTCCCGACAGTTTTATTCCTTCACCTGAAGGCTACTTGTGTTGTGGCCGAAACGTCGTGAGAATTTTATTGTCTTATTTTTATTATTTTATTCTCATTCTACGTGACTTTACCGAAAGAATCAAAGAAGACAGTTGCCTCTTATTTTGCTACTAAAACAACAGTTACAAAGTTCAAAATTCAACAAGCTAACATTATCGATCCTCACACCCACTCCAATTAAAAACCAGGCCATAATCTACATCAGTGAATCATTACCCATTTATTAATTCGATACCAAATGATTTTCACCTTTAATACTCTTACTGTTAAATCACAAATCTTGGGGACAGAAAATACAGTCACATCAAGGGTTATCGAGAAGGAATGAGGCGAACGGGCAAACTTACGAAACGAGTTTAAACAATATTCCAAGAGACCCCGACCACCTTTGTCTTCCCGCAGCGCGGGGGAGCAGGAATTACACCTAACCGCGAGGGCCATCTGTGCAGCAGATACGCGGGACTTAATGAAAAAACACACAAACACCACAACCACATAACACCCTTCGAGAACAAAGGGAGAAGGGGGCGGAAAGTAATCTCTCTTGCCAAGCAGCGTCCAGGACGGCGAAAAACCATACGGACAGCATTCGATTATTTTTAATTAACGGAAAGTCCAAGGAAAACTTGACAACAAGAATAAGCTGACATTATAGGAATAATCTTGGGAAACATAAACCAAAAATGATAATGATGAGGGTTAAACCGAGAGTGGCCATAGAGAGACTCCCGGCCATCTTTGTCTTCCCGCAGCGCAGGAGAGAAAGGAATTTCACACCAGAGCAAGGGAATTATTATCGTGCAGGCCATCTGCACACCCGATGCGCGGGACTTAATAATGGCACCCCACCCCACTACCGCGGGCGGACAAGTAATTAACAGCGAAGCCCGGTCACAATACATAGTTTCATACATAACTTTAATGTTAACGTTATTCACTGTAAACTATATTCCGTTTATATAACCTTGCAAATACCAAGGAATACGAATTCCCAGGATCAAGAAACATACCTCTTAACCCTGGATATCGGAAATAAAATGATATAAATGATAAGCATACACACGGAATGACGAAATTAATAAAAACTGAGGAAGGGCCAGGATAACGGGAATCACAACCTTGTTGAACATAAAACCAAATGATATTTGAGCGATGTTAAATCAAGGGCCAGGGAAAGAGAGAGTCTCCCGGCCGTCTTTGTCTTCTCGCAGCACGTGATAAGAACATGCATACGCTCAAAAGAGCATCATATCCTCGTGAAAATAAAATGAAAGATACCGGGAGTCACAGACAAAATCCGAACTGCGAGTGGTACGGTACCAAAAACTATGATGGAATAAATGTTAACTTTAAAAACCTTAAAATCCTTTGTACGTCGGAAAATGTCATACAGGGGGGGGGGGGAGATCGCCCCTCCCTCCAGATTGTATAACACAGAGAGACGCCTTCAGGACGATTTTGAAGCATCTGTTTCCTTTTGATGGTTTATAGCTCGAGGAAGCCAACAACGGAACTGTGCCATAAATGACACACACATGCACACACATAGACACACACACCCCTACCCCATGACACACAGCTAGATCAAAGGGAGCTCTGCCCTCGTAAGGAGGAGGAGCCAAGGGGAAAGATTTTGTCATAAAAAGAGGGGCCCATGAACATTGAATTCAGCATCAGCCAGCGGACAAGCTCAGCGACCAGCGGACCAGCTCAACTCATCTCGGCAGAATATCAACCATCAGAAGATCAACCACCGTCGACGCAGAAGTTTCTACAACTCGCCAGAATGGCGAGATTCGCTGTTTAGCGACAGGCTACACGGTGCGAATCTGCCATCAGAAGGAGCATCGTAACAAACGTATCGCCCAGCGCCAGATAGAGCGCAACCAGCGATCATCACGACACAACCGTGCCAGCGACCAGCAGACGAGCGCCATCTACCGATTGTACTACCGTGCCCACTACGAGCGAGCCGTGAGCCAGCTACCTACCAACGGGCCACCACGCCGACAGCGCACGACCGCGCCCACTACGAGCGAGCTGTGAGCGCCCTCTACCGACGGAACACCGCGACAACAGCGCGCCGGGTCAACTCGTCAACCAGTGTGGGCCGAATCAACTACTGTGAAAGGAGAATCAACCATACACTGCCCCCCCACCACACGACAAACCAGGCGTCTGCTTGACGCAAAGAATTAATTCCGAACATTGGCCTACTCCACACAATCAATATCACTCAAAAGACACACAAGTCATTAGCTAAAGCCTAATCCTCAAGACGTGAACCATCAGTGGCCGTAAAAGTATCGCGACAGACCAAGTGATAACCATCCGTCGTTTATAAGTACAGTAATAATTTTTCCTCCTTAATTCTTTTGTTTTGGGTTGTACTTCTAATCGCATAAATTACCAACAGATCCATCAATACCAATTAATCCTTGACACCTTCACCACGGAGCTACGCTCAAGGGGGGGAATAGCGTGTCCAACCGGTTTCCTTATCAGGCGATCTGGTCCACAATGAATTAAAAGTTGGCCCAAGATAAGGATCTCAGGGGAAAGCGTGCACCCCATTGCACACCCTCACTCCAAGCCATTTCTGTAATCATAATTTTGCCGATGGATCTATTGATATATTTGTGCCTTTGGGAATAATAGCTGTTTTTTATTGTTTTTTCGTATGAATATCGTCGTATAATCTTAAGTACCTTTCGTTCATAATTGCCGCACGTGCTCGTGTTACGCTGCATAAGAATTAATTGTTCTGATATCCAAAGTGAAACGTGATAAGAATCGACTTGAAGGTCTATGAATGGATGCAGTACTGTGTGGGCAATTTTCAAGTATATGAATTTGCATATTGTAAAGTTAATTTTTTTGTTTAGAATAGCAAATGCATGTTATTAACGACTCTTTCTCACCAATTGAGCTCGCGTTAGGCGGGGGAAGGAATCACATGTGCCGTTATCAAAGTAAAACAATGCAGTCGTGATGATACTGTGTTGATACTGTGTTGAAATTCCAAGTTTGAGAGTTGCATCTTTTAGAGTTAAAGTTTAGTTAGAAAATAAAATTGATTAATGCAGAAGTGGTTGTGTGTTCTTTCCTGAAATTTATGCATAAGAGCTGTATCCTGCGTTGAGATCTGAATCTGGAGACCTGACATAAACACACAAACTCAGTAAATGTTAAAGCGAGAATAATTGTATGATACCGATCGATAATACGAAGTTAAACAACGAAGCCGAGTTTAATCTGACATGCTCACAGTACCTGCATAACTGCATACGATTGTCTCATCCCGATTGGATACGACCCTCGTTAACGAGCCTGATTATCATAACGGCTCGCATTAGCATAATCACACACACTCGCATTAATACGATTATCTCTCGAATTAGCATACTTTATGCGCACAATTACATAAATTAACATAATTTAGGATAATTAGGCAGTTTTCCAAATTTCATTTAATTTTTATTATTTGCATCAAATTTTCATAACCTACATATACAACACTCTCCCATGCAAGCACCATTCATATTGTGGCCAGACTACTTTTTTTAATAGCTTGAACCACACTTTCATGTGTATGGGGACAGTTTAATGAAATATCTCAGCCCACGTCACAGTTCACTACATATTCATTCCAAGCTTTGGTATGGAGACTATTTAAAATGTGCCATCCGTCAAAAGGACATTTAAGGCTGGTCTGGAATCCTATTGTGAAAAATACGCATGCATTTAGGTTCCTGAGCGATGACCATTGTGTACAAACAAGTTTAATCTCAAAAGCAATCGCGTGAACACATGGACAGTATCAGCATTTTAAAAAGTGTCCTTTTTAAGAAGTGCTGTATTATGGTATTTTTAACCCACAAATTGGAAGATACCAAAGTAGCATATTTTATCCGACGACATTCTGGCAGCTGCCAGTATCTTAACAGGACCTATCTGCAAACAAGTTGTAGAATTTTTCAAACCCATCAGTGGGCTGTGCACCCACCACAGGTTAAGAGCTCATCCTCCACGCAGAATGTTGAGGTGGTTATGAAATGAATAAAAATGAAGCGATTTTATACGTGTTGTATTCTCAATAATTTAATCCACACATTTTTATTTGTTACATTTATTTGCACTGTATATCTTAATACACCATAGACTCCAATGTTAAATTTCAATCATCACTGTAAACGTATACCTGTAACAATCTAAACAATCTAAATCAAGATGCACTTTGTTACAAATGTCAGGCATAGGATACATTTTAAGCTGTTGAATGAGGCCCTTGAGCAGAGCCTTGCTCGACGATGCTTTAGAATTTGGATGCCGAGAGGCTGAGCATCCACTTGGGAACCTTTATGAAGCTGGGGATAACGCAGGACATCCAGGCTAGCCCTGGGACCTGTGTCACCAGAAACTTGAGTGACGTGTAGCTAACCGGCATGCTGCCTGCAACACAACATTCACATTAATAGTAAAACAAAACGAGAATAGCATCAGGCGAGGACCCTTTTCGTCAATGTTCCCAAAAAAACTGAATGGTGTCGCAGCAGCCATCGAAGTCCCTGGGTTTCAGCCACTCCACGGAAATAATTTACATTTGTAAGGCGCATTTGATCCGTAGATCCCAATGTGCCATTGAGAGCAGTACATAAACAGAACAAGGGAATGAAGCGCAGTTTTAAAGAGATGAGTTTTCAAGACAGACAAATATAGCCACCGATTCAGTCTTATTAAGCTCACTTGCCAGCGTACGTTATGAAAATGTACCAGTAGAAAAAGGTGCGCATTTTATATTGCACCTGTGCTGCTACCCCATGAATGCTGCTCCTGGTAAAGGTGTTTAGATTTCATATATATATGTATATTTGCACGTCATCTCTTCTAAGGTGTTTTTCTGTCTCGGTGCAGCTGATTTTCCAGTCTGGTCAGATGTTCCCAATGTACGGATATTTCACGTCAAATACCTCGTTGGATTATGGTTTTCACTCTGCATAAAGCGCCAGACTTTGCGCTTTTTTGTCAAATACTTGTTTGTGTTCAACTTTATATTAGAGGTCATGAGACCCATTAAATGTGACAAAAATAATGGCCTCATGAACGAAAAATATGACAAACATAAATTATCTCTATAACCAGCAGAGGGCACTGGTGAATAAGTAGCGCGGATAACTTGTACGCGAGAGGGTAGCTTGTCCTCAGGATGGGATGACACGACACCTGACCCTCGCCAGACTAAATAATATAAACTTTAAATTTACCAGGTAACGCCCACTGAGTTGTACAGCTCTTTTCAGAAGCGACCTGGCCACAAATGATAGTTCAACGAAGTGGCTTATGTGAAAATATATAGCAGGCAAATACTCTAAACCAGTGGTTCTTAACCTGGGTTCGATCGAACCCCAGGGGTTCGGTGAGTCGATCTCAGGGGTTCGGCAGAGCCCCCGCCACGGAGCTCCGGACACACTTGAATTATTGTGTAAATTTGTGATGACACACACGGCCCGCTTGGCCATCACTGGCTGCAGATGATCATGCTACACTGCTTGGCCAATCAGCGCTGCGGGGAATTTAGTGCGTACTCAGTAGTCAACGTGTGACTGTTGTTGTCGTACGTCGTGTGATTTCTTTAATATTTTATCCATACTAACTATGTCGGGCAAAAGAAGAAAGTGGTCGGACGAATATGTACAACATGGATTCTCATGTATCACGGAACGTGATGGGAGTGAGCGTCCTATCTGCATGATTTGCAACGCCAAGTTGAGCAACTCTAGTCTTGCACCGGCAAAACTAAAGGAACACTTCTTGAAGCTGCATGGAGACGGGGAATACAAGAACACAACAGAGAGCCAGATTCGATGAAAGGGCCACTCTGCCTGCTCTTGGATTTGTACCTGTTAACAAACCGATCCTGACAGCATCGTACGAAGTTGCTTACCTGATCGCAAAGCAGGGCAAGCCACACACCATTGGTGAAACACTTGTGAAACCAGCTGCATTAAAGATGGCGAATCTGATACTCGGAACAGCGGCTGAAGGTAAATTATCCCAAATTCCCCTTTCAAATGACACCGTCAGTGACAGAATAGAAGACATGAATAAAGACATCTTGGCTCAAGTAGTCGCGGATCTGATTTCAAGCCCGGCAAAATTCAGCCTTCAACTCGACGAAACCACAGACGTTTCTGATCTAAGCCAGCTTGCTGTTTTTGTACGCTATGTGAAAGACGACATGATAAAAGAAGAGTTTTTATTTTGTAAGCCTCTTACAACAACAACGAAGGCAGCCGATGTGAAGAAGCTTGTGGATGACTTCTTCAGAGACAACAATCTTTCATGGGATATGGTTTCTGCAGTTTGTACGGACGGAGCTCCAGTCATGCTGGGAAGAAAGTCTGGTTTTGGTGCGCTAGTAAAGGCCGATGCACCACACATCATTGTGACGCATTGTATTCTGCACAGGCATGCGTTGGCAACAAAAACCTTATCTCCAAAAATGGCAGAAGTATTAAAAACTGTGGTGGAATGTGTGAACTATGTGCGAAAAAGTGCTCTGAGGCACCGCATCTTCAGTGAGCTGTGTAAAGAAATGGGCTCTGAATTTGAGGTACTTCTGCTCCATTCTAATATTCGGTGGTTATCCCGGGGACAGGTGCTGAATCGTGTTTTTGCCATGCGTGTGGAATTAGCCCTGTTTTTGCAAGAGCACCAACACTGCCATGCAGATTGCTTCAAAAATCCTGAGTTCATTCTCATTTTAGCGTACATGGCTGATATATTCGCAGCTCTCAATCATCTCAATCAGCAGATGCAGGGTGGTGGAGTCAATATCATGGAAGCGGAAGAACACCTGAAGGCTTTTCAAAAAAAGCTACCGTTATGGAAACGACGAACAGAGAACAATAACTTCGCAAACTTCCCGCTTCTGGACGACTGTGCAAGTAAGATCGAAGATGTCTGGAATCGGAGATATTTCTGTATCCACGGAACTGAAGCAAACAATTGCCACGCACTTAGATGAGCTTGCAAAGTCTCTCGACGGATATTTCCCTACAAGAGAGTCATATCCAGCATGGGTGAGACAGCCGTTCACGTTTGCTGTTGAAACAGCAGATGTCAATGATGAATTCCTCGACGAAATCATTGAAATTCAGCAGAGCCAGGTTCAACAGCAACTCTTCAGAACAACAACGCTCTCAACGTTTTGGTGTCGACAAATGAACAAGTATCCAGTTATTGCTAAGAAAGCCCTGGATTTTTTTATACCATTTGTTACAACATATCTTTGTGAGCAATCCTTTTCGAGGATGCTGGACATAAAAACGAAGAAAAGGAACAGACTTTGCTGTGAAAATGACATGAGAGTGGCACTTGCCAAGGTGAAGCCACGCATATCTGAACTGATCTCTCAAAGGCAACAGCAGAAGTCACATTGATTTCCAGGTATGTAATTTGTTGTGAGTTTATGCATTGTGTTGGTTTTATTCTTTGAACAAGGTAATGTTCATGCACGGCTCATTTTGTGTACCAGTAAAAAACATATCTATGTCTTGAATTTGAAAAAAATCACATTTTATTTTTCACTAAAGAGGGGTTCGGTGAATGCGCATATGAAACTGGTGGGGTTCGGTACCTCCAACAAGGTTAAGAACCACTGCTCTAAACGCTTCAAACTAGTTCGAAGCTTTCGTGACTGCAGGAATTACTCTTTGGTTCCTTCGGTAAAGTCACGTAGAAAATCAAATCAAATAGAATACGACGTTTCGAATGCAACACAAGCAACCGTCATCAGGTAAGAATGAATGAGAAAAAACATAGTAAACAATGTTAACCGACTCTCTGTGTGGCATTACATTACACTTCCTAATTTTACTAAAATTTTGCTTTCTCAAACTTCCGATTTTCTTACTCTAAATATTGCCGTGCTGCTTGTTTATAGTCCATTGTCTCTCCTCCGGCCACTATCGTCCGGAATTCCACTCAACTATTCTTTGGAGGAGCGTGGTCTGCCTCCGGCCACTGTGGTCCAGAATTCCACACAACTCTCTCATTGTCCTCTGCCCCAATCCCTCCCCCCCTCTCTCTATTTAAAGCCTCGACACAGTGGCGCTGTCTTTCTTTTTGTCATTTGGAGGAGCGTGGTCAGCCAGGTAGAGTGTTGGCTGTGATGTTGTCCGGCTCTCTGTGTTGTGTTGCATTGTGTTTCTAAGTTTACAATGTTTTTTTCTCATTCATTCTTACCTGATGACAGTTGCTTGTGTTGAAATCGAAACGTCGTATTCTATTATTTATTTTCTACGTGACTTTACCGAAAGAACCAAAGAGTAACTCTACACTCTTGTTTCTAAATGTGGAGGAAAAACTGGAGGACCCGGAGAAGAATCCACGTGACCACAGGGAAAACACACAAACTTCAAATATACAAGCGTCAAGGTCAGGATCGAACCCATGACCTGTATACCAGGAAAAGTAGTTAACATCTCGTCACCGTGGCGCCCTGAGATACCTCTCAACTGGCGCCACGAGCCAGGTACCACTCGCCAAACACTGGATAAATGTCAGGAGAGAATTTGCCATCTCGTTTGGGTGACTTATCTGTGAAATAGCCGTGGACAACAGGTACAGGATAATAGGGTTGCAGATAACAATAAGCTCAATTGTGCAGTATATCACAGTAATTATAATTCCATCGAGATTAGCCCATCTGGATCAAATTAGACCCACTGAATTATGGATAGGAACTGGTTTACATTTCGGGTCACAATCGAAAGCAGGTGATGCGTTTCAATTGGAGCTGAACTGCACCCCTAGAAAATGAGATTCAGCAACTGCTTGGCTCCTCGAGATGTAGCTTGGGTTTGAAAATTAGTGTGAAGGTTCCATTAACTATGACGAATGATGCCCCACTTACCATCCACATCCTTGAAGCCATACTCGGAGGCAAGGTCAGCTGTCATTACCACTCGACCGGACTTCTTCATGATGTTTTTGTCTGTTAAACAAAAATCGTGCATATTCATTGTTCCTGTAACACTTGCACAACATGCACGCGTGTCCTCGGAAATGTTCGTTTTGAAATAACGATAATTCAAGCCGCACATACGACATCACAGGAATGACGTCAGGATGGGAGGCACATGGTTCTTTTTAGCGCTGGTTTTGTAGCACTAGTTTTCATCTCCAGGTGTCGGGCAACACGTTTATAAAGTTTTGCAGTTTCTGTTGAGTAACACTTTATATGACAGTTTTGCTCATATTGAATCTTCTTTACGGAGTCGTAATCATGAAAAACTAATGCAACGGAATATTAGCTCTGTTCAACAATCTACTAGAACTATACGTTAACCATTAAAATGACATTTAAGGCAGTCCTCAACTTACAAACACTCGCACTTACGAACCAGCTTCCTTGATTTTTTTTTACATCGACTTAAAACTGAACCCGCACTTGCAAACTGAACTGCGGAACTATTTTGTTCAGTGGAGAGATCCTCCGCGAGATGTAATGAGTCAGCCTCGCGCTGGGAGTAAGTGAGAAAGTGAGTGCGTGTGTGTGCACGCGCAGATGTGTGAAAATGAGAGTATGCGTGTGTGTGTGTGCGCATGCTCCTGTGTGTGTGTGTGCACTCATTGTGCCCCTTCTGACAAGCCAGCATCAGGGCTCAAGGTAAGTGAAAATTAAACAGATTGTTATTCTATTTGTTACTTTATTTTATTTAGTATGAAGTAATTATTACAGTATTCCATGCAAATATACAATATTTCTTATTTACGAGTTTAAAAATGCTTCCCTTTTTTGTTGAACCATAACACATTTTATAACACTGCGTTTAAATGCAGTACATTGTTGTGTTCCGACTTACGAATCCTTCGACTTTCAAACGGGTCTCATGAACGGAGCCCGTTTGTAAGTCAATGGACTGCCCATATCACATTTCAGGTTCCTGCTTGACATTGTGCCATCTCCAGTCATCCAGTAGCATACATGCCACTTGATTGATGTTCCCAAATTATCCATATAGAAGTTAGATTAAAATCAAGAGTTCACACTAATGATAATCCATACTCTTTGGTTTTTTCGGTAAAGTCACGTAGGTAGAAAAAATATATAATAGATCACGACGTTTCGATCGCAACAACAAGCGGCCGTCTTCAGGTGAAAGAATCAGACTGCTGTGGACGAGGCATTATGAGAGGGGGGGAGGGAGGGGGAGGATTGCCACATCAGGCAAGAGGGTGGGGCCAGCGATTATGAGGAACTTGTGAGCATGAGAGTGCAATCCAAAGGACCTGTGAGCATGAGAGTGCAATCCAAGAGATCGGCTATAGGGGGGAGAGAGAAGGGGGGAGAGAGATCTAAAAGAGAGGCACGGAGAAAGGGAGACACAGAGTCGGAAATAACAGCTGACATAGGCAGGTAGGATGGAAACATCACAGTCAGTAAAGACTTTACCTGCTTAATAACGTCCTGCCAATGATTGCTCAGTTTGTACCCATCTTCTCGGTTGAAGTTGTGTCTGTGTTGATATATCTGGATGATTTCATGAACAAATCTCTGAAGGTAGCCGGTGGGTTTGCAGAGTACCTTCGTCTTGGAAAAATCAATTTCGTGTGAGCCCACAGCGTTAAAACAATGATCAGCAACGGCAGAGGTATTGGTTTTACCGTGTTTCAGATCCGCCTTGTGTTCATGAACGCGGTCCGAGACATGCCATTTCCTTTCCCCAATGTAATTGCTGCCGCAACCACAACTCAGATTGCATGTCAGGAATCACATCCTTTACAGATGGTATCAAATCACAAATTTTGTGTACTGTCTTGAAACGAACCTGGATCTTGTGTTTGTTTAAGATTTTGGAAATCTTTTTGGTAAACCCTGCTATGTATGGTAAAGTGATGGTTTTAGGGTTTGATCCTCAGAAGGTTGTCTCCCCATTGCTGGGGAGATTTATGGTCAGAGTATCCGTTCATCATGAGGGCTTGGTGTACGTGCTCCAACTCACTGGCTAGGTGGTTTCATTTTTTCATAGTTTTCATAGTTTCATTTATTTGGTATAGCCCTTTGAGCCATTCGGCTCTTGAATCGGGTGCAAGCGCAACAAACAAAAAAAACAAAAACATGAACGAGAAAACATCTTAAAGTGACTTTGTGCATGTGCAAACAGAAAATCCAGGAAAAAAATCAAAATATTCCTGAAATAGCATAGCACACCAACGCTGTGTGCAAAAAATCCCAGTGGGATGCAAGTCAAACAACAACAAGAAAACTTAGATTTTGATTTAAAGCTTTCGTGACTGCAGTAATTCATATTCTTGGTTCTTTCGGTAAAGTCACGTTGAAGGGAAACAATAAAATAATAAAATATATTAAATAAATAAATTCTCACGACGTTTCGACTGTAACACAAACAGTCATCATCAGGTGTGAAAACCAACGGCAAGAAACATTTGAAAGAAGTGGCGGTTCACATTTATTTATTTATTTTAAAACGTTAGCGCCACAGACAGCGATTTGGCAGTTTGTTTATAAGGACGAGTCCATCTATGTTCGGAAAAGAGGAGGGGGGAAACGAAAAATTAATGTATGCTGTCTGAAAGCCACCGTAAGCGTGAACAATCAATTAAGACCCGAAATGGTTTATCAAATCCTTCCAGTGATTGCTAAGCCAGAATCCATCTTCTCGATTGAAATTGTCTCTGTGTTTGTATATGTGGATAGCCTCATGAACGAATCTCTCATGGTAGCCCGATGGCTTGCAAATAACCTCTGTCTTGGAGAAGTCAATGTCATGTGAGCCTACTGAATTATAACAGTGATCTGCCACGGCCGAGGTGTTGGTCCTACCGTGTTTAAGGTCTGCTTTGTGTTCACGAATGCGGTCCGAGACATGGCGTTTGGTTTCTCCAATGTAACTACTACCACAGAGGCAACTTAGTTTGTAGACATCAGGGTACTGTATGTCCGGAATCACATCTTTTACAGATGGAACCAGATCACGGATTTTATGTAATGTGTTGAAACGGACCTGGATCTTGTGTTTAGTCAAGATTTTGGAGATCTTTTTTGTGATCCCCGCAATGTAGGGTAAAGTGATAGTTTTGAAAGGCTCCTCAAGAGGGTCCTTCTTCATGGTTTGAGTGATAGCTTTGCGGATTGTATAGTCGGAGTAACCACTAGCCTTAAGAGCTTGGTGTACGTGCTTGATGATGACTGTGGTACAGTCGAAGCGTCGTGAGAATTTTATTGTTTTATATATTTTATTATTTTATTGTTTCCCTTCAACGTGACTTTACCGAAAGAACCAAGAATAAGAAAACTTAGATTAAGGCCATCAGTCTAACTCCGTACTACAATAAACAAAAACATGGCCAAACCAAAAAACTTTTATAAATCACCAAAATAAATCCATAAATGCAATGTAACAGTGATCATAGGAACTGTGACCGAATTTTTAACAATAAACTACATAAATAACATGTAACACCAAACCCTAGAGCCACAGCTGGCTGCATGAGTCACTCAACAAACAACAGGAGCATCAGTCGGAGTATCACATTTTTCAATGCACCTTTAAGATCAGCACACTAAATCAAAATACAGATAATACTTTGCAGCAGTCATCTGGAGCGAAACATTTTAATTTATTTTAGGCCACTGAATAGCAGTGGCAGCTGGTCGGAGATGCAACGGGCCCTATGGTGTAGTGTTTTGATGAGGGAATTCTTCTGGGTGAGATGGTGGTGGGAGTCAGGCTTTAGATAGGCATCCGTGTGGGTGGCTTTCCTGTAGACAATGTCCCAACGAGCCATTCGTTCTCTTCTAGATCAAAACATCCAGGAATGGTAGCTTGTCATCCTTTTCCACTTCCATGGTGAATTTGATAGACGGGTGTATGGAATTGATGTGGTTGAGAAATTGGTTCAGTGCTGGCAGGCTATGTGGCTAGATGACGAACATGTCATCTACGTATCTCTTCCACAAGGAAGGATGTAGGGTGGATGTCAGGATGGAATCTGTCTCAAATTTCTCCATGAAAACATTCGCTACCACTGGCGATAAGGGAGAACCCATTTTGTTGTTTGTAGAATGTACCATTCCAGATGAAGAAAGTGTTAGAAAGGCAGTGCCTCACCAAACTTGGTACATCAGCATTCAATCCTTGTTGGACCAAGTCTTCAATGATTGCAATGGTGTCAGGTATAGGTACCTTGGTGAATAGGGAGACTACATCGAAACTGGCAAGCAAATCATTTGAGAGACAGTGAGATGTCCTTAATTAGAGAAACCAAGTGAGCTGAGTTAAGTACAGCTGAGGTGGTCTTGCCCGTAAAAGGAAGCAGGGTCTGAGATAGAAATCGGGCCAGTTTGTAGGTGGGTGAGTTAATGGTGGAGACGATAGGATGGAGCGGGGTACCTACTTTGTGGATTTTTGGAAGGCCATAAAATCTGGGTGGTCTAGCAGCCAAAGGTTTTATGGGAGCGCTGCTTGGTCTGATCGATTAGAGAAGTCTAATTAGTGATTTGTTCATGAAGCCATCCAGATATATAAACAGACACAACTTCAACTGAGAAGATGGGTACAAACTGAGCAATCATTGGAAGGACGTTATTAACCAGCTGAAGTCTTAACTGACTGTGATGTTTCCATCCTACCGGCCTATGTCAGCTGTTATTTCCGACTATGTGTCTCCCTCTCTCTGTGCCTCTCTCTTAGATCTTTCCCCCAGTGACTCAAGTGCTGCTGCAGAGTCCCACTTTCTACCCCCCCCTTCCCCACCCCCCTCTCCCCCCCTTCTCTCTCCCCCCTACAGCCGATCTCTTGGATTGCACTCTCATATTCCCAGGTCCTTTGGATTGCACTCTCATGCTCACAAGTTCCTCACTATCCCTGGCCCCACCCTCTTGCCCGATGCGGCAACCCCCCCCCTCCCTCCCCCCCTCTTGGGTCAATATAATGCCTCGTCCACAGCAGTCTGATTCTCTCACCTGAAGACGGTCGCTTGTTGTTGCGATCGAAACGTAGTGATCATTTTTTTTTTTACCTCCGTGACTTTACCGAAAGAACCAAAGAGTATGGATTCCTGCAGTCACGAAAGCTTCAAATGAAGATTGATGATAATCCATTAAATTAATCACTAATGGCACAATTCATGAACTCATCCTTGTTCAGCTCTTGTGATGCAGGCCGTCTAACTTGTCTGCAGGGTTTCGATGAGGGAGACGTATGTACAAATGTTTTCATTAAATGCTTACTTAAGCGGTCGATGTGGGCGTAATAATCCACGTCAGGTAATGATTTGTCACAAGCGTGCTCATCATGTAAGCCACTCCTGTGCGTGAAGAGCATAATTACCTTTTGCCAGCCCGACTATGCACTTCCCACTCAACTCCGTTGTTTCTCCATTCTCTAAAGCCTTCGCTATCTACAATGACAGCAAAGAAAAATTAGCCAAATGACTACTCCTGGATTCAGGGCGCACTTTTTGCCACGGTGCTTGTGACATGGCCCAGCGGTAGCACGTTCACAGCATATGGCAGAGGTTTGTGGTTCAAAACAGGCAGACTGCCCTGATTAATACTGCAGGGTGTATTAACCAAATAATACTATGGGCCATCTGCTTCACAGTGGATGTTAAACATCCCCTAATGTGATTTGAAAAAGAGTAGGCCATTATGGAGTACTTCGATGGTACAGATAACCCACATTACTCCATTAGGCTTACAGCAACGTTACCCACTGACTCTGGACAGTGAACAGGACCCTCGTGAAAAAGAAGCGTTGTAATAATGATAATAACAATTACCTGCTGCTCCGTAATGGATTTTGCTGTGTCCCTCGCCACCAACTCCTGCACCAGCTCCGTGCGCACGGCACCCGGCCACAGCGAGACGTAGGCCACGTTGTATTTGCGAAGCTCCACCGCACAGTCGGCAGCCAGGCGGTCACACTGCCACGGGGTCACAGGGGTCACAGAGACGCATTTCAGTGCATGCCAGGCACAACATGGATTTGTACCATGCATAACCGCCATTGCATGTGAAAAACGCTAAGTGTATGTGGCCAGGCCCTGTGCATCTCTTATCACTGATGAATGGTGGTCACACCAACTCCCCTGCGTAAGGAATTAGGTTGTTAACGATTGACGACTTTGTGCCGGCCACTGGCACAGGTTTCAGGAGTAAAGAACGTGATAGTCGCTGCAGTTAAATAAAAACCCTCATACGCTTACAATCCGGCATGTAATGACACGCCCCCTTCTTTGCAATTTGATAAACTATTACGATTCAATGCAGGCACCAAAACTTTTTGTTTACATGGCAGTGAACTTAGGGCCTCTAGTGGCTGTAGGGGTCATGTAAACTTATTACAAGCAGCAACACGCGAGTTAGAAATTATTGCACGCACGAATCCATGCGTGTGTCGTGAACGCAAGATTCGATTGTAATCAATGGACTGTGGTTAAGCAACTTTGTATTTAATGCGTGCACCTTTGCGTGTTATCGCTTAATCCAACACTCGTTTAAATACACACTAAAGCTGTAGCTGCCAACCTTCTATTATGCCACTCGGCATCGTTAAACCCTAAAAAAATTGTAAACCACCCTACAGTAATGAAATCGGTGTCATGTGGACAATACAATCGCATCTCAGAATCAGAATATTTATTAATACTGGAGGAATCCGATGAGCTATAAAGGTCTTCTTCACAGATGTCCAGTAGGGTCAGGTCAGAACGTTACAACAACAAACAATACAAAAACATGATAGGAGTGAAAAGTATTGGAAAGGTAAGCAAATCACGAAGAAAAATCCGCGGAGCACTTACCGGGCCACCAGGGGTGCCACAGACCACAGGGTGGGTGCCACCGCTCTAGAGCTGAACTATAAACTATTTTTATTATAAACTATTGAACCGTGGCTTGTGGGCAAATACGGCAATGACGGTACCACAAATCAGTGCAACCAACCGCACAGTGAACAGCTTGTCTGGAAGAGACGTAAAGCCTGGACTGACTTCAGCACACAGCCTCATCAGCAGTCGGGCTCACCCAAACTTATTTTCTTTTTTATGTTATCTATTTTTGTTTTTTACCAGGTAAGGCTCAATTAGCTAGAGAGCTCTTTTTTGGAAGCGACGTGGCCACAAATGATAGTTCAATTAAGTGGCTTATAATGCGGAACTTTATAGCAGCCAAATATTCTTAAACACTTATTTCTAAATGTGGAGGGAAAAACCGGAGGATTCGGAGAAATATCCAGGCAACCACAGGGAGAGAGTCACGCACAACTCCAATCATACAGCAGGCACCAGGGTCGGTATCAAACCCACAACCTCCTGCATTCTGGGTGAGGTAGTTAACATCTCGCCACAAAGCTGCCGGGGGACACTCACGGCTGCCTTGCCGACTCCGTAGGGCACACTGAGATGGTACCGAAGGCCACCAATGGACGAGATGACGACAATGAGCCCCTGTCCCAGTTCCACCATCATCTGGCTTGCGTACACCGAGCATAGGTAGTGTCCCCTGGAGCCCGCACACACGTGGGCGCGCGCACAATCATGCGAGTCATTTCACACAAGTTTCCCACTTCAAACACAAGGTTTTTATAGATATTTTTTTTCGAGAACCAGCATAAACTATACAATGGAAAGCTCTCAAACACTGCACAAGGTATGTTCATATTTCTGGATTCATCTAAAAACGGATCCCCTAGCTTTATTTAATGAAAAATAACATTGCGTTATGCAGAAACGAGTTTCATTATGATCTCAAAACGCAGGTTCAATGTATTTTAGGAGGAAATTGCAGCAGACCGGTCTACAGAGGTTATGCTTTGACGCGGCTGTATGTCTCCTGCAATGATCAAAACGCAAAATTATTTGTGGTGCCGTCAGCGCCTCGGTCTGTGCAGCGTGAAATTCAAAACACCTTTTGTTATGCAACGTGCAGAGAGCCTGAACGCAAAGTTTGTACATCAAAGGGCATTTGTTTGTTTTGGAGTTAAATTCACACCACCGTTATGTTTATAACACATTTCTACACGCTGCGAAACACCGTGCAAACTATTGTGCATTAAAGCCATTGCTGTGCATTACATTGGAAGGGTTTCTATGCTGCAAAATGGGGCATTAAAGTTATTGACGATATCCATGACTTGAAATGTATTACTGTAAAATGGAATGTTTTGTTTTAGCTGCGCCAAAGATTTGGCGTGCTTTCCTGACTCACAATGGTTTAATTAACAAGAGTACGCACGATTCATAAACATTAGCACGCACAATTCATAAACAATGGTACAAACAATTTTTGAGATAAAGTACCGTATTTTCCCGCATATAGCCCGCATATGCATATAACCCGCAGACGCATATACCCCGCAAAAATAGCGTTTTGTGTAAAACAAATTTCAGATAGCCCGCACCTCCATATACCCCGCAGGGTCTTGTTTTGTTTGTAAAAAGTGGTATACCCCGCGGGTTATATGCGGGAAAATACGTTATTACATTTTTTTACATGAAACAAGCAATTATGAACCCTGCGGTATTAGCAGGCATATGTCATACAGCAATGTTTAATTAGGCATGGAACGCGTCCATGAGGACAGAACACCGAGATGGAGCGATGATGTCAGTAAATGTGAAGGTGCTACATACACATACAGTGAGGGAAAAAAGTATTTGATCCCCTGCTGATTTTGTACGTTTGCCCACTGACAAAGAAATGATCAGTCTATAATTTTAATGGTAGGTTTATTTGAACAGTGAGAGACAGAATAAAAACAAAAAAATCCAGAAAAATGCATGTCAAAAATGTTATTAATTGATTTGCATTTAAATGAGGGAAATAAGTATTTGACCCCCTCTCAATCAGAAAGATTTTTGGCTCCCAGGTGTCTTTTATACAGGTAACGAGCTGAGATTAGGAGCACGCTCTTAAAGGGAGTGCTCCTAATCTCAGCTTGTTACCTGTATAAAAGGCACCTGTCCACAGAAGCAATCAATCAATCAGATTCCAAACTCTCCACCATAGTCAAGACCAAAGAGCTCTCCAAGGATGCCAGGGGCAAGATTGTAGACCTACAAAAGGCTGGAATGGGCTACAAGACCATTGCCAAGCAGCTTGGTGAGAAGGTGACAACAGTTGGTGCCATTATTCGCAAATGGAAGAAACACAAAAGAACTGTCAATCTCCCTCGGCCTGAAGCTCCATGCAAGATCTCACCTCGTGGACTTGCAACGATCATGAGAACGGTGAGGAATCAGCCCAGAACTACACGGGAGGATATTGTCAATGATCTCAAGGCAGCTGGGACCATTGTCACCAAGAAAACAATTGGTAACACACTACGCCGTAAAGGACTGAAATCCTGCAGCGCCCGCAAGGTCCCCCTGCTCAAGAAAGCACATATACATGCCCGTCTGAAGTTTGCCAATGAACATCTGAATGATTCAGAGGACAACTGGGTGAAAGTGTTGTGGTTAGATGAGACCAAAATGGAGCTCTTTGGCATCAACTCAACTCGCCGTGTTTGGAGGAGGAGGAATCCTGCCTATGACCCCAAGTATACCATCCCCACCGTCAAACATGGAGGTGGAAAAATTATGCTTTGGGGGTGTTTTTCTGCTAAGGGGACAGGACAACTTCACCGCATCAAAGGGACAATGGACGGGGCCATGTACCGTTAAATCTTGGGTGAGAACCTCCTTCCGTCAGCCAGGGCATTGAAAATGGGTCGTGGATGGGTATTCCAGTATGACAATGACCCAAAACACACGTCCAAGGCAACAAAGGAGTGGCTCAAGAAGAAGCACATTAAGCTCCTGGAGTGGCCTAGCCAGTCTCCAGACCTTAATCCCATAGAAAATCTGTGGAGGGAGCTGAAGGTTCGAGTTGCCAAACGTCAGCCTCGAAATCTTAATGACTTGGAGAAGATCTGCAAAGAGGAGTGGGACAAAATCCCTCCTGAGATGTGTGCAAACCTGGTGGCCAATTACAAGGAACGTCTGACCTCTGTGATTGCCAAAAAGGGTTTTGCCACCAAGTACTAAGTCATGTTTTGCAGAGGGGTCAAATACTTATTTCCCTCATTAAAATGCAAATCATTTATAACATTTTTGACATGCGTTTTTCTGGATTTTTTTTGTTGTTATTCTGTCTCTCACTGTTCAAATAAACCTACCATTAAAGTTAAAGACTGATCATTACTTTGTCAGTTGGCAAATGTACAAAATCAGCAGGGGATCAAATACTTTTTTCCCTCACTGTAGATCACAGGAACAAGAGAGTTGGTGGAGGCTCGGGGAGGCCTTTGACCAGCAGTGGATTGAACGTCCCAGAGTGTGCCGACTCACACATGACCTCTGTGGGCTCTTTGTGATTACCAGACTATTCGTGAGGCCTGCACTCGGTACCTTTGGCCACCGTGTGTTCTACAAAGAGCACTGTCCACTCATGCTGCCCCTCCCCTCTTAAAGTGCTAAACGTTCCCACAATGAAAAACATGTTCCCATACCGAGTCCTGTGTCTCCGAGTCCGAGTGTCTGTGTGTCTCTGTGTGTCCTTGTCTCGTTGTCTGTGGTGTCCCATGCTGCGTGTGTTCAACGCAGGTACTGCCCATGCACATTCTTTTATCACAGTGCATTTTAATTCTTAAAATAAAAATTGCGGTTAACTCAAGATTAATAGGATAGGTATGATCTCGGTCATTCTTCCAAATGACTCATTCTGGCATGTGGAGGTCTCACCTAGTTAAACAAAATAAACCTGAAAACTTGACCAATATAATCCCAGATTGCTCTCCCCAGACCACTGCTTTCATAACTAAAAATGATCAGCGTCGTTGAATGAGAATATAAGTGGTGTGGCATGACGTCACTACTGTGTCGAGTCAGTACACACATGACGTCACTGATATGTTGGGTCTGTACACACATGACGTCACTGCCATGTTGGGTCTGTACACACATGACGCCACTGCCTGTTCGGTATGGAGGCTGTTTACGAGTGCCACAGGGTTGTGTCAGGCCGTGGCACTCTGAGTGACCCCGGCTGGACGCGTGACCGGATCCAGGTGGGGGCCAGGGGCCCTGGGGGACCCTGGGGGTCACGTGGTAGGGGAGTGGAGCCTTCTATCGTGGGTTCGAGAAGGGGGGCGTGGCCAGGGTGTGGCCAGCCACGCCAGGGGGGCTTATAAGCTGGCTCAGCACAGAGAGCTGGGCTGTTCATGCCTGGGATGAAGACGTCTCATGAAGAATCTGAAGAAAGAAGCCTCCAGTCATCGTGGCCAAGCAGAAGCCCTCCTGGCTTGGCCACACCAAGTAGTACCCGAGTGTTAGCGAGAGTAGGACGGTGGTCACTACCTTATGTGTAGGGTGTGTTGTAGTTGTGTTGCAGTTGTGTTAAATAAATAAGTGTTGCCTCCACACGAGTGTGTGCGCCTCTGTCGAACCATTACATAAGTAACAAGACGAATAAGCAGACAATACGCCTACTTCACGTTTGTACCTTTTTAACACATCTCATCAGCCACAAGGCCCATTTTGGAACACATAACCTCTGCAGCATTGGCTCAATACGAGCAAATCCTAAACTGGTTTCTAGGAACCATATCTAAACAGGGGGTACATGCTGGGTCCTATCTGTCGGCATCTGGAAGTTCTTCAACATTGGCGCTGCAGTGGCCGAGATTTAAACTACCTCGCCTGGTATGCAAGGAGGTTGTAGGTTCCTTCCCGACCCTGACACCTGTATATTTGGAGCTTGCATGTTCTCCCCGTGGTTTCGTGGATTTTTCTCCAGGTCCTCCAGTTTTTCCCCTCCACATTTAGAAATGTGCGTTTAGGGTATTTAGTTGCTATAAATTTCCACACGATAAACCATTTCCTTGACCTAACATTTGTGGTCAGGTCGCTTCTGAAAAAGAGCTATATAGCTCATTGAGCTTTACCTGGTAAAATCCAATTTTTGGTAAAAAAAATACGTTTGTGTGAGCCCGATGAGACAGTGGTGCACTGAATTCAGTCCAGGCTTTCCATCTCCTCCAGTCAAGCTGTTCGCTGTGCAGTCGGCATGTTGCACTGAATTGTGGCACCATCATGGCCACACCACCGTATTTGCCCATGAGCCATGGCCTAAACAGCAGGGAACTGTAACGCATCTCTTCTGACAATGGCAATTGGCCAGTCGGCCCCAACGACTTACAAATGTAATGCTGCTCCGAAGCAAACCAACTAAACAATTACACATGCTAGCGCTGTGTACACACACCTCTACACTACTTAAAAAACAGTTTAACGTATTGTTCGTTGCATCCATGCAAACCCAGTAGAATAGTTTATTTAGTACCACACAACGAAACGAAATAAATGTACTCAGTTATTGTTAAAGGTTTCGGTTTTACATAGCAGGGATAATCATGCTCTAACCTATGAGTGGCGGTGCTTGTTTAATCATACCCTTCACTCGCACCAGCTACTGCCGAGTCACGTGCATGCCTTCATTGCTTCTTAAACCGACCATTGACAACTCTCTCTCCGCTGAGGCCTTCCAAAATCCCCAGTCAGCTGACCTGATTCGAACCTAGCACCTCAGCACTGCTAGCTCTGATCTGCCCGGCTACAATAATAAGAACATTGTAATATTTAAACCACAGAGTTGGAATGGTATACACACCTCAGACCAGTGTTGTTGATGTCATCCCAGTCTGTGGCAGGCTGCTCCCAAAATGGCTTTCCAATGCCGATGAAAAGCGTCTTTGGCATTCACATTCGGGACGGGAAATGCAACAAAGACAATCTGCATATGACACTAATACTTTTGTTAGTGTTCATTTACACCGAATGAGGCTCAACAATTGAATTACATATACGAGTATGGAAAGTTGTAGGTTTGCATTTGGCTAAGAATTTGCATCACAACCCTTGGGCACTCACTTTGACGCCGGCGTATGCGTTGTTGACCAAGATGTCAAGTCGGCCCTTCTGCTCGCGCCGCACACGCTCAAACAGCGCTCGCACTTCCTCCTCCTTGGTGGAGTCGCAGGACACGGGGACGCAGCGTCCACCACGCGCTTCCACCTGCCAGAGACACGGAGAGTGGGACAAAGCCAATGGCAAACACGCGCCGTGTCATCACACACCCCACCCCCATGCCAGCCAACACACACTGTGCCGTCAAACACCCCTGAGTTTATCCTCGATTAGTTTTGTGGACTAGGAGCTATTTTCACAAACCTCTTCCACTGCAAATTTGCTTATACTCGAATAGCACCACCCACCCACTTCAATGGAGATAAGTTCCACTGCAGGTGTAGTGATGTAAATGGAGTCACTATGGCGAGTGGAACTGTGCGTCTTGGCCCTCTCTTTGGCACCAGAGTAGGTATGGCATGGAAGCGGGCCCGAGAGAGCATGGTTCGGATGACGGTCAGAGAGAGGGCATGTGAGGAAGTGACAGTCTGGGTGACCCCGAGAGGGCAAGTGACAGGGACAGGGTAGCGAGGGGGCCCAAAGGGTGGCTTGAGGGACACGTGATGCTCGGTCGAGAACCTTCTGGTGAGATCCAGAAGGGGGCGTGGCCGAGGGCGGAGCGAGGCCACACTCGGAAGCATAAAGCAGAGGTCCCGAGATCAATCGCGGCTGCCTGTTAGAATGGAACCCGTCGGTGCTACGTTTCTTCGATCCTCGGTCTTAGGTCTGTACGCTCGGCATCTGGGGTCAGGCAGTGTGTGACTGAATGACCCGGTTATGTAGTTACCCCGTTGTGGTCTAGTTAATAGTGGTAGTTATCACCTAAATATAGAACCCGTTATTATGTTAAAGTAGTAGCCCTGTTCGGGCCGTGTAATAAACGTGTTGCTTCCAAGTTCTAGTGTGTGCCTCCGTGAAGAACACTACACAGGTAAACACATGTCGATATAAACGATGTCATCATCACTGCCTGCATGACATGCCACGATGCCAAACAAAGCAACAGTCAGCCACTCGCGACCAAGGCAGCGCCATCACCTCCTCGGCGGCTTGCCGCAGCGTCTCCTGGTTGCGCCCCGTGATGTAGACCGTGGCCCCTGCCTCCGCCAGCTGCAGGGCAATGCCTTTGCCGATGCCGCGAGACGCGCCCGTCACAATGCACACTTGTCCACTCAGGGAGCCCGCCATCACGAGCAGTACTGCGCACACACAGACGCACACACACCCGGGGAGAAACTACGCCAATAAATCATGACCATGCCAGCGTGATATCATTGTGACTAATGGTTGCACCACAAGCCTTCTGAGATTGACCACTGTTTTTTACACTGAAACTTGGGTGGTGCAATGCACCATTAGTGCCACAAATGTAGCGGCACGGCACGGCGGTTGCTCGTTCGCTGCTCGTTGCGGAGGTTCGTGGTTCAAATCCAACAGGCCACCCTGATTATTACTGCTTTGTGCATTAAGACTATAATAGACATCTTCTGCTTTGCAGTGGACGTCAAAGAACCCGGGATATAATTTGAAGGATAGCAGGCCATTCTGTGCTGGCGTCACGGTTGAAACTGGCATTGTTTTAAAAACTGCTCGCAAATGATCTCATTGGGAAGCTTAGCAATCTGTGCACTACTGCAAAACAAAATGGCAAACAAAACGGCAGGACCCTTCGAAAAAAAAAGTATTGAGACTCAGCAAGGCTGTCAGGTGGCCGTGTGGCCTATGGGGCCGTGTGGATAAGGGGCCGCAGTGCCAAGGTGGCCATGCTGCATTGCTGAATTTGAAACCTAGGGTCACCACCACCCTGATTAACCCGGGGGGGGGGGGGGGGGGTCCCAAAGCGTTGTGAGGTACTGGTCTCAGACTAGCCAACAATGACTGCACACACATAAACAACCAGCGTATAGAATGTTTGTTCACTCAATTCGACTTCTTCTGTTCTGAGAACTAAACGTTGCTTTGCTATGATTTGCACGACACGCACGCTTCGCAGAACATATAAATCAGGGTTGTTTAAGCAATAACCAGCAAACCGGTAACCATTTTCGCAATAAATTGCCAGTTCCCAAAGTCAGTAATCGGTAACCATTTCCAATGGAATACAATCGATCTTCTATTATCGGGCACGCAATTATCCAGCTTCCAAATTAATCCGGTGGTCCTGGACCTATCCAGCAAAACCGCTCCAAAGGCTGTACCAGTCCAGTGATCGTCAAACCCATCATGTTGTTGAAACAGCATAGTAGGTACAGTACATCACGCCATGCAGAGTCGTCGAGATTAAAGTGGTAAGTGCAGGATACTTATTTTTGTCTATTTGTATTATTTGTGCCAATTTCATAGAGTAAACACATTAAAAACACACAAAAAACACAACACCTAAAACATGTTATGCAATAATATGCAAACACAAGCTATTTAAAATGTGATCATCCAGCGTTTTTTAAACTCCGACACCCCTCTTCCCCCTGAAGCTGCGGATAATCGATGGTCGACTGTATTTAGTGATAAACAACAACCGCCATTCACCACTAAGTGGCAGTGACGTCACCACGACGCTTGTGCCAGGCCATGTGCACCTTGAGGCCACGTGAAGTGTCGAACGCCCGCGGGCAGGTCACGGGGCAGACCCAGGTGCCACGGGTCGACTGAGATGACTGGCTGGTGCACCACCTGTGCCCCCTACTGTGCCAACCTGCTGTCCTTTAGCCACCCGGCGCTCCGCTCGTTGTTGTGAGCATCGCTCTTCCGCCCTCCGTTGTTGTTGGAGGGCGACTGCCTCCAACTGCCCAATAGCGTCCTTCACGAGCCTCCTCCACAGAGGCCGATCTTGACACCGCTGGTACCAATCATCGGCAAGTCCACTCAGCTCCACGTCATCCTGTACCACATCACTCCATCTCTTCTCTAGTCCGTGCCGCGCCCATTTAGCCCCCTCGATCCGGCCGAACAAAAGCTGTTTCGGCATGCGGTGGCTGGGCATGCAGGCTATATGACCCAGCCAACGCAGCCTTGCCTGGCGGAGGAGCTCACCGATGGGACCTTGCCCAGATCTTTCAAGGATTTGTGAGCTCCTCACACAATCCAGCCTGGTTAAACCCAAGATGGATCGTAGGCAGGCCAGCCTAAATGTTTCCAACCGGCGAAGATGCTCCATTAAGGCGGTCCATGTTTTGCAAGCGTAGAGAAGGAAGGGAATGACCGTGGCCGAGAAGACCTGAAGCTTAGTGCAGAGCGACAGAACAGGTAGCTTCCACACAGCGTTACACAACCGATGAAAAGATATTGCCGCTCGACTGATTCGGAGTGAGACCTCTGCTGTTAAACTGGAGACGGTCATAAGCACACTGCCCAGGTATGGGAAACTCTCCTGTCTCTCCACAACTACCCCATCACCGATTGGGAGTTGTGGGGGTGGAGTGTCCGATGGTACAAAATACCCAGGCAGGTGTTTAATTTTGGTGGGGCTGATGGCAAGGCCCCATCTCTTAGTGGCACGCTCCAGTCTCAGCAGCAGCGTCTCCAACTCCTCCTCTGAATGAGCAGCTATTACCAAATCATCGGCATACTTAACATGGTTGAGCAATAGGGAGCCATCCCTTGACCGCACCAGGTCATCGATCAGCCTCCCATTATATCTGTACCAAATGGCGATTCCCCCGGTACAGCTATTGAAGGCTTCACGAACTACGTGGTCAAAATAGATGTTAAATAATGTGGGAGCCAGAGGACATCCCTGTCGCACCCCAAGGTGTACAGGGAATGGCTCTGACACCCGGCCACGTAGTTTTACCCGGGCCCGCTCACCATCATGAAGGTCCTTAATGATCGTGAGCAGAGGGTCAGGGACTCCAAAAGCACGAAGAACAACCCAGAGGCCAGGCCTTCTGATGGTATCATATAGGCCTTGACCAGGTCAATAAAGCAGAGATGTACAGTGAGGGAAAAAAAGTATTTGATCCCCTGCTGATTTTTTACGTTTGCCCACTGACAAAGAAATGATCAGTCTATAATTTTAATGGTAGGTTTATTTGAACAGTGACAGACAGAATAAGAAAAAAATCCAGAAAAATGCATGTCAAAAATGTTATAAATTGATTCGCATTTTAATTAGGGAAATAAGTATTTGATCCCGCAATACATGACTTAGCACTTGGTGGCAAAACCCTTGCTGGCAATCACAGAGGTCAGACGTTTCTTGTAGTTGGCCACCAGGTTTGCACACATCTCAGGAGGGATTTTGTCCACTCCTCTTTGCAGATCTTCTCCAAATCATTATGGTTTCGAGGCTGACGTTTGGCAACTCGAACCTTCAGCATCCTCCACAGATTTTCTATGGGATTAAGGTCTGGAGACTGGCTAGGCCACTCCAGGACCTTAATGTGCTTCTTCTTTAACCACTCCTTTGTTGCCTCGGCCGTGTATTTTGGGTCATTGTCATGCTGGAATACCCATCCACGAACCATTTTCAATGCCCTGGCTGAGGGAAGGAGGTTCTCACCCAATATTTGACGGTACATGGCCCCGTTCATCGTCCCTTTGATGCGGTGAAGTTGTCCTGTCCCCTAAGCAGAAATATACCTCCAAAGCATAATGTTTCCACCTCCATGTTTGACGGTGGGGATGGTGTTCTTGGGGTCATAGGCAGCATTCCTCCTCCTCCAAACACGGCGAGTTGAGTTGATGCCAAAGAGCTCCATTTTGGTCTCATCTGACCACAACACTTTCACCCAGTTGTCCTCTGAATCATTCAGATGTTCATTGGCAAACTTCATACGGGCATGTATATGTGCTTTCTTGAGCAGGGGGACCTTGCGGGCACTGCAGGATTTCAGTCCTTCATGGCGTAGTGTGTTAATTGTTTTCTTGGTGGCTATGGTCCCAGGTGACTTGAGATCATTGACAAGATCCTCCTGTGTAATTCTGGGCTGATTCCTCACCGTTGTCACGATAATTGCAACTCTTGCATGGAGCCCCAGGCCAAGGGAGATTGACAGTTCTTTTTGTGTTTCTTCCATTTGCGAATTATCGCACCAACTGTTGTCACCTTCTCACCAACCTGCTTGGCAATGGTCTTGTAGCCCATTCCAGCCTTGTGTAGGTCTACAATCTTGTCCGGACATCCTTGGAAAACTCTTTGGTCTTGGCCATGGTGGAGAATTTGGAATCTGATTGATTGCTTCTGTGCACAGGTGTCTTTTATACAGGTAACAAGCTGAGATTAGGAGCACTCCCTTTAAGAGTGTGCTCCTAATCTCAGCTCGTTACCTGTATAAAAGACACCTGGGAGCCAAAAGTCTTTCTGATTGAGAGGGGGTCAAATACTTATTTCCCTCATTATAATGCAAATCAATTTATAACATTTTTGACATGCGTTTTTCTGCATTTTTTGTTGTTATTCTGTCTCTCACTGTTCAAATAAACCGACCATTAAAATTATAGACTGATCATTTCTTTGTCAGTGGGCAAACGTACAAAATCAGCAGGGGATCAAATACTTTTTTCCCTCACTGTAGGTCTTGTTGGAATTCCCTACACCTCTGCTGTAGCAGACGGACAGAAAATATGGCATCTGTGCAGGACCGCCCTTTCCTGAAACCGCATTGGGACTCAGCAAACCTCTCCTCAGCGTGCCTGGCGATGTTGAATAATCCTTGCCAGGACCTTTCCCGGCACACTGAGGAGTGAGATGACCCTGTAGTTGTTACAGTCTGTGCGGTCCCTTTTCTTAAAGAGGGGGACCATCAGGGCATCCTTCCAATCCTGTGGGACCCGACCAGTGGTCCAGACTGTTGTTATGATGTCATATAGGGCAGTCTGTGCACAAACGCCACCCTCCCTCAGCATTTCGCTTGGGAGATCATCTCTGCCCGCTGCCTTTCCTGGTCTCAGACTCTGGATCGCCTTCAGTACTTCCTCAACAGATGGTACTTCAGCCAGCCACTCACAGGGGGTGACTTCTCCCAATATTTGAGGCACCGCAGCCTCAGCAGGGTCATCCTCACTTTGTGCCACGATGTTTTCCTGGCTGAGTGATTTTCCCTCCCCCAGGACCTCACAGAAATGCTCAGCAAATCTGCAAACCTGTTCCTGGGGTCGGAGATTGGATCACCGTTTTTTCCTCTAATGATGGTAAAAGGTGTGGCCTGCAGGTTACTTTTTGATGGAGTTAAATAGAGATTGGTGATCGCGGGCAACTGAGGCAGACTCCATCTCCTCAGCAACAGCAACCCGCGACCACGCCTCACAGCTCTCCGAACATCCGAGCGAAGGCTGCGGTAAGCCTCCTCATTCTCTGACGTGGGATTCTGTAGCCGATGACAGTGGGCCTGTCGCTTTTTCTCAACCATCCTGAACACCTCCTGTCAGCCAGGGTCTCTGGGGAGGTCTGGACCACGTACCCAAAGCAGCCATTGCAGCTGCATGAGTCACAGTCCTAAACCTCGAACATTTACCCCCGACATCAGGAGGAGTGGGGGACGATGCCAATCCCAGCCGCAAGCGATGATGAAATTCTCGCTTGCAACTTTCATCAGATAACTGAGACCAGGTCACTTTAGGTTGGAATGGGGTCCTGGGTGTACACCCACCACCGAAGTGGAAGAATGGCAGGCGCATCTTACAGATGACTAGTCGATGGTCAGAGGGCAGATCAGCTCCATGGTAGGTCCTGGTGTCAAGGACATGGGCTCGCATCCGCTGGTCCGTCACTATGTAGTCCAGCAGATGTTCTTGCTTAGACCCGGCATGCATCCATGATGTTGTGTGGATGCGCCGATGCCGGAACAGCGTGTTGGTAATTACAAGCCCATGGGCTGCACACAAATCTAGCAGCCTCCTACCGTTATTGAGCTGATCTGGCCCATGCCCTCCAATCACTCCAGACCAGATGCCAGCATCATGAACAACTCTGGTATTGAAGTCACCCAACATGATGACTCTATCCCGAGGTGCCACTTTAGCCAGCACCTGTGACAAGTCACAGAAGGCATCTGACTCATCGGCTTTGCCTGCATCCCTCCACGGATGTTTGTCTTCGGTGGGGGCATAAGTAACCACGACCACCACTCCTCGCCTCCGGTTGATGGGAAGGCGAGCCCAAAGTAGCCTGGGGCTTACAGCTTCCCACACCTCACCGCCATGCTCCCACACCCCCTTCATTCTTTTGTTCAAAAGAAGAGCCACACCCTGTTGTTTGGCAGTCTGCTGCCCCGAGTAGAGGACTGTCCACCCCTCATGGTGGCAGGAGCCAGAACCGGTCCACCGGACCTCCTGAATTCCACAGAGATCCAGGCGGTACCGGTCCAGCTCCCAACAGAGGAGTGGCAGCCTCTCCTCCGCAGTGAGTGTTCGAACATTCCACGTGGCCATCCGTAGTGGCTTTTCGTTGTTTCTGGAGGAGTGATAAAGGCACCCATTGGCACATGCGAACAGCACGGTGGCCTAAGTCACCACGTGGTGGTATCGTGCACTCGTTGCTCACTCACGCCGCTGCTAGCTGGGCCTCCACGAGAGACAACTTGGAAGAGGTGGGCGTACCTACACTTTACCCCACCACAAACCAGAGCTTCCACTCAATTAACAGTATAAATGGCTGGACAGGTTAAAGTGGATAAGAGAAACTCACCCCAATATTTCAACGGCCTGGCCTGGAGATTGACATTTTTCAACAGCATTGGATTTAATTGTAAAGTTCAATTTTCCAAAAACATTCCAACATACACTATCGTTTGGCTCTCTGTGTCATAAAGCGAAGGGCAGAGTTGAAAACTCCGTCCTCTTCATCCGCGTTGGTCCAATTGTAGTTTCTTAAAAAATTACTCACACCGACACGTGGTAACAAACCTGCTTACACTTTATTACTCCTGTTCACGTGCCAGTTGGAGGCACTCCTATATCTATCTTTACTGTCACATACACTTGACTTCTCTCCACTCTCACCTATTCTGCACCTCACCTATCCTGCACTCAGCAACTCTGCACTCAGCGACTCTGCACACAGCAACTCCGCACTCAGCGACTCTGCACACAGCAATTCCATACTCGGCAACTTTGCACACAGCAACTCCGCACTTGGCAACTTTGCGCACAGCAACTCCGCACTCAGCAATTATTGCACACAGCAACTCCGCACTCAGCAACTCTGCACACAGCAACTCCTCACTCAGCGACTTTGCGCACAGCAACTCCGCACTCAGCGGCTCTGCACACAGCCGCTCTTAGAACTCTGCATCTCCACCGCTGCCCTCACCTACATTGCCTCATACCCGCTCACCCGTCTGTCGCGGGTGGGGGGTTCAGCCAACACCCGCCCGGCGACGGTGTGAGGGTTGAGGCTTCGTTGACGGCTTGAGCGGCAGCGGCGAGATCTCTTCACTCTTGGTTCCCGGGCAACTCAACTCCGCTCACGCACACTCCCGCTTATATCCCCCTGCTCATTCCGAGTCCTCACGTGCTTCCCCTGAAGCCGCCGCCTGCCCGGAGCCTGGTGTCCTCATTAATCCCTTATCATCACCCCCCATCTCCCGTCACCCCAACACAAACCTCCGGCCTCAACGTTCCCACGTGTTCGACCTCGTTTGCACCCGCTTCTCTGGTGCAAACCTCATGTTGCAACGCGCACACCTGTTTGTCCTCAGTTGCACCCACTTAACTGCGTGCACCGCGTATATCTCTCCTCTACACAATTACTGGACTATATTAATTTTATTCTGGAGAGATCTGCACACATTTCCTCCACGAATTAAGATCCAAACTCTTTCATGACTTCTGGTTCCAAAAGCACTGGATTGTGAATCGGCTTTAAATTTCATCAGACCAAGTTGTGGTATATTTTTGAAAGCTACTTCATACCTTAAAATACATACATTTTTGAACACTCAAAAAAAATTACAAGCTGTATGTGGGTTAAATTTGGCATTCATAGAAATAATGGGGTTTTGATTGAGAATAAATATACAGGGCACCTCATCCCGGAGTTTGCCCAGTATTGAGCACATGCTGTGCTGCAGGTGAGCCCCACGCTAGATTTGACAGTGACTTTTGACCAAAATTGGGTGAAAACCATCAATCATTGACAGCCGATAACTGTCATTCAGAGCTACGATAACCAATAAAACCAGCCATAGCGTGGTCTTGGAAATTAGCGTGGCAAACTTACATCTCCTATGATACCTTTGATTTGTAATTTTCAAGTATTTGTTGGTAATGGCAAATCCAATTAACTGCAGTAAATGCAGTCGAATGTTCTACAGGAATTCAGTCTAAGCTGATAATTGCCCATGAGGAGTTTGCAGAAGTTGCTTTGATCCCAATGTTTAGTCAACCATATTTTTTCAGTCATCCTCGCAGCAGCTTTTTGCTAAACATCGCACATTTTCAGATGCACTTCTGCGGCCGTCTGGAACACTCTTCTGTCCGATAGTAGGAAGCCACTGGAGCTATGCATCTTCAAATCTAGATTGACAAATTCATTTCTTTAGAACTGATATTTGTGTTTAGTTTTTTGTCCTTCCTCCACACTTTCGATTAGCACGGTTGGCTACGTACGGTGCGTTAGAAGTTAAACATACATGCATCATAATTCTATTGGTTGCCCTACTCTTCACCTCCGTCGATACCACCAACCCCTCTTGATTTCAGACGCTCTTGGAGTACACTGTCAACTTGCAGCAAGGGTTCTAGGCCCATGGTCTCTCCTTGAATGTGAAAGAAATTCAACATACATACATACATATTTCTCACAATGACATTTAACGTAACGTTTTCTATTTCATAGAGCTCAACAAAAACCTTTAACATTTTACTGCAGTTATGCAATACACTCAAGGGGAAAACATTTTGTATAAAATCCCTGAACATTATTTTTAGCTTTCCTCTCACTTAGGTGTCGGTATAATGCTTAAGTTAAGTGATGGTTAAGGGTAAAAACGAAGCGGGAAATTAACGTAAGGTGTTCCATGTGACTGGGCAAATAGTCTTTTACAGTGGAAATGCTACAGCCACCACTGTACAGCTTGGACTGTAAGTGGGCAAGTGCTGAAACCAGATTTTAAGTAAATAAAATGCAATTGTAAGTCTTCTTCTTAACAGTATATACATTTTTTACTTGTGGGTTTCGACATGTCATTTGTTCATTGTTTGAGCGATAATTTGCTCTCCTGTTGCAGGGTGAAATGTAGGTCACATCTTTTACAGGTGGCTCAATACTAAATAAATCACTACCAACTACAGATTACAGCTGCCACTTTCTGGAGTGTAATTACTAGCATTGTTAAAAACATGTTTATACACATAGCCAGCAACCGCATGAGAAAAAAAATATTTAGCAACTGGTTATTCACATTTTGCCGCACATGTAGAAATGTCTAGAGCAATGAACATATAACATGTTAAACTTTTTAACTGAGCAGCGGAAGCTGCTGCCAAATTGGGGTAATAGACAGCGACTCTGGAATTTGCAATCCAGAGGTCACGGTTGAATAGCATCTCTTGGCGCAGCCATTGAAACTGGGTGCAAGTTTCTTAAATCAGCACCCCACAACCTCTGTCTGCCCAGCAGCAGTACAAACGTGTACACCACAGCCGATCGGCAGGACGCATGTGGTGAGGTAAAGTATGGGCCTTCAGTGTCGTTCGTGTGTTCACGTTGCCAATCGGTGCATTTATTACCACAATTCTACTGAAAACGTTTCTGGTTCTGATTTTCATAACCGCCCCCACACGCTTGTGCCATTAGAGTCATACAAATGCATCAGCTATTACATCTGATAGCTTGTTTCACGATGTTCGTTCTACCCCTGTGACAGAAAAAAAACTTTACATTTTTACTGAATGTTCATTTTTTGTGAAACAATTAACTTAGGAAACTGTCCAAATATCAACTGCATGTTAGGCTAATGGCCCAATTACTTGAGTGATATATATTATGGCTGGTTGGATGGTTTAGTTTTATTTGTATGTTTGGTGATTTGTTTTCCTTTCTTATACTGTACTTTTCATTACTATCATGTTTTTGTACTCTATGTTGTTGTTAACGTTCTTACCCGTCCCAACTGGACATCTGTGAAAAGGAGTTTCATAGCTCATTGGATTCCTCCAGTCTAAATATTTTGATTCTGATGTATCGCGGAGATGCATTTAACCTTTAAAATTACAATTGTGTCGATATTAACCACACAATGCATATTTGTTCAAGCAACCTCATGGGTAACATTCGGGATTTATAATTACCAATAGGAATTGGGCTACCCTACAGCTTGATGCTATTAGCCCATCGCCAACTATGGTTGCACAATTGACGATAGATGGTTTATGGGTGCAAGGGTCAAGTGTCTCAGATTCTGTACCACTCGCATGAATCATCCTGCGAGAGCAGAACTGTTGTTCACTATCCCGAGTAGGTTGAAATGGCTAGCCGATTCTCTGTACTTTGCCACAACATTACTATCACTTGCCCAAATGTATGAGAAAGGATGCATGTCATATGTATCCTGCCACAAATTAACCACATCTTTCAACATATGAACCACAATACCTTGCTGATCTCGTCAAGGAGTATAAACCAACATGCGAACTTTGGTCATCCTGGCAGCAGCGGATTTTGGCTAACCATCAAATAAAGACGGTCACTGCATCGTGCGCTTTCAGATGCACTTCTGCGGCTTGGAACGCTATTATTTCTGATATTAGAAAGCAACTGGAGCTATGCACTTTGAAATCTATATTGAAAACTAATTTATTTAGAACTGATTTTTGTGCTTAGTTTGTTGTCCTTCCCCCGGACCTCCAATTAGCGCAGTTGGCTGGGTATGGTGCGAAAGAAGTTCAACAAAGGCTTGTGCTAACACAAACGTGACGTGCACTGGGTTTCCAATTCGAAGTTGAGAAATCAGAATTCACTCCACTTGCAATCTCTCCTGCTCCATACCCACTGCCCCATAAATGCATTTGCAGTTAGAAAATAACATTATGAACATATGTTCTGGTATATAATTTTAGTGGTATAATTTTTCACCTGCGCCATTTATTTTTCCACACTACAGAATGTATTAGAAACAAACAAAAACACAAAGTCCCGATTACATTCCTGTGTCATGGCAAAAAACACTGTCTCAACAAGCAAATGCATCACAAGAAGACTATGTAAGACGGATCAATGATATAGCAGATAACTTTACTTTGCAGGTTAATACTGCAAACCCACTGAGAATTGTGCAATACTTCCTGTGGTATTTAGACACTTATCAGCATGGCATAGTTGCTTATGCAACTGTGTACTTTGGGGAATGAACCAGCACACTGTTGTAAGATGGAAATAAGGGACTTTGTACACGGACAGCCCTTTTATCAATCCACTGCAGGATGAGAACCTCCCAAAAAACGTGCTGGTCGTGGGGGTTGTTTTGACCATACTTCACCACGCTGGTCAGTGGGACCCGGTCAAGTTTGGGGGGCATTGCTGCACTGTCCTTCGGCTGCTCCCAACGTGGCACTGCTTCACAGAAGCCTATGGCGATCTGTTGTGCAAGGTGGTCACCCATCCAATCACAGGGTGCCACGGTGGCGAGATGTTATCTACCTCGCCTGGTATACAGGAGGTCGTGGGTTCGACCCCGACCCTGACGCCTGCTGTATATTTGTAGTTTATGTCTCTCCCCGTGGTCGTGTGGATTTTTCTTTTGGTCCTCCGATTTTTCCCTCCACATTTAGAAACATGCGTTTCGAGTTATTTGGCTGCTATGAATTTCCACAAAAGCCACTTCGTTGAGCTATCATTTATGGCCACGTCGCTTCTAAAAAAAGAGCTATATAGCTCAGTGGGCCTTACCTGGTAAAATAAAAACTTGTTAAGTTTTTACTTTCCAGACTCCAACCCTGCTTAGCTCAAGAAACAAGAGAGAGCTCGAGAGATATCAGGGGACTTGCTCGTGCATGCAGCAGTAACTGCTGCTGGAAAATGCGAGCCGAGCCAGAAATGAGTGGAGACAGCACCACTGAGCAATCCAGCCCCAATAACAGCGGCTCTCTCCTCTCACCGAAGCTACTGGAAAAAGAGCGTAATAGCTAATAAAAAAAAATAGGTTTTACCCTTTCTGGCAATGAAACAGGTGTTAAGATGTTCAAACACCAAATAGAAACCTTTTCCGAGGAATCAAGTCTGCATTAACCACACGTACTTGTAGTGAACATGCAAACGAACTGTACATGTTCTTTGGTTCTTTCTGTAAAGTAACGTAGATATGAAAATAATAATACAAAAATAGAGTGAATAAAAAATATAATAAGAAACAAAAACACTAATGTGGACTGTAGCCTGGTTAAATTTTGACTTAAAACTTTCGTGACTGCAGGAATTCATATTCTTTTGTTCTTTCGGTAAAGTCACGTCGATAGAAAAAAACAATAAAAAAGTGAATAAAAATTATAGAAATGAAATAAAAATAATACAAAACAAAAAACTCATTTAGACTGTAGCCTGGTTCTTAATCGGAGTGATTGTACTGGCAGTTTATAATGTAGACTGGTGCCTGGTTCTTAACCTCGGAGAGCGTACTGGCAGTCTATAATGAAGACTGTAGCCTGGTTCTTAACCTCGGTAAGTGTACTGGCATTCTATAATGTAGACTGTAACCTGGTTTTTAAGCTTGGTGAGCATATTGGCAGTCTATAATGTAGACTTATTCTTGGTTCTTTCAGTAATTACAAAGTAGATAAATAAAAAATAAAAACCACGACGTTTCGATCACAACAAAAGCGATCGTCTTCAGGAGGAAAGAGGGAGATGGTCACCTAAGGCAACCGTTTATAAAGGTTTCAAAAATGGGCGTGGCACAAGAACAAAAGCTCCTGCGGCGCAATGAAGTGGGCGGGGCATATGTGCCCTGGGGTCAGAGAGCACCAATGTGAAGAACGGAACATGCAGTGCCACAAAACGTCTCGTTGTCAGAACAAAGTGGGCTGGGCACATGTGCCTTGGGGCAAGACAACAAGAAAACGACACAAATCAAGTCATGACTTGACCTGTGCAACCCCGACAAGAAAGCACAATTCAAGGCACGACCCAAATTGGTTGATGACATATTTCAAATGACTGCTTAGTTTATAACCATCCTCTCGGTTGAAATTGTGTCTGTGTCTGTATACATGGATGGCTTCAGAAACGAATCTTTGTTGATAGCCAGTGGACTTGCAAAGTATCACTGTCTTAGAGAAATGAATTTCGTGTGAGCCAGCCGCATTAAAATAATGATCAGCCATGGCAGAAGTATTGGTCCTACCGTGTTTCAAATTTGCCTTATGCTCACGAACACGGTCCGAGACATGTTACTTCGTTTCCCCAATGTAACTGCTGCCGCAGATACAGCTTTGTTTGCAGATGCCGCGATAATGCATGTCAGGAATCGTGTCCTTCACAGATGGGTTTAGATCACAAATTTTATGTACTGTGTTAAATTGGACCTGGATCTTTTGTTTGTTCATGATTTTGGAAATATTTTTGGTTACGCCTGTTATGTATGGCAAAGTGATGGTTTTGATTGGATCCTCAGATGGTTCCTTCCTCATGGTTGGGGTGATGGCTTTGCGGATTGTGTAGTCAGAATATCCATTCGCCTTAAGAGATTGGTGTACGTGTTTGAATTCACCGGTGAGGTGTTCATGGTCAGAGATACATTGAGCTCTATGGGAGAGCGTTTTGATGAGGGAATTCTTCTGGGATGGATGGTGGTGGGAATCAGGTTTTAAGTAGGCATCAGTATGGGTTACTGTCCTGAAGACAGAATGGCTCATTGAGCCATCTGGTCTCTTTTTCATTAGGACATCCAAGAAAGGTAGCATGCCATCCTCTTCTACCTCCATGGTGAATTTGATGGCTTGGTGTATGGAATTGATGTGGTTGAGGAATTGGTTACACAGCCGGTCGGCCATGTGGCCAGATGACAAACGTGTCATCCACGTACCTCTCCACAAGGACGGGCCCAAAGTGGATGCCTGGATGGCGTCAGTCTCAAAATTTTCCATGAAAATGTTGTCCACAACCGGAGATAAGGGAGAACTCATTGAGGTACCCTCAGTTTGTTTGTAGAATGTTCCATTCCAATTGAAGTATGTATTGGTGAGGCAGTCTCTCACCAGGGCCGACACATCAGCATTCAATCCTTGTTAGACCAAATCTTCAATGATTGCAATGGCATCGGACACAGGAACTTTGGTGAACAAAAAAACTACATGAAAACTACTGAACAAATCACCTGGGGACAGTGAGATGTCCTTAATTGACAATATCAGGTGAGCTGAGTTAAGTACAGAAGAGGTGGTCTTACCAGTGAACGGCTGAAAAGTCTCAGACAGATATGGGCCAATTCTAGATTTGAAGCTTTCGTGACTGCAAGGATCCATACTCTTTGGTTCTATTCAGTAAAGTCACGTAGGTAAAAAATAAAACAACAAAAATCACGACGTTTCGGCCACAACACAAGTGGCCTTCATCAGGTGACGGGACCAGACTGTCTCGAGGACAGCGCTGGAGCTTGGCTGTGTTTCACTCCAGCGCTGTCCTCGAGACTGTCTGGTCCCGTCACCTGATGAAGGCCGCTTGTGTTGTGGCCAAAACGTCGTGATTTTTGTTGTTTTATTTTTTACCTACGTGACTTTACCGAATAGAACCAAAGATATGGGCCAGTTTGTAGGTGGGTGAGCCAATGGTGGAGAAGATGGGACAAAAGGGTGTACCTTATTCTTAGTTTTTTCGGTAAAGTCACGTTGAAGAGAAACAACAAAATAATAAAATATATATAACAATAAAAAAATTCTCACGACGTTGCGACCATAACTCAAACGGTCGTCTTCAGGTGTGTTGGTTCGCATAAATTTATTTGTAAAACGGCGCATTTATTTATTTATTAAAAAACGTTAGCGCCACGCGCAGCGATTTGGCAGTTTACCCAGGACTAGTCCATCTATATTCTGAAAAGAGGAGGGGGGAGACGAAATTTTTTATAATGTATGATGTCTGAAAGCCACTGTAAGCGTGAACAATCAATTAAGAACTGAAATGGTTTATCAAATCTTTCCAATGATAGCTAAGATAGAATCCATCTTCTCGGTTGAAATTGTCTCTGTGCTTGTATATGTGGATAGCCTCATAAACGAATCTCTTATGGAAGCCAGATGGCTTACAAAGAACCTCTGTCTTGGAAAAGTCAATGGCATGTGAGCCTACTGAATTAGAACAATGATCTGCTACGGCCGAGGTGTTGGTCCTACCGTGTTTAAGGTCTGCTTTGTGTTCACGAATGCGGTCCGAGACATGGCGTTTGGTTTCTCCAATGTAACTACTACCACAGAGGCAACTTAGTTTGTAGACACCAGGGTATTGTATGTCCGGAATCACATCTTTTACAGATGGAACCAGATCACGGATTTTATGTAATGTGTTGAAACGGACCTGGATCTTGTGTTTATTCAAGATTTTGGAGATCTTTATTGTGATCCCAGCAATGTAGGGTAAAGTGATGGTTTTGAAAGGCTCCTCAAGAGGGTTCTTCTTCATGGTTTGAGTGATAGCTTTGCGGATTGTATAGTCGGAGTAACCATTAGCCCTAAGAGCTTGGTGTACGTGCTTGAGTTCACTGCTTATGTGTTCCTGGTCGGATATGCATTGGGGTCTATGATACAGAGTCTTGATGAGAGAATTCTTCTGTGATGGATGGTGGTGGGAATCCGGTTTCAGATAAGCATCCGTATGGGTAGCTTTCCTGTAGACAGAGTGGCTCATTGAACCATCAGGTCTCTTTTTAATTAGGACATCCAAAAAAGGTATCTTGCCATCTATTTCGACTTCCATGGTAAATCTGATGGCTGGGTGTATGGAATTGATGTGGTCGAAGAATTGGTCTAGAGCAGGCCGGCCATGTGGCCAGATGACAAAAGTGTCATCCACGTACCTCTTCCATAAGGTTGGGCGCAGAGTGGCAGTCTGGATGGCGTCAGTCTCAAATTTCTCCATGAAAATGTTAGCTATAACTGGAGAAAGGGGGGAGCCCATTGGGGTGCCCTCAGTTTGTTTGTAGAAAGTTCCATTCCAAGTGAAGTATGTATTGGTTAAACAGTGTCTCACCAGGGGGGTACCTCAGTGTTTAGTCCTTGATGAACCAAGTCTTCAATGATTGCAATGGTGTCAGGTACAGGAACCTTGGTGAATAAGGAAACTACATCAAAACTGACAAGCAGGTCGTCTGGGGACAGGGAAATACCCTTGATTGTCGATACCAGGTGAGTAGAATTTTGTACCGCAGAGGTGGTCTTTCCAGTGAAAGGACGCAGGATTTCAGACAAAAAACGAGCTAGTTTGTAGGTGGGGGAGCTGATAGTAGAGACTATGGGACGAAGAGGTGTATCTACTTTATGTATTTTTGGTAAGCCGTATAATCTTGGTGGCCTGGCAGCAGAAGGTTTCAACGAAAACTGTTAAGATTGATCAATTAATGCGGTTGAATCAGACATTATTTTGTTGGTTTGCGTGACGAGGCTGTTGGTGGGATCTCTTTTTATTTTTGTATAACTACCATCGTCGAGTAATTCTTTAATTTTGTTGTTGTATTCTATTTTATCCATGATGACAGTAGCATTGCCTTTGTCAGCTGAGAGGACTACAATATCATTCCTCTTTTTTAATTTATATAATTCAAAACGCTCATCTTTGCTGAGGTTGCTAGCTGGCATCTTAGCGTTTTTGAGGGTTGCAGCGATTTCAGATCTTGCTACGTCTGCAGCGATGTGACCCAGGCCCCTGAGAGCAACGTCTACTTGGGCAATTATATCATTAACTGGTATGTGTTTAGGTGTGACTGCAAAGTTTAGACCTTTAGCTAAAACGGATTTCAGACCATCGGAAATAGAACTGTTACTGCGATTAATTACGACTTTATTAACGTCTAACTTTTTGGTGTGTGGGTCCGGTCTTTTGTTGAAGAGGAGGTTGTAAATCAAAATTTAATCGCCTCTACGGGGAGGGTGTTCACATAACTTTAAGATCCTTCAACAAACTCCGGGATAAGAAAGCTCAGCTGATCGAGTCTCTCACCTTCCTGAAGAGATGCCGCGACTCTGGGGTAATACCAATCGCATTTACACTGACCTCTGCTGCTGTAACTTCTTCTAATGCGAAACGAATTCTTTTCAAAACTACCTTAGCTCTTATCTCAGAAAAAATCTGACTTATACGCACAGAACTAGCTCAGTTAGACAAGACACTCTACAAATCACACTTATCATTGACGGCAATAATGTCCACATCGGATTGGGAACATGTAGACAATATGACTGCCTCTTCAGCTGCTACGATGTCGACCAAATGTAAGGAAAACCTGATTTCCAAATTTAACCTCCTCTTCAACAAAAGACCGGACCCACACACCAAAAAGTTAGACGCTAATAAAGTCGTAATTAATCGCAGTAACAGTTATATTTCCGATGGTCTGAAATCCGTTTTAGCTAAAGGTCTAAACTTTGCAGTCACACCTAAACACATACCAGTTAATGATATAATTGCCCAAGTAGACGTTGCTCTCAGGGGCCTGGGTCACATCGCTGCAGACGTAGCAAGATCTGAAATCGCTGCAACCCTCAAAAACGCTAAGATGCCAGCTAGCAACCTCAGCAAAGATGAGCGTTTTGAATTATATAAATTAAAAAAGAGGAATGATATTGTAGTCCTCTCAGCTGACAAAGGCAATGCTACTGTCATCATGGATAAAATAGAATACAACAACAAAATTAAAGAATTACTCGACGATGGTAGTTATACAAAAATAAAAAGAGATCCCACCAACAGCCTCGTCACACAAACCAACAAAATAATGTCTGATTCAACCGCATTAATTGATCAATCTAAACAGTTTTCGTTGAAACCTTCTGCTGCCAGGCCACCAAGATTATACGGCTTACCAAAAATACATAAAGTAGATACACCTCTTCGTCCCATAGTCTCTACTATCAGCTCCCCCACCTACAAACTAGCTCGTTTTTTGTCTGAAATCCTGCGTCCTTTCACTGGAAAGACTACCTCTGAGGTATAAAATTCTACTCACCTGGTATCGACAATCAAGGGTATTTCCCTGTCCCCAGACGACCTGCTTGTCAGTTTTGATGTAGTTTCCTTATTCACCAAGGTTCCTGTACCTGACACCATTGCAATCATTGAAGACTTGGTTCATCAAGGATAAACACTGAGGTACCCCACCTGGTGAGACACTGTTTAACCAATACATACTTCACTTGGAATGGAACTTTCTACAAACAAACTGAGGGCACCCCAATGGGCTCCCCCCTTTCTCCAGTTATAGCTAACATTTTCATGGAGAAATTTGAGACTGACGCCATCCAGACTGCCACTCTGCGCCCAACCTTATGGAAGAGGTACGTGGATGACACTTTTGTCATCTGGCCACATGGCCGGCCTGCTCTAGACCAATTCTTCGACCACATCAATTCCATACACCCAGCCATCAGATTTACCATGGAAGTCGAAATAGATGGCAAGATACCTTTTTTGGATGTCCTAATTAAAAAGAGACCTGATGGTTCAATGAGCCACTCTGTCTACAGGAAAGCTACCCATACGGATGCTTATCTGAAACCGGATTCCCACCACCATCCATCACAGAAGAATTCTCTCATCAAGACTCTGTATCATAGAGCCCAATGCATATCCGACCAGGAACACATAAGCAGTGAACTCAAGCACGTACACCAAGCTCTTAGGGCTAATGGTTACTCCGACTATACAATCTGCAAAGCTATCACTCAAACCATGAAGAAGAACCCTCTTGAGGAGCCTTTCAAAACCATCACTTTACCCTACATTGCTGGGATCACAAAAAAGATCTCCAAAATCTTGAATAAACACAAGATCCAGGTCCGTTTCAACACATTACATAAAATCCGTGATCTGGTTCCATCTGTAAAAGATGTGATTCCGGACATACAATACCCTGGTGTCTACAAACTAAGTTGCCTCTGTGGTAGTAGTTACATTGGAGAAACCAAACGCCATGTCTCGGACCGCATTCGTGAACACAAAGCAGACCTTAAACACGGTAGGACCAATACCTCGGCCGTAGCAGATCATTGTTCTAATTCAGTAGGCTCACATGCCATTGACTTTTCCAAGACAGAGGTTCTTTGTAAGCCATCTGGCTTCCATAAGAGATTCGTTCATGAGGCTATCCACATATACAAGCACAGAGACAATTTCAACCGAGAAGATGGACTCTATCTTAGCAATCATTGGAAAGATTTGATAAACCATTTCAGTTCTTAATTGATTGTTCACGCTTACAGTGGCTTTCAGACAGCATACATTATAAAAAAATTTCGTCTCCCCCCTCCTCTTTTCAGAATATAGATGGACTAATCCTGGGTAAACTGCCAAATCGCTGCGCGTGGCACTAACGTTTTTTATAAATAAATAAATGCGCCATTTTAAAAATAAATTTACGCGAACCAACACACCTGAAGACGACCGTTTGAGTTATGGTCGAAACATCGTGAGAATTTTTTATTGTTTTATATATATTTTATTATTTTGTTGTTTCTCTTCAACGTGACTTTACCGAAAAAACTAAGAATATGAATTACTGCAGTCACGAAAGCTTTAAATCAAAAGGGTGTACCTTCTTTATGGATTTTTAGGAAGCCATATAATCTGGGTGGTCTAGCAGCAGAAGGTTTTCAGGAAAACCGTTTGGTCTGTTCAATTAATGAAGCTGAGTTTTAACACGTAGGCTTTCGCGACCAATATCATCCATAAGAGGTTTTTGGGTTAGATCACGTAAATATGTGTCGTTAAAACCCGTCACCACCTGGCACAGCCAAATAGTAAGGGTTGTCACGTAAACAGAACATGCCAATTCATCACTAGTGCAGCACACCAGTGTGTTGGAGAGCCAAGCCACAACATTTACAAACTGAGTACGACATTTCACCCAAAATTACAACTAACTTCATGAAGATAGCTGTAACGACACATTTATATATTTATGCAATCTAACCCAAAAACCTCGATTATGAATAATGAAGCTGAATCAGTGATGATACTATTCGTTTTTGTAACAAGGCTATTGGTGGGATCTCCTTTAGATGTTTGTGTAGCTACCATCATTAAGTAGGTCCTGAATTTTGTTATTGTACACGTTTTTGTCCATGATGACTGTGGCATTGCCCTTGTCGGCTGAGAGGATGACGATATCATCCCTCTTTTTCAATTGAGATAACTCAAAACGCTCATCCTTACTGATGTTGCTGGCTGGTATCTTAGCACTTGAGGGTTGCAGCGATTTCAGATCTTGTCATGTCTGCAACAATGTGTCCCAAACCCTTCAGAGCTACATCGACCTGGGCAATAATGTCATCCACTGGTATGTGTTTGGGGGTGACTGTGAAGTTCAACCCTTTAGTCAAAACCGACTTTAGACCATCGGAACTGGGCTATTACTCAGATTAATAACAACCTTGTCAACATCTCACTTTTTAATGTGTGGATCTAGATTATTCTTGGAAAGGAGGTTGAATTTGGAAATCAGGTTATCTTTACATTTAGCCGACATTGTAGCGGCTGATGAAGCAGTCATGTTATCTACATGTTCCCAATCAGATGTAGACATTTTTTCATTCATTAAGTGTAATTTCAAGAGTTTCTTGTCTACATGATCTAGTTCAGTACGGAGCAGTCTAATTCTATCTGAGATCAGGGCCAAGCTAGCCCTAAACAAAATTCGTTTGGCATTGGAAGATGTGACAGCAGCAGAAGTCAGTGTATATGAGATCAGTATTACCTTAGAGTTGCGGCATCTCTTCAGAAATGTGAATGACTCAATCAGATGAGCTTTCTTGTCTCGGAGTTTGTTAAAAGATCTTATGGTTATGTGGAAACCCTCCCCGTAGAGGCGGTTAAATTTTGACTTAAAACTTTGGTGACTGCAGGAATTCATATTCTTTGGTTATTTCGGTAAGAGGTACGTGGATGACACATACCTCTTACTGAAAGAGGTACGTGGATGACACGTTTGTCATCTGGCCACATGGCCGACCGGCTCTGAACCAATTCCTCAACCACATCAATTCCATACACCCAGCCATCAAATTCACCATGGAGGTAAAAGAGGATGGCATGCTACCTTTCTTGGATATCCTAATCAAAAAGAGACCAGGTGGCTCAATGAGCCATTCTGTCTACAGGAAAGTAACCCATACTGACGCAGACCTAGAACCTGATTCCCACCACCATCCATCCCAGAAGAATTCCCCCATCAAAACGCTACACCATAGAGCTCAATGTATCTCCGACCATGAACATCTAACCAGTGAACTCAAACAAGTACACTAAGCTTTCAAGGCGAATGGATAGTCTGACTACACAATCCGCAAAGCCATCACCCCAACCGTGAGGAATGAGCCATCTGAGGATCCAATCAAAACCATCACCTTGCCATACATAGCAGGGGAACCAAAAAGATTTCCCAAATCATGAACAAACACAAGATCCAGGTCCGATTTAACACAGTACATAAAATTCATGATCTGATCCCATCTGTAAAGGACAAGATTCCTGACATGAAATATCCTGGCATTTACAAACTAAGCTGTATCTGCATCAGCAGTTACATTGGGGAAACTCAACGACATGTCTTGGACCATGTTCATGAGCATGAGGCAGATTTGAAACACGTAGGACCAATACTTCTGCCGTGGCTGATCATTACTTTAATGCGGCAGGCTCACGCAAAATTGATTTCTCTAAGACGATGGTACTGTGCAAGCCTACTGGCTATCAACAAAGATTAGTTAATGAAGCCATCCATATATACACACAGATACAATTTCAACCCAGAGCATGGTTATAAACTCAGCAATCATTGGAAAGATGTCATCAACCACTTTGGGCCATGACTTGATTTGGGTTTTCTTGTCAACCTCCACCGTCAGCAATGTGGGTATGTGGAGCGGGGTGCAATGATTGCCTGGCGGTCCTTTGATTGGTGTAGTTGCTTATTTTCTCCTACATTAACATTAGCTGCCCTGTCCATGCTGCTGACACACTTGGACTACGCCCATCTCTAAACCTTTATAAAGTTTGCCTTTAGAGGCTAACCCCCCTATTCCTGATGACGACCGCTTGTGTTGCGATCGAAACGTCATGGTTTTTCTCTATATTTTTTATTAACCAGGCTACAGTCTATATTAGAAACTTCCAGTACGCTCACTGAGGTTAAGAATCAGGCTACAGTCTACATTATAGACTGCCAATACACTCACCAAACTTAATAACCAGGCTACAGTCTACATAATAGATTGCCAGTAAACTCACTCCGATTAAGAACCAGGTTATAGTCTACATTAGTGTTTTTTTTGTTTTTTATTAGTTTATTATTTTTATTTTTTTATTCACTATTTTTTAATTATTATTTTTCTATCTAGGTGACTTTGCCGAAAGAACCAAAGAATATTAATTCCTGCAGTACGAAAGTGTAGTGATTGTGATTGTCACTGTGTGGTGTCAGGGTTATGAAGCCACGGCAGATAATGTGTTGGCATTGTGGAGCCCGCTTACTGGGGGTCGTACCAGCCCCTAGCGGGGCTTGGGTGAGCGCTGGTCAACACGGAGTCACCACATACAGTGTGCAGTGCGGGCTTCCTGTGAGGGAGCGAGAGGGAGTGTCAGCCAGCCAGGGTTACGTTGGGGCATGAAACGCTGGTTGACCTACCGACACATGACCGGATGATATTGAAGGGGGGCCACCGGTGGACGGGGGCCGCTGGGCGGTCATGTGGTACAAAAGGGCTCTCTGGGAGCCTTCAGGAAAGAGCTCGAGACATCTAGAAGGTGGGCAGGGTGAGGGGCGGAGCCAGCCCCAGCCCAGGCCGATATAACGGGGGCTCCATGAGGGGCTCGGGGTTCTTCATGTTGCTGGTGATCCACATCGGGTAAAAGAAGCCTCTAGCCACGCGATCCGGGACCAAGCTTGTGGTCCGGGCCGGGATACTGAACCGTGTCTAGTTCTGCTAGATGGGCATTCAACACCCAAGTGTAGGTTGTGTTATGTTATGTTGACTTATTGAATAAAGTGTTGCTCCCAAGACAATGTCTGCAACTCACTTGGACTCACTACAACTGATGTCGGAAATGGCCAACTTGCTAAACTGTAGCTAGCGGTAGACAAGTCATGTCTACACGTTGCACAGTTCATGTACGGGCGTCGGACGACGAAGACGACGAGGAGCTGATTCCACCCACGGCCGCCAAGGATGGAGCAAAGGCGCTGCCGGCAAAGCAGAGTGGAGTCGGGGCGCGCGGCGCCTCGCCTTCGTCGGAGGAGCTTGTCAGGGACACGCACAGCCGTCTCCAAGCGGCGTCCTCGATCCTCGTTGAGATGCGGTCCCTGCCCTCGACGGCGGAGGGAGCGGCAGAGTTGTCCGGACGGGGCGACTCAGCCGCCATTTCACAGAAGGCGGGAACGCAATCGCCGCTGCCCGCACTCGCGGGTGCCATTTTGCTGCCGGCAGGGAGCGCTGAGCCTGCAAAGCTTGAAGCGGGGACGTCCTCGTCGATTAACGTCCAGTCGCTTCGCCGTCGACTGCCCTTCATTAAAAAATTTGTTGCCACCAGCGCCGATTGGATGGCGTTTAAGCGGCGATTTCTCACCAATGCCAACTTGGCGGGATGATCGGAGGCGCACGCGCTAAAAGCGCTGCCCTCCGCCCTCGACGATGATGCTTTGGCGGCGTTCCTCGCCATTCCGCTGTCTGATTTGTCGTGGGGTTCGCATCTATAGCAAAACCTCTCCACGCCTTGACAGTTAAGAGACAAAAATTTCATTGGGGGGAGGAGGAAGCTGCGTTCCGCTCTATTCGTAACGCCCCTCCCCTGCGTTATCCCGACGTTTTGGACACGGACGCCAGTAATACTGGCATTGGTGCGGTGTAATCCCAAGTCATTAATGGCGTGGAGCACGTGGTCGCGTATGGCAGCAGGGTGCTGTCTCCGGCCGAGCAGCAGTACTGCGTAACGCGCCGGGAGCTATTGGCCATTGTCGTTTTTGTGCAACAATATCGGCCGTACTTGTACGGGCGACATTTCGAGGTGCGCTCCGATCACGTGGCGCTCCAGTACGCGCTGCGTGTGGATCAGCCTTCCGGTCCATTGTCACGCTGGCTCGAAATCCTGCAGGATTTTTCATTCAATGTCATATATCGTAAGGGTTCTCGCCATATGAACGCTGATGCCCTATCGCGATTGCCAGCGGGCGGGAAATGTGCTTGTTTTTCGGGTTCGGGTCTTTGTCGATTGGCCGGCTTGACCTCCCCCTCCCCTCTCGTTGCATCTGCCGCGGACACGATGGCAGGGACTGGCAACATCTCTGCTGCACGGGATGCGATTTTGGGGTTGGACTACGAGGTGTAGGGACACCGGCAGGTGGAGGACGCGTCCCTCCTTAAGTTGCGCCGGCATGTCAAGGAAACCGCCGATGGCACGGCTCCGTGGGGTGTCGCCTCGTTCGTCCCGAGGGGTGGCTTGCTCATGTACTGGGACGAAGGATTGCGCCGTTATGCTATTGTTGTCCCTACCGCACTGTGGCGAGGTTCATATTCTTACTGCAGTCACGAAAGCTTTAAATCAAAATTTGTGGCGAGGTTGTTTGGGCTGTGCATAAACAGTTGTTGCACCTCGAAGTGCAAAAGATGCTGGCTGCTCTTAAACTGGATTTTTATTGGCCGGCCATGGCCTCCGACGTCGAGGATCTGCTTAAGGGCTGCGTGCAATGTGCTCATCCAAGCTGCTGCATGAGGTGTGCGATTTGCTGGGGATGAAAAAGGTACGCACGTTGCCGTACCACCTGCAAAAGTATGGCATGGTCGAACGCCTACACCGGACTGTGACCTCCATGTTGAGTCACTTGGTCAGCGTGTCACAGGTCGATTGGGATTTGCATATTCCTGCGGTTCTTGCCACTTATAGGATGGCCCCTCATGGGTCCACCGGCTACTCTCCCTTCTTTTTTATGTATGGGAGGGAGTATGATCCTCCCATCGATATGCAGTTACAAGCCGCGCCCACTCCGAAGGTGTCCAAAATACCCGATTCAATTCGGTTCACGCCTGCCAAACTTTCCAAGGCGCGGGAAGCTGCCAATGTTAACTCTCGGGCCAAATAGTTGCCAAACGAGAGGCTCAAAGGCGCCCGTGTTTCCCTGTGCGATTGGTCACCGGGGGACAGGGCCTGGTTGCATTGTCCGCAGGTGCCAGTGGGCACATCTCAAAAATTGCTGCAACCATGGAGGGGGCCGGTTGAGGTGGTACGAGTCGTGCGGCCGCAGTGTGTCCAGATTCGGTTCAGTAAGCGGAGCTGGTTTGTATACCCCTCTTGTCTGAAGCCGTTTATCGAGCCGTGTGGGTTTGTTTCATCTCTATATCGCAGGGGCTGAATGTCGGGCGTTGTTACACGTTGTGGGTGGGAGATGTTGATTGCAGGTATCTTGTACGACGCGATTGTTGGGTTGTTCATTTTTTTTCTTTTCTCTCTCCGTGTATATATTGTACAGTTGGGTTTGGGTAATTGATTGCGTTGTTCTGTTATTGTTGGAGCACACTTGTTTGTTCTGTATAATTGTACGTCGGTTGCTTACTTGCAGGGGAGTTGGCAGCCGAGACGGCTGGAAGCTACGGCGGGAAGGGTGATGCAGTGACTGTGATTGTCACTGTGTGGTGCCGGGCTTACGATGCCACGGCAAAGTATGTGTTGGCATTATGTGTAGCCCGTTTACTGGGCGTAGTACCAGCCCTAGCGGGGCTTGGGTGAGCGCTGGTCAACACGGAGTCACCACGTACGGTGTGCGGTGCGGGCTCGCGGTGAGGGAGCGAGAGGGAGTGTCAGCCAGCCAGGGTTACGTTGGGGCATGATACTCTGGTTGACCTGCCGATACGTGACCGGATGTTATTGGAGGGGGGCCACCGGTGGACGGGGGGCATTGGGCGGTCACGTGGTATAAAAGAGCTCTCGGGGAGCCTTCGGGAAAGAGCTCGAGACATCTAGAAGATGGGCGGGGTCAGGGGCGGAGCCAGCCCCAGCCCAGGCCGATATAAAGCGGGCCCAGCGAGGGGCTCGGGGTTCTTGTTGCTGGTGATGAAGATTCACGTCGGGTAAAAGAAGCCTCTAACCACGCGGTCCGGGACCCAGCTTGTGGTCCAGGTCGGGATAGCGAACCGTGTATAGTTCTGCCGTAGCAAAGCTAGAAGAGTATTCAACACCCAAGTGTAGGTTATGTTATGTTGACTTATTGAATAAATTGTGTTGCTCCCAAGACAACGTCTGCGACTCAGTTGGACTCACTACAAAAGTTAAGTCAAAATTAAACTGTACATGCTCTGATATATGCATTGTCTATTAAACTAATTGGCCTACACCAGAGACAGCCTTCTTCCGGGTCTAGTCTCACCAGTGTCAGACCAGAGAACGCGAAAAGGCGAACAGTAAAAACCACAAGTACGTGTGGTTAATGCAGACTTGATTCCTTGCAAAAGGTTTATAATTGGCGTTTGAACATCTTAACACCTAAATTTTGATTTAAAGCTTTCGTGACTGCAGTAATTCATATTCTTAGTTCTTTCGGTAAAACTAAGAATATCTTAACACCTGTTATATTGCCAGAAAGGGTAGAACCTTTCTCGGAAAAAAAATATTCCTATTTTTTCATACTTAATACTGGCAAAAAGGTCCCAATTTTGAGCTTCATAGCTCATCGGATTTCATCCGGCTAACTAAAGATTTCGATTCCGAGTGACGGCGACAGCTCGGGTGAGCCGGCTCTTAACAATGTTGGGCCCGAGCAGAACCACAGCTGAGCCGCTCCAATTATCTGTGAAAACAACGGAGCGGCTCGAGCCCAAAGCCTCCACCCTCCGTGTCTCCTCCTTTCTGCGTCCTCACGGGCGAGGCGAGCCGAGCCACTCTCCACACTGCACGGTGCTCACCGCACGCAGCATGCAGCTGCAGCAGCAGCATGCAGCTGCAGCAGCAGCATGCAGCTGCAGCAGCAGCATGCAGCTGCAGCAGCAGCATGCAGCTGCAGCAGCAGCATGCAGCTGCAGCAGCATGCAGCTGCAGCAGCATGCAGCTGCAGCAGCAGCATGCAGCTGCAGCAGCAGCATGCAGCAGCAGCATGCAGCTGCGGTCGCCACTAAGTGGCGATGATGTCACGACGGCACTTGTGCCAGGCTTGGTGCACTTTGAGGCCACGTGAAGCGTCGAAGGCCCACTGCTAGCAGGTCACGGAGCAGACCCTGCTGGTTACATGGGTTTGCCTGAGATGGCCTACAGATGCACCAACTGCAATTCCCCACAGTGCCAACTAATCTGCGTTTTATCCGCCCCGCGCTCTGCTCGTTGTTGTGAGCGTCCTCCACAGATGCCGATCTTGACACTGCTGGTACAGTACCGGTCATCAGCTCCGCATCCTCCTCCTGTAACCAACATCGGTCCATCTCTTCTGGAGCGCGCGCCGCGCCCGTTTCGCCCCATCCACACACAAACACGCGGCTCCACACACAACAACAACAACCGCCATTCGCCACGAAGTGGCGGTGACATCACCACGGCGCTTGTGCCAGGCTATGTGCACGCAAACTCCACACACACACGCAAACTCCACGCATGCCATCAACTCTACACACGCAACTCCACACGCAAACAACTCCCCTCAGGATCGTCACTCACAGGGACGAGGCTGTCACCTGCACCTCGCAGTCGCTGCTCGAAGCGAAATAAAATCTCGGGGTGACGTCACGAGTAAGGAGGCTTACATGACGTCACGCGAGGACGGCGCGAGCACCGCGAACTCGCGCGGTGACGTCATAACGCAGAAGGCGCGCGGGTGACGTCAAAATGCATCAGCAAGGACCGCGGGAACGTCAGAACACAACAGCAGGCGCGCGGACGACGTCACAAAGCAGCAGTAGGCGCGCGCGAAATTAACGGCAGTTGCTAAAATACTACAGCGGATAAACACATTTTTTTTATACAATAAAATGTGTGGCGCTGCTAACTCGCGGTCAAACCCCACGAACATGACCCGTGAGACGTCGTCCCACCTGTGGACGCCACGGTGGCTAGGAGATGTTAACTACCTCGCCTGCTGTGCAAGGACTTCGTGTTTGTATTATTTGTTATTGTTGTTGTAACGTTCTTACCCCGTGCCCCTACTGAACATCTGTGAAAAATAGCCTCAAAGCTCATCAGATTCCTCTAGTATAAATACATATTCTGAGTCTGTTTAATTGGAGTTTGCGTGTCTCTCTCTCCCCGAGGTCGCATGGATTTTTCTCCGTGCCCTCTGGGTTTCCCCTCCACATTTAGAATCACGCGTTTTGAGTATTTGGCTGCTGGACATTTCCACATGATCAGTCACTTCTCGTTGTGCTATGAATTGTGATATCCAGGTTGCTTCTGATAAAGAGCTATCTATATAGCAGCTCAGTGGGTCTTACCTGGTAAAATAGAAAGTAAAGTTTAGCAAAAAGCTTATGAACCATAGCTACTCGCAGAGGCTTAAACATCTAGATAACTGAGATCCGAGTCCCGGCACGGAGATGGGGGTGTCCATTGTGGGGGTTGGATCGCGCGTTGCATTCTTCACAGTTTGGTTTTCACTCACGAAATAATGACCACCACACGGGGCGCGTATAGTAAACGTGAACATTAACCCGCTCGTGGCGGTAACAACCGAGTTAAGCGCTCCTAACGAGCTGTAAACTACACGAACTTGTGTCCCTGCTAACGTTAAGACAGTCGTCGTCTTCATTGGGAGGCCCGCGGGCCGCCGGCGGCCCCTGGTGGCCTTTTTAGTGCGGCCCCCGACAACAAGAAAGTGAAAACACACCCCATCATCATCATCGTCGTCGTGCTGCTGTCAAACCAGGCCGTAATTATAATATATTGAGCATATTTGTATATATTGGGGGGGGATCACATCCCCCCCCAATATATTAAAATATGCTCAAAATGTCCCCCCCCCCAATATATTGCTATAAAAAAATAAATCCTATGCTATGTAAATAAAAAAGAACAATTTGCTAAACCTTGGCCACAACAACTCTTTGTTTTTTTCGGTAAAGTCACGTAGGTATAAAATAAATTAAATCACGACGTTTCGGGCGCAACACCATTGTCCGTCATCAGGTGGGACAACCACAGCAAGAAACAATTGCTGAAGTGGACAAAAGGTCTGCTGTAACAAGAGGTTATATAGGTAAGAGAGGGGGGAGAGCAAGGGGGGGAGTGATAGAGAGGGGGGGGGGGGTGCTGCGAAAACGTTTAGAGGACGAGCAGATAAAATGCCGGGGGGGGGGGGGAAGTGGGCGGGGCTGGGAGTGGGGAGTTGAAGCAACAGGAGATGCGGAAATGAATGTAACACCATAAAGCAGTTAAGGTTTTACCTGGTTAATAACATCCTTCCAATTATTTCTCAATTTGTATCCATCTTCTCGGTTGAAGTTATGTCTATGTTTATATATCTGGATGGCTTCATGAACAAACCTTTGATAGTAGCCCGAAGGTTTGCAGAGTACCTTGGTCTCAGAAAAAAACAATATAATGAGAGCCCATAGCGTTATAGCAATGGTCAGCCACGGCGGAGATATTAGTTCTGCCGTGTTTCAGATCTGATGTGCTCACGGACACGGTCTGAGATATGTCGTTTCGTTTCCCCAATGTAACAGCCACCACAGGTGCATCTTAGTTTGTAGACTCCAGGATATTGCATGTCAGGAATGACATCCTTCACAGATGGGATTAGATCACAGATTTTCTGTACTGTACTGAATCGGACCTGGATCTTGTGTTTAAGATTTTGGAAATATTTTTGGTAACGCCTGCTATGTATGGTGACGTGATGGTTTTGATCGGCGTCTCAGGGGGTTGTTTCTCCATGGTTGGAGAAACAGCTTTGTGAATAATGCGGTCCGAGTACCCATTCATCTTGAGGGCCTGGTGTACATGTTCCAGTTCACTGGCTAGGTGGTGTTGGTCAGAAATGCAGTGGGCCCTATGGTGTAGTGTTTTGATGAGGGAATTCTTCTGTGCTGGATGGTGGTGGGAATCAGGTTTCAGATAGGAATCTGTGTGGGTGGCTTTCCTGTAGATCAGGGGTCGGGAACCTATGGCTCGCGAGCCAGATGTGGCTCTTTTGATGATTGCATATGGCTCGCAGATAAAACAAAATATTCTCACTTGTTTTAATCCATCCATCGATTTTTCACTGCGCATGTCCTGTTCAGGGCTGCAGGAGCAATTGTCCATTATTTTAATTGGATTATACTGGCCTACGTTTGCCGTTGCTGGGTAAAACAGGTAAACGCCCCCTTTTGAATCAGTCTGAGACTTCGTCTGCTCGGTCATTAGCTCAAAGCTAACCCTTCGACGAAGAAGATGGCGAAAAGAAAAAAAAGACGACGAGTATCGTACATTTCAGGACGAATGGACCGAAGAATTCGCCTTTGTGGAGAGAGCGGGTTCTGCGGTGTGTCTAATTTGCAATGACAAAATTACATCGTTGAAACGGTCGAATGTAAAGCGGCACTTCGACACGCGCCACGCTACCTTTGCATCAAAATACCCTGCGGGAGACAGCAGAAAGAAAGCGTGCCAAGAGCTTCTGAGCAGGGTGCAAGCTAGCCAGCAGCAACTCCGCGTATGGACCCGGCAAGGTGACTATAATTCGGCTAGCTTTGCTGGTTCTTTAGCAATAATGAGGAACGGAAAACCATTCACAGATGGCGAGTATGCTAAAACGTTCATGCTGGATGTAGCCAATGAACTTTTTGATGATCTTCCGAACAAAGACAAGATAATCAAACGGATACAAGACATGCCTCTGTCGGCAAGAACTGTTCATGATCGTACCATCGTGATGGCAAACAAAGTGGAGGAAACGCAAGTGAAGGACATAAATGCAGCACCGTTCTTTTCTCTGGCTTTGGATGAGTCAACAGACGTGAGCCATTTGTCGCAGTTCAGCGTGATTGCAAGATATGCTGTTGGTGACACACTGCGCGAAGAAAGTCTTGCTGTTCTGCCATTAAAAGGGTCCACAAGAGGTGAGGATTTATTCAAGTCTTTCATGGAGTTTGCTCAAGAAAAAAGTCTACCTATGGATAAACTTCTCTCAGTGTGTACTGATGGTGCTCCGTGTATGGTGGGGAAAAACAAAGGATTTGTGGCGCTTCTCTGTGAACATGAAAATAGACCCATCCTAAGTTTCCATTGCATTATACACCAGGAGGCACTTTGTGCTCAGATGTGTGACAGGCAGTTTGGCGAAGTGATGTCGCTGGTCATTCGTGTGATCAACTTTATTGTTGCCCGAGCCTTAAATGATCGCCAGTTTAAAACACTGCTGGATGAAGTTGTAAATAACTATCCTGGTCTGCTTTTGCACAGCAATGTGCGTTGGTTGTCAAGAGGGAAGGTGCTTAGCCGTTTTGCGGCTTGCCTGAACGAAATCCGGACTTTCCTTGAAATGAAAGGCGTCGGGCATCCTGAGCTAGCCGACACCGAGTGGCTCCTCAAGTTTTACTATCTCGTAGATCTGACTGAACATCTGAACCAGCTCAACGTGAAAATGCAAGGCATTGGAAATACAGTGTTATCCCTTCAACAAGCTGTATTTGCTTTTGAAAACAAGCTGGAGCTTTTCATCACGGATCTTGAAACAGGTCGTTTACTACATTTTGAAAAACTGAGCCAATTTAAAGATGCATGCACAGCAAGTGAGCCCATTCAAAACCTTGATCTCCACCAGCTAGCTGGCTGCACATCCAGTCTCCTACAGTCCTTCAAAGCACGCTTTGGAGAATTTCGTGAGCACACTCGTCTTTTTAAGTTCATCACCCATCCAAACGAGTGTTCACTGAACACAGCCGACCTGAATTACATCCCTGGTGTCTCCGTCAGAGATTTTGAAGCAGAAGTGGCTGACCTGAAGGCCTCAGACATGTGGGTGAATAAGTTCAAGTCACTGAATGAAGATTTGGAAAGAATCACACGACAGAAAGCGGAGTTGGCGAGCAAGCACATGTGGACAGAAATGAAAAAACTCCAACCCGAAGACCAGCTGATTCTCAAAACTTGGAACGCGCTTCCTGTCACATACCACACACTGCAGCGTGAGTATTGCTGTATTGACCATGTTTGGATCTACGTATGCATGTGAGCAGTCATTCTCACATCTTAAAAACATCAAGTCCAACCTACGATCACGTTTAACGGATGAAAGCCTCAACGCTTGCATGAAGCTTAACCTCACCAAGTACCAACCCGACTACAAAGTACCAACCCGACTACAAAGACATCAGCAAATCCATGCAGCATCAGAAGTCGCATTAATGGTGAGTGTTATAACAACATTATTTAAAAGAATAAATTCAGAGGCTTATTATACTGACATTTAGTTGAATTCACTTTTAAAATATATTATATGGCTCTCACTGAAATAAATTTCCAAATTTTTTGCTTTCATGGCTCTCTTAGTCAAAAAGGTTCCCGACCCCTGCTGTAGATAGAGTGTCCGAACGAGCCATCAGGTCTCTTCTCAAACAAAACATCCAGGAATGGTAGCTTACCATCCTTCTCCACTTCCATGGTGAATTTGATGGATGGGTGTATGGAATTAATGTGGTTGAGAAATTGGTTCAATACTGGCAGGCCATGTGGCCAAATGACGAAAGTGGCATCTACATCTCTTCCACAAGGAAGGCCGTAGGGTGGATGTCTGGATGGCATCAGTTTCAAATTTCTCCATGAAAACATTCGCTATCACTGGTGATAAGGGGGAACCCATGGTGGTACCTTCATTTTGTTTGTAGAAAGTACCATTCCAGGTGAAGTAAGTGTTGGTGTGGCAGTGCCTAACCAGAGTAGGAACATCAGGGTTCAGTCCCTGTTGGACTAAATCTTCAATGATTGCAAAGGTGTCAGGCACAGGAACCTTGGTGAACAGAGAAACCACATCAAAGCTGACGAGAAAATCATCTGGGGACAGTGAAATGCCCTTGATGAGAGAGACCAAGTGAGCTGAGTTGTGTACTGCTGAGGTAGTCTTGGCAGTGAATGGGAGCAAGGTATCAGACAGAAAAAGGACCAGTTTGCAGGTAGGCGAGTTGATAGTGGAAACGATGGGCCGAAGTGGAGTGCCTTGTTTATGGATCTTAGGAAGACCAAATAATCTGGGTGGTCTAGTAGCAGAAGGTTTTAGGGCGGGCCGTTAGACTGGTTCGATTAGAGAAGTCGAACTGGTAAGGATATTGTTGGTTTTTGTAGTCAGGCTGTTAGTAGGATCTTTGTTGATTTTGGTGTAACTGCCATCATTAAGGTTCTTGATTTTGTTGTTGTACGTGGTTTTATCCATGATGACAGTAGCATTGCCCTTGTCGGCCGAGTTGCGACATATCTCGGACCGTGTTCGCGAGGACAAGTCAGATCTGAAACACAGCAGAACTAATACCTCCACCGTGGCTGACCATTGATATAATGCTGTGGGCTCTCATGATATTGTTTTTTCCGAGACCAAGGTACTCTGCAAACCTTCGGGCTATCAAAGCTTTGTTCATGAAGCCATCCAGATATATAAACAGACATAACTTCAACTGAGAAGATGGATCCAAATTGAGCAATCATTGGATGTTATTAACCAGGTAAACTTAACTGCTATGTGGTGTTGCCTTCATTTCCGCATCTCCTGTTGCTTCAGCTCCCCACTCCCAGCCCCGCCCACTTCCCTCCAACCCCCCCGGCATTTTATCTGCTCGTCCTCTAAACGTTTTCGCAGCACCCCCCCCTACCCCCTCTCTATCTCTCCCCCACTTGCTCCTCCCCCCTCTCTTAGTTATATAACCTCTTGTTACAGCAGACCTTTTTCCCACTTCAGCAATTGTTTCCTGCTGTAGTTGTCCCACCTGATGACGGACGCTTGTGTTGCGCCCGAAACGTCATGATTTAATTTATTTTATAACTACGTGACTTTACCGAAAGAACCAGAGTATGGATCCCTGCAGTCACGAAAACTTCAAATCATTCTTGGCCGCAATATCTGGACTTGTCTTCATATAAACCAATGCATAGATTTATGTTTATATGATTGTGGTTATGGTAATACTTTATTAATCCCTAATCTCTGCCATTACATACAATGAAACAAGAAATGGTAAAAAAGTAAAAACAGAGCAATGTAATATTATTGCTCTTTTTCCACGATTAGACATTGTAAAAAAACAAAAAAAGTCCATCCCATGTGTTAGTAATTTTTTAATATTTTAGGTAGGAAATGAGCTTTCAAATTTAGATATTTTTTCTCGGTTGGGACCCCCAGACACCCTAAAAGATTTGGTCCCCCCCCCCAATGTTGACTCCATGGCAACGGCCTTGGTTTCAAATGTGTGGCGACCCTCACTCACACTGGTGATGTCTTATCAGTGAAAGTGTCTCCCCCCCCCCCCACTAAAAATGAGTGAAGGCCAGGGCCGCCCCTAGCGGGGGTGCGGGGCCCAGGAAAACTCACACCGCGTGTGGGCCAAAGCCCGGGGCCCGGGGCAGTCGCCACGATTCGCCGTGTAGCCCAGGGGACGACTCTGCGTAAGGAAGTAGCGCTCATAACAACTTCTCGTGCAGATATTCAAGCTCCTTTTATGGAGACGGAAACGTGTCTCTTGATGCCCCGAGCAGCATAAACCTTAATACCCTGAGGACACGGCACGGGGAGGGGGTCACGTGAAAACGGGCAGTTCCTTCCGATCCGCAACACCCCCTAAGGGTTTCGTGACTGCAGGGATTCATATTATTGGTTCTTTCTTACGTGACTTTACCGAAAGAACCAAGAATATGACCCCCTAAAGGGTTAATGTTGGAGGGGGGGGGCGAAGGGCAGGGGGGACCCCTGTCCAACCCGAAGCGGCTAATTTGCCAAACAATTTCATTGCTTTTTAAGTTTCTGAAGTGTTTGGCACAGGATGGAGATCCATGGTGATCTGGCTGCCGCCTAATGCCAAACGTCGTACTCGGATTGTAAATGTTGTGCACTTACTCTCCAACACGCCGGTGTGATGTTCTGTTTACGAGACAACTTTACTAATTGTCCGTGTCGGGTGGTGGCGGGTTTAACGACACATTTATATTTACGAGATCTAACCGCGAAAAAAACTTCTGTATTATCCATGGTCACCAGTCGAAAGGGTGCCCTGTTGACCACCAAATATATGCCAGCCAGTGGCTCGGGGCTCGAATGGAGATGCGTGCCGGCAGGCCCACTTCTTGAGGGAGGTCAGAGTCGACATTGAATGACATTTAAACTTCTGTGCAGCGCATAATATTGTTCGCAAAATCCCTGGACCACACGGATGTTCAACACCATACCCTTAATTCATGAGACATTGCAAAGGCTTGCATTTCATTAGATGATTTTTTTTATTTGATGATATGCACTAAAGATACAACAAAATGTGTTAGGCTGATAAATATGCCCTATACAGGTACATAAACCTGATTCAATGTTGCACAAAAAATGGAATGTTAAACACCCACGGCTGTACTGTGCAGTTCTTTTCCCTTTCGTTATGTTGGAAACTATGTTAAGCTGATTTTCTTTTTTAAAATAACGTTGAGTTTCTGCAAATGCAAGGAACAAATTCGTAACACAGTACTAAACAATAGCTGTGCAGATCTCTCTCACTATATATATACTCTGTCATGTACATAACAAAATCAATATCCCAGATCATAAATCATACCGATAGGAAATAATGGATGTTAAACACAATTACGAAAATAAAGATGTATTTACACATGGCGAGTGATCAGTTGTATACATCAGTGAAACATGGCGTCCCATGCTCTACCCCAAACTCCAAACATTCCCCCTGCGCAGCCGCGCATAGTGCCAGTTCCCTCGTACCTCATGTGTCACTCACGCCTGTCAAGTCGCCTCCAAGTCAGCGGAACACAAACACGTCCAATTGCAGCCTTTGTAATGACCACCGGCAACATCTGCAATGCAGTCCTGATGCTATACCCTTTCACATGCGTATGTACATCGAGTACGAACTCTGCCAATGAAAAATGTCGTGGTTTGCGTATGTACACACCTGCATGCATTAGCAGACCACAAAGGGTGCAAAGGGTCAAAGTCGTGGTTGTGTCCAGCTCAGTTGGGTTTGAGTTAACAGCTCTTCATTGCCATGACCAGACAGCCACCACGAGTCCAGACAGTCACCACGAGTCCAGACAGTCACCACAAGTCCAGACAGTCACCACTGGTCACACTCGACACATAACACATGCGCCCATAACACAATCGCTTCTCTCAGAGAATAACATTATTTATCAACTCCTAAGAGTTATAAAATAATTGTCAGGGTTTTTATTTGTTCCCCCCCCCCCACCCATCAAAAGAACCGATGTCTATAGCAGAAATATATCACTCTGGGGAATCATATCCAGGAGCGGAACAGAACATTGGGGGAGAAAACTATTATATTTTCAATGTAACCAAAAATGTAAGCAAAGCTCATGCGCTTCTCTACAATTGTGGCTTGCAGGACAACGACCAATCCAGAGCACAACGCATCGATCACGTTCCTTCAGCTTCAACATTCTCGATTAATAAAGGCCATTATGTATTGCAGTGCTGGCTTCAGAGTTCAAAGTCGATTAGTGGCACAAAACGACTGCAACCGTCTATAAGCCTGGCAGGCGGGATGACCAGTGCGAGACCGTCGCAACCCATGTACTCCCCGTGGCATGGAACTGTTAAGAGAAACGTACACGACTTGACGACATAATAAACACTATGGTTGACCATGAATGTTATCGGAGACCAGAAAAAAGTTATTTCAAGTGTGACTTAAGTAGGAGACAGCACGAGTGACAATTCGGGGGGGGGGGGGCACATTTTTAGTCAATTTCAATTGCGCGAGGTAAGGTCATTCAGAAGCGATGGGAACCTTTGGGCTCTCCGAGCCGCGGGTGTTCAGTGTTAATCCATAGACATCACCGGGAATGTAAAGGTAATCCGAAAGCAGAAAAAGGCGGAAGCTCCGATACACCGCGGACGTGTTCAAACGACCACCAACGAGCGCATTCATTAACGCAGAAAGGAGGAGCACCCGTACATCACTCCCGGCGAGGTTCCGTGCCGTGCACGGCCCCACGCTCCCAATTTACGGCGCCCCCACAAGCAGGACAAAAACCCCAACCACACAACCATGTGCTGTATATATCAAAAGCAGTCACTCTTGACAGCCAATCGATAGAAGCCCGCGCCCTGCTGGTGCCGGTCCCCTGGGGACGACTCGCGAGCTGGGTGATGAGGCGCAGCCGCTATCCGGCTCTGTTGAAGGCAATCAAAGCGCCGCAGCAGTGCCTAATAAAAGCGCGAGTCGTGCTTCTCGGCACAAACACCCCTGTTAGCTAACGTCTCGCTGTTGAGGGCACGACGCTTCAGCCTCTCCCCATGTGTGCATCTAGGGGACACCTTGCATGCAGGATGTCCGAGGGTGAACAACCAGCGACTTCCACTAGTTTCAATTCAGTGATATAGCTGCATTATCTTTTAATGCAGAATCATAAAAGTAGCGTCTCCAAAAACTAGATCTGGGTTTCGTCTTAAACTCTACAATGCAGTATACACACACAAATATATAGCAATCATTCAAATGTGTGCAGCTCATTACAGTATTCATGATGTTGATGATTAACACCGAGGAACATCAGTTGACACTCGTCAGCTTTTGTGGGAGAAGACCAATTTTTCTGCTGCTGCGTTTTTCATTCTGGACGTGTTTTTTTCATAATCCCTTTGTGTTTGATTTGCAGGCTCTGTTTGCCAGATGGGTTAACACAATAGATGGTTGCTTTCGGCTACACTGAGAGCTTTCACGTTCAATTCCATACAACATCAAAGCAGTTATTATTTCGTAAGAAGTTCTCAACTTCGTTGGACCATGCCCTGCAGTATTGGCAGCCCACCGCACGAATGTGGGCACGGTATTCACCACCTCGTTATTCACGAACTTGCTATCCGCCGTTTTGGCTATCCGCGAATCACATCTGGAACTCTGCACGACTGCATCAAGAGAGATAAAGTGATGAGAGAATGTGATGCGAGAAAGTGATGAGAATGTTCATGTGCTTAATATGCTTATTTATGTATTTAAGGTCATTCATTTAAAATGTAGGTTTTCGTAGGCCAATATCGTTATCCGCGAAATGTGCTATTCACGAGCATCCCCGGAATGTACCCCTCGCGAATAACGAGAGAATACTGTATCTGTTATTTTTCAATACGGTGTAACTCTTCTATCCTTTACACAGCGGCGCTCAACTCGCGGCCTGCGTGTCAAGTGGCTCGCAAAGGCCCTTGTGGAGTGGCTGCTGATCTATGGCTCAGCAGCCACAGATACGAGTTCATGTGAAAGATGAGAGAAATAAGAGACGGTGATGAGAGTTTTAGAGAAGAGATAATGATTAGTGAGGATGAAATTTAGATAAATTAGATAAATGTGAGACCTGGATACAAAACAGTCGTGGTCACACATGCAGATGTTATATGATGGCATGTAGCCGACCAGCACAACTGAGATATGGTTGAAGAACCCGGCTTATACCAGAAAGGAATTCCTGCAGATAATCAGCATACATCTAATCCGAGTTGACAAGATGTCACAGCTGAGGGATGAAAGATCATAAGTGTCTGTGATGAATTCAAAAGTACTTGGATTAATCACTTACTAAAATATCACATCATCCAAATCGAATGAGAAGACACCTACGTGTTATTTTACTCACTGACTTTCCGTAGGCTACAACATTGATTATATGCACAGCTTTTTGCTGAAACTATTTTATACGTTAGTAAGTTAGTTGGAGGTATCCATAAAAATGCTCTTTCTGTAATATGGCCTGCATGCTTTAGTGCTGCACAGAAGGCTGATTTGGCATAAGCAAGACATCAGTTGCAACCAAGTAGAACATAATATAAGAGCAGTCCAAGCCAGCGTCCAAGTTGGTTAAAAAAAAGTTAATTGAACATATAACGTGTGCAGCCAGATTCACATGATGGCAAATGCTTATAATCATTGTAGTTTTGGCAAAACCATGCCAAAGTATACAGCCAAATACTGGGACCAAACACCTTAATCTTGGGCTAAGGTTACACGGCTGGTAATAATTATTTCTACTTCTTCCCCAATGGGATTATGATTATTCTAAAGCCTCGTAAGGTCACCATTATTTATCCAGCAAATCCTCACCGAGCCTCAAGAGTCTCATTCAGAAGGGTGCTGTCAAATTTTTACAGCAGAGGGCAATGCTGCTGTGTGTAATCCCAAATGAGTAATTTGCAGGCTATTCTTTCAACATTGGGATGTTTTGGTTAACACCGGTTACATCGATTGATTTTAGCTTATGGGAGGAAACTGGAGAACCCGGAGGAAACCCATGCTGAACAGGGGAAGAACATACAATCTCCACACAGAAAGGCGCCAGTCGGGAATCAAACCCAGGACCTTCTTGCCATGAGGTGCAAGCGTTACCCACTGCGCCACCCCCGCTGCCCCAACATGACCTGCAAAAAACGACACAACAGTGTGTGTAGGATGAACAAAACTATCAGTTTGTGCTAACGTATAAAGATATGTCACTGGGCATCCGCTGCCAGATGACGGTGTGAGCCCACGAGTGTCAGCAGCAGCAGCAGCTCAGAGGGGGGCCACACACATCTGCCAACACGCGAGAATAAAAGCGTTAAAAAAACACACTTCCAAAGACAAGGGGCAGTATGAAAATACACAGTACTGTTAGTTATCAGCTATAATCATGACTTCTCTACAAGGCTTTACTCACAAACTACCTGTCAATTGTGTCGAAAATAATCTACGGCATCTTGAAAAAGTATAGTATTAAAAAAATACACATCGATACCATTGGTGCATGTGTCACGGATAATCAACCAAACTCCAAATTGAAACGACAAATATCTGAGCACTCAAGGCAGTGGTGACCTTGAGCATCAGGAGAGACGGGCGAGGGATCTCCTCTGACTGGATGCTCAAGTGATGCTAAATGCATAGTTTGGGGTATTTTTCAACCAGCAGCAGCGGCAGCAGCATCTACACCTGCAGCTTCACCGAAGAGCATTGCCACGCTGGCAAAAGAGAATCCAACAGAGTCAAAGCAGCAGTCATACCTCCTCACGCACACACACACTGGGTGTAGCCATATTAAATGCAGGAGGAACAGCGATATTTAAAGCCTTATGAGTAAACAGTCTGTCATTGTCCCTTCATTTCAGTCACGTGGTGATGTAATTTGGACTGTGCTGTTTTCCCAACTTATACTGTACAGTAATGACGTGGAAAGGACGCAGTACAAAGGTCTCCCTCCCCTTTCCGTAGCCCTTTGGTTGAGTTGGCCGTGGATGAATGTAAAGTGCAATGTCTCGGATGCCACAAGCTGCCAATGGAGCGGAGTAAATAAATGTTAAAACTCTCGAGCATTCAACATTGCTTAATTCTACTTGAATGGCTGCTGTGAACACTTGCGACTTAAGCACGGGACGGGAGAAGAGGAGACGGGGGGGGGGTTACAGGCCATTGGAACTGAGCTGCGCATAAAGTCCAACAGTCTCCGGTCACGTGGGCGTCACGTGTTCACATCTCTTATACAGTAATTCGATGCTTTTATCACAGACGGGAGCCAAGCACGCGAGTCGGCACTAAGGTATGTCGTCGATTATGACCGGAACCTTTCACATGCAAGTCCTGTAAATGTTAAATAAAGTTGGTGAGATTTTACTTTCAGTGCAATTTTTCCACATTCTATGTAGAGATCCGACTTACTTTTGTTATTGCAACTATTGCTCCATATATCTGCTACTGCTTTCATCAGATGTTCCTTAAATACCTAACAGGGTTCCATCTTCATGAGCTCCAACTGGACCCAATCATAGGTCATCATAAACATTCAACAAACCAGTACTGATTCCAGCGTTGGTGCATCTACAATGTACAAGCTCCAGGTACTCTTTGACTTTTAAAATAAAACTTAGGGAACAGTTTTGTTAGAGTGCAGTGTCATAAACATCTTGTTGAATTAACGCCTCTCGCCTCTCTTGCTGTAGCTTCAGCGGCTGCTTCATCTGCTGCTGCTGCTCAACTTTCTGTTGCTCGGTAACTTTCTGCTGATCTTGCAGCTTCTGCTGCTGCTGGTATTGCCGGATCTGTTCCCTTACTTCCTCCTCCAGCTCCGGCGGGACGATGAGTTCATCGTCCGGGTCCGGCCCTGGTGCCGGCTCCGACACGAAGTAGGCGGAGCGCTTGGGGCGTGCGGGGGCCGCGTCGCTCGCCACGATCACCTCCATGAGGCCCTGGCCACAATCGGGCGTCACCACGGAGCCGTTGCGGCGCCCGCGCCCCAGGGTGCTCGCGCCGCCATTGCAGTGCGGTGCCGAGACGCATCCTGAGCGCGCGGCCGCGGAGGAGGACGCAGCCAGGCCACCGCGGCCCAACCCGGCCACGAGGGGGACGTCGCGGCCGCTGAGAAGGTCGGAGTGACTCTGGATCCTCCTCAAGATCTTCTTGCTGCACCGCCCCATTCCCAGGGTGGCGTCGCCGCTCCTGCTGCCGCCGCTGCCGCCGTTTGCCTCGCTGTGACCTTCGGCGACCGCCAGCCAGCGCGCATTGCTCCCGTTCGTGACCTTCCTGCCGCCGCTACCTCTGTCGCACCAGGAGGGCGCCAGCTTGCTCTCGCGTGACCGATCGCACCCCTCCGATTCGCCCGCCTCGCCGTCGCGCTTCTCGGAGGCCGTTGCCGCCGCACTGCTCGACCTGGGCTCGTGGGCGCCGGGCGGCTTCTCGGAGCACGCCACGGAGGCGTCAGCGCGGAGCGAGATGACGATCCCCTCGTCGCTCGTCTCGGAGGACGTCACCGACAGGGTCTTGAGCGATCGCGACGAGGGCCCGGCTAAGGCGCACAGCGGGTGCACGTCGGCCTCCACCTCCAGCCGCTGTCCCCCGCCGCCCATCTGCAGACAGTACAGAGGGTTGGCGTCGCTACCCCCGCCGCCGTTGGCGCCGTGACCGTTGGTGGCGCCGACTCCACTGCCGCCGCCGCTGCCGCACCCCGCGTCCTCGTCGTCGCTGCTGTCCAGGCCCGGATCGGAGTACGCGCTTGAGAAGGTGGCGGCCGACATCTGCCGCTGGAAGGTGCGCGCAGAGGCGCTCGGGTGGAGGCTGCATCGACGCTCGGAGAGCTGCAGAGATGGCACCGAGCCTCCCACCTGCGAAATGCACACACAACATATACACACGTTATGCAATACACCCATAATACAGGTTTTATGGGTGTTAAACTAAGCAACACACGTTACACAAACACAAAGATCCCCCACGCAGCCTTTAACTGTTGGGGCAAGTGCTGTTAGTGAGCACCTTTGAAGGCTGGGCACAGCACAAGAAGGAGTGGGTGGCCAACACCATACCTGGCCATCTTTGTCTCCCCAATGCTGTTTACATAACGCACAAGGCACTTATTTAAAGCTGAGCAGACTTAGGGGAGGCCCAGAACCGCTTTAGATATTCGCCACCGATGTTGGCTGTGACCGGGGAATTGACTAGGGTTGCCGAGTTCGCAGAGCAGTGCGATAGCCACTGCGCCACTGCTCCCCCACAAACAAAAAACGAACACGCACAACTCCTCACACGTGTTACACACAAACGCAGGGCCTGTAATGAGATTTTCAATCTCAACCACGCACACACACACACAAGAGGACACACACTTTGACCTCCATCTAATATGCCACAATTAGCTGTGAGCCCTTCATTTCATGATCTGAATTTATTTATTTTTTGGCCACGAGAAATATTTGTTTAAATTATAGATCAGTGAACTCTCGAGGTGATTCATCTTTTCTACAGTACCAGTGGTAAATCTGCGTTCGCGTAATTCAATGTGCCGGCACAAATCTCTAATTAATAAAATAATTTCATTCCTGCTGTGTTCTGCATCAAATATCCAAGTCCTTAAAACATAAATAATCAGTGTGTTTCGATCGTCTCAACTTGTAAAACTCCCAAAAACCGTAATTGGATCTTATTTGTAAAAGAGAAGCAGTTATGCAATAATGATTTCAACTCGTAGCATGCCACACAGTATTCGCTCGCAGAGAGAGGACGACTCATGAGGAACCAGAGACGAGCAGGAGAGCAGCCATGCGATGAGCCAGCACCAATAATTTCCCAAGGTCTGTAGTCCTCTATATAGTAAGATGTTATCAGCAATTCAGTGAGTCTTTACACGTGGGAGGAAACTGGAGCACCCTGAGAAAATCCACACGTGCGACGGGGAAACATTCTATCCCATAGGGACGGAACCGGTGGAGTTAACATTTTTGCTTTATTGCCTTCTTCTGGCAGAGCCAGGGTATGGATCATCCACGCCCATGGAGAGGGAGCTTCACAACGTATGTGCGATCAACCAACCCTCGCCTCCCACATGTAAACACTCACGAATTGGCCGATAACTATTTAACATCGAGGATCACAGAGCTTGGGCGATTGTTGGCACCGGCTCAAAAAGTCATTCTCTCTCTTCGACAGCGAGTGAATACTGTGTGGCGGTGCGTTACCAGTTGAGATATTATAATGTTGTGGGCTAGTTAAGGCCAGGCCGCCATGGAGAACTACGACATCATTCACTGCCCTCCCTAGCAGTAGGACATTACACACTGTATACTGATAATCCCCCCACACGCACGGCAGAGCTCACGCGAACCAAATCTCACCGGCGATCACGCTCCATGTGGGGAGAGGCCGGCCACTCGCTATAAGTTTTGCAAGGGGGTTTATTCAAAATATCTTATCTAAAACATTGGTGGTTACTAAGACTACTCTGTAATAGAATAGAAATGAAATTAGCAAAATTTTCAGGCAGTGGCACCTTCTTTAGAGCAGTCAAGGCAGCTGCAGATCGCACTGTTACACTCAAACATGCTGAGAACAATTCACATATTTATATTTTAATGCACGTTTGAACAGCTTCCTATTAGTATTTAAGTTAATGAAAATATATTTTAATCGTTGAGCTATAATTTGTGGCCAGGTCGCTCCAGAAAAATAAGCTCACTGGGCTTTACCTGGTAAGATAAAAAAATAGTTTGGTTTTATTTATATATTTTTTTTAAAGCAACTTGTTTACCTTTCCTATACTTTGCACTCCTTTTGTGCTTTTGTATTATTTGTTGTTGTAATGTTCTGACATGCCCCGACTGGATATATGTTAAAGAGCTTTACAGTTAATTGGATTCCTCCAGTATAAATACATGTTTTTTAACCTCATAAAATGTCCCCCAATATTCTCAGGATCAGTGTAAACCGAAATCTCCCACCTGTGAGTCCGTCCACCTAGCTACACCCCCCCAGCTCCCCATGCGGACGAAATGCCATCCCCCTGCCAAAGCGCTAGCCTGTTATTTTTCTACTATAAACCAGTGTTAATCATCATTTCCTTCTACTGTTCCCAAGGGTTCAATCGAATTGAATGAGCTTCTAAAGGTATTAATCCCCTTTCCTGTCCATTCCATTCCTATTTAACTATTTAACTAAACTTGAGAATGCAGATTCATAATTAGTTTATTTTGAGATAGATCGTGTCAGTCAAGTAGAGCCACAAGCCTCCACCACCCGACAAAGCCAAGTAAATCAATTTGTCACGTGGATAAGTATGCCAAGTGATTCTGTTATTTTCAATAATGTAATGTTTACAGGCAAGTAATATTTGAACAATGTTGTAATACAAACCACAGGCAGTTTATTCACATTTATGTAAATGTATTAATGGTTTTAAAGTTCTGATTTTTTTACATGTAAACGTGTATGTATTTCCAATAAATGTCAGATAAATCATTTAAAATTTTGTATGTTTGAAAAGGTATGAACAATTTTGGATTGTTTTCAGATTTTCGGATCGCGTACATTTTGTACCAACGTCTTCACGTGAAGAATAGTTGCAGGGCACGTTGCCATATGACACCACTTTCGGCAGCAAAAGCGATGTCACATTCGTGACTTCACGTGACATTTTTGTATCAATCTGAAACAGAACGTGTCTTCTGATCGTCCAAAATGTCATATCTAGGCCTGATTTTCTGACTTTCTAGACGAATCCAACACCGGTGAGTACAGAGATTGGAACTCGCAATGAGTGAGAGTAGAGGAACTCCAGCGGACGTTCTGCATTAGCAGCACTCTAAAATAAACTATTTAAATTTTATCAGGTAAGGCACATTGAGCTATATTGCTCTTTTTTCAGAAGCAACCCGGCCACGAATTACAGCTCAATGAAGTGACATCATATGGAATTTAATTTCGAACTGTGAAGGGAAAAAATCGGGGACCTGCAGAAAAATCCACATGACCACGGGGAGAACATCGCAAACTCCAAATATACAGCAGCAGCAGCAGGCGTCAGGATCGGAATCGAGCCCATGACCTCCTGCATATCAGGCGAGGGAATTAACATCTCGCCACTGTGGCATGGCAAAGCTCGGAGGGAGCACTCACCTCCACAAGGCCCAGAGACGGCGGCTGCTCGTCAGAAGCGGTGGAGCCAACCTCGCTGCTGACCTCTGACCCCGCGACTTCGCTGCTCACCTCGCTGCTCAGTTCCGAGAACGCTCCACTGCTGCTCCCTCCGCTGCTTCAGGATGTTTTCCCCAAAAGAAAAAGTGAATAATAACTCATCCAAACAAGTCAATGCATCAACTCCACTCCTAAACAATCATTTGGCATGTAAGTATAGCCATGCTCCGGAAGTAAGCATTGCACACGGAGGCCTTTTACTCACTTTCCTCATCAGGGCTTTCACAGCATCACCATTAAATCAGACATTGTTCTGATTCATTCTTAGTTACCACTTGGCTCGCGCTTGGATCTGGCTAAAGTGAGCCAACTCAGAGCCATGCGCTTAACTTGAGCCGGCTGAGCATGGTCCCGGCCACGCTCAGGATATCAGCTGAGTCTGTGCCAAGCCTTTGGCTGACCTACTCATGCTTCTTTGGAAGCAACGGAGTGGCTCAAGCCCAAGAGGAAACGTGTCACAAGGAGAGCTGAGTCGAGACTCAGAATACAGCCCTAAATGTAGGTAAACGATGCCAGGTGACTCTCCTCTCCACCACAGACCAGCAGCAGCAGCGGTAGGACATCTTACCCATTGTTCACGGCCGTTTCAGCAGAGACAGCATCACAGGTGCAGCAGCCTGCATCCTCCAAGGCGACGCTGAGCCTCACCACCACCACTCCCAGGTTGTCGTGGCAGCCATAGCCCTGGGCGAGCGTAGTGAGCTTCTTGGCGGCGGCCAGCGGGTCGGCGACGTCCCGGATCGCCTCCACAGCCTCGGTGGGCGGGAGAAAGGCGGCGAGGGAGCGGCTGCACAGGAGCAGGAGCTCGTCGTCAGGCGTGAGGCGCAGGGCACGCGTGTGGGGCCGGGGCAGCACCGACGGGTAGAGGAAGGAGCAGCCCAGCAGCCGCGTCACGTTCGTCACCCCACCCACCTTGTTGTCCTGCCGCGCGAACGGATCCGAGCAGCGAAACAGGGGTGGTGTTCAATGCGCAGCACAAGCGGGCAAGCAGGTGGTCGGATGGCAATGCCCGTGTGGTCCCCCCAAGTTAACAAAATAGTCGATTATGGGGCAGTGGGTTCGTTTCCCATCTTTCTATCCCCTGATTTTCACAACCGCTTTAGTTTATGTTTACAGTGTTTACATGCGTCACAGCGCAATGTAACGGGCCCGTGCATTGATTCAATAAAAAAACAGCCTATTTTACACATTCTGTCAAATGCACGGCCTTCTGGGAGTGCATCATTTCAGCAACATCGGTTCAACACAAGCAATTCAGTGTCTCATCAGAAGTTAGGCTTGCTTGAACCAATGCTGGTGAACTACCAAATGTTTATTGGCAACGGCTCTCTCTGTTAGATATGGGTCTTAAGTTTGATCATTCATAGATCATTTACAGGAGCTTGTATAATCCCCCACGACATAAACAATACTTCAAGAGCTGTTTTAAAGAGTGGCTTGTATTAAATCTTGACTTAAAGCTTTCGTGACTGCAGGAATTCACGTTCTTTGGGTCTTTCGGTAAAGCCCGTAGATAGAAAATAATACAATTCATAAAAATGATGACAAAATCATGACATATTGTCATCAATCGCCATCAGGTGAAAAATATAGCGGGAGAGCTGCTGAGGCAGGAAATAATATGTCGGGAGCGCTGCTAAGGCAGGGAGTTATACAGATTTGAGATGGGTGTAGCCGAATGGTCAGCGGGCAGGGCTAGAGATAAAATTTGCATGTAAATGTAAGATCGGGTAAATCTTGACAAACGAAGCTGTGTAGGTGCCCATTGTATTGTGTGAGATTAGCATGTCAATGTAAGAACTGTTGAATTTGCATGTAAATGTAAGATCGGGTAAATCATAACAAACAAAACAGTGAAGGTGGCCATTGTATTGTGAGAGATTAGCATGTCAATGTAAGAAATTTGCTTGTAAATGTAAGTTCGGAGAGAGCTCAGAAAGAGAAGTCGCCACATGAAGGTGGAAAAGGTTGGCAAGCCGCCATTTACTAACACAGCTAAGGGTGGCTGTGTTCGTGAATGTAACTCAGAGAGTCGAAAATAACTGCTCACATAAGGAGGTAGGAAGGGAACAACACAGCCAGTAATGACCTAAGCTGGTTAATAACATCCTTCCAATGATTGCTCAGTTTGTACCCATCTTCTCGGTTGGATGGCTTCATGAACGAATCTTTGCTGATAGCCAGTGGGTTTGCAGAGTACCTTCGTCTTGGCAAAATCAATTTCGTGTGTGCCCACAGTGTTAAAATAATGATCAGCCACGGCTGAGGTATTGGCCCTACCGTGGTTTCAAATCTGCTTTATGTTCACAAACCCGGTCCGAGACACGTCGCTAAGTTTCCCCAATGTAACTGCTGCCGCAGACACAGCTTAGTTTGTAGACACCGGGGTATTGCATGTCAGGAATCACATCCTTCACAGATAGGATCAAATCACGAATTTTAAGTACTGTGTTGAATCGTACCTGGATCTTGTGTTTGCTCATGATTTTGGAAATATTTTTGGTGCCCCCTTTTATGTATGGATTGTCAAGGGAGGTTCATGTGCTTACTAGGCCTATGACTGCATTGCAGTTCACAGTATCCATGGTTATACAAACAGCAAGGCTCCACTAACACAATGGTCATTTCAGTGCAGAGATTGTATCGCTTTGACTACAGCAATCCTGGGACGGTGGCATGACCGAGAAGTAAATCTTGCTGCTCGTTGTATGTATGTATGTATGCTGAACTACTTTAACACCATATGTAGCCAACCATGTTCATCTCCCGTTTACATCCTTGAGCCGGTGAGGGAAACTCCGCATTGCTATGGTGGGGCCGAGTCTATCCAGAGGACAGCCAATGCCAACTTCGCCACAAGGCGATACCTATTTTTTTTTTAACCCCGGACAAACGATGAGTCAAGTCAGCCTGCGACAAGTTGAACTCGCAATCCTCCCGATCGTGAGCCGCTCGCTCCACAGCTGGAGCCACCGCGTTGAGCGAGCAATGGTGATGGTTGCGGAGACAAGAAAGCAGGACGGCGTGCTTGATTTACCGTGGCACCGAAGGGACCAGACCACGACGCTCGCCGAGATCATGCTCAATTTGCGGCAAAAAAACCCGTCCCGTCAACACGAACGTCGCCGTTTGACGTCGACGGCACGGAAGCAAGAGCCGGCCGGGGGAGGAACGCCAAGGCGCGCCGCCCCCCACCCCACCCCGCACGCTTTGCCCCGGTCTGCACCTCCGTAATGATGGCGTTGATGCCACGTAGCCTTTCGCGCTCCTCCCGGCACTCGGTGAGTGTGAAGTCGGGAGTCAGGGACACGGTGCAGCCGGCGCGGCACAGCAGCACGCGGCAGCTCCCAACGTTGCCGGCCGTTAGCGTGAGACGCCCGCCGCCTCCATTGCCGGCTTCAGGGAGATCCCTGCGGAGGTGGCACAGCACCGCCGAGGCGCCCAGCTTCTGCCCCGCCGTGCCAAGCTTCCTGGAGGGACACGGCCGTGGAACGCGTTCACGCGGCGAATGGTGAAAATTTAAAGAAGGCGACTGCACAACACCGGTTCTGGAAAAAGTGCAGGGAAATGGCAGTCGGGCACAGCTGGTAGACCAGACAGTACAAAGCAGCTCGCGCTTGGGCTCCTGCTGCTTCTTATAAAGTGATTTAATAAACAGCTCCAATACAAGTGAAATTTCAAGGGAAAACAATACAGACAAGTTCTACGGAAAGAGCTAATTGCTTCTGCCCCAGAAAAGGGAAGCAATGTGACTTATTTATACTCTACCCTCTCCATTATATTTTCATCAGCAGCCTTGGCTTTGTCAATGACCGTCCCCCAAAGAGGTAATAGCAAATTGTACGGCTGCTCAATTGAGAAGCGTGTGTAAAACAGATTAAATCCATTCAACCAGCAAACAGCCCATAAAGACACTTTCTTTCACAGATAAAAATTGAGAACATTGTTTCCCAAAATAAAAACAGATGCGCCGTCTGGGGAAAAGAACCATCCGCAGTATTAAAAGAGAATGGCAAAAGGTGCAAAAAGTTGTTCTTGCCAATAATTTAATACGGTGCTAAATTGAATCATCACAATGTTGTGTTTCTACTGTGCAAAACGAGCAGGTAAGCAACACGCATGTTGCTACATCATGTTAAGGTAGCAAGAGCAATTATTTCAAGACATTGTTCTGATTCAAAGTCATCAATTTACACTTCAATAGAAAAAAAACACACTAAAAGCGAGGCTATGCAGCTCAATGTCCAATGGCTTAGCAATATCAGAGGTAATATCTCAAAACCCCACAACTCTCATATGTGCGAGTGCCCAGTGAGGTGCAGAGTGTCTCTTTCTCATACAGTGAGGGAAAAAAGTATTTAATCCCCTGCTGATTTTGTACGTTTGCCCACTGACAAAGTAATGATCAGTCTTTAATTTTAATGGTAGGTTTATTTGAACAGTGACAGACAGAATAACAACAAAAAAAATCCAGAAAAACGCATGTCAAAAATGTTATAAATTGATTTGCATTTTAATGAGGGAAATAAGTATTTGACCCCTCTGCAAAACATGACTTAGTACTTGGTGGCAAAACCCTTGTTGGCAATCACAGAGGTCAGACGTTTCTTGTAGTTGGTCACCAGGTTTGCACACATCTCAGGAGAGATTTTGTCCCACTCCTCTTTGCAGATCTGCTCCAAGTCATTAAGGTTTCGAGGCTGACGTTTGGCAACTCGAACCTTCAGCTCCATCCACAGATTTTCTATGGGATTAAGGTCTGGAGACTGGCTAGGCCACTCCAGGACCTTAATGTGCTTCTTCTTGAGCCACCCCTTTGTTGCCTTGGCCGTGTGTTTTGGGTCATTGTCATGCTGGCAACCCATCCACGACCCATTTTCAATGCCCTGGCTGAGGGAAGGAGGTTCTCACCCAAGATTTGATGGTACATGGCCCCGTCCATCGTCCCTTTGATGCGGTGAAGTTGTCCTGTCCCCTTAGCAGAAAAACACCTTCCAAAGCATGTTTCCACCTCCATGTTTGACGGTGGGGATGGTGTTCTTGGGGTCATAGGCAGCATTCATCTTCCTCCAAACACGGCGAGTTGAGTTGATGCCAAAGATCTCCATTTTGAGCGGGGGGACCTTGCGGGCGCTGCAGGATTTCAGTCCTTCACGGCGTAGTGTTACTAATTGTTTCTTGGTGACTATGGTCCCAGCTGCCTTGAGATCATTGACAAGATCCTCACGTGTAGTTCTGGGCTGATTCCTCACCGTTCTCATGATCATTGCAACTCTACCAGGTGAGATCTTGCATGGAGCCCCAGGCCGAGGGAGATTGACAGGTCTTTTGTGTTTCTTCCATTTGCGAATAATCGCACCAACTGTTGTCACCTTCTCACCAAGCTGCTTGGCAATGGTCTTGTAGCCCATTCCAGCCTTGTGTAGGTCTACAATCGTGTCCCTGACATCCTTGGAGAGCTCTTTGGTCTTGGCCATGGTGGAGAGTTTGGAATCTGATTGATTGATTGCTTCTGTGGACAGGTGTCTTTTATACAGGTAACAAGCTGAGATTAGGAGCACTCCCTTCAAGAGTGTGTATAAAAGACACCTGGGAGCCAGAAATCTGATTGAGAGGGGGTCAAATACTTATTTCCCTCATTAAAATTCAAATCAATTTATAACATTTTTGACATGCGTTTTTCTGGATTTTTTTTCTGTCTCTCACTGTTCAAATAAACCTACCATTAAAATGATAGACTGATCATTTCTTTGTCAGTGGGCAAACGTACAAAATCAGCAGGGGATCAAATACTTTTTTCCCTCACTTTATGTGTGGGTGTTCAGTCAGGTGCAGTGTGTGTGCATCTACCATACTTATGAGTGCCCAGTCAGGTGCAGTGTGTGTGTGTCTCTCTCATACTTGTGAGTGTCCAGTCAGGTGCAGTGTGTGTGTCTCTCTCATACTTGTGAGTGCCCAGTCAGGTGCAGTGTGTGTGTGTCTCTCTCATACTTGTGAGTGTCCAGTCAGGTGCAGTGTGTGTGTCTCTCTCATACTTGTAAGTGTCCAGTCAGGTGCAGTGTGTGTGTGTGCCTCTCATACTTGTGAGTGCCCAGTCAGGTGCAGTGTGTGTGTGTCTCTCTCATACTTGTGAGTGTCCAGTCAGGTGCAGTGTGTGTCTCTCTCATACTTGTGAGTGTCCAGTCAGGTGCAGTGTGTGTCTCTCTCATACTTGTGAGTGTCCAGTCAGTGCAGAGTGTGCGTGTCTGTCTCTCACACGATTGAGTGTCCAGTCTGGTGCAGTGTGTCTCCCTCTCATACTTGTGAGTCCCCAGGAAGGTGTAGAGCATGTGGTCCTCGCTGGACGAGGCGGGAGCTCGCTGCATCTCCTCGCTCAGCACGTCCCCCATGGTGCACTGCAGCAGCCGTGGCACCTCCACGTTGCGCTCGCCGTCGAAGACCCCGTAGAGGGCCTCTCGAGCGTCCTCGCCGAAAGCGCCCGACGCCAGTGACGACACGCACAGCCTGGGTCCCACATGCACAGGCAGCCGATGAGCGCTCAGCTCGCTCGCGAACATCACCGCTGCTCGAGCAGAGGTTGCATCTCATCGTTATTGCTTAGCGATGTTAAATTGAACAGGTGTCAAAAAGGAGGCAGTTTTGCCTCACGTTTGCAAAACAAAAACACGCAACAGATGATTGGTACAGTAACAAACACAGGTGGTGCATCTGCCAGTCATCTCAGTCGGTTAACCCGTAACACCTGGGTCTGTCCCATGACCTCCTACCAGTGAGGCTTCCAACACTTCACGTGGCCTCAAAGTGCACTTAGCCTGTCACAAGCTCCACGGTGACTTCACCGCCACTTAGTGCATGTTGATGTATACATGTGTGAATATTTACGTGTGTGTGAATGACATTCGATTGTAAAACATCGTCTACTCAGCAGATATATGCTTGGCATCGGACATCTTCGACTGTGGGAAGTGAATGATGAAGTCTGGTCAGGTGCTCTCGTAACCAGATAGCATTGTGCACAGCCGGCTTTAATTTGCTGCAGACAAATCAGGAAAATATGCCAATCCCACAAAGCCAAAGCATAACCAACACACGTGGACACATTGTGCATACACCTGTGTGCAAGCACAGTGAATGTGATGGAGATTGTTCCATAAACAAAAAAAGTCAGAAAATTAGGAAAATTAGATAATGCCAAACCCCGCAAGGTTGTGGCTGCTGATGTTACGATGAAGACCGTGAGCATCTCACTTTTTCCTTTGCCCTAAAGTCTCGGCGCAGCCGTGGCTCCAAATTGGTGACTCTGCCGCATCTCCGGGCGGCAAGGTCGGACGGGGATCAATCTTCAGGCAGGTGATGTGGCTGAGGGGAAAACAATGCAACATCGCCATGAGCAACAGAAGGATTCATCCACGGCACCGCCTTGCCCGTCCATTGAGACGCGGCCACGCAAGCGATCCACAAAGCGTCCGGAGCACACGTACAATACCTACAGCGTCCAACGCATTAATCGACTTTTAATTACCAGGCAAAAATCAATGCTCAATTGAATTAGCAGAAGATACACGGAAGCTTTTATTTAGCCTTGTCAAGCAGTTTGAGTGTTAAGTGATCATACAAAACAGGCAAAGGCAACATTAACCAAACGCAGTTCTGAATCATGGGCTACAACCTGGGATTTTTAAAATTGAAATTATGTTCATATCAAAATGGCAACTTACATTTTCAATGTACGATTCAGGAATAAAACTCACCCTGTGAGTAGCTAATATTTTTTCACATCAAGGTCTAACAGAGCAACCTTACCTTGGATCCGCGATGATCTTATTAAATTTCTCCAGACAATGTTAAAAACTTGGAATTAATTATAACAGTTGAGCAACCTCAGTGCGATGTAATGGGCATTAGATACCCATTAGGCTAAGCAGCACAAGGTGTTGTCCGTGACATTCAATATATGTTCACGAGATTACAGCACAAAATGAGCTCTTCTTCCTCATCTGCTAACTCGTAAAGCCCGTCTCAAACCTGTACCGCAAGATAGGGATTTTCTGCAGTGTCAGTGGCTAATGTGGCTACCAGCAAGAGGTCACATGTTGTCACGGAGAAATACGCAAGACAAGAGTCAATTTTAAGTCAACGAGCAATGATGGACTTACAATTGCAGTATGCTGTCCGGATGTGTGTTAATCTACCTGGTGTAACCATTAAAGTGTTTTTCAAGCGGGCATTATTGTTAACACTCATGCCTTACAGCAAAGAGGACCTGATTTCGATTCCTAACTCGGGCGCCTTTCTGGTGTGGTGTAGAGTTTGTAAGTTCCCCCCTGTTCTGAGTGGGTTTCCTCCAGGTTCTCCGATTTCCTCCCATAACTACAATCACACTACGTAACCGGTATGTGTACACATGTTGAACTTATTTCGCACTGTACATTGCCAACTGTTCTAATCGGAGGTGCGGAGAAAAGACAACCAAACTAAATACAAAAAGTAGTTCTAAAAAGTTAGTTTTCAACCTAGATTTTTTCAATCTATCGGCCAAACATCCCAATGCTCAAAGATTACATGCAAATTACTCAATCGGGATCACACACACAGCAGCAGCAGCGTCGCTACCTCCTGCAAAAATCCTGGCAGGAACCTCCTAAAAGCAAAAAAAAAGAGAGCGATGAGACTCAGCGAGGCTCTCGTGGGTAAACGAACGTGACCATCGTTGGGGGCGCCGTGGGCGTCCAAGCAGCGCACCTGAGCATGTCGAGCGCGGCGAGGTCGAGCGCCAGCCGAGGGTTGCCCATGAGGTCGAGCTCCTGCAGCTTGGGGGGCAGGCTCTCGGGCAGCGGCACCTCTGTCAGCTCGTTGCAGCTGAGATCCACGAGCTGCGCTCGCACAAAGACCCCCCCCCCCCCCCGTATAGCCTTAATAACTGACCGTTGGGAGGCAAGTGCTGTTAGCGAGTACCTATGAAGGCCGGCACGGCACATAAGGGGGCGCGCGGTGGCAAGCACCATGCCCGACCACCTATGTCTCCCCAGTGGCGATGCTTACACACCGCACCAGATACTCATTTGAGGCTGAGCACCGATTCAGATAATCGTCACTGGCGTTAGCCGTAATTGAGAAATTAACTCGGGTTGCTGGGTTTGTAGCACTTTCCCACGAGCTGCGCTCACGCGGACAACATGTGAACATGCGCGGCGGCACATCACGCGCTCCGCCTTAAACTCTACCGACGAGACGCTATGTAAATCGTTTGGGAGCGGTATCCTTTAGTCTGGCGAGCGAGAGGAATGCCTGAGAGCAGGCGGTGGCAGACTGCCAGGGTGGATTGTGGAGGTCGTGTGTCGACTCCGCACATGCTGTTGTCATCAACAGGATGCGGTTCGCTGCTCATCTGAGCGTTGAGGCATTTCTCTGAGAATTGAGGCATAGCTCAGTAGGCCTTACCTGGTAAAATAAAAATTGTTTCATCGTTTTTATATTTTCCTGTTTACAACCCGAAGCCAGTGCTCGAAATTCCACATTCCTGTGGCCGAGAGGTGAGGGAGGGGGCAAATGTCTGTAGGACAACCACTGGTGACAAGGTGGTACTTCATTTTATCCGCCCTAGCAGAGCGGGCACCTTTATTTCGGGCAGCTGAAAGACCTCCGGGAAGACATTGATAGCGTTGGAGTGAGCACAGAGCGTGTGCAGCCTCTTGCAGCCCAGGATGGTGGTGGGCACTGTGCGCAGGCGGTTCCCGCTCAGGTTCAGCTCCTCCAGCTCCGTCAGCTTGGCCAGTTTACTGCAACAATAACCCACCACAGCGCAACGATGACGACGTACGACGGAGGCTCAACGTCACCGCGATCCTCGTCGCGTCCTTAACACAGCTGCAAGGGCCCACCAAGCCTAAAGGCCTAAAAACGTCCAGTGCCCAGCATCGAACAGCGCTATCCACGTCGGAGTGGGCGGTTTAAGACGTCTCTTTTAATTGACCGGAGTTATTCTAAGAGCTTGAGAAGAGAGACATTGGCAAGGAATGACAAAGTGTAGCGGTTGGAGGTGCTAATCATAATAAGGCATGGAAGCTCTCAACAATTTTAACATGGCAAGGTATCTTATCTATAAAAAGGCATTTTTTGTCTGTCTATCCGTCTGTCTGCGTACGCGCGCTTGCGAAGGATTTGGCTCGCAAACGTTGGGGTTTACGTAAAAAAAAAATTGCCGGGTACCACGCCGTAAGCCCCGTGCTTGGCATAGGCTATTCCTTTTCCACATCCGCCGCCTTTAAATTTGTTAAAATTGCGTTTTTGTGCGATTTCTCTTTATTTATTTATTTCCCCGCCCAAGCTGCCCGGGGGTTGCCCCTGGCAACGCACGCGCGTCATCGGTGGAGGGTGGGGGGGGATTTCTCATTCGTGTTCAAAATAAATACACGCAACGCTGAGGTTAATTAATCAAAATGTCATGTCCTCTGCTCTCCTCCCCCCCCACCGCAATGTGTGCACTTACTACTATAGGGTCGGTAGACACTAATATTAAAGCGCTTATAAAGTATTATTGTAGCGCGAGCGGGGGGATGGTGGGCGGGGGTAGCGGTTCAGCCCCCAGGCACGGCCGGCTGGGCAATATAGGCGAGGCCTGGGGCTCTGCACGAGACTACGCCTCACCACGGCACTGTCAGGTGAGTATTGTGCTATAGAGTCGATATATACTGCTATAGAGTCAGCATGTACTACTGTAGTGATACCAGGTACCACCACAGTCAGTATGCACTGCTGTAATGAAACCAGTTACCACTACAGTATGCACTGCTCTAACCATAGCAGGTGCCACCACAGTCAGTATCCACTGCTGTAATCATAGCAGGTACCACAGTCAGTATGCACTGCTGTAGTGATTGCAGGTACCACCAGTCGGTATGCACTACTGTAGTGAAAGCAGGAATCACCAGTCAGTATGCACTGCTGTGGTGAAAGCAGGTACCACCACAGTCGGTATGCACTGCTGTAGTGAAAGCAGGCACCACCACAGTCGGTATGCACTGCTTTGGTGATAGCAGGTACCACCACAGTCAGTATGCACTGCTGCAGTGATAGCAGGTGCCACCACAGTCAGTAGGTACTGCTGTAGTGATAGCAGGAACCATCACAGTCGGTATGCACTGCTGTAGTCATTGCAGGATACCACCACAGTCAGTATGCACTGCTGTAGTCATAGTAGGTACCACCACAGTCGAGTTGGGAGATACTGCTATCGAGTTGGGAGATACTGCTATATAGAGTTAGTAGATACTAAAACAGTCAGTACATACCACTACAGTCAGTAGATACTACTACGGTCAGTAGCTACTAGAGTCAGTAGATACTACTATACAGTTAGTAGTTACTACTATAGAGACGGTAGATACTACTGTAGTTCCAGAAGATACTACTACGGTTAATCATTACTGCTACAGTCAGTAGATACTACAAAACAGTCAGTAGCTACTACTAACTCAGTAGATACTACTGTACAGTCATTAGATACAACTACAGAGTCAATAGATACTACTCACTCTGTTGTATGTAGGGTGTGTAGGTATAAATACCTATGCGGGGGTAAAGATATTTTTGGAGGCGAGGGTTGACAATTTTTGGAAATCGTTTAGATCAATTATTTACCCCCCCATTTTCTTTAACTTTTTGGACTTGTGCAAGCCTCTTATAATTTTGTTGGTGGAGAAATGAAATAGCCAAACGGCCCACCGGGCTTTCACAATACCTTAGTATCTGTGTATGTATACGTAAGGTTTTTAAGAGAAGGTTTGAAATAAATTTTTCGCCCGGGCAACGTCGGGGTACTTCCCACTAGCCTACTTTTCAATATTTTTCCGTACTCTTGAGGCATAACCAGCCACGTAATATCACTTGCTGCGCAGGGGCAAACCAATAATTATACTCATTGCTATTACGTCTTCATTCTATCATATTTACACTTGCCCCCTCAGTACGGGGGTTGAGCAGTGACGTTATGTCAATGACGTTTGATTGGTGCGCATCTGCTCATAGTCACAGGTAGGTTAGGTTTATTTTGTATTCGTTGATTTTCATTTATTTGCCGCTCTTGCTCGCGGCAAATGTTTGCACCAAAATGGCGGAACACCCTCGTGGTCGCTCCCAATTACTTATTATACACGCCTGCGTTTCCCCTCTCCCTTGCTTCTTTCGCTAAAGTCACGTACATAGAAGACTATTATTAACAAACTTATTTAGTCTATATAAAAGTTAGAGTGTGCGTGTGCACGTCCATGTGTGCGTGTGCACGTCCATATATGTATGTGCGTTGTGTCTGTGCGAGCCTGTGCGTGTGTGCGAGTCAATGTGTGTGTGTGTGCGTCAATGTGTGTGCGAGTCAATGTATGTGTGTGCGAGTCAATGTATGTGTGTGACAGTCGCTGTGCTTGTTTGTGTACGTCCGTGTGTGTGCGGTGTGTTTAAGTCCATGTGTGTGTGTTAGTCCATATGTGTGTGTAAGTCCATATGTGTGTGCGCAGTTCCAGTGCGTGAGTCTTTGTATGTGTGTGTGAAAGTCGATGTGTGTGTCTTTTTCGCTGGGGCAACGCCAGGTACTTCCCGCTAGTATAATAATAGAATACAAAGGCTGATTATAATCAACCTTCCTATTTCATTAATTTATTTGTAAATCAATGTGCAAATGAAAGCAAACAATGGCCTACTCGTATTAATGACATCAGCTTGTTTAACATGCATTTAACAGCAGATGAAGAGGTTGCACAATTCTGCGTGACTTTATCATGGAACAGACACATGAATCAAATCAACAACCTCCCTAATCCCGGTTTTGCAAAGACTTCCAACCCGTGCAGTGTGTGCGGGAAGAAAAGGGGGAAAAAAAAGCACTGGGAGGCTTTTAAGAGGAGTTCCAGTCATGTCACCTCAGTGCCCGGTTCCACACCACTGCAAGCACTGCCCCTCACAACTGTCGCAAAGCGAATGACTCAATCGTGTAAAGAGAACAACTACCTTAGGGACAAGGAATTATCAGGTTACCAAAGGAGCACGCAGGCAACGTCATCCCTCTGCAGTGCTTCCCAAATCCTCGCGGAGCCGCGCGCCGTCATCTCTCGATGAACGACCACTGATCCAACGTGCGCCAATAACAGATGTTTCCAAATTAAAACTACTCGTTACAAACCGATGCCAGCAATCAGCATATTGAGCCAATAGCCAGCAGCTGTGTTAATTCGTGATGAATACTATTTCAATCAGTTGCAGTGGCCAGAAAAATTAAGTGGTGTTTGTGGGAGAATAAAAAAATCAGTTCTGCAGACCACTTCCCACGGCTTTTGCAGACCAGAGATTGGGGACCACTGCTCTATTGCGTCTTAATCAAGAGTTCATATCATGCACAGTAATGAATGGCATCTCTGCAGAGTAGTGTGGTGGAACTGGTTTCTGTAGCAAAGGAGGACAATTCCCATGAGCACGGGCAGGAAGATGGGCAGTGGACAAGGGCGACGTTGGCTAAGAGAGGAGCTGTCATCGGATTGTGATGAACGATAGTTAGGCCACTGCAGGCTACCAGGTGCGAATGGGGAAAGAACGTGAGGGGCAGGCAGTGACGAGGAGACACAGAGAGAGTGAGCGGGAGGGGGGGAGCGGCTCTCAGCAAGGCAGACGAGGCAAACCGCGCTGGACATGTCCACCCCGCTAGTTCGTCGCCCACCGCCACAGACCTCCCGGCTGTGCAGCGAAGGTGCGCGTGTGAGCTCACCTTGCAGGGAATGTGGTGAGCAGGTTGTAGGTCAGGTGTAGGACACGCAAGTGCTGGTGCCCGGTCAGATGAGGGACACACTTGTCCACCAGCTGGTTGTTGGCAAGGTAGAGCTCCTGCAGCGTGCTCACGCTCTCCCCCTCGCCTAGCACTGACGGCGGCAGCGACTCCAGGCGGTTGGCCGACGCGTTCAGAGAGCGTAGGCTGCGAACCGCCAAGCGATCGAATGAAAAGGTTTCACGAGATTTTTCAACATGAAATAAACAATAAACGTTTTTTTTTATATTACCAGGTAAGGCCCGCAGAGCTATGTAGCTAAGTAGCTCTTTTTCAGATGCGACCGGGCAACAAATGATAGCTCAATGAAGTGGCTTATTGCGTGGAAATTTATAGCAGCCAAATACTGATGCTGATTCTAAATGTGGAGGGAAAAAGCGGAGGACCCAAAAAAAAATCCACGCGACAATGGGGAGAGAGAGACATGGAAACTCCAAATATACAGGCGTCAGGGTCAGGATCGAACCCAAGACCTCTGGTATACGAGGCGAGGTGGTTAACATCTCACCACTGCATGGCTGTAAAGTGTTCTTGTGTGCATATAACACATACTGGTGGCAGTGCATCCGACGAATAGGGTGATGTGAGATCTGACACTCGGCTTACCCCTACCACTCACCAAACCACAAAACACTCACCGGTCATCAGCCTCACCAATCATCAGGACCAGTCACCATTCACCAGACACTCGGTAACCTCACCCCCTCCTTGTTAATATTGCAAAGAAGCATTTTGTTCCTATGGCTGAACAATGCTATGGGCCTGCAGGTTGAGCATCATTATAACCTTCATCATTTTAACCTTCTGTGCTCGCAATATGAAAACTGACCATCAGCAATCACCTGGCCATCATCCGGTGTTGCATAATTTTGTAAAAAGCACATGCGATGCCAAAGCTTTTATTTTAAGCACCACGAATTGTGATTCGCATGTAGTGACTTTTTATGTATGGATCAAAAGGTCGTTCCCTAAGTCAACTTAAACGTCAAAGATCTCTAAATTTTCGCATTCAGAATGAGCCCTAACTAGGCCGTGCAATGAAACAGTCCCATGGAGACGTTGCCAAGGCTATATGCATCCTCCTCCTGTGCCTCTCCACTGCGTGCTAGCCCAGCCCTTTCATTCGCTGACCCTGCCCATTCCTCAACATCCTCTGACACCAAGGTCACTTTTTGACCTCGCGTAAAGGTCATGGATAGTGCATTGCATCATCTTCAAGAGCTTAGCCTTTTCATTCACTGGCCCCCATAGGGTGAACAAATATCCCCCGTATAGCCTCAACAGACTTTTGGGGTAAGTGCTGTTAGTAAAGACCTATGAAGGACGGCACGGCACACGAGGGGGGGGTTGACAGCACCACGCAGGGCTACCTTTGTCTCCTTCACTTCACACAATCACATACCATCTCACTTCCGTTTCCTCACTGGAAACCTGGCAGCGTGGGAAAGGGAACCGTTCTGAGAAGTTCCGGTATGGCATAACATCAAAAACTTGATTTGAAAGAGCGAATGGACCTATGAGAGCCTGGTAAATTTTATAGAGAGAAATAGGCAGTTTGAGAAAACATTTTTTTTTTTAAATGTAATGCAATGCAACACAGAGTCGGCCAACACACAGTTAACGCATAGCCTGGCTGATTACGATCTCCAAAGATTGCTAAAAATAGAAATTAAGTGTGAAATCAGACAAACAAAGACACACAGAGAGATGTGATTTAAGGCCTAGACACAGAGGCATTTGGTCTCTGTGTGTCTATGTTGTGTGTCTCTCTCTGTGTGTCTCTGTGTTGTCTCTCTCTGCTTGTGTGTCTGTGTCTCCGTGTCTGTGTTTTGTCTCTCTCTCAAATTTAGTTCTACCTGATGACGGTTGCTTGTGTTGCAATCAAAACGTCTTATTCTATTATTTAATTTGTTTTCTTTTTACGTGACTTTACCAAAAGAACCAAAGAATAACATCATAAATCGGGTCCATTTCCACCATTGGATCATGATAACAAATATAAACGCTCGCGACATGCACGCCCCCATGCACATGCGTGTGTGCATGCGTACGTGCGTGGGAGCGGTAGTGTCGCGGTTAGTGCGCTGCGCTATGAACCTGGCGACCCGGGTTCGATTCCCGCTCACGGCCAACACCAGTGACGATTATCTGAACCGGGCCTCCCCTAGGTCGACTCAGCCTCAAACGAGTACCTGGTGCGGTGTAAACATTGTCACAAGGGAAACAAAGGCGGCCGGGCGTGGTGTTGGCCACCCACCCCTTCGTGTGCCGTGCCAGCCTTCATAGGTGCTCGCTAACAGCACTTGCCCCTACAGTCTGTTAGGGCTAAATTGGGGATCTTTGTGCGTGAAGAGTGCACCTGGGCGCCTTGAGGAAGAGCGCCGTGGGCAGCTCCGTGAGCAGGTTGTGCTGCACGTCCAGTGTCTCCGTGTGCACTCTCTCCAGCCGCTCAGGCAGCCGACGCAGTTGGTTGTGGCCAGCAAGGAGTCTCTTCAAGCCCTCAGCACACATCAGCCTGGCGTGGGCAAAGGGCAGTTATCAATCTGGGCGGGTGGGCGTGCGTGCGTAGTAAATTAGTTATTATACAAGATCCCTTATATAAAGGTGTCAGTTTTTGTGCCAGCTAAAAGAGAAAAAACCTATTACTATATCTTGTTACTGGCAAAGGAGGTCTCATAATGTAAAGGCTCACCCCGAGCTCTCAATACTCTGATAGTGCGCTGTTTTTTGAGTTGTACACCTTATGATGTCATCTGGTCCAACACCAGTGGAGACTAGGCTCTAAGAAAAGCCGCCTCGGGTGTGGACCAATCAAATTCAAGGACAGTGCATATCATTATCAGAGTTGTTTCTTTTTGTTTGCACTTTTGACTGCTTGTGTTGTGGTTATTGCAAACATGATCCCTTGTATAAAGGTGTCAGTTTTTGTGCCAGCTAAAAGGGTAAAAACCAATTACTAGTTATTTAATTCCGTACGAAGACGTCTACTTGAGTATGGCAAACAAATGGCAACACAATTTGTAAATAAAGCAAATGGCATCTCATCCACCATCCTCATATTAACGAATCCTGTTATTCTGTGGGGGGTCTGCATATCTATAACCCTTCCCAATATGCGTGGATTTTCAACAATTTCCAAGATGATCGACGGTGCAAGAAACGCCAATGGGGTAAACGATGAGTTTTGTTGTTCTGCGGTGCAGAGCACCCATGACTTCGCAATGAGATGAACGTGTTACTTCTACCGCGCATTGTGAGAAAATCCCCTGGCACTAACCAGGTGAGCAATGCACAACGGCGGCTCTAGCAAGCGTGGAGGCACTTCAACTAGTCATGTTCCTCGGTTGTGTCCCTTATGACTCACATCGAGGCAATGCTGACCACACGATACTAAACTAAACAATTTTTATTTTACCAGACAAGGCCCAAGGAGCTATATAGCTCTTTTTCAGAAGTGACGTGGCCACAAATGATAGCTCAACGAAGTGGCTTATCGTGTGGAAATGTAGAGCAGCCAAATACTCTAAAACGCATGTTTCTAAATATGGAGGAAAAACCGGAGGACCCCCGAGAAAAATCCACGCGACCAGGGGGGAAAACATGCATATTCCAAATATACAAGTGTCAGGGTCGGGATCGAACCCACGACCTCCTGCATACCAGGCGAGGTAGTTAACATCTTGCCACCATGGCAAAATGTGTGCCACTCGCCAAACTCGTAGCACCTTAGAGAACTGTTTAGAGTTTTACGTCGCTCTATACCACTTTCAAGCGATCACTGATCAAACACAATATAAAATAAAAAGTCTGCATGTATTTATACCTGATCGGTAATTCGCTGATTTCATTGTGGCTGATATTGAGAATTTCCAGGCTGGTTGCATCAGGAATCCATTCGGGAACGCTCTCCAACTTATTCCTGTAAACGGGCATCAATATATACACACACACACTGCAGGTAAACGCAACAGCAGGGAATGACTGGAGGTGCAACATTTCAGCTTAATACAAAACGTCTCCCGAACCATCGCACTGTCTGTGCAGGAGAGTGCAGATGCATACCTCGATATGTCAGCGTACGTGAGCTGTACAGGCGCAGGGTGTATGCTGACTGTGGAGAGCACTGGAAGGGAAAGGAACACACGTTCACTACTTTAATCCTGCCCACGACATTCTACTGTCGTACAAGGGTTCCCTTACAGCAATGTGGCGATAACAAATTGCTTCATAGGTGGCTCCATGTGTGTGTATGCATTTTTTACTTATTTCGCGCCGTATGTAGCCAACCGTGCCAATCGGAGGTGCGGGAGAAGGACAAACTAAATAAAAAAACTGTTAAAAAGAAATGAGTTTCCAATTTAGATTTAAAAGTGCATAGCACCCAGTGGCTTCCTAATATCAGAAGGAAGAGCGTTCCAGACGGCCACAGAAGTGCATCTGAAAGCACGCAATGCAGTGATCGTCTTTGTTCGATGGCTAGCCAATAGCCGTTGTGAGGATGACCGGAGTTTGCATGGTGATTTATGCTCCTTGACGAGATAAGCAAGATATTATGGTCCATGTCTGCATGATAGACATTCCACTCAGAGCGAATGCAGGATATTCTGAAGGCAAGCGGTGGCGGAAACCGTTAGGGTTCACTGAACATCCACATTACAGTGCATTCTGGCAGGGTACCAGCCCATTTTTCACTAAGCAGCTTAAGCTGATTAGTGAAGCTGAACACACAACGATATTTTAATAGTTATTACTGTATCTACAACTGAAAAGTGTGGGCCTGTAAAGTGTGTATAGAAGAGAATCACTAAAGGCCATGTGTGGATGGGTTCAGTATTTCTCAGTGCTTGCTCCCTGCACATATCCCCCATGTCCCCCTACGTCCTCCCACGCTTCTCTGATATCCCCTCCACTGGCCACCGCGATGCTTAACTCGCACGCAAGGAGGGGCTCTACAACTGAGCCCCTTAATGTTGCCATCAGATCTTCAAATCCCAGTCCTCACACCACCCCCCACCACCCACCCCCCCCTTTTTGTCTTTGGCTCCAGTTCCAGTACAATACTTACAATAGCTTACCAAAGTAGAGCTACTCGACGCAAGTCTTATTAGTATTAAGCTTTGTTTACCCAGCCTCGATGAGTCTCAAGACTCTCGTTCACGAGGGTCCTGCCGTGTATTTTTCCGCAGTAGGTTGCGATATAGCTCTGTGTAATCCCAATTTAGCAACGTGCATGTCATTTTTCAGCATTTGGATGTTCGCTCAACGGCAATTACATTGGATCATTTTTTTCAGCTATCGGAGGAAGCAGGAAACTGGGAGGAAACCCACGCAGAAAAGGGGGAGACGAGGTGCCCCAAAGTTGGGAATCGAACCCAGGCCCGTCTGGCTGGGAGGTGCCAGCGCTACCACTGCGCCAACACCCTGTTGTCCAGACTCTTTCAGGAAAGACCCTGCTTGAGAAGTTTCTCCAATCCTATACTGAATATCTCAATTCGACGTGTAAAATTATTTTAAAATATATACGTAAATGACTGTAAAAACAGTTACATTTTAATCAGTTTTCTTTAGTGGCAGGCTAAATATGAACATAAAATGTATATCTTGCTGAAGCAGATAAGGAGAGAGGTTAAAATGATGAAAATAAAAGTTGATACATTGGTGGTAACATATAAATTCCATAACTATTGGCCACTGTGTTATTGGTGCATTAAGAAAATGGTATTTGCTCCAGACATGTCAACGTGTGAAACGATTGGTCTAATGCGATTAGTATTTTAGAAGTGACGCACCATGACCCCCCCACAAGACGTGAAATCCCTCCAACTAACTCCAACAAGCTGCCAGTGCAGGTCTATGTGTTAGGAGATTTGCTTCGATAGAGAACAGTGCACACGGACTGACGCACAGAATGTTCTCGTTCCCACATGCTCGTGTTCTAACATGCGCACTGCTCGTGACAGTATGTCTACATAACAATCATTTTTATAAAAGCATTTTCAAAATGTAATTGCCAATTTGGCCTCAAAGTTACACACTTCTGAGCATTGGCATTACATCTCCGTGGTAAGATTTGAAGTTATTTAGTTTAGGGGTTTTGTAATTTTTATGAAAGAATAAGAATTTCCCTACAATAGCCAGGTGGACACATTTCGCAGGCATATCAACTTGATATTTACATACCAGAATATTGGGTTAGGCCATGTAATAATCTGACCAATTCCAGGTGGTTGAGAAGCTCCACCACCTGACATAGCCGAACACATTGTCACGTGGTGTACGAGCGTGTAACGTGCCGAAGATGATTGTTTTGGCTCACTCCCCGGTGAGCCGAAGAACAATTCTCACAACCAAGTTGATCAGCAAAGATAGACGCGACGTTTTGTTTGACATGTCGTCAAAAAACATCGAAAGGACACGATCCAGGAAGTCAGAATGACAATCCAGCAAGTTATAACATTCTGCCTTCCCGGATTAGGTCTAAACTGCACAGATTTGATCAGATGATTCCACGGCCTAACCCCAAAATCCATTACAAATCAAGACACCGGCGACAAAAGCGTATTATTAAGTCAGGTGAGTGTCGACATGTCTGGAGCTCCCTTAGCCCGCTGAGGGCGGCTGTCAGAGCGTGCGGCGGGGTGGAAGGACTCACGGTTGTGCGCGGCGCCGAGCGTCTTGAGCGCGTGGCCCGCGGCCCGCAGCGCCGTCAGTTCGTTGCGGTCGCAGCGCAGCGTCTCCAGGCAGGCGAGCGACGTCGCGTCCAGCTCACCCCTCAGCTCGCAGTCGCGCACATCCAGGTGGGTCACGTGACCCAGCACTGCGGGGTCCCCCGCCACCAGCCGCCTCAGGGTGTTCAGCCTGCACGGGAGGGCCAAGAGCACGGAGACGATGAGGCACCCCGCCCCACACCGCGACCACCGACACCGAACAAGCTCACAGATCCCGAGTCTCTTCGTGGCTTCATCACTTAGGTTTGCTTCAGCAAAACACCTGGCCCTCACTCCCCTTCCAAAGTGGCTTTGTGGTCCAGTTCAACAACATACAAACAACTCGATTCTCTAAACCTTTGTCACACCCTCCTGCACCATACCACATGAAGACTTCTACCACCTTTGCATCAATTGACATTGGCTCCTCCTGATGACCCCTGTGATTCTAGATGTGGGGGTATATGTCTATCCTCCACCATCAAATTCAGTACATAGATAAATTGACAGAAGCAACCTGGCCACAAAAGAGAGCTTGCCATGTGGAAATTTATAGCAGCCAAATACTCTCAATGCATGTTTCTAAATGTGGAGGGGAAAACCGGAGCAAAATCCACGCAACTATGGGGAGAACAGGCGTTAAGGTCGGGATTGAACCCACGCCCTCCTGTATACCAAGCGAGAGAGTTAACATCTCGCCACCGCGGTACCCCTAATGGTTAATAGCGCCGTCGCGCCACCTCCACTGCTCCCCCGTTCCACACGTCGCTCCCTTGACGCCCTCATTAATTAATTGCTATCATTTACAGTTAATTACACCAAGCGTGGCTTCAAGCAGTTCCCATTGGAATCTCAGTGATAGCGTAAACCAGGCTCCTTGTTAAATCCTTCAAGCATGCACATTTTAGTTACTAAATCACTTAGGGTAATTTTAGCGATGTAATAAGAGCAATTAAAACAAAAAAGATTCCGCCACGAAATCACACAGCACTAGTCGGTTCTGCATGCAGAATATTCGGTGTACAATTACATTTCTTTGCAAAAGTGGAGTTCAAGGGACATTCCATAGAATTAGATGCAACGTCCCTTTGATGGTGTGGGCTCAAGTTTACATTCGTTTGTGAGGCATCACTGGAGACTATAATAAGCTCATGTTTTAGCTGTTCCCTCCGTGAAACAGATAAACTTCTACTAATTTAAACACAAAATTTGTTGATTTTTTGTTGATTATGGTTACAGCTCAATCGAGTAATGGTTACGAGTACGTAAATGTGAACATTGGATTAGAGTTACAAGCATTAGCAGTATTAAGAATTTACGCATTAATGTCCCTCCTGTGACGACCCTCAGGGCGGTAATATCTCAGGTGAAGCACGCCTCTGGCTCGGCCTTGAACTCGACTCAGCTCAAGCTCCAGCAGCTCAGTTGCTTCCAGAAACGCTCGAGTGGCTCAGCCGTGGCCTAGCGCTCAAGGCTCAGCTCACGGATATCATCAGCGTGGCTGGGACCCTGCTCAGAGCCATTTGAAGTTAAGAGCATGGCTTTGAGCTGGCTCACTGGAGCCAAGGCTGAGGTGAGCTGTGACTAATAAAACGGGTCTAAGACTGTTGGTTGATTCAGAAGTAAATGTAATAAGGTTCCATTTCAGCCAGGGTTTGGTGCTGATCACTTGACCTTTTGGGACTTTTGAGTCTGTGCGCAGCAAATAAGTTTAGAAGAAAAAAAAAACCCAAAATCAAACGCACCTGAGATCAACGAGCTTTACATGTCTGAGGTCAGACAAGGACCCCATCTCGAAGATGTCCATGCGGTTGCCTGCCAAGCAGACCCTCTCGAGGGCCAGCAAACCCTGGCAGATGGGTGGCATTCTCTCAAAGAAGTTGAAGGAAAGGCCCAGGTAGACGAGGCTCTGGAGATTCCTCAGCTCTTCAGGGAGAGTTGAGAGCGCATTGCAATCCAGCACCAAGCTCTGCAGACTACACACACACAAAAGCGCACGGAAGTTAACAGGACTCGTATACAAGCGGCACAATGCCCTGTTGGGCGTACATGTGGCGACAAGGTGGTTCTCCAATTTCCTTCTACAGCTAAAAAAAAACACACAACATAATTGGTATTGGCCAAACATCTCAATTCTAAAACATTCACCTGCAAAATTAATTCAATTGGGATTATGCACAGGGCAACATCATCCCCTGCTGAGAAAACTTGTCAGGACCCTCTTGAGAAAAGAGTCTTGAGACTCGGTGAGACTTTTCTGGGAAAACGAGCTTAATATTCTTTGGTTCTTTTGGTAAAGTCACGTGGAGTTATATTTACGTGAATTTACCGAAAGAACCAAAGAATATAAATTCCTGCAGTCACGAAAGTTAAGTCAAAATTTAACGAGATTAATTATAATAAAAGTTCGGTGGTCTCATTTAATTAAATTGCCATATTCGTTAAACGTGGTTTCACATTTGTTTTATTGGGAACAGTGTGATTTTTCCTTGTGCCATATAGAGTGTAAAGCACTTTAATGAAAGGCGATTTAATACGTTGCGCGATTCTCGTCTCATTTTATGTTTGTGTGCAATTTGCTGATCAAGCTTGTAGTCATATTGAGCAAGGGTCTTGAGACTCGGTGAGAGTTTCCTGGATCAACAAGCGTGACTAGAAATAATAATAATTACCCATGGGGCACCACGGTAGCAAGATGTTAACTCCCTCGCCTGGTATGCAGGAGGTCGTGGGTTCCATCCCAACCCTGATGCTTGTTGTATATTTGGTGGTCACGTGGACTTTTCTCCGGGTGCTCTGGCTTTTCCCTCCACATTTTAAAACATGCGTTTAGAGTGTTTGGCTACATTAAATTTCCTTATAAAGCACTTTATTGGACGATAATTTGTGGCCGGGTCGCTTCTGAGAAAGAGCTATAGAGCTTAGTGGGGACTTACCTGATAAAATACAAAGTTAAAGTAAAAAAGAACTGCTTTGGTACCTGTTCATGTTGCCAATGGCTGCGGGGAGGTTTGGCAAACCATTGCAGGAGAGGTTGAGCTCGGTGAGCGTGGGGATGTGGCACAGCATCTCTGGGAACACTCCCAGGCTGTTGTGAGACAAGTTGAGGCTCCGCAGCTGAGAAAACCTGCGGAGGCATCGCGTTCATAAATGTTGACGCACTGCGAGCAGACAATGTTCACGTGACAAACCTTACTCACTAGCTGTGTCGGATGGCAGTGGGTTAACGACACATTAATAATTAAGTGACCTAACACAAAAAATACTTTTATTGGGAATAATATTGGTTGGGAAAGCCTACATGTCAAACTGACAATCCACTTGCATTGGTAATGTTACACGTGCTTTGATTAAGATTTCAAATTAACACGCACTTCATGACTATGTGCACCTAGTAAACATCTATTTCATATATATTCACTTTCAATTAACCTAGTTTTATACCTTTTCCACTATTCAGTAATGAGGCATCAGTGTGAACATTGCCAATGTTTTGGCCTTCGTAGAAATATCAGCTAAAACGAAGGTCCATCATCAAGGCGTAATCCTTCATATGTTCATTTTCGACAATAGAACCCTCTGGATGACCACAACAGAAACGTACAATGTGTTACGACACAACACCCAATCCACAAATATGAAGCAGACATGACGGCGATAACCTTCCGCTACTCCTGATGCAGTTTGTTTGACATGACTACCTGAATGTGAGATTGTAGTCGTTGCACTGCATCTACATCAGCAGCCGTACGACAGAAGAAGTAGTAGAACCCTACTGGTAGTGGAAGCAACGTTCACGGCAACGTATCCAACCGACACTGATGAAAATGCACACCCTTAAAGTGAAGTTAGAGACTGCTCTATGCCAACATACAACAAGTGAGTTTCCAGAGCTTTCTGAAGGAAGTCAAAGCCAGGCCGCAGGTGCTCAACGTACACAAGGCCGAGAAAAACGCGCGATGAGAAAAAAGGGAGATGCTCTTAAGCAGGACCAGAGAAAATGTAGCTCTGCCTGGAAGGATAAAACATTTTTTACAGAGTTAATAAATAAACCCATCTGTTCGATTTACCAGAAATCTTCGGCAATTATTAAACGGAGCAATCTGGAAAGGCATTTTACAACAACGCACAGCGATTATACAGTACGTTTATTTTCCGGTGGGATCTTCCATTAGAAAAGAACACGGAAAGAAACTGAAAGCAACCCTGAATTGCCAGGAGCAGTTGTTGACTCAAGCAACTGAGCAAGAATCTGTAGTGATTGCTGCATATTTTCGAATTGTATGGATTTTACTGAAACATCCGAAGGCTTTGAGCGACACAGGAATTGTAAAGGAGTGCTTCATTGAATCAATTAAAATTCTGTTCGCTAACTTTACAAACAAAATACTCAAAGAGATCAGTCCCTCAGACACAACAGCTACAAAGTGACAATGCGAGGTTTTTGGTTTCCCAAGCTCCAATGAATAAGGATAAGTAAAACACGCATTTATTTCACGCATGGGGATAGCTATATGTGGCCCGACAAGATCAATTTTAGATTTAAAGCTTTCGTGACTGCTAGGATCCATACTCTTTGGTCCTATTGGGTAAAGTCACGTAGGTGAAAATAAAATAACAAAAAATCACGACGTTTCGGCCACAACACAAGCGGCCTTCATCAGGTGAAGGGACGAGACTGTCTGGAGGACAGCGCTGTCCTATTTACCCAATAGAACCAAAGAGTACCGACAAGATCAGATTCTGCTGTGGCGGTGGCCCTCTGCAATATTTTAGCGGAGGACACTGCCTCGCACTCTGCTTCTTCACTATGAAGTCTAAATATACAACAGAGACAGCAGCTGCATACACCACATATCATACAGAGCAGGGTGGTGGTGCATTATAACAGCACAACGCTTCCCCCAGTTATACCTCTCAGTCAAATAACCTGTTTCCTCAATGCTGTAAAATGCTGACGGCTGTTTTGCTGTAATAAGGGTGTGATACCTTCAATGTGGTGCCCATCCGGGTTGCTTGGATGAAGGGCACATTGTAATGCATTGCTTAATGCCATCAAACCCTCTCCACAACGAAGAGCACCACAAAGTATTGAAAAGGATTAAAAAATTATTTTGATGGTGGTTACCCATAACAATGAGCCATTATTTGACTTGAATTATCTGGCATTACCACCTGACCAGGCTGCAATCAATTAACAATGTCCTCATCGATTTGGCGGAATCGGAATAAATCAGGCACAGCACTCTTTGCACCTGCTTGCATTGGCAACGCTGTTCCTCATACAACTGCTCCCATGAGCAAGGCGGAGATTGGGTTTCGGCATTTTGCCCATTGAAAGGACAACTTGGTTATCCCAGTAAAAAAAACCCCATTGATTTTGTTGCCTTTTACAACCACTGCCGGTTTCAACTCGAACGTTTAAAGCGCCACCGCCTTCGCGGTTTATTTTCAGTCAGGAAATCAGCGCGAGGCTCTCGTAGCGTTTCCCATTTCGTCCCATTAGCGCCGTGACAAGAGGCCGTGCGTCACCACCATATCAGTGGAGCTCCTGTGGCGCCACGATGGCAAGATGTTAACTACCTTCCCTGGTATACAGGAGGTCGTGGGTTCGATCCTGAGCCTGACGCTTTGCTGGAGATTGCGTCTCTCTCCCCATGGTCGCGTTCATTTTTCTCCGGGTCTTCCGGTTTTTCCCTCCAAATTTAGTATTTGGCTGCTATAAATGTATACCTGATAAGCATCTTCATTTAATTATCATTTGTGGCCAGGTTGCTTATGAATAAAAGCTATATAGCTCAGTGGGCCTTACCTGCTAAAATAAAAAGTTTAGTTTGATAGATGTAATCGTTGCGTGTTTAACTAATTGTGTCACAAGAGGAATGTGCTTCATCTTTGTCCAATCTTCCCTGCTTCTCCAAACGTATAGATCCACTACTGTATGTACACAACACAGTGCACTGCTCCCTCGGGGTTTTTTGTATTCACCTTTGCTCCTTCATGTAAATAGTGCAAATTCATCAAAGGCCTATTTTTTTAAAGAAAATGTCATGCATTTATCCATGAAACCATTAACGAGCAGCAGACCTCTTACTCAGGGGTCCTGCATTGCCAGGGTTAAGCCAGCTATTGGTGTGGAAGAAAACTGAAATATCCAGAGAAAGGCTTCACATACACACCAGGATAACACTAAATGGTAGGCAACACCATCACATGAAGAAACTGGAAGAATCTCGAATTTTAAAAATGCCAAGGAAACAAATCAATCGTAGCAGATTTAATGTTCACTATGCTGCATGCAATCGGTACTAATTAAATACACAGTACGCAACAAGTAGACTTGGGGCAAAAACATCTGCCTGCAGAACGAGTGTTATTGCACAGTAAACTTTCCCCAAATTCCCATTGATCAATAAGGCAGGGCTCCTATGAAATGGTGGCCATACATCAGTGAGGTACATTTCATATTCCCACGGCAGCGGCCAGTATCTTCGTCGGATAACCGATGTTGTCCTCCCGCACAGCGGTGGTAATTTCGTTGGTGCCGGGGAGGGTGGCGAGCTGGGATTTGAACGCTAACATCATTATTCTAAGTCAAGCCCCAAACCACTTGGCTACCTGGACAGACACAAATGACTCCAGGGCTGATTCAAACTCCTTGAATATAAGGACCAGTGGAACAATCCTATGCTTAAGGCCACAAACTACCCACTTATTAACAATGGTGTATTTTATTTTTTGGGGCTTACAAGTGAAGTACACACAGATGAATGCAAAAACAGAAATTCATACATACTCAGCACATGCTGACAGAAATGTAATTTTTACAATAAGGCACAAACGCATGAAGCTCTGAAACCAGCATTTTTGGTCTTGACTTGTGTGGTAATTGAAAATTGCAAGAGTAATAAATTATGTTTACCTCACGGACAGGCCAGAGCCATGCAGCAAACGATAGCACTTCCTAAACTCGTTGACTTAATTTTGATTGAAATTCCATCGCAGCTCAACACGCCCAGAGTGGAAAATTCCATGGGCATCCTTCAGTCTCTCACAGTTACAAGCAGTCAGGATTGGCACTCGCACAATGCTACTGCACAGCACAGCATCATCCGTTTATCAACACCATGTAGCATGAGAGCATACGCACCAGGCGATTAAGACTCGCATTTCAACACCAAGGCCGCGTGTGCAGTAGAATCCAATTAGCCATACAAAACGAAAAATAAAATCAAACCTATTATTCTCGCAGTAACCAGCAGCTAAACAGTGGATTAACAACGCTGATGATCTGTGTTTAATTAAGCCCCCACCCCCCTTTAAGCCAGAATATTTCAGAGCTGTTTACATCACACATTTCATCTCAATCATTTTCAAAGGGAAAAATCCAGTGGCAGCTGTCCCTCTGGGCACAAAGGAGGCTCAGCATCTGGCCTGCAAGCAGGCAGCTCTGCCAGCACCGGGGGGGGGGGGGGGGGGGGGTGTTGACTTGCTATGGTTAAAACCGATTTGAGTAATAGTTGCGACGTCCCTAAAGATATGTAATCAATGTAACGCCCTAAAAACACACAACGATCAACGGTACCTTACAATTTTAAATATATCTAATCTGCGACGTTGCCTGAAACATCAACCAAAACAACTTTTAAATAAGAAAGCAGCACGTTTGTGCAACGTGTTCTAAAGGGCCATTGCCTGAAACGTCGCCTATTACAGTCCATTTCTCCTATAACGCCACGTGTTGTTTTCATATAGAGAACTAGGTTGCGCGAGTAGGAATAAGAGGCCGTACGGCTGCCTCGGCGTAGCATTGCACAAGGCGGCATGCTGCTGGATGCTTCTAGATGCTACCCACGCAACTCAGTCTTTATTCAACCTGCGTGCGCATATCACGTGTTATCGCGGACTGTGCTTTACCCTATATTATATATCATAACACAATTTTTCCATAACGTGGTGTTCTTTAGGAACGCAACTATAGGAGAACAGACTGTATATCTTTTTTTGTCTCGTTGACGAGCCTGTTGAGATTTTGTTGGTAACTGTGCTTACGCACCACTGCCAACGCAGCATTGCGAAAGTAATTCAATGAATGTAATTCCCCGTGTGATGAGAGTTTTAGCTGAAGGAAATATCGGGAGAGTGAACCAGTAAGTGTGTTGATGTAAAAACCTCATAAAACTATGGCTGCTGCCTATCATCTCTCGCAGGCAACCAGGAGAGACACGGGGTTTGAACAAGCATGAGAGAAAAGACACTGGTCGGCGCCTCGGTGTCTATCGCACGCACGCACGCACACATGCGTGCGCACGCACGCACATACCTGAGCGTGTCGCCGATGCCGGGCCCCAGGAGATTGTGGCGCAGGTTGAGGTGCGTTACATCCTGGCTGTGGAACAGCGGCTCAGGAAGCTCCTCCAGGTTGCAGCATGACAGGTCCACCGAACCGATCCTCTGGGACACAATCTGAAGGAAGGTTCCAAAAGCTAAAACTCGCCCGTTCGCATTCAACGCACGTTTGTTTTTAAATTGCGAATTGCATTAATTGGAATGTTGGAAGTCTTTCAATATTGGAAGCTCCGTCTATGCTGTGAGTGGCAGTGAGGACAAAACATTGAAGAGGCAATGAACCATGGGAAGGGGCCTATCTTGGCCACGGCACGGCTATGGAACAGACGAAGCCAGTGTTTTCACGCACCTCTTGTGCAGCAAATGGTTAATCCACAAGCAGTTTGGTGCACATGCTGTGAGTGTACAAATAAATGTATTAAATGAATGCACTATTACAGGCCTAGTAAACCATGCCTCTTCTTTTCAGTAATATCTTACAAATACAAATCACAACATTGACAAAAAGCCACCGTAGTGACGTGAAGACAAACGCCACCGTGGTGATGTGAAGACGGGATGAGGACGAACGTTGATGGGAGCACGTTGGGGAATGGCGCCGTTACCTTGGAGGCCTGGCGCAGCCAGCGCAGGTACTCCGCAAACGAGTTGAAGGAGACGTAGTAGGTCTGGGTCTGGGGTCCTGCAGAGCTGAAGGCTAGGCAGTGCTGGCGCTTGCGCACTTCCTCAACCTGCACAGGTGCACAAAGATAAAGACCCCCACATATAGCCTTTAACAGACTGTTGAGGGCAAGTGCTATTAGCGACAAGCACCTATGAAGGCCGGCACAGCACACAAGAGGATGGATGGCCAGCACCACGCCATGCCGCCTTCATCCCCCCCAGTGCTGATGTTTGTACACTGCGCCAGGTACTCACTTAAGGATACTTTCACCGAGAAGAGGCCCAGTTCGAATAATGGCCACTGTTATTAGTCATGAGCGGGAATTGATCCCGGGTCCCCACAAGCGCGTGCACGCTCATGCGCACGGAGACGTGCTGGCCTCCGCGGGAGTTTGAGATCCCCCGCCAGCGGTGGTGCCAATTTTGGCAGGAACTCGTTTTTGCGCGAAGCGGTGCATGTTTTTGTGCTTGAAGATCTCCCGAGTCGGCACGTCGCTCGCTGTCGGGGGGGATCTCTGTACGTGAGCACGGGCTGCGGTGTTGAGGCCACAAAACTTCATGGGCAAGGTGATTTGCCTCGCAGCCACACCAAGCAAGCAGCCGGCACTTTCCCAACCGTCTTTCGAGATGGGGGAGACTTTCACTCCCATCCATGGAAACACTTTGTATGGGAGCACTTTAGTTGCATTATGTTTAATTTATTTCGCCACTATTTCCAGTAAGCACCGGAAATGATCTATTTATAGGAAAATCTTAAGGGTAGAGCAGGAAGGAAGAAATAAAAGTTGTCTCCTGTCGCTCTTCCTCAAGGCGGACACTTTCGGCCTTAAATTAAACTTTTAAAACGAGCGGCTCACACCCCCCCCGACCCCCGCTGCACCCCCCCCTGCATCCCATTGGGCACTGCGGGAAGACTACTGAAGTTAGGTTGCGACTTCAACATTAAAAGCCCCATTTAATATCACAACCAATTCAGGACCGATTATTGCTATGAACCACGAGGAGAGGCATGGCTGGGGCAGCAGATCAAGTATTTAAAGGGGCCAGTGGCATATAGTATTTGGCTGCTATAAATTTCCATATGATAAGCCACTTGGTTGAGCATTCATTTGTGGCCAGGTCGCTTCTGAAAAAGAGCTATATAGGTCAGTGGGCCTTACCTAGTAAAATAAAAAATAGTTTAGCAATCTAGATTTGGGGTGATTACACGGGACAGCGGTGGTTCAATCTGGCAAGGCCACCCTGCTTAATACTGCAGGTGCATTAATTGTAGAATACATCCTGTCTGCTTCACAGATGACAATAAAGAATCCGTGATGTCATTCAAAAAAAGTAGGCCATTGTGTGCCGGCGTCATGGTCCAATTTTGACAACTTAATAAAATGACCTCCAACTGAGATTACACAAAGCAATTATAGCTCCCGACTGTGAATCAAAGCACCGCCTTCCTATAGGATGGCATCGCGCTCTTAAAGCATCACGAATTAAAAACTTATTACACTGATGTTGTTGTTTTACCTTGCCGCCGATGAGCGGAATAACGTGCAGCTTTCCCTGCAGGCTCTCGCGCAGCGAGGAGACGAGTAGGCAGGTCCCGCACAGCACCACCCGCCGCTCCGACCACTTGTGCAGCTGCGTGCGGCCCTTCCTCACGCTGAACATGCCGGACAGTGCCACGCGCGCCTCGTGCTCCAGCACCTCCGGCTTGCCTGCAGCACACACAGCAGCAGCGATCGCCCGTCAGTCTGCAGGTCTTAACAACTCCCCTGATCGACTTCGCTCACTCGTTCGCCGACGCCTCTTCATCACTCTACCGCTATGGGCCCGATTACCATTCCCGTGAACTTCATAACAACACCTCACGTTCTGTTGGAAAACTCAGCAACCGCTTTATCCTGTGGTAGTGATTCTCAACCTTTTTTGGCTACTGTACCCCTTGTTGTCCGACCCAACATGGTTCTGAGAAATAAATGTATGAATAATTAACATCCAGATTTTAACCAATTGTCGATTTTGTGAGGTATCCTAACTAACTAGTAACTGCAAGCGAATAAAAACAAAAGCAACGGACACTCTGCACGAGTGAGGTAATGAGTTTAGAAAGGTCTTTTATATCCCACTAGGTTACCATGTGGATCAAAATATTATGGTAGTTATTTTATATTGGCAGATGCATACAACATGATTGTTCACCAATGACTCTCATGTATGATATAATTTCACACATTTATAAATCACCTCACGTACCCCCTGGGACATTGCCATGTACTCCCAAGGGTCCCCGTACGCCCGGGTGAGAACCACTATCCTATGACCTCCGAAACGACAGGAATGAGTCAATACTCCAAACTAAATGTCCTGGGTGCTCGTTTCCTGCGCTTGGCAATATTACGAGTGGAGAGAAATACAGCAAGCAGTGGTGGAGCGTGTTGGTTCAGTTGGTTCCCGTCTCTTGACGGAAATGCCGAGATTATCTGACAACTTGCCATCTGACATGGTGGGACGGCTTGCCCAATAGGAGGCGGACCACAAATTGTAATTCCCTTAAATGTTATTCCAACTATGCTCGTGACGTCATTTCTTGAGATGCAGGCGCGGCGATTGTTAACCCTGGCAGGAGCAATGAGTGAGCACCACCCCGTGTGAGAGAATGGCCGAGCAGGACAACCACAGGCGTGAGAAAAGGAAATCACCAAGGAGAGATCAATAGATTCCAGCAGTGGTTTGGAGAGTCCGCGAGAAGGGATTTGATGAATTGTCAATGTAGATGCTTAAATCACCAGCAAATGGTACACAGGGAGGGTGAGGAGGAAGCCAGCGTTGGGGGCGATATCACAAAACGCGTGCCTCGCATGTACTCTGTGAATTATAGCAGTGCAGTCACAATGGCAGGCTCCCTTGCATATGCTTTGAATAGTCAGACACTCACCCATGACTAAGTCGACATACACCGACATGCAGGTACACATGGATTGTTACCGTAAAGTATTCTACGATAAAGAAGCAACTTGCAATGAACAATTTCGTGACATTTTCTAAATATTATACAGTGCAGAGGGGTGACGCAGCCTCAACAACACCAGCAGCCACCATTCGCCACTAAGTGGCGGTGATGTCACTACAGCCCTTGTGCCAGGCTCGGTGCACTATGAGGCCTTGTGAAGTCTCAAAGGCTTGCTGACGGGAGTTCATCCTCGCACACACACACACGTGCGCATCAATGCTTTGGACATTAAGGTTCGTAAACTCACTCGTGGATCAGCTCTTTCTTGGCCTCTCATGTGCCTCAGCTCAGGCTTGAGCCGCTCACTTGTTTTCAAAGACGCATGAGCAGCTGAGCTCAGGCTCGGCTCAGCTCAGGCTCAGCTCAGGCTCAGCTCAGGCTCAGCTCAGGCTCAGCTCAGGCTCAGCTCAGGCTCAGCTCAGGCTCAGCTCAGGCTCAGCTCAGGCTCAGCTCAGGCTCAGCTCAGGCTCAGCTCAGGCTCAGCTCAGGCTCAGCTCAGGCAAATCTTGAGCATGGCTGGTACCACTGGGACCATCCTCAGAGCCGGCACAAGTTAAGCATGGTTTTGAGCCAGCTCAATTGTACCGCTGTGACAATATGTAAACCACCTCTCCTGGTATACAGGAGGTAGTAGGTTCGATCCCGACTCTGCAACCTGCTGTATAATTGGAGTTTGCATGTATCTCTCTCCCCATGGTCGTGTGGATTCTTCTCCAGGTCCTCCAGTTTTTCCCTCCACATTTAAAATCAACATCACGCGTTTAAGAGCATTTGGCTGCTATAAATGTCCATACAGTAAGCCACTAACATTGGGCTATCATTTGTGGCCAGGTCACTTTTGATAAAGAGCTTTCCAGCTCAGTGTGGCTTACCTGGTAAAATACATAAAATTGTTTCGTTTTTAGTTTAATTTCACTTGAGCCAGAGCCAAGCCTGGGCTGACTAAGAAAAGAGGTTGAAAAAGTGAATCACAGACGGCATCTACTGACGGCCCCAGCAAATAGAATTAAAAACACGCTTAACTTTTACGCGTGCACTAATACACACCGCTGAATACACTGGAAGTAACTTCTTTTGGAATTAATACTTTTTTGAAAGCACTTTCCTACCAGCGCACAATATCCGGTCGAACAAACGGCAGAGGCTCTTGCAGGGTAGCGAGTGGGCACCGTGGCGCGGCGGGGGCAGTTGCCAGGGCGAGAGCCCCACGGCGTGCAGCGATTTCCGCCAGACCCACGGTGGCACTGGCAGCGCCATCCACCGCAGGGACAAAAGGCACAATGGGCGCCCATTCACAGCGGGCGAGCAGCCCGTACAATAGCCAATTAATCTTCGTTAAGCGTGTTGTGACAATTTCAGGACAAGTCCCACTGTCAAGGGTAAAAGAGTAATCTAAACATTGAGTGTTCTCACACGGATGTAACGAGCAGAATCTTTATGTATACTAGAGGAGGAACCAGATGAGCTATAAAGCTCTTTTTCACAGATGTCCAGTAGGAGACTCAGGGACAGAAAGTTACAAAAACAAACAATACGAAAACATGATCGGAGTGCAAAGAATAGGAAAGACAAGCATCATGCTATGCCGAATTCATCACAAACATGAGGGACATTCCAAGGAATTACAAACAGAATTACTACAATACAGGTTTTTTTGGTTAGATCGCATAAATATAAATGTCGTTAAACCCACCACCATCCGACACAGCCATTTAGGAAGGTTTGTCACGTAAACACTTTGCTACTTTTGATTTAAAGCTTTCGTGACTGCAGGGATTCATATTCTTGTTTTATATTTTTATTATTGTTTCCCTTCTACGTTGCTACTTATTTAAACCATCTGAAAAATTTGGAATTCACAATTGTGAATTTAATTCTTCATAAACTATACGTTTTAAAAAATGTTCCAAGTAATTTATGTTATTGTATTTGTTTTACCCAAGAAAGCTTCATTTGAGTCTAAAAACATTTTTTTCGGGATGGTCCTCGGAAGTTTTTTGCAGTAGGGGGGACAATGCCGCCGCAGAAAATCCCAAATGAGTTAAAGCGCAGCACTGGGGATGTTTGGCAAATCCGAGTTACATTGCGTGGTTTATATTTTGCTCTTAATACCTTGGCTATTGTTTGATAAAAAAAAACGTGAACCGAGAGTGCAGTTTACAGTGCAACCCAAAGGCTGGAGGAAGATGCAGTGCCTTTAAATTGTCGATGAATAGGCGGAGTTTGTTCATTGTGAGTGATGTAATTATTTAAAGTTGCGTACCCTTTTTTGAGTTAAATATGTACAGGAATAACTGTATATGCCATGAAAACATTCTTACCATGTTTAAGGTCACAGCATTCTGAAACTTATCTTTTAAAATCGGACCAATAATGTCCAACTCCTCAGTGCAATTAACAGGAAAGCACAAAAACGCGACGTTTTGCTGCATTTATGTCACTTTTATGTACAGTCCAGGTAATCGCGAATGGCAACCGTGGATACCCTCCAAGATTATAATACGGTGCAATGCTTCTCGCTTAAACAAGTGTAAATTTTATAAACAAGGATTAGACATTTTCAAGTTTCAGTTTTATTTCAGTTTATTTATTTGGTTTCAGTTTATTTATTTGGTATAGCCCTGTGAGCCATTCGGCTCTTGAATCGGGTGCAACCACAACAAACAAAAAACAAAAACACGAACAAGAAAACATCTTAAAGTGACTATGTGACTGTGCAAACAGAAAATCCATGAAAAAACAGCAAAAATATTCCTGAAAAAAAGCACCGTACCCCAACGCTGTGTGCAAAAAATCCCAGTGGGATGCAAGTCAAACAACAACAACAACAACCACAAGAAAACTTAGATTAAGGCCATCAGTCTAACTCCGTACTACAACAAAACAAACATGTCCAAACCAAAAAATGTTTTCGAAATCACCAAAAAATAAAGTCATAATTGTAATGAAACAGTGATCATAGGGACTGTGACCGAATTTGTAACAACTACATAAATAACATGTAACACCAAACCCTAGAGCCATAGCTGGCTGCATGAGTTTCTCCACAACAACAGAAGCATCAGTCGGAGTATCAAATTTTTCAATGCACCTTTAAGATCAGCACGCTAAACCAAAATACAGATAATACTTTGCAGCGTCAACCGGAGCGAAACATTTTATTTTATTTTACGCCAATGAATATCAGTGGCAGCTAGGGGTGTACAACTCCTCTAGAGCAGTTTTGAGAGAAGATCTCATTGGTAGCGATTCAAGTTGCAGTTTATTGGCAATAGCATTGCAGACCCTGGGGGCATCAACAGCAAAGGCCCTTCCTCCAGTATTTGTACGGCAATAAGGAATGTGAAGCTGGTAAATGAGCGAAGACCTTAGGTCACATTTGTTCTTTGAAACAGAGAGGATATCCAGCAGGTAGTCTGCGGATTTTTTTGTAAGTACATCGTGAATAAATAAGATCTGGTGCACAAGCACCAATGTAGAGATCACAGTGGTGAGTCCTATATGGGCAGTTCAATGTTAACCTTAAGGCCGAGTGATAGATGGAATCAAGCTTCTTCAGTACAGTACTTGGGGCTGATTTATACACGATGTCACAGTAATCAAGTAGAGGCAGTATGGTAGCTTTTATAAATTCCAAACGGAACATGGGGGGAAGCAGTGCTTGTGTCGATACAGAAAACCAATTTTCATTTTTGTCTTTTTACCAATATAATCAATGTGATCTTCAAAATTCAGTTTTGAATCCAGGATGACCCAAAGATACTTAACGATCTTGACTTGCTCTATTTGAAAATTATTTAAGGAATGTAATTGGGGACAAATAACTTCCTGCTTTAGTCTTGGTGAGAAGCATAGCACCTTGGTTTTGGAGGTATTCAGGACTAGTTTAAGAGCAACTAGCTGATGTTGTAGTTTGTTGAAATCACCTTGTAGCTTAGCAATCACGTCATCCGGAGAGCGGCCAGCAGTAATCAGTATCGTGTCATCTGCAAAAAGATTTACCCTGGAATGATCCAGGTTAGTGCCCAAGTCATTGACATAAAGAGAGAACAAAAGGGGGCCGAGGATGTAACCCGGAGGAACCCCTTTTGTTATCTTAACACTGTTTGACCTCCAACCATCTGTGAATACAGTTTGGGTGCGAGAAAAGCGGTAATTTTGTAACCATTTTACTGCGTTTTCAGAATAAACCGAGACAACGTAGTTTACTAAGCAGGGTGTTGTGGTCTACTGTATCAAAAGCTTTGGACAGGTCTAGAAAAAGACAGGCACGGTACTGCCTATTATCAAGGCTACTGTAAATGTGATTCAGAGAGTCTAATGCAGCAGATGTGGTGCTGTATTTTTTTCGGAAGCCAGATTGTTTTAGATGTAGCAGATTGTTGGTGGACAGGAAACTGCTAATTTGGTAGGTCAATAATTTTTCAACAATTTTCATCAACGGGGACAAAATTGAGATAGGTCGGTAGTTATTTGGATCATCTTTAGGGGCCCCTTTGTGAAGTGGACGGACATAGGAATGTTTCCATTCTAGAGGAACTGATGCTTCTTTGATGGACAGGTTGAAAATATGTGCTATAGGTTTGTATATTAGGTGACCAACAGTTAGTAGAGCAAAGACGGGAATACTATCTGCTCCGGTAGAGGAGGACCCTTTGAGGGAGGACAGTTGTTCGTGGATTGGCTGGAAACTAAATTTGTTTAATGTTTGGACAGGGGTGTAGGAATTTGCATGAGCAGGGGTGACTCCCAATACATTATCAAAAAGATTACCAGCTTCAGAAAAATGAAGGTAAAAATTGTCAACTATTTTTTGGGGATCTAAAAAATATTCCCCATTTCGGTTAAGCTCAACGGGCAGATTGTCTGTTTTGGATGCCTTTTCGATACATTTGATTGTTTTCCAGAAAATCCTGGCATTTCCATGTGACACATCTATTCCTTAAAATCCTGTATTCTAGCCAGTCATTGACCAAATTACTGTTCTGAGCACATGCCCAAGCCTTGTCCCTATTTTTCATGAGCTTTGTAATCAAAGGATCAAACCATGGTGTGCCTTTAGTTTTAAATCTAACCAACGGAGCATGTTTTTTAAGAATTTGGAGAAACGTGTACCTGAAGGTCTCCCAAGCCGTAGTCAGGTTTGGCGATATCACAGACCTTGTCAATATCCGAGTGAAGCACATCATTAGTAAATACCTGAGTGCTGAAGTGTCTCATAGAGTGCTTCTCAAACAATTTAGGGGGGGCTTTGGGTCTGGCTGATGATCTCACCCCAAAAATTAAGGAGGGATCACTAAGGTTATTACCCAGAACACCAGTCAGTGTGAAATTGTGAGGGGCATTTGTCAATAGGACGTCAAGCAGAGATGACTGTCCCGGATTTTTTAGGTTGGGTCTTGTGGGAACATTTATTAATTGAAACAGGTTAAAAGAACATCACATTCAAATTTGTCACAAACTTAAGTTACCCCCAATATAAACTGAAACGGTTTAGAAAACATGAAAAGTGTATTTTAAATCTGGATAAAAAGTAAACGCTTTTCCAACCAAGGTTGAAAGCGTTCGTGCGTTCGCTCTGCCCACTGCAAGTAACAGGGGTCCGTGGTAACTCTCGTAAAGATGATTCAGCGTTGTTAATTGTTTAATTGCAAAGTTGTGTTGCCATGAGGAACTAACCCAAAAGAAAACCCACCACGTTGATTCAAGGGTTGCCCAAAACTTGTCAATAAAAAGCCACCACTTGAAGTGAACTGCCTGGCACGCCAAGGTGATGACATCACTCCTGGATAGCACGCATCATGAGCCATGTGTCTCCGTCTCATTGTGCGGCCTGGAGCCCATCAATATCGTCGCTAATCGCGTACATTCGATGACAAGGGTGCTTTGGAAAATGCTACAGAATACACGCGTTAGCAAGATTATTCTTCCCAATTAAAATGTTTTAATTGGTTAAAAAAATTAGAACCGACATAAACACTTAATGAATTGTTTCATTGCTTTCATTGCTAATATTATCACTCGGGTGTCCAATCCACATTCTCCAAAACCCAATGAGAACTGACGATCTCCGCTGGAGGTGCCGAGTCCGTGGTGGACACTGCAAGCAGCCCCTGCGTTACCTGTCACGCAGACGCTTCCCGTGACCTGTCCATCTTCCGCTCTTGCCGACGACCTCCAGTGTAAAGCAATAATTTCAGTTGCCACTAAACCGTAATAATATCACATTACATTCTCGAAAACTAGGGTTGTACAGAGAACTACATAAATATGTTTACACCGCAAACCGTTAGATAGGTATTATTTTATTGTTTCCCTACTTTACCCAAGAAAGCCTCACCGTGCCTCAAGACCGCACCTCCAATTATCACGTTTGGCTACGTACGGTGCGAAAGAAGTTCAACATACATACAAGGCTCTTTTTCAAGAGGGTCTTGCCAAGTCTTCGCAGTTAGGGGCGATGTTGCTAATGTGCGTGATCCCAATTTAGTAAGCTGCAGGTACATTTTTCAGCATTGGGATTTTTGACCAATGCCAGTCATAATGTGGTGTTATGTATGTTATTTCGCACCGCACATAGCCAACCGTGCTCATTTGAGGTTTGGAAATAAAGGTGGGGAAGGTATAGATGGGAGCGTGGATGACAAGGTACCAATAAAATCAATAAAATTGTTATTACTTCTGTTGAATAAGACTGCAAAGTTTTTCATGAGGAGTTTACCTGTTTTGTATGAACACAGCAGAACGTGTACGATATTTTTACTTGCATTTACTAAATCAGAAGCGCCATAATGATGGGGAAGTGCTTTATAACTGTAGTACACTGAAAGAAAACTGCCAGTGTGTAGCAGGGAGAAAGTGAAACTCATTTTGTATCCCACCCTATAATCTAACGAGGAGCACTGATCTGCACTTCTACCAAATAACTGCAGATAAACCCTTCCTATCATCCGCAATGTCATAGTTAAGAGAAGAGCATGAGGATACAGGGAGGCACTAGGACGTTCCCAATATAAGTGGAGTCTGTGGATAAGCAGAAGGCCAACAATGCCCTTCATACAAGCAACAAACACTTCCCTCAACATATCCTGTCTGCGTGTGCATTGTTTAATATCCCTCTATGCCAGTGGTTCTCAACCGGGGGTATGCGGACCCATGGGGGTTAGGTGGCAATGTCTCAGGGCGTACACGCGAGGTGATTCATACATGTATGAAATTCTCGTACATGAGAGTCGTTGGTGAATAATCAGATGAATCTGTCAATGTAAAATAACTACGATAACATTTTAATCCATATGGTAACCTAGAACGATTTAAAAGACCTTTCTAAAATCATTGATCGTAAACAATGTGGTTGCCAAGAGTAACCAGCGAGCACGGACAAATTACGTCATGCATGCAGAGCGTCCGTTGAGGTTTTTTTTATTCACTTGCAGTTACTAGCTAGTTAGGATAGTTCACAAAGTGGACAATTGGTTCATTATTCATGCATTTATATCTCAGAACCGTGTTGGGTCAGCAAGGGGGGGGTTACTCGGTTGAAACAAAATCCAACAAGGGGGGTAGAGCAGTACCCAAACAAGGCTGAGAATAAGCACAGCTCGATGCTATGACACCAGTGAACCCACACCTGAGCAACAATGTGGGTACAGGATTTGAGCACAACACCTACATTATTCTACTTTGTTCACGTGCTGCAGGAGGCCCCTTGCTGAAAGACGTGAGAAGGCCAAGTCTCTAATGCCACATTTTATCCGTGCAACATTTTGGAGTGGTTTTATTGCATGATTCATCTCTCAACTGCATTAGACTACGAATGCCTCTTCTGGCATTCAGATCGCCTCCAATTCTGCATCTGCTGATAACCTTTCTGCATCCACAAAATTGCAATCGTCTTCAAGGGCATCTTGTTCAGTGAACCTTTCAAGTTTCGCTACTACTGGGACCCGATTCATGTTGCTTTTGGATACCGTTCGCACTTGGCTTTGGGAGACCGACGATGGCTGTTATTACAGCATCCTCGCCAGAGTCCACAGATTGCTATTCACGGAGGACCTCTGCTCCATTGTGAGCGGCGCTATGTCATGCCTCGGTCTGCACAATGCAACGGGGGGGGGGGGGGGGGGGGCGCAGCACGGACTTGCGCGAGGGTGGCGCTGGGAGTGAGGCCACGCAATCGTGGAGTTTCTCCGCCGTTCGCGAATGTTCAGTCTGCGGGGGTGTAACCAGGCAGGGGAGGGGTGCCGGTTTGGCTTGGAAATACATTCCCAGCGGTCCGTGCGGCACGCCAGCATGCGCAACATGTTGAGACCTCGCGGAACGACGGGGCTCCGACGTGAATAAACGAGCCCAATGCAGCATCGCTTTAAAGGCCCACGACGAGAGCGGAATCATTCCAGGCAAGGGGGTGCCAAAGTTAGAGCACCGCCAGCAGCGGAAGATGCATTGTTTTGGCACCCGAGACAAGGAACAAGGCTGAGAGAGTGTTGGTCAGAGGCCAAATGCACATCCAGAGAAGGCCACAAGGAAGAATACAGACAGGATGGCAACACAAGAAAGGCTGAGCATCCCGAGACAGCCAGCATCCCTTGGATGCCCACACAATGCGTGTACGGAAACACACACACAGCTGCTAGACACAGGCCTCACAAAAGGCCCAAAACATGAAGCAGCAAACAACAAACAGCACCAAAGTGCAAAGGTATATTTAGTTGAGCAAGGTTATCATAAGAGCTTGGAAAAAGACGAATGGAGGGAATTCCAAAATCGCACGGTGTGTAGGAAAGAAGCAGAAAGAGAAGTGTTTGTGACCTGCAGAACACGGCGATTTTACTTACGCCATTTGACCCAAATATCAATTAAGAATCACAGTACGGACGAAAGTCAGTTTGGTTGAACCGAGTCCTAAACATGGGTATAGGTATCGATGAGTGAATTTCAAATGAACAGTAAGCATGGCATTAGCGATAGAAGAGTGGTAAGGAGGTGCTCGACTTCAGTGAGCCAGCAACTTATGTGAATCGCTCAGTGCTGAGTTATCACTCAATCCGACTGCTCTATGTTGAATTTTGTCTTCAATGTGGAGGGTAAACATTGCCCATTAGTTGTAGCTCTCGCTTACTGTTGTGTTTGCTAGCGATAGGCGGCACTGCCCGCAGCCGTGGCTGGAGGAACCGGTCCCTATTGGCGCGGGTCAATTGTGTGTTGAACCTCTTTTGCGCCGTACATAGCCAACCGTGCTCGTCGGAGGTGCGGGGGAAGAAGGGCAACAAACTAAACACAAAAAGCAGAGATAAGCGCTACTGTCATGACAATTCTGGCACACAAGGGTCCCAGAAACAGTCTGGTGATTTGCATTCAACCCTGTCCTTGTCCCTAATATCGCTGGGAATGAAATGTATAGATAATGAGTAACCTATACATTCAAAGTACCGTAATGAATCACACTAACACAGCAATGTGGTTGTCAGAGGCCTGGATTCTTCGTCACAGCTCAGTTTAGGCCTGGCTCTAGCTAAATCGAGTCGGCTCAAAGCCATGTGCTCAACTTGAGCTGGCTCTGAGCATGCTCCCAGCCACGCTCAGGATTCCCATGAACTGAGCCCAAGCCAAGCCATGCCTGAGCTACTCATGATGTGCCTCAGAAAGCAAATAAGCAGCTCAAGCCGGAGATGAGCTGAGCTGAATTAGAAGAAAAGCCAGAACTGAGCCATGACTAATATAATGTTCTGCAGTGTCAGGTGCTGATGGAGGTCGATTGTAACCTTTGATGATCATCCTGTCGCCTAGCTATGGGATCCACTTGGTCTGCTGGTAGTGAGACCGAAGCGTGCCGGTTTGTGGCATTAGCGCTGTCTGCCATCTGTCTGGCCTTACACCAGTGCAATTCTGACTGATTTTTGGTGCTCTTGGGAGGTCAGCCAGAAAACAGATTATGACACGCCTGACATGCCTCCATTCCACGCACGATGCCAATGGCAGCCGAACACTTTTGGTTAAGGTTGGGGCCTTGGGAAGCTTAGCTATGAGGCCTAGAGGACCGACATGGAGGCAACATGGTAAGAGATGGCACTTTACAGGAAGTGCATCTTGTGTTTCTTGGGTTTTTTTCATATTTAGAAGCAAAGCATTAACCAAGAAATTCCTTCACCAAGAGCCTAAATCAGGAGAAGCAACTTTTCCAATGCTTTTTGTGTATCTGCCAAATCCTCTGATACAGCGACAAGTATTCTTAGGAGTATATTCAATCATTACTTTAAACAAAGAAGAAAAATCATAGATCGGCATGAATTAAATATCGCTTTCCAACAGGCGTCTGTCCCCAGACTCAATTATCATCAATGGTCGCACTAAATTATCATCAATGGTCGCGCTCATGACAGAGGCGCAGGAAGTAGTGGCGAGCTGTTAAGTAGCTGGCTTGGTATACAGGAGGTTGTGGGTTCGATCCTGACCCTGAGGACACCTGCTGTATAATTGGAAATTGCGTGTCTCTCCCCGTGGTCGCGTGGATTTTTCTATGGGTCCTCCGGTTTTTCCTGCTACATTTAGAATCAACGTGAGTTGAGTATTTGGCTGCTATAAATTTCTACACGATAAGCCACTTCATTGAGCTATCATTTGTGATCGCCAGATCGCTTCTGAAAGAGCTCTATAGCTCAGTGAGCCTTAACTGGTAAAATACAAAAAATTGTTTCTAGTTTTAGTTTTCAGAACCCGGCCCCTTCAAAGTGATCCATGCGTGTGTGTGTGTGCGACATGGCGTGTGTGTGTGAGGGGGAGCGGTAGTGTAGCGGTTAGCGCGCTACGCTATGAACCTGGCAACCCAGGTTCGATTCCTGCTCACGGCCAACACCAGTGACGATTATCTGAACCGGTCTTGGGCCTCCCCTAGGTCGACTCAGCCTGAAATGAGTACCTGGTGCGGTGTGTAAACATCGCCACTGGGGAGACAAAGGCGGTCGGGCGTGGTGCTGGCCACCCACCCCTTCGTGCACCGTTCCAGCCTTCATAGGTCCTCGCGAACAGCATTTGCCCCTACAGTCTGTTAAGGCTATACGGGAGATCTTTGTGTGTGCACATCGGGTGAAGCCTATTTACTCACTCTTGTAAAATCCCAACCTCCTCAATCTCCAGGCAATGTTTTAAAGTCGTCAACGCAAGCAAAGCCCCTGCTAGCGAGGCTTAGCCCGGTCTACGGCACTGACACGGACACCTCTGCATTTGATGAATGTTTTTTTTTTATCAAGGTTGCCCGAGCACAGGCCCAAAGGCCCAACCGTCAAGCGGCCAGTGATAAAAACAAACCGGCGGCATCACAATTGTAAGGGATAAGCGTGAATGCGTTTCTTGAAGTGAGCTGTTATTGAGATCTTGGGGAAAAAGGGAACGTCAAAGTAGACGAGTGTGAGGGAAGAAGCAGAAAGAGAGTTGCTGTCGTCACCTGCAATGTGGCAAGCAAACACGGTGTGTGAATGAGATGACATCGGTCAGTCTCGTAGACCCCAGTGCTCAGCTTCAGCGGAGAAATCAGTGAGTGGAGTTTGCAGGGACAAGGCATCAATATGACAGGGTAAGGCAAATAATGGAGACACACTCTGCTGTTCGGATGGCATAGGTCATTCTAACGCCACGTTGTCGCATGCAGATTGCATGGAAAAACCCATCTCGTTAAACAGTGAGGGTTAGGACTGGGAAAACCCACATACACTGTGAGAGGTGCGGACATGTGGGAGGCTGCGTGCAGCTTTTGCAGTGCCGTGCGACTGCCCGTGCGGTACCGCAACAAGACAGGCCACGGCAATGCGAGCGAAGTCCGCTTGCAGGCCTCGGCTTCCCCCCGTGGAGAGACAACAGTCATCCAAGATCGGCAGCAATTACGCACGCGCGACGACATAAAACACAGACAACGGAAAGACGTTCCCATCGTTTTTTTCATGCTATTAATTACATTTGTTTACCCGGGAAAGCCTCGCCGAGTCTCCACTCTTCTTCAGAAGGCTCCTGCCGAGGTTTCGCAGTAAAGGTGGGGGGGGGGGGGTGACGATTGCTGCGCTTCCCAATTCATGTCCGGGGAATAATATGGAACATTTGGATCACGTAAAGCAGACGTCGCGTAACATGTCATGGCTATTCCACCCGCAGCATCATCCAGGACGGCACTGCCACATTCGACAAGCGGTGGCGAAGACGCCACCGTTGGGCTGGGCCACCGCCCAAATGAACCCAACAAACCGCAACCTGTGTGTGGATAAAGACATAAAACCAGGATTTGATGGAAGCTCGTGGAGGCTGGGTGCCGAGTGTGCAATCCCATAACTGCACATCATAAACGTTTTGCATACTCTGCTGCTGCTCGGATGGCATAGGTCATTCTCACTCCAAGTTGTCTTATGCACTTTGCACACATGCCAAAAATGTGCATAAGTGGATCAAGTGATTCGAGAACAAGAAAGCAATCCTTGCCACTCCAAGCAAAGACAGCAGTGACCCCAGCAAAGGCACAGGGAGTGTAGAAAACAATTGGGGCGCTCTGGAGCACCGTGGGCACACGGCAGACTGATGCCCGCATCGTGCAGCGAATCCCCGTGTTAATTTGGCAGCCGATTCCATCCAGAGCACACAATTTACCGCGTATGTCGGTCGCGTTACCACCTCATTAACGAAAAATTAACTCGAAGTTTTAAGCTCCAACTACACACGCCCACTCCAACCTTCTTCCTCAGGGGTCCCCGTAAACTGCCGCCACAGCTACGGGAGAGGCTGTGGCGCTGCAGCGAGGGCCAACGGAGTTTAGCGATGCACAGAGGCAGCTGCCACCTCTGCGCGTTTGTCAGGAACGATGGACTTTGATCAATCCTTCTTTACATTCTCACGAGGAATGGAGTATTAGTAGCACAGTCTATTGTACAGTACTAATAGGAAAACAATATGAACATAAATACTACAAGATTAAAGTTATATTTTTTTTGACAACTTAGATTAATAGAATGATTGCATTAGATTAAATTAATTCAACTACAGACCACAATTTCAACATCTTCAACTTAAATAAATCAAACGTCATATGCAGGTAATCACTAAATACACGACTGCCCATTCGGGCACAACCGAATAGTCCTTAATAAGGATATATTCATATTCTTTGGGTCTTTCGGTAAAGTCGCATAGGATGGGTTCAAAGAAAATAACAAAAAACTACGATGTTTCCATTGTAACACAAGCGGTCGTCATCAGGAAAAGGGAGGTTAGCTTCTAAAGACTGCTGTTTATAAAGGTTTTAAATGGCGTAGCTCAAATGTCAGCAGCGACTGCGGCGGTGGTGGGTTTTGCACCAATCAAAGGGCTGCCAGGTAAATATGAGCATGTTAATGTGAGAGATTAGGATGTTAATGTGAGAGATTAGCATGTTAATGTGAGAGATTAGCATGTTAATGTGAGAGATTAGCATGTTAATGTGAGAGATCAGCATGTTAATGTGAGAGATTAGCATGTTAATGTGAGAGATTAGCATGTTAATGTGAGAGATTAGCATGTTAATGTGAGAGATTAGCATGTTAATGTGAGAGATTAGCATGTTAATGTGAGAGATTAGCATGTTAATGTGATAGATTATCATGTTAATGTGAGAGATTAGCATGTTAACGTGAGCGATTAGCATGTTAATGTGAAAGATTAGCATGTTAATGAGAGAGATTAGCATATTAATGTGAGAGATTAGCATGTTAATGTAAGATCCCCGAGTATCCTCCATGGCGAGTGTACCAAGGTGGCTGTGTTAATGTGAGAGATTATCATGTTAATGTGAGAGAGTAGCATGTTAATGTGAGAGATCAGCATGTTAATGTGAGAGATCAGCATGTTAATGGGAGAGATTAGCATGTTAATGTGAGAGATTGGCATGTTAATGTGAGAGATTAGCATGTTAATGTGAGAGATTAGCATGTTAATGGGAGAGATTTGCATGTTAATGGAAGATTGCCGAGCAGCAACCTCAAGGGTGGCGAGCGAGGTAGCTGTTTTATTGTGAGAAATTTAATCTGTTAATGTAAAAAATCAGAGCCGAAAATAACAACTAACATCTTAAGGTGGTAGGATGGGAACATCACAGCCAGTTATGACTTAAACTGGTTAACAACGTCCTTACAATGATTGCTCCGTTTGTACCCATCTTCTCGGTTAAAATTGTGTCTGTGTCTAAATATATGGATGGCTTCATGAACGAATCTTTGTTGATAGCCAGTGGGTTTGCAGAGTACCTTCGTCTTAGGGAAATAATTGCCCAGCTTGACGTAGCCCTCTCACATTAACATAGCCACCTTGGCGCGTTCGCCGCGGAGGATGCTCGGCGATTTTACATTAATATGCTAATTTTTACCTGGCAGCCCTTTGATTGGTGGAAAACCCACCACCGCCGCAGTCGCTGCCCACCACTTACATTGGCTGCTGACATTTGGGCTACGCCCATTTAAAACCTTTATAAACAGCAGTCTTTCGAAGCTAACCTCCCTTTTCCTGATGACGACCGCTTGTGTTGCGATGGAAACGTGGTAGTTTTTTGTTATTTTCTTTGAACCCATCTACGTGACTTTACCAAAAGACCTAAATAAAATTAATTCCTGCTGTCACGAAAGCTTAAAGTCATGATTTAAGGATATATTCTGCAAAATTACACAGTTTGGCCCATATATGTGGCTTATTCTTAAAATAACCACAAGTTGCCGATTCCATCGGCAACCCCACTCGGGTCACACACTCACAAAGACACACACACACTGAAAGACAAAGACACATGCACGCTCACTCTCCAACCGTTTCATCTCATCCACACTGCATCCAACCAGCAAACTTGCAGGTCACAACACTTCTCCTTCGGCTTCTGTGCGTGCCCGCACTGCTCCACTTGGGAATTCCCTCCCATCGTCTCTTTCCCTCTCCCCACCCAAGCTCTTGTAAAACCCTTGCTCACGTGTTAACTCCCATCGATTACAACTCTACAGTAGGAGATGTTTGTTGCTGGCCGGCCGCTTGTTGTTGTGCATTTGGACCTGTGCTCGGAAACTGCGTTGAACCAAAACCCGACAACTAGGCACCACTCGCTCAGTTCATGCCCCGTCCGCAGAAACCACGCCGAGTCACCCTGTGGCGTACACACACCGAGTTTGGTGGAAGGCAATTGCGAGCAAAAACATGCGTTTAACATTCATCCTCCGAAAAGCATTGTGCACCATCTCCAGTGTTCATTGTTTTGGTGGTTCAGGATTGAGCACACTCAAAAGGTCAATAACATTTGTTCAGAGCGTGGACATCAACAAAAATAATCCCACGTAGAAGTTAAAGCAATCCATAAGAGGTTTTTGGGTGAGATCTAGCAAATATAAATGTGTCGTTAAATCCGCCACCACCCGACACAGCCAATTAGTAAGGTTTGTCACTTAAACAAAACATGGCAATTCATTACTAGTACAGCACACCGGTGTGTTGGAGAGGAAACCCACTGCAACCTTTTCAATTCAAGTACCATGACGTTTCTCCGGTAATAGCAACTCGCATCACCAGGCGACGAGAGCCAGATTTGTGGCTGTCAGTTGTAATTACTGGTGAAACGTCGTACTCGAATTGTAAATGTTGTGGATTTACTCTCCAACACACCGGTGTGCTGTACTCGTAACGAATTGGCACGTTCTGTTTACGTGACAAACCTTACTAATTGGCTGTCGGGTGGTGGCGGGTTTAAGTGCACATTTATGTTCACGCAATCCAACCCAAAAACCTCTATTATGGATAATATTGGTCGCGAAAGCCTACTACGTGTTAAGTTAAAGCAACACAAAGGCTCGCTGTGTAATACACGGCGGCGATATAAACACCATGTGGTTGGTATAAAATAGCACCAGTGTCTACACTGTAAAAACTACAGATTTTACAAAGATCTTCTAAAACAGAAAAATACATCGTGTAAAGCATATTATTTTTATCATTCAAATTGTGATTTAGATAAAACCACATTTGTGTGAAAAATATTACGATAACAATACACTGCAATTATCCAAGTGTATCAGAGAGACATTTAAAGTCAGAAATCAGGTACACTTGACGAAAGTTTCCACCAGGACATGTCTCTATAAATTACGTGCTCTCTGCCATCCCGCACTCACCCCACAGCCAGCACTACCTCCTCCTCCTGCACTCACACCACAGCCAGCACTACCTCCTCCTGCACACTCCACAGCCAGCACTACCTCCTCCTGCACTCACTCCACAGCCAGCACTACCTCCTCCTGCACTCACTCCACAGCCAGCACTACCTCCTCCTCCTGCACTCACTCCACAGCCAGCACTACCTCCTCCTGCACTCACACCACAACCAGCACTACCTCCTCCTGCACTCACTCCACAGCCAGCACTACCTCCTCCTCCTGCACTCACTCCACAGCCAGCACTACCTCCTCCTCCTCCTGCACTCACTCCACAGCCAGCACTACCTCCTCCTCCTGCACTCACTCCACAGCCAGCACTACCTCCTCCTCCTGCACTCACTCCACAGCCAGCACTACCTCCTCCTGCACTCACTCCACAGCCAGCACTACCTCCTCCTGCACTCACACCACAACCAGCACTACCTCCTCCTGCACACTCCACAGCCAGCACTACCTCCTCCTCCTGCACTCACTCCACAGCCAGCACTACCTCCTCCTGCACTCACACCACAACCAGCACTACCTCCTCCTGGACACTCCACAACCAGCACTACCTCCTCCTCCTGCACTCACTCCACAGCCAGCACTACCTCCTCCTGCACTCACACCACAACCAGCACTACCTCCTCCTCCTGCACTCACTCCACAGCCAGCACTACCTCCTCCTCCTGCACTCACTCCACAGCCAGCACTACCTCCTCCTCCTCCTGCACTCACTCCACAGCCAGCACTACCTCCTCCTGCACTCACACCACAACCAGCACTACCTCCTCCTCCTGCACTCACTCCACAGCCAGCACTACCTCCTCCTGCACTCACTCTACAGCCAGCACTACCTCCTCCTCCTGCACTCACACCACAACCAGCACTACCTCCTCCTCCTGCACTTACTCCACAGCCAGCACTACCTCCTCCTCCTCCTGCACTCACTCTACAGCCAGCACTACCTCCTCCTCCTGCACTCACTCCACAGCCAGCACTACCTCCTCCTCCTGCACTCACTCTACAGCCAGCACTACCTCCTCCTCCTGCACTCACTCTACAGCCAGCACTACCTCCTCCTCCTCCTGCACTCACTCCACAGCCAGCACTACCTCCTCCTCCTCCTGCACTCACTCCACAGCCAGCACTATCTCCTCCTGCACTCACACCACAACCAGCACTACCTCCTCCTGCACTCTCTACAGCCAGCACTACCTCCTCCTCCTGCACGCTCCACAGCCAGCACTACCTCCTCCTGCACTCACTCCACAGCCAGCACTACCTCCTCCTGCACTCACTCCACAGCCAGCACTACCTCCTCCTCCTGCACTCACTCCACAGCCAGCACTACCTCCTCCTGCACTCACTCCACAGTCAGCACTACCTCCTCCTCCTGCACTCACACCACAACCAGCACTACCTCCTCCTGCACTCACTCCACAGCCAGAACTACCTCCTCCTGCACTCACTCCACAGTCAGAACTGCCTCCTCCTGCACTTACTCTACAGCCAGCACTACCTCCTCCTGCACTCACTCCACAGCCAGCACTACCTCCTCCTGCACTCACACCACAGCCAGCACTACCTCCTCCTCCTGCACTCACTCCACAGCCAGAACTACCTCCTCCTGCACTCACTCCACAGCCAGAACTACCTCCTCCTGCACTCACTCTACAGCCAGCACTACCTCCTCCTCCCAATTACATTTACAATGCAATTCCTTCCGCGATCAATTGTGAAGTTACTAATTGCTTACTCCTAGCCTGCTATACAATTCCTTGCAACCGAGACATTAGCAATGGGTTCTAATTCCTGATTTAGAGTAATCCTTGGATGGAGGTCTTTGATTTTCAACATCCATAATTATAAAACTCGTCCTAGGTTACCCGACAAAGCCACAAGTGATTCTTTGATCTACAATCTATTGTAATTATTATTTGCTCAGCGATTAACAGTTACTGTGTAACTACATTTTAACTTGTGTCTAATGTTCAACTTCAAGAGTGTAAATATGACCCTTGCACAATAGAACTACAAACGTGATCAGCAAATTGTATGGAGAATCACGCAACGTATTGAATCGCCTTCCATTAAAGTAATTCACACTCCGTATGGCACAAGGCCAAATCACATGTATTGCATTAACACATGAGAAACCACACACGACGAATATGACAACGTAATTCATTTCTACCACTAAATTGTTACTGCAATTAAGCTTGTTATCCCACAAAAGCCTCAGGAGGGTCCTGCCAAGTGTTCGCAGAAGGGGGGCGATGTTGCTGATGTGCGTGATCCAAATTGAGTATTTTTTCTGATGTGTCAGCTTTGGGATGTTTGGCCAATACCGGTTACATCGCGTGGGTTTTTTGTTGTTGCTATGGGAGGACACCGGAGACAATCTGTACAGAAAAGTGCGAAAACACACAAACTCCACGCAGACAGGTGCCCGAGTCAGGAGTCGAACCCAGGTCCTTTTCGCTGAGAGGTGCAAGCGTTACCACCACGCCACCCTGCCGCCCGGTGAGCCTATTACATGTACCTCGGTGGTAGGGAAACGCAAAAACACCGTTTTTTCTCTCACCCCTCACCACACTTCTCACTGTCTGGACCAGGGGTCGGCAACCAAAAAAACCAGGAGACTTTTTTCGAATTCGGTCCTAAATAAATAACGCCACGAAGCGGTCCTTAATAAATAACGTCACGAAGCGGTCCTTAAAGAGCTGCACTCGGGCTCGGGAGACGCGGGTTGCAGACCCCTGGACCACAGCAAGAAGCACGTCCATCATTGGTTGTCACTACTACGGCCGTCCACACTGGTAAATATCTCGGCTGCCACAAAGCGGCCAGATGTCATGACAGTCACACCTTGGCAGCGGCCCGCCTCCCTTTACACAATCCCGTACTAATTTTGTCTGCAAGAATAATTCCAGCAAATCGCTGCGGGTAAATGTTTAACATGGCAGCAATATGGCACAACGTATGAAACCCGCTGAGATCACAATCCCCTAATGCACTGTATGTGGAGACAGAGTTTCTAATTTCGCGGCACCTCACAACGTGACGCCGTCTGCACGCACAGCCAGACTGCGCGGGTTTACCTCCATCCGGTTAATTCCATTCCACTTCTTGCTTGTAAACATTCCCCCCCCCCAGAAGTGACACTATTCTCACCCATGATGTGCATGATTAGTCACTGCGAGAGACGGTAGACTTCAAGTCTCTTCGAGAGTGAGCTTTTAAGAAACATCTGCTCTTGATTCACACTCAGTGTCACCTAATACGGCAACCTCGCAAATTTCTCAACTGTGCAAAACTCAAGCTGTTTACAAACTAAAACTGCCCTTTTGCGTAAACAAACCGAATGTGTAATCATGAATTACATATTAATTATTGAACACATCAAGTGACTCCAATGACATGGTGGACAAACAGTTGTCATTTCGTGATGGTACTGCTTGAGTGAGAGGCCAAGTTAATTATTCATGCATTACTGCATCCTCATGGAGAGATTTTATTGTGTAAACTGGACACAACTGAAAAAAAAGTGCATGCACACCTAAGGGGCAATTATTGAAGGCTGATAAAAAATATTTTTTTTAAAGTAATGTATAATTGGATGAGAGACGGCTGAGTGCTTTTATAAAAGCCAAGCTTAACAATGAAGAGGAATTTAACGGCACGCCTAAAGAGCAAACACGTGCTTCTTCGGTAAAGAACGCACCGTGAGAACTGCATCCTTCTTGCTTGCAACGAAGATATTCATTCGCACGCTCAGAGAATCAGATACAATGTGCTGCTGTGTGGCTGCATAGACTGCGTCATCACAGTCCAACAGACAAGTTTATTTTATTTAACCAACTGAGGATTAAAGAGACCGAGATAGTTTCTCTCTCTTTTGCAAGTGAACTGGGTCACGAAAATTACTATAGCAAAACACAAATTAATAAAGTACAGCGGGGAAAAAAGCAATCGGAACAAACAACAATTAACGCACAAAACACAAAAGCTCGCCCCTGTGTGTCGGCTTGGCAAACCAAGAGAGCGCTACAACGAGAAAGGCAACCCCCCTTCTCAACCCCTTCTTCAACCCTTTCTCGCCTCGACAAGTAAACGAGGAACCGCCGAGCAGACTGCTCCGACGATTTTCTCTCAATGGCTCACAATCGACGGCGAGCGTGAACCACGAGGCAGGCGTGTCGAGGTGAACAGCTACAACGGTGTGGACGGACATTCGCCGCCCCTGCCCTGGAGAGTTAGCCACTGTGACGCGGACGCTCCTTAAATCTTGGCCTCCTACCCGGGCGTGCGTTTAAAATCTGCATTTGTCGCTTTCCACTTTCCTTTGTGTCGCAACAAGTGTGTTACCGAGCATCGCATCTGTGGGACTGGTCGATATTCCGATTTCTGATATCATAAAATATTTGGTTTAAATAAATGATTTGCTTGCCTGAGACAGGTGTTGGTATGCATGCAATATGCAGCTTAATTCAGAGTTTTTCCCGTTGGAAAACTATTAATTCAGAAAAGTTAGGTGTTTTTTTTGTTCAACAGTGATTATTAATGAATTAACCAGACCTACCTATACTAGTATAACAAGCAAGAGCATCTAGGCAAGACTGGGGTAGGCCCAGGTCACTCATCGTGACTAGCCACTGCGTGCGAAGTCATTACAATTGGCATAGATGCCGCCAATGTGCTGAGTGATGGGATTATTTCGCCAAGTTTTGGGAAACCTTTTCATGTATTTGCTTGGTCGTCTCATTGACCAAGTCCTTAAAAGCAACGCTACTGTATATACTCTTTGGTTCTTTCGGTAAAGTCACGGAGGTAGAAAAATCATAATAAAAAGAATAAATCACGACGTTTCGATCGCAACACAAGCGGTCGTCCTCAGGCGGAAAAAATAATCCAGCAGTGGAACTGCTGAACCAGGAAGAACACAGCGAGAGCCGTTACAACAACAAGAGGTTATATATGTGAAGGGCAAGAAGGCGGGGTCTGAGCTGGAAAGGAATTCCATACCCGCATGCAAGCACGTCAGTTGTGTTAATGGGGGAGATTATATGTTAATTTTTCCGAGCATTATCGTTACCCCTGCTACAGAGAGAGATAAAAAGCGTGAATGACCAAGTTATAATTCATCCAGATTCGGGCATATTTTCTGGATTATTTTTTTGAAATAAGAAGCCGTATCAATACTGCCAATCTTCTTTGGTTCTTTCGGTAAAGTCACGTAGAATGAGAATAAAATAATAAATTGATAAAATAAAATAACACAATAATATTCTCACGACGTTTCGGCCACAACACAAGCGGCCTTCATCAGGTGAAGGGAGCGAGACTGTCTGGTAGGACAGCGCTGGAGTGAGAGAGCCACGTTCAGATCACGGCTTTTAAGCTGTGTGAGAGGAACAGAGCCTTGACGAAGGAATTAGCATAAAATTTAGCATTGAAAAGGCTGAATGATTAGCTTGTGACTGGTCACAGAAATAGCTATGTTAAAAGTTAAAGCATACACATCCGCAGAGGCACCCATTGTTAAAAGGAATTAGCATAGAATTTAGCATTGAAATAGCTAAATTAAGGCATTCGCTTGTAACTGCTACAGAAATAGTTACGTTGAAGTCAGAGCATACACATTCACCGAGGCGCTTAGTACAAATCAAAACAGGAGAATTTAGCATTGAAATAACTAGGCGAATTTAGCATTGAAATAACTGGGTGATTTGCTGGTGACTGGTCACAGAAATGACTACACATCTGAGCTATTCACAGTACTATATAGTGAACCAATAAAAACTAAAATATAAATTACCTTCATGTTATCAATAAACTCTATATTCTCCAATCAGCTAAGCTACCAACCATAAGTCGTTATATATCACAATGCTATATGGCGAAAAAATGGGTGGATTCTTACCCTCAAATTTCCATACCACGGATAGCTACGGGCCCCGTTCAGACGGACGAGTTCGTCCATGGTCGGAACAGAGGAGGGGGAGAGAGACAGCTGCGAAGCCCTAGTATACTCCATGTTGTAAACCATACCATTAACCGTGGTGTGAGAGGTATTAAGAGGCAATGCTGGCGAAAGAGCTGCGGTCTGAAGGTCATCGTAAAATTACAATTAATTAAGAACAGAAATGATTTAACACATCTTTCCAGTGGTTACTAAGCCTGAATCCATCTTCTCGGTTGAAATTGTCTCTGTGCTTGTATATGTGAATGGCCTCATGAACGAATCTCTCATGGTAGCCAGTTGGTTTGCAAAGAACCTCCGTCTTGGAGAAGTCAATGTCATGTGAGCCCACTGAATTGTAACAGTGATCTGCCATGGCAGAGGAGTTCGTCTTACCGTGTTTCAAGTCTGCTTTATGTTCGCGGATGCGGTCCGAGATATGTCTTTTGGTTTCTCCAATGTAGCTACTACCACAGAGGCACTTTAGTTTGTAAACGCCCGGGTACTGTATGTCTGGAAGAGCATCTTTTACAGATGGAACTAAATCACGGATTTTGTGTACTGTGTTGAATCGGACCTGGATCTTGTGTTTATTCAGGATTTTGGAGATCTTTTTAGTGACCCCTGCAATGTAGGGTAAGGTGATGGTTTTGAGTGGCTCCACAAGAGGATCCTTCTTCATGACTGGAGTGATGGCTTTGCGGATTGTGTAGTCGGAGTAGCCATTAGCCCTGAGAGCCTGGTGTACGTGCTTGAGTTCACTGGTAATGTGTTCCTGGTCGGAAATGCATTGGGCTCTATGGTATAGAGTCTTGATGAGGCAGTTCTTCTGGGATGGATGGTGACCAGTCACAAGCTAATCATTCAGCCTTTTCAATGCTAAATTTTATGCTAATTCCTTCGTCAAGGCTCTGTTCCTCTCACACAGCTTAAAAGCCGTGATCTGAACGTGGCTCTCTCACTCCAGCGCTGTCCTACCAGACAGTCTCGCTCCCTTCACCTGATGAAGGCCGCTTGTGTTGTGGCCGAAACGTCGTGAGAATATTATTGTGTTATTTTATTTTATCAATTTATTATTTTATTCTCATTCTACGTGACTTTACCGAAAGAACCAAAGAATATGAATCATTGCAGTCACGAAAGCTTTAAATCGAAATACTGCCAATGTTATCCATTTGTGTAACATAGCAACACATTAGTTTCAGCGTTCATTTAAATTGTACAAGAATTAGTCGTACAACAATTAGCCTCAGCTTCCAAAAACACTTGGTACATCTTGTGTGGACTGCTGAAAGTAAACCACTAGCGTGACCGTGCAGGTGTGAAGGCCCGGGCACTGGGTCCACAAGATGTGCATTCTAGACACAAAGCTGGCGGCAGAGATTATGAGGCTGTCGTGCACCTTGACAACAGGTGTGTGAGTAGCAAGTCCGAATGTGGGGGGGGGGGGGGGGGGGAGAAAATATTGTTCATGACCTAGGGGTTTATTAGACACCCTGAGTCAATAGGCTGGGTATTTAATGGATTACGTAGACCACTCTGGAAGAGCACAGAGGTCAAACCTTGGCGAATATATGCGTGATCGAGGCCAGGATGCGAGTTACCGCACGGGTTTCCGAGCTGGGCGATAACAAACAGCCATAGAGATGCTCCAGTTGTTTGAATACAAATTATATTCTTGCGTACGGAATTATGTTCAGGAGCTAAATGCCAACATCCGAGGTCCATTGGCTACGAGAGGTTTGCAGGAGAGAGTTTGTGTAGATTTGCTATTCAGCCATTGAAGGGAGCGCTTACTACAGTGCTTTAGTATATGTTCCACATAGAGCATAGTATATAGCCCAAATGGACGTCGTTACTGTGAGTTCACATATTATGAAGACAGATATTTGCTGAGGATGCTAGGAACTGAATAGAAGGATGGGTAAGCAACTTGGAAGTTCAGAATAGAACGTGGCAAAATACTTTTGGAGCAGTAATTAGGAAGAGGAGATTGTATTAAGCGGAGCACATGTGGGAAATGTTAATAAATGTGGAGTGGATTCAACTGAGTCGCAGACGTATTCTTTGGAGGCATCACATTTATGAATACCAACATACTTAACACAAAGGGGCAACTGCCCCTTTACCAGATAACACCCTATGGTGGTGGACCACCAGGCTAACTACACACTATGGTGGTGGACCACCAGGCTAACTACACATTATGGTGGTGGACCACCAGGCTAACTACACATTATGGTGGTGAACCACCAGGCTAACTACACTAGTTACACTGAGAGCAGCTACAATGGACCGGACCCCAGCTTGGGCCCAGGTCCACGTGTTGGTGACTCGCAGGATCTCGCCCTGCCACGTGACCACCCCCAGCCCCCATTTGGGGCCCCTGTGAAGATCTTACTTGTCACATGCCTTATGGGGTCAACCAGAGTGCCATGGTAACCTCATCCCATGGCTGACACTCTCACAGTCCCTCCTGTAGGAGTCAGCACTGCACGCCATGCGTGGTTCCACTGAGCGCTATGACCCAGGTACTACACCCACATATACAGGGTGTCCGCGATGGCAATACATCGCACGCCGTGCCTCGCGAGGGCCGGCACCACGCAGTGACATCCGCGATGTCAATACAAATGTAAAAATTGGCAAATCATACATTTTACAGAATTTCCTTTGTTTGAAAAAGCCTCACTAAGTCAGAACTATATGAAGAGGGTCAGGCATTGGAATATTTCACCAATTATTTTAATGAGTGTCTTATACATGGGATGAAACTGTAGAACCTAGAGAAAAGCCCATGTGTACACGGGGATAACACTCATGAGCCCACAAAGGGCCCTGAACTGATGTTCTTGTACTGTCATCTTGTGGATGCCTCCCATCCCAACAGGTTTGAGAGTTGTGCAACAGCACACCAATCTACCAGGTCCACCATCCCTGCCCCCCCCCACAGCACTAGATTACATGCACGCGTCTGCAGAGAGTAATGGTGGTTCAGTAAGTAAGAAGAACTTGTATATGTATGTCCGCTGGGGGCGTAAAGATATGTGGAATTTATCAGAGAAGCTGAAACGGGTGGGTGACAACACTATGAATCACAGCAATGAGACAGAAACGCATTTCCTCCAAATGACACTGACCAATATGCTCGGGAACCCTACATTCTTTACGGTATTCCCCGCTATTTGGCACACTCGGACACACTTTTTGTAAACTCGCCTCATCAGAAATTAATGAACAAACCATTTCCAAATGTATCCTCACGGCCACTGGCATTTGGCTTATTCCTACCCATTTGGCGTCCAAAATGAACAAGTGATGTTGACCGACTCGAAACATCAACTGGCTTACCATTGCAATCATCACAAACATCCTCATTTCTTCATTGCAGCTATTCCACCCATATATGTATTGTCATGATTATCACAACTGTCACAATAGCGCGTCTTCCTTCATCATTAACTGTACTTACTCTTGTTTACAAACCTCAGACGACTGAACAAACATGTCACTATCTTATAATGTGCGGTTATGCAAGGGGCGTCACCATCTGTGATCACGTGTTACTTCAGCCCTTTAGGGTGCAAAATCTGCGATGAAATCACTACCCAACATTTACAATCATCACACTGACAGAGTTAAAGGTCTCCTTACTTATTGGAACACCCTCATATGATCACTATGAGTATTAGATTCGTCTTGTGCATTTTTGAGATAACCCCAGAAGACAGCCCAGTGTTTATATTCTTGGTTCTTTCAGTAAAGTCACGTAGAAGGGAAACAATAAAAATCATCATCAGGTGTGAAAACCACACCTGATGATGATTGCTTGTGTTGCAGTCGAAACGTCGTGAGAATTTTATTGTTTTATATTTTTATTATTTTGTTTCCCTTCTATGTGACTTTACCGAAAGAACCAAGAATATGAATCCCTGGAGTCAGGAAACCTTTAAATCAAGACCAGTGTTTGTTACTCTTTATCTCCTAATCATAACCGAACCTGCAACTCAATACATATTCTGATACACTGAGACTATAACAGCTTTTTCCACGTCACCATGAGTCACGTTTACAGTTTCTCCGCAGATCATTGGAGTTAACATTGGGGCACCACGGTGGCGAGATGTTAACTACCTTGCCTGGTATACGTGAGGTCGTGAGTTCGATACCGACCCCTTCGCCTGTATAATTGGAGTTTGCATGTTCTCTCTGTGGTCCCATGGAGTTTTCTCTGGGTCCTCTGGGTTTTCCCGCCACATTTTGAATCAACGTGCATTTAGAGTACAGTGGTACCTCGGTACACGTCGTTAATTCGTTCCAGAAGCTAGGACTTATACCGGAAGTGACGTCTACCAAACGAATTTTTCCCATAAGAAATAAAGGGAAAGGAAATAATCCGTTCCAGAGTATAAGAAATAATATTTTATTTGGCATATTATACATTAATGGTGTTGTATAATATAATGTAGACACTATTACTAAAATGCATACATACATTAAAATAAATGCATAAATAAATTCAAATAAATTGAAATGAAAACAAAATTTAACATCACTTTAGCTTGCTGAGAGGAGTTGATAGCCTACGAGGATGGTGGTGAGGAAGGGGAGGAGGAGATGTTATTATTTGGAACGAGAGTCCCCTTCCATTAAAACTTCAGGAAGCTGAAATTCTGGAGTTTTTTCTCTTTCTCTTTTCTGTCTTTTTTAACTTGACTTGGACCTGGTTGAGGCTCACCAGCTTTGAGTTTTACTAAAAACCTGTCCATTGAAGTTTGTTTTTGCCTTCTTCTAAGAATGTTCCTGAAGTGTGACATTGTCTGGTCATTCCACACAATACTGTTACAGCTTGTTGACTGAGAAGCGGTGCTTTGTCTCAGTCGTGAACGGGGTCTACGCGGCTACGTGATGACTCATCCAGACCCATACAAGTTCTAGCAAGCGCGTCATATCCCAAGCAAGATGTATCCCAAGACATTTTTTTCTCGTCACAACACCACGTATACCAAATTCGACGTATTCCAAAGCGGTCGTATACCGAGATATGACTGTATTTGGCTGCTATAAAATATTCACATAAGCCACTTCGTTCAGCTATCATCTGTGATAGCTAGGTCACTTCTGAAAAATACCGAAATAGCTCAGTGGCACCTTACCTGGTAAATAAAAAAAATCGTTGGACAGAATTGGATGTGTTGGAGAGAATTGTTGGAGAAGATTTACTCTCCAACACACCAGTGGGCTGAAGTAGTAACTAATTGGCGCGTTGCATAGGGACAAACCTTACTGCTTGTTTTGTCGAATGATGGAGGGTTACGACACATTCATATTTACGGAATCTAACCTAAAAACCTTTAATATGCATTTTTGTCAGTTTGTTCTCGCAAATGAGTCTCTAAATCCATCCACGTTCCCAAAACGTAAAACTATTTCTATACACTTTCTTTGTTATCTAAAGAAATAAATACGTGAAGGAGACGTAGTGCCTGCGTATTTATTGCATACATTATATTCCCAAAGTAGCACTATTGGGATCATTCAGATGGTACAGATGTACGGTTTAAGAGACAACCTCCAATGTCACCGGCACTTGAAGATGGCAATGCTAGAAGAATCACACCGTGGAGAAGAATCACCGTCAATCTTGTCACATTCGATTTTTTAATAAGTGTTCATGGAAGTGGATGTGAAATGTACGATGCCACAGCATTTTCGGGCATTTCAAAATATGCTTATTTTGTGCAAACAACACAAACTGCATTGTTACACCACTGAAACAGAGATTAACCCTACATTCGTCATCCAAAAGGTCTAGAATTTGTATTTCACTTAGAGTTGTACAGGCCAGGTTAAGTTAAAAAGAACATTTCTCTTTCGCATTCTTGCAATAGCTACCAGCAACTACATGAGTTGGTATGAAACCTGTTGTGACCGATACAACGCATTTGCCACAGTAATAATACAATGGAAGGAAACAACTTCATACCAGAAGAGACACTGTAAAAACAATTCTGATGGTTACCAAAGACATTGTCACGACCAATTCTGATGGTAACCAATGAATGAAGTCGCACTGGAGCTCTAATGTTGTGGTTAGAGCGTCATTCTTTTTGTAGCCAATGGGGATATGATAACGTTTCAATGCTCTATTTTGAATGCAACAGGGCTTTCGATGCACCGAACGTGTCATGGCCCTGTGGGGTTGGAAAAATGCTTCTTTGACCATTTTGTGATTACTTTACACCTTTTTATTACATACTTTATTTAGTTTCGCTTTGGTCATTTTAGTAACTTGGGTCACTCATGCAAATGACTCATCCTGGTCTCTTGAGTCCCCAGCTGGTTCAACAAAAGAAACTTGACAACAAAGGGACTAGCAAAGCAGCTTACCCAGGATCTCCAACAATACAAAGTGAACACAACACACAGACTTTGTGTCAGGCTTCACTACAAAGATGACCTGCCGAACGTTCAATATTTCTGTTCCAAGACAACCTCTTCCTGCCAATGACAACATGACGGGTTAAAAAATTAACAGAACAAAAATCCCTTCATGCTGCCTACCGCATCAAGCGGCGCTCTGTGCTGCCCGGACGCTTTCCAAGGACTGTGGGTATTGATGTTACCGTGGCTAGAATAATCGTGATGTCGTTTATGATATGCGGACATTCATGAGGCATGGGAAATCCCTCACCGTATCTTCCCCCTACATCACCGCAGCAGGTCGTGTAAACACTCACGTCCCTGCTCAGTGATGGGCAGTGCAGAGGCGAGAACGGGCACAAGGGAACGTGTGAAAGATGTCATGTGTCAGATCGTGAGCTCTCTTGTAATAATTTTGCACCACACTTTAACCCAACTGTTGCAACATTGCTCAGCTTTCATTACATCCTCCCCTCATGTGAAAACTTGGCAGGACCCTCCTGAAAATGTCCTGAGACTCATTGTGATTTTAAAGGGTAAACAAGTGTAATTATAAAATAATTGTGCTGAACCAATAAATTTCGATTTAAAGCTTTCGTGACTGCAGGGATTCATCTTCTTGGTTCTTTCGGTAAAGTCACGTAGAATGGAAATAAAATAATGAAATAAAATAATAAAATTCTCACGACGTTTGAACCAATAAGTTTATACATCTAAAATTGAGACCAAAAGCAACTCCAGATGAAATAGATGGCGACAATGCCTTAATAATACATTTGTTCTTAACCCCCTTCACCGGCTTAGCTTAAGACACGTGAGATATTTTTGGATCGTGTCATTTTGAATCTAACACGGCCGGGCTGTTGAGCGATTTGATGGAAGAGTGTGAGTGTTGTTGCCAAGGTGACGCCGTGACATCGCCGGCGTGGGAGCCCAGATAAAAGGGGTAGCAGCAGCAGCGCTGAGAGAGATGATGGTGAGTGCTCCCTCCAGGGCAGTAGCAGAACGCTCGAGTTCAAGAGACAGGCTTGCAAAATCAGGGGACAGCGGGATGTCAGAGGCCTGCCAACACAGTGCGCAATTAGCGTGCTGTGGAAACAAGGCAAAGCTCATTTATATGATGATGATGACAATGATGATTATCACCACGCTTTTTTTTACCTTGGAAAGCCTCTGAGTCTCAAGACTTTCTCAGGAGGGTGCTCCCAGGCTTCCACAGTAGGGGGCGATGCTGCTGTGTAATCCCAATTGAGTCATGTGCAGGAATGTTTTATTCAGCATTGGGATGTTTGGAAGATACCAGTAAAATTTAATGTTTATTTTTTTGTAACGGGAGGAAACTATATTTACGTACCTACAATTTACCTTGCTTTTGAACCACAACACCTGGCTGACCTCGTAAAGGAGCACAAACCATAAGGCAAACTCCGGTCATCCTCGCAGCAGCAGCAGCTTTTGACAAGCCATCGAATAAAGACGGTTACCGCTATCACGTGCTTTTGCGGCCGTCTATAATGCTTTTCCTTCCGATATTAGGAAGCCACTGGAGCTGTGCAATTTTAAATCTAGATTGAAAACGCATTTGTTTAGAACTGCTTTTGTGTTTAGTTTGTTGTCCTTCCCCCACACCTCCGATTAGCACGGTTGGCTATGTACAGTGCAAAATAAGTTCAACATACAGTAAAACCTTGGATTGCGAGCATAACTGGTTCCGGAAACGTGTGTGTAATCCAAAGCACTCGTATATCAGTTGTGATCACGTGACGCTCGGCAGACAAAGCGTATAGGTCCACTACTCGTATTGGAAGACCTCGCTCGTTTATCAAATTAATATTTATTAAAAAAATTTGCTCGTCTTGCAAAACACTCGTAGTCCAAGTTACTCGCAATCCAAGGTTTTACTGTATATACATATGTATTTATATATGGGTATCTGTAATATTATAAGTAATTAAAGCTTTACTGCACTGTCAACCCACTGTTGAAGGCCTCCCCTTTCCATGTCAGTCATTTTGGTTGTCTGACTATACTCCACTATCCTGGTTAGTCCAAGTTGAAGGGGAACCCAGAAGTAATTCAGATATTAATTTCCACTGATGTTACCTGTGGCTGGAAATCAAACTCAGGTTTGCCGGGTTCATATTATCTCGCCACAGTGGCGAGATGTTAACTACCTCGCCTGTTATACAGGCGGTCTTGGGTTCGATCTCGACCCAGACAACTCTATATTTGGAGCTTGCATGTTCTCCTCGTGGTCACGTGGATTTTTCTCTGAGTCCTCCGGTTTTCCCCTCCACATTTAGAAAACACGTGCTTAGAGTATTTGGCTGCTATAAATTTCAACATGATAAGCCACTTCGTTGAGCTATCATTTGTGGTCAGGTCGCTTTTGAAAGAGTTATGTAGCTCAGTGGCCGGTAAAATAAAAATAATTGAGTTCATATCGCAGTGCGCTAACCATAGCGCCACCAATCCACCAAGTATATTAATGCAAAAGTGTGGAATATGACGTTGAGGACTATGTAGCTACGATATGTGCGTACTGTTTTCACACGGGAGAAAGCATCTATGTATGCCCTGTGTGTTGTATGTGTATATGCCATCATGTGTCCTAGGGGTTAAATACGAGTATCGGCTCATTTGTCAAGTCTCAAAACATTCCCGCTAACAGGAGGAGGTTACGTATACCCACTACAAGTGTCCCCCTACCCATTAACAATTCCACCGGCCTAGCTGAGAAACGAGCATAGAGAGAGCAGAAAGGCAGTCAGTATCCTGCCTGACACGCCCCGAAGGTGGTAGCGCAATGGTATGAACTGTACCTCACAACAAGACGTTCCTGGGTTCCATTCGCGACTCGGGCACCTTTCTGTGTGGAGGTTGTATGTTCTCCGCCTGTTATGTATGGGTGTACTGTACAGTGTAACTGCCATTGGCCAACCAACACAATTCAGGAAAAGGACCCGCAAATGACTCACGCAAAGATTCCACGTGGCAACATCCCCGCTTGCTGCTAACAAACATTTGGAAGGCTTTTCTCAGAAAATAACAAAAATTATCAAGACTAATACATTATAAACAAGACAGGACATGCGAGTCAAAATGACATTTGACGAGGATAATACACGAGACAAACAAAACAGCTCGGACGCACGGATGGTGCGGGACAGGGGTGCTGTCCTGAGTGGCCGCTTGTGTAAGACGGGTTGGCGGAGAGGCCAGCAGCAGCAGCCGCAGCAGCAACAGCAGCAGCAACAACAGCAGCAACAACAACAGCAGCAGCAACAACAGCAGCAGCAACAACAGCAGCAGCAACAACAGCAGCAGCAACAACAGCAGCAGCAGCAGCAACAGCAGCAGCAGCAACAACAACAACAGCAACAACAACAGCAGCAGCAGCAGCAACAACAACAGCAGCAGCAACAACAGCAGCAGCAACAACAGCAGCAGCAACAGCAGCAGCAACAACAGCAGCAACAGCAGCAGCAGCAACAGCAACAACAGCAGCAGCAACAACAGCAGCAGCAACAGCAGCAACAGCAGCAGCAACAACAGCAACAGCAGCAACAACAGCAGCAGCAGCCACAGCAGACATAACAGCCATAGCAGCAACAGCAGCCACAGCAGCCATAGGAGTCACAGCAGCCACAGCCATAGGAGTCACAGCAGCCACAGCCATAGCAGCCAAAACAGCAGCCGCAGCAGCTGCAGCCGCAACCACAGCAGCCACAGCTCGTGGCGAGGCCGAGCGCGAGTACTAGGACTCTCGGCCTCACCACATGCTGCTGCTGTCCCCCCCCCCCCCCCCCCCCAGTAATGCAACGTTTCTGTTTCTTACAAAATCATTCAAAGCTATGATAAATAGGGGAAATACAAGCAGTGTTTTTTACATTTAGATAGACAATCCTACTTTCTATACAAGTGCTGTTTTCCGGGTTGCGCTGTGCGCTCGACATGTACTCCCTCAAGCTGTCACCAAGCCCTGCTGTGTGCGGGCAACCCCCACAGTTTGTTTGGTTAACCTCGCCCAGCGTTGGCACGTAAAGGCCGTTCACCTAGCAGCACTGGCGGAGCCAGTGAGGGGGTGGGATGACACGTGCCCCTCCCCAATGATCCGATCGAAATCCCTAATTTCGATCGTAATATTGGGGTTTATTAGTAATAAATCGGCATTTTGGACCCCCCACTGCCACTGTGTAGCATATTATTACGTGCCAGGGACTCTATGAGATGATAGGACAACTGTCTGAGTCCATAATTGGCAATAAGTAACGGCAAAGCAGTTATAAGTGACTCACAGAATTGTGCACAGTTGCGTATACAGTACACGACTTCCCTGAAGGCATTCACCTTAAGCGAGCGCGATGCCGATCACACAACGCGGTTCGAATTCAACCCTCGATCGATGGCTGCGCCATCGCTACACATGCGTAGAATAAAAAGTAAGGGACAAGTCCTTGCTAACTACTACTATCATTTTTCATTGCTGGGGGGGTTGCCCCCCCCTACCTGAAAATCATGGCTCCGCAATTGCCTAGCAGTCTTCTGACTCTTAGCAAATTCAAATAAATAAGCAATCAGCATCCTTACTACATGTCCCACCACACAATTTTTTTTTGCATTACAAATACAATCAGCCACACAGCCTTAGGCGAGTGCATCATTTCAGCAGTTCACCGCAAATTAAAACTAGGGACGGGGTTTTGACATTCAGTGTCTCATCACAGGTGAACTGCCAGATGTTTACAGGCAAGGCCAAATTTCAACTGATCAGCCACCACAGTGGAACGTTGTCACTGCCTCCTCCAAACACCGACTGCGCCTGTGCCTGTTTGAATCCCTGGGTGGCTGATCTTCATCTGTATACAAAGAAACAACTCTAAGCTATGAAGCCTCGAATGTGATCAATTTGAGAGTATTGTATTCATGCCTGTTAGGAATGAAACTAAACACTATTTGAACCATTTTATTTTATTTTACCAAGTAAGGCTCACCGAGCTATATAGTTCTTTTTCAGAAGCGACCTGGCCACAAATGAGAGCTCAATGAAGTGGCTTATCATGTAGAAATTTATAGCAACCCAAGTACTTTAAACGCGTGATGTTTATTCTAAATGTGGTGGGGGAAACCGGAGGACCTACGCTGAATACACCTTCGAACAACACAGCAAGTGTGGAAGTAGGGGAGGGCAATCCTGCATGACACTGGAGCCCAAAATGGCATACCGGTTTACACTTTCTGTGTTGCATCACAACCAGTGACCCAAAAAGGGGGCACCTTTCAAACTTTCAAGGACGTTCATTTGAAATCAGCCCAACAGTCGCGCTGGAGGCGTGCTCGCAGGGAGCCACTTGTTGTGCAGGAAAATACGTAACTTGCTCAAGGCGGGATCTATGACAATAAAAACTAAAAACGAGGTCCCTCACCCTGAGATGGTGCCAGATGTGAAAAATTATTTGGAAAAAGATGAGCATCTTTTTCTAAGAGCCACAGACAACTGTCACAAAAATACCATGCCAAACTATATGTCGCTAGAATTCCACGTCCCAGTTACATTTCATGGCTATGCCGTTTTCGCAATTCAATCAAAAGGGTTAACCATGCAATTTGGACTTGTATTGAGTGGCAAGGTGATGCAGTGGTGACACTCGTGCCAAACAGCAAGAAGGGCCTGCATTCTATCCCCGACTCGAGTGTATTTCTGTGTGGATTTTGAATAGTCTCCCCTGTTCTGCTTGGGTTTCCTCCGGATTCTCCAGTTTCCTCTCATAGCTTAAAACAACATGATACAATGTAATTGGTGTTGGATAAATATCCAAATGCTGAAATATATCCTGCTTAATTACTCAATTATCAGGAAGCTTCCAAGCATAATATAATAAAATGAAGTGTTTAAACGCGACTGGACCTCAAGATGCTTTCCATAATAAACAGTGTGCATATTCATTTTATGTAAAGAGGCAGTTACTCGCGTGATTGTACTTTAACAGTCGTAATGAGAGCATCTCTCCACGTTGAATATTCGCAACAAAGTGCAGTCCCTCCATGGAGCCCATGATCCAAGTACCGCGCTGGAATCTGTTTTCCAGCATTGGTGTCTCGTTTGCATCCCACATTATACGACAGCAAATGAAGATGCATTCAATCCATAATGCAAATCATCCGCGAACTGCTGACTCTCTAATCATGAACCATATGACCTACACGGATTATAGGATTCACAGATAAAGGGACGGACAAGGAGATCATTTTTCATATATATTCTAGCAACCCGCATGTCCTTTGGATGTGACTGTCCGTCCATCCCTCCCAGCCAGCCAAAAATGTACAGCATTCTTATATAGATCTCGGTCTCCACGTTTCTCTTGCTTTCTCTGCACTGTAGATTGAAATTTATCTAAATGTCTCACTTTGTTTCTGTTTCTTAAGTCTTGTGTTCCCTCTCCCCACTTCCATCCACCTATCTCTCTCCCTGTTTGACTCTCCTCTCACCCTCGTTCTCCTTATTCCCACCTCTCCATTTCCCTTTTAAATGTATCATGTCTCTTCCTAATCCACTCTCCCATTGCTTGTGGCTTTCCCTCACTCTCCCCTTTCCGTTTCGGTGGATTTCTTTCCTCTCCGTTTGATGCCCTCTCACCGTCTGCCCATCCCTCTCCTCTCTGTATCTCCCCCCGTCTATCTCCCACCCTCACCTCCCTCCTTTATTCTAAAAAGATATAGTAGCACGAATGTGATAGTGAGAGTATGATGAAGTGGGAGCCACGGTGGCAGGATGTTAACTACCTCACGTGGTATACAGGTCGTGGGTTTGATCCCAACCCTGACACCTGTATATTTAAAGTTTGCAAATCTCTCTCCCCGTGATGGCGTGGTTTTGTCTCTGGGTCCTCCGTTTTTCCCTCCACATTTATAAACACGTGCTTAGAGTATGTGGCTGCTATAAATTTCCACATAATAAGCCACTTCGGCGAACTATAATTTGTGGCCAGGTCCCTTCTGAAAAAGAGCTATGCAACTAAAAAAAGTGTTTTTTGATAGGTTTAGTTTGAAATATAATAGCATGACAAGAGTATCCCGCTCCATTGTGTGGGATACACATCCGGGGTGGAGGTAGGGTGAGGGGGGAGGAAGGCGTGACGTCAGCACAACCCACAAAACCGGCTCAACGCTGTCTGTCGAGGTGACTTCTTCCCGCATCATTTAAATTTGACGACACCACCGAGCATACGCGCTTTGTCGGTGCCAGGTAGGAAGCCAACCAGAAAGGTTTTTGTCCCCCGAATACTTTACAGTGTGACGTGATATGATCCATAATAAAGGTTTTTGGGTTAGATCGCGTAAATATATAAAAGTGTCATTAAAACTCGCCACCACCCGACACAGCCAACTAGTAAGGGTTGTCAGGTAAACAGCACATGCCAATTAATCACTAGTACAGCACACCGGTGTGTTGGAGAGCCAAGCCACAACATTTACAATCTGAGTACGACGTTTCACCAGTAATTACAACTAGCTGTGTTATTAGCTTCATTAAGCTATATTTACGTGATCTAACCCAAAAACCTCTATTATGGATATTGGTCGCGAAAGCCTACGTGTTAAAACGTGATATGATGTTAGTGTATGAAACACAGTACGGGCAGACCTCACTTATGGCGACGCCACAGTACGCAGATTCGTTATAGCGCTTTGTGCTGTCGAAATTGTTTGAAACAAATTAAATTTACGAGTGAGAACACGCAGCAGCAGCAGCGCCGGCCGAGGGAACGTACCCGCCCCCATAATTCGCTCGGCCAATTAGAGCGACGCACAACTCTCAGCCAACCAGGCCCCCCCTCGCGATTCAGCCAGGTGAGACCTCACGAGACCAAAGATAGAGGAGCGTCAGGCCCCAGCGAAAAGAAACCTCGCCTCAGAAATGTTGACCGAGGGCACCACTAAGACCCCAACACAGCGGCTCAAACCTCGTCTCCCACCGCTGCCTTGTAAGAGTACGGTAGCATCCACTCGTGAGTAGAATTCAGTAACTGATGTTATTATAATACGTTACTTTTATTTATTAAATAATGTCTACCATCTGCATTGCTATTAGCACTTATTACCTCAATGAAGTCCTTATATATTGCTCATACGCGAGAAGTAACGCTGTCGGGAACGCGTCCCCATATATACGCTGGTATCATGGCACCTTTTAGGCACCGTGAGGAATGTTAAGAAAGGCCTGCCTGTGGATGAATGTACACCGGTATCGTGACCCCTCTTAGCACCGATTTCTCTTCGTGCTCACACCTCCAGGAACGCGCCTTGAGGGACGCTAAGAGAGGCCTGCCTGTGGACAAAATGGCAGCGCTGGGGAGGGGGCATGAAGTCATCGCTCAAGGACCCGGCGAAATGAATCGATTGGCGGTAGCCCGGGTCACCGCAAAATATTGGTGGGCCGGGCATAGTTTAAGGTTTTTTTCTGGGAGCATCGCTGGTACTACCCTGTCCTGCCAGAGGGCGACGCTGGGAGCGATGATGACGACGATGTCGATCCCGCCAGCACGACCATGACCGCCGGCCATACCAAGAGAGCGCCTGGTGCGCCATTGCCTCCAAGTGGTCTCGCTCCCAAAGACAAGGGTGGCCGCCCCCATAAGAAGCAGAATGTGCTGGGGAATGACCAGACCAGCATCCTGATGTACTTTCAAAACAAGCAATAAACAGCCGTTGCCACGCACAAATCCCCAGCAACCCTCCTTTTTTATGGGTGTTTTGCGTTTGTTTTTTATTTCCATATTTGGCGTGCGTATTGGGCTCAGTGACATCTCCCGTCTTCATAGGCCTTCTGGTTTCGGAGTTATGGAGGTTTTGGCACCCCCGGGTCACGATGATGACCCGGGTCACCGCCAATCGATTCAAATGCTGTGCAATGGGGGCGACGTCACTACCGATTCTGGTCACCCACTCTGGTCTAATTAAACTGGAAACACATTTGCGTTTTGAATACCTATAAGTGTGTGTGCGTATGATCGATTAAGTAAGCATTGGGGTTGTGGATCATCAAATTCATGGAGGAAGAGGTGCCAAAGTGAAGAGATATTAACTACCTTGTCTGGTATACAGGCCATGGCTTTGATTCCAACCCTGACGCCTGCTGTATATTTGGAGTTTCCATGTTCTCCCCGTGGTCGCGTGGATTTTCTCAGCGTTTTCCCTCCACATTCAAAATAAACATGCGTTATAGGGTATTTGGCTGTTATACATTTCCACATGATAAGCCAATAAATTGGGCAATTATTTGTGGGCAGGTCGTTTCTGAAAAAGAGCTGTATAGCTCATTGGGCCTTCCCTGGTAAAATATTTTCTAAATATAATTTTGCCTGTAAAAAATAGTCAGGTACCACGCCGTAAGCCCCGTGGTGAGCAAGCGCTATTCCGTTTTCCCATCCGTCAACTTAAAAGTAGTTTAATGAGCGAGTTAGTGCCATTTTATGTGTTTATTTGTTATGCGCGCTCAACCATACCAACTCACATGCCTTCGATGGAGGGGGCAGCCCCTACCAACTCACACGCATTCGGTGGGCGTGACGGGGACATTTTCCTTCGTATTAAAAATGCTAGAATACACAAAATGCTGAGGTAAATTTTTCACAGTGTGATGTCCCCCCCCCCACCCCGATGCGTGCAGTTACTACTACACAGTCAGTAGATGCTACCACTATAGGCCGTAGATATTACTGCAGAGCAGACGGGGGGATCGTGGATGGGGGGTGAGGGGTAGCGGCCCAGCCCCCAGCTTGCCAAGATGCCACCTCGGCCAGCTGGGCAATCTAGGCGAGACCGGGGGCTCTGCACGGGACTAGGCCTCACCACGGCAATGTTAAGTACTCTTTTCTTGCTTCTTTCGCTAAACTCACGTTGATAAAAAAAAAACTATTATTTAAATAATCACCTTGCAAATATTACATTAAACTCACGTTTATATAAAAAAAACCTTAATTTAAATAATCACCTTGCAAATATTACACTAATCATGTTTGTGTGCAGACAACTAATATTCCTATTTCTTGCTTCTTTCGCTAAACTCATGTACATAGAAACCTATTATTTTACCTTGGAAATATTAATATTTTTGTCTGCGTGTGAGTACATGTGCATGTCTGCCATGATGTGTGTGTGAGTACGTCCGTGTGTGTGTATCAGTCCATGTGTTCTTGTGAGTCCATTAGCGTGTGCGAGTCGATATGTGTGTGTCAGTCGATGTGTGTTAGTCAATGTGTGTGCATGGTGTGTGTACACAACTAATATTTTAAAACTGAGTTAGTAAAAAATATATATTCATGTGTGTGTCTAGGTCCATGTGTGTGTGCGAGTCGATGTGCGTGTGTCTGCGTCGATGTGTCTGTGTGTGTGGGTCATTGTGTGTGTGGGTCATTGTGTGTGTGAGTCAATGTGTGTGTGTGAGAGTCGATGTGTGTGTGTGGATCATTGTGTGTGTGGGTCATTGTGTGTGTGAGTCAATGTGTGTGTGTGAGAGTCGGTGTGTGTGTGTGCGCGAGTCGATGTGCGTGTCTGCGTCGATGTGTCTGTGTGTGTGGGTCATCGTGTGTGTGGGTCATCGTGTGTGTGAGTCAATGTGTGTGTGAGTCAATGTGTGTGTGAGTCAATGTGTGTGTACGTGGGTCGATGTGTGTGTGTGGGTCATTGTGTGTGTGAGTCAATGTGTGTGTGAGAGTCGATGTGTGTGTGTGAGAGTCGATGTGTGTGTACGTGGGTCGATGTGTGTGTGTGTCCATCAATATGTGTGTGTTAGTCGATGTGTGTGCATAGCTCCATGTGAGTGTGTAAGTCCATTTCTTCGTGTGTGTGTAGGTCCATGTGTGTGTGTGAGTCGTGTGGCAAAACAACCCCCTACCTCCTTGTGGTGCCGGACAGGCAACGCTGTCGTGGGCAATGCCGTGGGGGGAGGGCCAATTCCGATTAGCTTTTCCCCTCATGGCATTTGTAACCACCACAACGGCTAAATGGGGGCTCTGGATGGGTGCGAGGGGCTGGTAACCCCTCCACCTTCAATTAATTCCCACTAAACCACGTCTAAAATATCTAATTAATAAGCTTGTGCCGGAGGCCCCGGGGGGACAGGCGTCTATGACGTTTCCTGGCCAAACCCCATTTGGCGGAGCCAGGAGACTGAATCTTTACCCTCGGGGCTCCTCCAGAAACAAAAAAAACCACTACGTGTGGCCACGTGGAATGTTCGAATGCTCATGGCGGAGGGGATACTGCCACTCCTCTGTCGGGAGCTGGACCGGTACAACCGGGATCTCTGTGGTATTCAGGAAGTCCAGTGGACCAGCTCTGGCTCCTGCCACCATGAGGGGTGGACAGTCCTCTACTCGGGGTAGGAGACTGCCAAACAACAGGGTGTGGCTCTTCTTCTGAATAAAAGAATGAAGGGGGCGTGGGAGCGCGGCGGTGAGGCATGGGAAGCTGTAAGCCCCAGACTACTTTGGGCTCGCCTTCTCTTTCAACCGGAGGCGAGGAGTGGTGGTCGTGGTTACTTATTCCCCCACTGAAGACAAACATCCGTGGAAGGATGCAGGCAAGGCCGATGAGTCAGATGCCTTCTATGACCTCCTGTCACAGGTGCTAGCTAAAGTGGCCCCTCGGGATAGTCATCTTGTTGGGTGACTTCAATGCCCGAGTTGGTCATGATGCTGGCACCTGGTCTGGAGTAATTGGAAGGTATGGGCCTGATCAGCTCAATAACAACACGCTGTTCCGGCATCGGCGCATCCACACTACATCATGGATGCATGCTGGGTCCAAGCAAGAACAACATCTGCTGGACTACATAGTGACGGAACAGCAGATGCGGGCCCATGTCCTTGACACTAGGACCTACCGTGGAGCTGATCTTCCCACTAACCATCGACTTATCATCTGTAAGATGCGCCTGCCATTCTTCCACTCCAGTGGTGGGTGTACACCCAGGACCCCATTCAAACCCTTAGTGGCATGGTCTCAGCTAGCTGATGAAAGTTGCAAGAATTCCATCATCACTTGCGGCTGGGGTTGGCATCGTCCCCCACTCCTCCTGATATCGAGGGGAAATGGGCGAGGTTTAGGACTGTGGCTCATGCAGCTGCAATAGCTGCTTTGGGAACACGGTCCAGACCTCCCCAGAGACCCTGGCTGACAGAGGAGGTGTTCAAGCTGGCTGAGAAAAAGTGACAGGCCTACTCTAATCGTCTACAGCATCCCACATCAGAGAATGAGGAGGCTTACCGCAGCCTTCGCTCGGAGGTTCGGAGAGCCGTGAGACGCTGCAAGGATGGGTGGTGGTCACGAGTTGCTGAGGAGATGGAGTCTGCCTCAGTGGCCCGGGATCAGATATCGCTCTTTAACTCCATCAAAAAAGTAACCTGCAGCGCCACACCTATTACCATCATTAGGGGAAAGAACGGTGATCCAATCTCCGACCCCCAGGAACAGGATTGCAGATTTGCTGAGCATTTCTGTGAGGTCCTGGGGGAGGGGAAATACCTCAGCCAGGAAAACATCGTGGGACAAAGTGGAGATGACCCTGCTGAGGCTGCGGTGCCTCAAATATTGGAGGAAGTCACCCCCTGTGAGTGGCTGGCTGAGGTGCCATCTGTTGAGGAAGTACTGAAGGCGATCCAGAGTCTGAGACCAGGAAAGGCACCGGGCAGAGATGATCTCCCAAGCAAAATGCTGAGGGAGGATGGTGTGTGCACAGACTGCCCTACATGACATCATAACAACAGTCTGGACCGCTGGACGGGTTCCGCAGGATTGGAAGGATGCCCTGGTGGTCCCCATCTTTAAGAAGTGGGACCACACAGACTGTAACAACTACAGGGGCATCTCACTCCTCAGTGTGCCAGGAAAGGTCCTGGCAAGGATTATTCAACATCGCCTTGCTAGGCACGCTGAGGAGAGGGAGCCCCAATGCGGTTTCAGGAAGGGGCGGTCCTGCACAGATGCCATATTTTCTGTCCGTCTGCTACAGCAGAGGTGTAGGGAATTCCAACAAGACCTACATCTCTGCTTTATTGACCTGGTCAAGACCTATGATACCATCAGTAGGCATCGGCTCTGGGTTGTTCTTCGTACTTTCAGAGTCCCTGACCCTCTGCTCACGATCATCAAGGACCTTCATGATGGTGAGCGGGCCCGGGTAAAACTATGTGGCCGGCAGTCAGAGCCATTCCCTGTACACCTTAGTGTGCGACAGGGATGTCCTCTGGCTCACACATTATTTAACATCTATTTTGACCACGTAGTTCGTGAAGCCTTCAATAGCTGTACCGGAGGAATTTCCATTTGGTACAGATATAATGGGAGGCTGATCGATGCTCGGGTGCGGTCAAGGGATGGCTCCCTATTGCTCAACCACGTTATGCATGCCGATGATTTGGTAATAGCTGCTCATTCAGAGGAGGAGTTGGAGAAGCTGCTGCTGAGACTGGAGCGTGCCACTAAGAGATGGGGCCTTACCATCAGCCCCACCAAAACTAAGCACCTGCCTGGGTATGTTGTACCATCGGACACTCCACCCCCACAACTCCCATTCGGTAATGGGGCAGTTGTTGAGAGAGTGGAGAGTTTCCCATACCTGGGCAGTGTGCTTATGACCGGCTCCAGTTTAACAGCAGAGGTCTCACTCCGAATCAGTCGAGCGGCAATATCTTTTCATCGGTTGCGTAACACTGTGTGGAAGCTACCTGGTCTGTTGCTCCGCACTAAGCTTCAGGTCTTGTCGACCACGGTCATTTCCTCCCTTCTTTACGCTTGCGAAACGTGGACCCCCTTAACGGAACATCTTCGCCGGTTAGAAACATTTAGGCTAGCCTGCCTACGATCCATCCTGGGTTTAACCAGGCTGGATTGTGTGAGGAGCTCACAAATCCTTGAAAGATCTGGGCAAGGTCCCATCGGTGAGCTCCTCCGACAGGCAAGGCTGCGTTGGCTGGGTCATGTAGCCCGCATGCCCAGCCACCGCATGCCGAAACAGCTTTTGTTCAGCCGGATCGAGGGGGCTAAACGGGCGCGGCACGGGCTAGAGAAGAGATGGCGTGATGTGGTACAGGAGGACATGGAGCTGAGTGGACTTGCCGATGACTGGTACCAGCGGTGTCAAGATCAGCCTCTGTGGAGGAGGCTCGTGAAGGACGCTACTGGGCAGTTGGAGGCAGTCGCCCTCCAACAACAACGGAGGGCGGAGGAGCGAAGCTCACAACAACGAGCGGAGCACCGGGTGGCTAAAGCACAGCAGGTTGGTACAGTAGTGGGCACAGGTGGTGCATCAGCCAGTCATCTCAGTCAGTCAACCCGTGGCACCTGGGTCTGCCCCATGACCTCCTGCCAGCAGGCGTTCGACACTTCACATGGCCTCAAGGTGCACATGGCCTGGCACAAGCGTTGTAGTGACGTCACCGCCACTTAGTGGCGAATGGCAGTTGTTGTGTACATCGATGTGTGTGTGTGTGTAAGTCCATGTGTGTGTGTAAGTCCATGTTTGTGTGTCAGTCCATGTGTATGTGTAAGTCGATATGTCTGCGTGTCAGTCGATGTGTGTGTCTGTACGTCGATGTGTCCGAGTCCATGTGTGTGTTAGTTCATATGTGTGTCTAAGTTCATATGTGTGTGTGTAAGTCCATGTGTGTGTGTGTGAGTCCGTGTGTGTGTAAGTCCGTGTGTGTAAGTCCATGTGTGTGTGTCTTAGTCGATACGTGTGTGCGTAAGTCCATATATGTGTGTACAGGTAGATGTGTGTGAGAGTCTATGTATGTGTGTGCGTGTGTGCGAGTCGCTCTATGTGTGTACGTCGATATGTGTGTGTAACTCCATGTGTGTGTATCTAAACTCGATGTCTGTATGTGTGTGAGTCCATGTGTGTAAGTCCATGTGTGTGTCTTAGTTGATGTCTGTGTGTGCGAGTCCATATGTGTGTGTGTAAGTCTATGTGTTTGTGTGTGTGGGTCAATGTCTGTAAGTGTGTAAGTCGATGTGTGTGTTTTTTTCACCCGGGCAACGCCAGGTACTTCCCGCCAGTAAAAAATAAATGTTTAGCTTCGCAACCACTTGCAGATCATTTAACCTGAGTCACTACCCTAGGTCGCTCCACACCGTAGCACACGCTCAGCTCACCACTCACATGGCACATCACACACTCAGCTCACTTCTCCCAGAGCGCATCACTTGCTCAGCTCACTACTCACAAAGCACATCACACCCTCAGCTCACTACTCACAAAGGGCTTCAGATGCTCAGCTCACTAGTCTCGCACCATATTACAGGATCAGTTAATTCCTCACATAGCACATCACCCGTTCAGCTCACTACTCACAGACCGCATCACTCACTCAGCTCACTACTCACAAAGCACATCACAAGCTCAGGTCATAACGCTCAGCTCAATACTCTACGCTGCGCAGGTGACACCCCACAACTGCGCGGCTCTGAAAAAACGAGGACGCAGATACCGTGGCTGTTGCACAACTTCTCGCTCCCTCGCTGAACAGGGCACGAGAGCCACACAACATTGGGCAGTATGCAGTGCTCCATCGCTCGGTGCTGTTTGCCGCGGCCCCTTCCCTCCCGACTAAAAGCAAATGAGATGTAGCGCATGCTGGAAGCCACATTTGAACTCGATTCTTATCCGGCACCCGAGTTATCTGCAAATCCTTCTACATTCACAAAACCATGTGAGGAACCACAGCTCCGTTGGCTCGCAGCTAATAGGATTCGCAGATGAGCACGTGATGGAAAAGAGCAGTGTCACGCATGCAAGCATACAAATAATGTGTGTAGATGTTACGGTCTCTAATGTGAATCTGGGGTACATGCCAGATCTATGAAGGTGCGGAAATAGCGTTTGAATGCTGCAGGACTTATTGTAGGTCTTATGCATGTAGGTATGTGAATGCTTGTGACTGCAATCGAGACAGGAAATGTATGTGCGCGACATTATTTGCATAGTATGGGGCCTTCCATTTAGTACGTACGCAAAAATCTGTCAAAACTTGACCCCTCCCCCCCTCCCTGTATGCACGCGTACTTTTTACACCCCCCCACCTGCGTGCGTACGTACGCTTGACGCATCCCCCCCCCCGAATTCTATAGAGCGGCCGACATTTAATCCACACAGAAACGATCAAGGATTAATAATATTAACGTGTTTAAGCAAACAGTCCACCGCCGGACTATATAACTAATTTGAAGGCCAATGTAGACAAGTTATTATCGAGGCACCCCCCCCCCACCCCGTTTGCTATGCGTACATTGTCAGTAGACCCCCCATACGCAAGCGCACACATTTGGGTTAACCCGCCCTCCCCCCTCCATACGTACTAAATGTATTGCCCCTATAGGCATGGGCGTGATTCCTACTGTGTGCATACATGTTGCTACTACTGTGTTTATGTGGGTGAATCTATTGATATAAACCAAGGAGGTGAAACTGAATAGCAGCCTGAAGCAGCAGCGCCACTTCATGAACGTTGTGTATGGAGGTTAATCCCATGAAGCTCGTTTGTGTTATCCACCATCACATTTGTGCATACGACCTCTTAACAATGCAGCTAAATCCATAACACTATTGTGGTTGTGAGACAAGCTCCGGCCCTGTCCATTGAACAGCAGTCTCCACCAGCTGGAAGCAGCACACGCGGGTTATGATTAAATACTAAGACACTGGAGCAAAGTCTGAGTAATAAAATCAACTGACTATAATGGGCCAAATTGCCACACACCAGAGCAAATTCTAAAGAATAAACTATAATGTATAACACTTGACAAACCGCCTCTGCATTCACACCTTCATGAGCTGGAGAGAAAGTGTTATGTTACAGAGGTAAATCCATTTAATGATTTTGGGTGTATGTGATGAGTATATCTGCCTTGGTATATAATCTACGTTGTTTCATGACATTTTCTCGTATATTCCTTATTGAAATATATGATTGCATCCTTGTGTTACTGAACAGTAAAAAATAAAATTTCAAAACCTCCACATTTAAATATGGAGTTGAGCAATATGTTTGCCGTTGCCACTGCCCAAAAAGGTGCATTTTGAGAATTTTTTTACGTGCTGCTAATGTACAGATAGAGATTAGGAGCATACTCTTAAAGGGAGTGCTCCTAATCTCAGCTTGTTACCAGTATAAAAGACACCTGTCCACAGAAACAATCAATCAGATTCCAAACTCTCCACCGTGGCCAAGACCAAAGAGCTCTCCAAGGATGTCAGGGACAAGATTGTAGACCTACACAAGGCTGGAATGGGCTACAAGACCATTGCCAAGCAGCTTGGTGAGAAGGTGACAACAGTTGGTGCCATTATTCGCAAATGGAAGAAACACAAAAGAACTGTCAATCTCCCTCGGCCTGGGGCTCCATGCAAAATCTCACCTCGTGGAGTTGCAATGATCATGAGAACGGTGAGGAATCAGCCCAGAACTACACGGGAGGATCCTGTCAATGATCTCAAGGCAGCTGGGACCATAGTCACCAAGAAAACAATTGATAACACACTACGCCGTGAAGGACTGAAATCCTGCAGCGCCCGCAAGGTCCCCCTGCTCAAGAAAGCACATATACATGCCCGTCTGAAGTTTGCCAATGAACATCTGAATGATTCAGAGGACAACTGGATGAAAGTGTTGTGGTTAGATGAGACCAAAATGGAGCTCTTTGGCATCAACTCAACTCGCCGTGTTTGGAGGAGGAATGCTGCCTATGGCCCCAAGGACACCATCCCCACCGTCAAACATGGAGGTGGAAACATTATGCTTTGGGGGTGTTTTTCTGCTAAGGGGACAGGACAACTTCACTGCATCAAAGGGACGATGGACAGGGCCATGTACCGTCAAATCTTTCGTAAGAACCTCCTTCCCTCCGCCAGGACATTGAAAATGGGTCGTGGATGGGTATTTCAGCATGACAATGACCCAAAACACACGGCCAAGGCAACAAAGGAATGGCTCAAGACGAAGCACATTAAGGTCCTGGAGTGGCCTAGCCAGTCTCCAGACCTTAATCGCATAGAAAATCTGTGGAGGGAGCTGAAGGTTCGAGTTGCCAAACGTCAGCCTCGAAACCTTAATGACTTGGAGAAGATCTGCAAAGAGGAGTGGGACAAAATCCCTCCTGAGATGTGTGCAAACCTGGTGGCCAACTGCAAGAAGCATCTGACTTCTGTGATTGCCAACAAGGGTTCTGCCACCAAGTACTAAGTCATGTTTTGCAGAGGGGTCAAATACTTATTTCCCTCATTAAAATGCCAATCAATTTATAAAAATTTTGACATGCATTTTTCTGGATTTTGTTGTTGTTATTTTGTCTCTCACTGTTCAAATAAACCTACCATTAAAATTATAGACTGATCATTTCTTTGTCAGTGGGCAAACGTACAAAATCAGCAGGGGATCAAATACTTTTTTCCCTCACTGTAGAATTAATGCAAACAATGATGCGCAATAACGTTTGGCCGCACATGTTTCCAAACAAGGTTAAGCTCTTAAACGAATACTTTCTGTAAATGACGAGAAACGAGAGTAGCAGCAATACACATACGCGGAGGTGATTTCGGTACAGCAAACAGCGTCACTGTGCCCGAATGTCATGTGACATTAGCATAGTGCGTGCACAACGCCTTGGCACCTAAGCTCACAGGGGCGCGCATTAAGCCCTTTAAACATTGGGAGCTTTCCATGCCACACACTGCCGTTACGAAGGCCGAGACATCTCGTGCCCACACCGCGGCGTAAACGTGATAGCGGCAGCGTTTAAACGCCAGGATTCTACGCACAGTGCTGCGGGGCGCAATTATCTGTGGCCTTGGCAGCTGCGCGGGAATGCATGTCGACATCACTCATTACACTGCCGTCAATGCCAGCAGCCGAGAAAAGCCATCGCGACGGAGAAGCCAGGAGTTAAGCGTGGCTTGTTCACTTCCACCCCCCTCCCCTTATTATAAATGCCCTGATAAGCTCATGAGCAGGGCGCTTCCGCTTTACAACCCCACCCCCGCCTGCCGAGTGACACAGCTGAGGGCGTGGGGGGCCTGGGGGAGGTGACTGCACCTGACCTCTGTACCGGTTGACCAGAATGGGCCCGTTACAGAACGGCCCCCCCCTCCCCCACGGCTAAGAGCCAAGTGCAGAGTCCACAGTTCAACTCCCGCTACAGACACGCGGCGACAATGCGTGCGCAACCAAACAGCGCGTGCCCAGCTCCGTTAATAGCCAACGGCACCTGTGCCGTACGGCGGCAAATTAAAGCGCCACTTACGTGACCCGGGCTGATTATGCCTTCCCCGCTAACCGTCGTCGAGGAGTCGATGACACAGCAACACTGCGCCCAGTGCGGCCTCGCTGAGGGCAGTGGGAGGCACGGGGTGGGGGTCGGGCGCGGCGCTATTCCCCACTCGACACCCCCCACACACTCACAACACGAGCCGAGGCCACTCCGTAATCGAGCAGTCTGTAAAACTCCGGTCCGCGAAGCCTCCTCCTCCCCCACGACGTGAAGGTCAAGAGGTCATCATGGCCAATACAGCTGAACTAAACTATTTTTTATTTTACCAGGTAAGTATAGCTATTTTTCAGAAGCGACCTGGCCACAATTGATATCTCAACGAAGTGGCTTATCATGTGGAAATGTATAGCTGCCAAATACTCTAAACGCATGTTTCTAAATGTGGAGGAAAAAACTGGAGGACCCGGAGATAAATCCACGCGACCACGGGAAAAGAGAGAACACGCAGACTCCAAATATGCGGCAGGCGTTAGAGTCGGGATTGAACCAACAACCTCCTGCGTACCGGGCGAGGGAGATAACATCTCGCCTTTCGAGGCTCGTGTCACGGGACGCCGCGTGCCCGTGAGCAACCTCCCATCGACCTCTGGTGGGTGCCGCCCCAATGCCCGCATCATCGGCTGCCTCCTCCTCCTCCACCTCCTCCACCACCACCAAGGGCGCGTTCCACACCCATCACGCCACCTCCTCTCCTTTTCCAGCGCACCTCTAAAATAAGCGTTCACACATTCTGTTCCCCTCCAAGTGGCTTACTCCTCTGTCGCCTGTCATTGCATTGATAGGGATCCTCTGCACGCACCTGTATTCAAAAGCCAGACGCTTATTTCCCAGTTGATGTGGTAAAGCCCAGCTCTCTGACCTTATTACCGTAAGGCAGACATTGCTCCCGCCCCAAACCGTCTGAGTATCAGGTTTGACCCTCTCTATCCTTCCACAGTGGTTTACACAGCTACGCGCGGTGTGTGTAACGCACATAACTTCACATCTACGCGACTGCTCTGCCTACTCTCTCTTGCTCACCACAGCGCGCAGGACCTATACTCAGAATCTTTACTTATACCGAAGGAATCCGATGAGCTATAAAGCTCCAGTAGTTTAAACTTGATTTGAAGTTTTCGTGACTGCAGGAATTACTCTTTGGTTCTTTCGGTAAAGTCGCGTGGAAAGAAAATGAATTAAATAAGAGTACGACGTTTCGATTGCAACACAAGCAACCGTCATCAGGTAGAACTAAATTTGAGAGACAAAACACAGACACGGGGACACAGACACACAAGCAGAGAGAGACAAAACATAGACGCATGTCTACACATGTCTATATTTATGTTGTGTCTCTGTGTTGTCCCTCTCTGCTTGTCTCTGTTTTGTCTCTCAAATTTAGTTCTACCTGATGACGGTTGCTTGTGTTGCAATCGAAACGTCGTACTCTATTATTTAATTTATTTTCTTTCTACGTGACTTTACCGAAAGAACCAAAGAGTAACTCCAGTAGTTTCACAAGATTTCCAGGTCCGGATTCAGCTCCATGCCTAGAAGCAGCGCTGGCTACAGCTCCTCTTAGATTGGGAGGGGGGAGAGGGCAGTACAGCTGTTGTGTGAGAGTGATAGACCGCGAAGGAGGGTGAACTTGGGTCCCCCAAAGACATATTTTAAGATCCCAACACAAGCACTGATATTTCGCCGACCCTGACCCAACCCAGACCACTGCCATCACCACCACCCCCTCTGTGAAGGAGACATCGCTGCGACACACTCCGCTACTCCTGACGCCGCCGATCTGGCTTGCCCACCTCGTATCTGACCGCTCTGCATCTACATCAGCCAATACGAAAGAAAAAGAACAGACTACCCCCTCCTCCGTATCTCCGCTCTCTCTCTCTCGCTAGAGCCCCAGGGGCCCGGCATCGCGCGGTACCCACCCAGGTGTAGCCTGAAGAGGCTTGCGAGCTCCGCCGCGGCGCCCTCCTCCTGGACGCGCCACGGCTCCGCGTAGCCCAGCGCCTCCAGGAAGTCTCTCTGCAGGCGCAGGGGCCGCTCGGCGGGCCCCAGCCTGCGGACCACCTCGTGGCCCACGAGCCGCATGTAGAGCGCCGGCTTCTGCCGCCGCGTCGCCGCGGCCTCCTCCTGGCCCTCCTCGTCCTCCACTTCCTCTTCGTCCTCCTCCTCCTCTCCCTCTTCTTGCTCTTCGCCTTCGTCGTTGTCCTCGTCCGAGCGCCTCCCGTGCACGGGGCTCACGGACTCGTGTTGTTGGTGCTGCTGCTGCTGGCGTCTCTGAGTCTGTCGCTTCAGCATCTGCTGCACCTGATTCTGCTGCTGCTTCAACTGCTGCTGCTTCATATGTTGTTGCACATGCTGCTGCTGCTGTTGCTGCTGCGGCGGCTTCACCTGCGGGCGCTGGTTCAGCTTGTGCTTGGCCTGCATCTGCTGCTGCTCATGCATGCGGAGCAGCTCCCGCGCCTCCGTGGCCTCGGTGCAGAGCAACGCGCGGCCGCAGCTCGCGCCGTCGGGCCCGTGGAGCCGCACGCAGCCGCGGGCCCGGTCCCCGCGTAGCCACTCGCGCTCCCGGGCCTCCAGGCGCGCCGCCCGCGGCCTGCAGTGCGGTGCCGCATGTTGGGGCTGCTGCTGCTGGTGGTGGTGGTGACTCTGCTGCTGCTGCTGCAGGGCGGCCCCGCTCGCCGTGGCGCTACGCGGGAAGCGCCGCCGCACTCGGTTCCAGCCCGACGAGGCCACCGCGGCCGCGCTGGGTTCCCTGGGGCTGCAGGCGCGGCCACGCGAGGCCGCGGCGATGATGGTGGTGGCGGTGCTGGTGGAGGTCACAGTGGTGGTGACGGTGGTGGTGATGGCTGCGCTGTGTCCCTGCGGGCCGCGCTCGCCGCCCCCGCTCTCCTCCTCCATGCCGCCGCGAGTTCCTCCTCCTCCTACTCGTCCTCCTGCTGCTGCTGCTGGCGGTGACGCCGCGCGGCCTCTCTGAGCTCCCTGCGCCCCACGTACTCGTGACGTCGCCACCGATGTTCAACAACCGCTGCCACTGAGAGAGTCCCGATAGCGACGCGGCGACTACCTACTACGTCAACGGCAACGAGAGCCACAGCAACCGGAGCTTCAGCAGCGGCAGTCGCAGCGGCAGTCACAGCAGCAGCGGCGGCCGCGCTCCCGCCGCTGTGGCGCCGCCTCCTCCACGCCGCGCGCCATCTTAAGTCCCCGCGCGAAACGCAGCGCAGTGACGTCACCCTCACCCCCCACCACCACGTGACACCCCTCCCCCTAAACCCCTCCCCCTAAACCCCTCCCTCTTAAACCCAACCCCCTAAAACACCTCCCCCCAAACCCTACCCACCTCTAAACCCCTCCCCCCTAAACCCCTCCCCCCCTAAACCCCTCCCCCCCTAAACACCTCCCTCTTAAACCCAACCCCCTAAAACACCTCCCCCCAAACCCTACCCACCTCTACACCCCTCCCCCCAAGCCCCCCCTCTAAACCTCTCCCCCAACCCCCCCTCTAAACCCCCCCTCTAAACCCCCCTCTAAACCCCTCCCCCCTAAACCCCTCCCCCCCTAAACACCTCCCTCTTAAACCCAACCCCCTAAAACACCTCCCCTCAAACCCTACCCACCTCTAAACCCCTCCCCCCGAAACCCCCCTCCCATACCCCTCCCCCCAAGCCCCCCCTCTAAACCTCTCCCCCCAAACCCCCCCTCTAACCCCCCCCCTCTAAACCCCCCTCTAAACCTCTCCCCCCTAAACCCCTCCCCCCTTAAACCCCAACCCCCTAAAAGCCCTCCCCCCCAATCCCCACCCCCCTCTAAACCCCTCCCCCAAAACCGCCCCCAAAACCCCACCCTAAACCCCACCCCCTCTAAACCACTCCCGCAAACCCCACCCCCCCAAACCCCCCCCCCCAAAAAAAAATGTGGACCCATGTCTAACAGTTGTTGCTTGGAGACATCCAGCAGGTTACCAGCTTTGGTTCCAGCAAGCCTGACTGCTTGATGAGATCCTGACTGTCAAAGCCGGTCTCAAGTTTTGCTTTGCGTTGATTCAATACTGCTGATAAGATGAAACTCACAGAAGGCGGTATAGCTGATGGGATGTGTAAATGATACAGCACAATACTTGTATTTTTGTGTGTGTGGAGACACACATGCTCGATGTTACTCACGTAACGAGTCTTCAGGTCAACATTCACACTCGGTTGTTCGGCTCGGCACCGTACGGATGGTGCGGACAACGAGAGAGCAGAACCACTGCTGGGTCAAGGACACGACGGGAAGCTATTGTATATGCCGGGTATTGATAATTTAATGAAAATAATACAAATGTAATGAAATTTGGCAAAGTGCGTAACTAGCCGAAATTATGCTAATTAATGTAATTATGCACATGAATTATACTAATTAGAGAGATAATCGTATTAAGTTACACAATTGCATGCGATTATGCTAATACGTCCATTATGGTAATTAGGCTCCGCCTCGTTGTCGAGGGTAGTATTATCAATAGGGATCACACAATTGTATGAAGTTATGCAGGTGTGATGTAAGTATGCTAGATTAAACGTTGCTTCGTCGTCTAGGGTCGTATTATCAATCGGTATAATACAATTGTTCTCGCTTTAACATTTACGGATTATGTATTAGTGTGTTTATGTCAAGTCTTCAAATGCAAATCTCACCGCAGGATACAGTTCTTATTATTAAGATTATTATGCATGAACTTAAGAAGGCACCACTCAGACACTTCTGTGTTAAGCAATTTTAATTTCTAAACAAACCTTAACACTGTAATATGCGAACTCTTATGCTTGGAATTGTCAACACAGTACTCCTGGAGATGTTCCCCTCATTGATCCATACATTTAACCCTCAATGGTCACGTTTGTTAATTGGGTAACAGAACAATCGATTATCCCTCAGAGTACGCGACCATCCACGGCGAGAGGAAAAGTCCTTAAAAATTCATGCAACGATATTCACACGAAGGGCAATAAAGAAACATGTCCTGAAGGCAAGAGTAGTTATCAATTAATTCATTGGTAAGATTATGCAATTAAAAAGAAAAAAACGAACGACTAAAATACTTCTAAATGACCGTATCCACGTAACTCAATGGGCAGCAATGTTCTTCACGATCAGTTGATATTTAATGCACCACCTTGGAATGCCAACCCTTCTTGAAACACAAAGATAACTTTTTGTAACAATCTTATTTGTCCCAATAAGCGTGTTGTGTGTCTTCTTTGCCACTTGTTCAATTCTTTGCGTAAAGCAGACGCCGGGCGATGCGTCGTGAGGCTGTGAGTGTGGGGGAGGGTCATACAAACGGCTTCGTTCTCTCTCTCTTGCTCGGGGGTGGCCACAGTTTCTGTCCACAGCTGGCTGGAAGAGTTGGCACGACGCTCGCCGTCGGTTCGCGATGATCCGTCGTCGGATAGCGCCCGCAGCCCGTCCGCTGGCTGCAGTTCCTCACTCTTGTCTTAGTTCCCAGCTGGTACTGGTCGGTGTGCGTGTGGGTCGAACCCACGGCGCGCTCGCTGGCTCTGACACTCTTGCTCACGGGCGGCTGGTCAGGCTTCTTCCCCTGCTGGATGGGCCGAGTCGGCACAACGCTTGTCCGCTGGCAGCTGGCACCCTCGCTTGGTGGCGCTGGTGGCGCTGCTGCGTGCTCTCTCTCTTGCTCCGTCTCTCTCTGGCGGTGCCGATTGCGCGTGCAGCTGGTTATCTGCAATGCTGGCCTGGTCGATGCTTGGCCCTCTCCGCCCTTTCTCGAGGTTGATTGCTTGACGCTGAGAATAACTTTCAGCGATACTCTGTCGGTCCATGCCGAACTCAGCACAGAGCATCACCTCGCCCCTCTTCGCTGCGATGCACCACACGCATTGTTGATCTCGAGGCCATGCCCCGGAGCTGGCTTGCTGTCCTCTTCTGAGCTGTCCCTTGCCGAGCTTAAATGTGAAATTTTCTCTCCTCTCTCCGCGTCTCTTGCGAGAGAGAAAAAACAGATGCCCTCTATCACCGTCCTCCTCCCGTGGCAGGAGCGGCCTGGCTGCCCCCCCCCCCTTTTTGACCTTTGACTAACTGTTTTACCATCACATTTTGTTTGTTTGCATTCCCAACCCCTCTCTTCGTGGTCTCTCCTATTAGGGAGGGGAGTCACTCTCCCTTCATACGTATTTTATGGCTACCATGTGTTTGTGTCAAATTGTTGGAAGACAAAGGCGGCTGGGGAGGCTCTGAATTCATGGAATACATATTATCTGGTCTTGTGTGTTTGACCTATTTTCTTGTATCTCTTTTGAGTTACCCTTGGTCTAATCTCTTGTGATTATTATTTGGTTTATGTTTAACCAAGATTTGTAATGTCATTAGATGTTATCTCCGGTATTTCAAGGGTTTTATTACTTTTTGCCCCTGTCTGCATCCAGGGATCCGTGCTTTTTATTCTCGAGGTCAGAGATATAGCTTAATTTGGACTTAAGTTTTCGTGATTGCAGGAACTCATGTACTTTGGTTCTCTTGGTAAAGTCACGTAGATAGAAAGATACAATAAGAAAGAATATAAGGAATACTGCAGTCTATAATGCTGACTTATTCTTATAGCCAAGCTTCAACTTTTTCCGTACAAAACATATATATCAGTTATAATGTCCGTTTGCCCTGTGCTCTGTGTCCGTGCCTGTGATTCTGGAAATTTGTTTGTGAACTGTCCAAAGCGCCAAGCAGGTCATGGCATGCGGTCCTTTGGCAATCTGGAGATTTTGCAGATCGTCGTCGTAACCTCCCTTTGCCCCGGAGTTTATTATTTAATGGCCTTTTACGACCGCCAAGTGCTTGGTGCTTGTGGGAGGTAGCGGTTTTGAGGGTGTTTTATTTACTTTATCGATTATTATTATTAAACAAATGGCAGAATTATTGTTAATATTAATTTTGGAAAAAGGCCAATATATACAACAAAGCCGTAGCAGGATGTGTGTGTGATGTCGTCTATCCTGGGGAATTATTGAAGGTGGACCGCGCTCAAAATGATGAAATCAAGAGGAATTACAACAGCCGTGTCAGAGAAAGGAATGTGATACTGAAGAACGGAGTTTTAGTGGACATTACCGGCTATCACATGGGATAGAATCATGGATATTTTATACATGCATTGTCACGTAGTAAGCACAAACTGTGCTGTTGATCTTTCCAGTGGCACAGGGTTTGGGATCTGAACTGTGGCTCCGACAGCTTGCGTCACAGAAACGAATTGCCTGTGCAAGTGTACGCCACAGGTGTGAAAAGCAACATTGAGTGGCAGTGCAATACCACAACATGATACCACAACATGATTTTAAGTCTAAATTTAACCGCCTCTACGGGGAGGGTTTCCACATAACCATAAGATCTTTTAACAAACTCCGAGACAAGAAAGCTCATCTGATCGAGTCATTCACACTGACCTCTGCTGCTGTCAAAGCTTCCAATGCCAAACGAATTTTGTTTAGAGCTAGCTTAGTCCTGATCTCTGAGAGAATTAGACTGCTCCGCACTGAACTGGATCATGCAAACAAGACACTCTTGAATTTACACTTAACATTAACAGAAAAAAGGTCTACATTTGATTGGGAACATGTAGATAACATGACCGCTTTATCAGCCGCTACAATGTCAGCTAAATGTAAAGATAATCTGATTTCCAAATTCAAACTCCTTTCAAAGAAGAAACCAGATCCACACATTAAAAAGTTAGACCTTGACAAGGTTGTTATCAATCTGAGTAATAGCCCAATCTCCAATGGTCTAAAGTCGGTTTTGGCTAAAGGATTTAACTTTGCAGTCACCCCCAAACACATACCAATTGATGATATTGCTCAGGTCGATGTAGCCCTTAAGGATTTGGGACACATCGCTGCAGATGTGACAAGATCTCAAATCGCTGCAACCCTCAAAAGCACTAAGATACCAGTCAGCAACATCAGTAAGGAGGAGCGCTTTTAGTTGTTTCAATTAAAAAAGAGGGAAGATATTGTCATCCTCTCAGCCGACAAGGGTAATGCCACGGTCATTATAGACAAAAACGTGTACAATAAAATTCAGGACCTACTTAATGATGGTAGCTACACAAAGATTAAAAGAGATTCTACCAACTGCCTCGTTACAAAAACGAACAGTATCATCACTGAATCAGCTTCATTAATTGGACAGACCAAAAGGTTTTTCCTAAAACCTTCTGCTGCTAGACTACTCGGACTATATGATTTACCAAAAATCCATAAAGAAGGTACACCCAGTCATCCTATCATCTCCACCATTAGCTCACCCACCTACAAACTGGCCCGATATCTGTCTGAGACCTTGCAGCCATTCACTGGTAAGACCACCTCTTCTGTTCTTAACTCAGCTCACTTGGTATCGTCAATGAAGGACATCTCACTGTCCCCAGGTGATTGCACGTTAGTGTCGATGTAGTTTCTCTCGTCACCAAAGTTCCTGTGCCTGATACCATTGCAATAATTGAAGATTTGGTCCAACAAAGACGGAATGCTGATGTACCAGCCCTGGTGAGACACTGCCTTACCAATGCATACTTCACTTGGATTAAAACATTCTACAAACAAGGCACCTCAATGAGTTATCCCTTATCTCCGGTTGTGGCCAACATTTTCATGGAAAATTTTGAGACGGACGCCATCCAGGCATCCACTCTATGCCCGTCTTTTTGGGAGAGGTACGTGGATGACACGTTTGTCATCTGGCCACACGGCCAACCGGCTCTGAAACAATTTCTCAACCACATAAGTTCCATTCACCCAGCAATCAAATTCACCATGGAGGTAGAAAAGGATGGCATGCTACCCTTCTTGGATGGCTTAATTAAAAGGAGACCAGATGGCTCAATGAGCCACTCTGTCTACAGGAAAGTAATCCATACTGACACCTACCTAAAACCTGATTCCCACCACCATCCATCCCAGAAGAATTCCTTCGTAAAAACGCTACACCAGAGAGCTCAATGTATCTTCGACCATGAACACCTGACCAGTGAACTCAAACACGTACACCGTGCTCTCAAGCTGAATGGATACTCTGACTGCACAATCCGCAAAGCCATCAACCCAACCGTTAGGAAGGAGCCATCTGAAGATCCAATCAAAACTGTCACCTTACCTTACATAGCAGGGATAACCAAAATATTTCCAAAATCTTGAACAAACACAATATCCAGGTCCGATTTAACACAGTGCACAAAATTCGTGACCTGATCCTATCTGTGAAGGACAAGATTCCTGACAAGCCATATCCCGGCGTCTACAAACCAAGCTGTACCTGCAGCAGCAGTTACATTTGGCAAACCAAACAACATGTCTCGGACCGTGTTCGTGAACACAACACAGATATTGAAACACGGCAGGACCAATACTTCTGCCATAGCTGATCATTACTTGAATGTGGCTGGCTCACATTAAATTGATTTCTCTAAGACGATGGTACTTTGCAAGCCGACTGGCTATCAACACAGATTCGTTCATTAAGCCATCCGTATGTAGTGGGTTCCAGGAGACTTGAGACGTTGTCTTTAGAGGCAACACGGTTAATTTGTAACTACAAACAGAACTCCCCTTAACTCCCACTATCTAGGGAGGTATAGCCTCCGGACTAGCATGCCCTCACACTCAGTAAGCCTGGCTCTCAGCCCTCCGGCTATCTGTGCCCTAGGGGAGGCTAACTGACCCGACCCAGCCAAGGTACGGGTCCTGACCACTGGTCCAAGCTCGGCCCGGCCCTTACAAGGACGTCAGGCTCGAGGTCTCAAGGTCCTAGCTAGGGAGCTACTCTGACCCGACCCAGCCCAGGGTACGGGTCCTGACCACTGGTCCGTGCTCGACCCCGGCCCTTACAAGGACATCGGGTCCCGGGGTCCCAGGGTCCTAGCTAGGCTGGTTTTCTGTTCTTCGTCTTCGGAACACTGCCCCGAGCTGTCCCAGAGGTGCCCCTCTTATACACCTCTCGGGGGCCCTCCGCCCCCGGTACCGCCCCCTCTCTGGAACCTTCCAGGGGGCTCTGGAAGAACCCCCCAACCCCCAAACCCCTCACCTGGGGTCTAGGGGGGAGAACCCGGCCCCTCAAAGGTCCGGCTCTCTCTGACCTTCCGCAGCTCGGGGTGGCACCCCCTATGGGCCTGTAACCGCAACTGCAGGTAAGTATATGTACCAACGGTATAAGATGTGCATTTCCGACGCTACACATATATACAGACACAAACACAATTTCAACCAAGACGACGGTTTTAAACTCAGCAATCATTGGAAAGATGTAATCAACCACTTTGGGTCATGATTTTTATTTATGTTTCCTTGTCAACCTCTACCATCAGCAGTGTGGATGGGCGTAGCTAGGTGCAATTGCCCCCCCCCCCACCCCATCTCTACCCCTCCCCCCTATTTCTGTTCCACCCCCTCTCTCTCCCCTGTCTCTGAACCGATAACCGCGGCGCACGAGATCCCGACAATCAACATCTCCCACCCACAATGTGTAACAACGCCCGTGCGCTCAATGGCGAGCAGGATCAGCCAAATACTCGCCACGACTCACGCGAGCGCAACAGCCCATGATGGTGTGGGAGTGTGCAATGCACAGGGATCACGCAAATAGAGTCTGTGAACGAGTCCGTGACACCGGTCTTCCAGACAATTTGGGCTCAACCGCCTGGGGAGGGCCGGGGGGGGCAAGAAATTGACCCGACGAAGCTGGCTCCTCACGAAGAGCAGTAGGCCAGGTCGTCGGGTCCTCAGCCTTCCGAGCACGCGAGGTCGACATGAGCGGCCGCGTGTGAGGCACCGGTCGCGCGGCGCCTGGGGGCAGAACAGAAACACTCTCCTGAGGACCCACGTCGGCAGACACACGCCCCAGCTCGTCGGGCACACCCGACACTCGGCCCCATCGATATGGCGATGAAACAAACTCACACGGCGTGATGAATGGTTTCAAGCGAGAGGGGTGAACAACCCAGCTCCGCTTACCAAACCGAACCTGGACACACTGTGGCCACACAACCCAAACGACATCAACCGGCCCTCTCCAAGGTTGCAGCAATTTAGGTGGTGTGCCCACTGGCACCTGCGGACAATGCAACCAGGCCCTGTCCCCCGGCGACCAATTGCACAGGGAAACACGGGCACCTTTGAGCCACTCGTTGGCCAGCTGCCTAGCCCGAGAGTTTACACTGGCGGCTTCTCACGCCTCATCGTGAACCGAATGTCAGAATTTTTGGACACCTTCGGGGCGTGGCCTGCAACTGGACATCGATGGGAGGATCGTACTCTCTCCCATGCATCAAAAAGAAGGGAGAGTAGCCGGTGGACGTGTGAGGGGTCATCCTATAAGTGGCAAGAACCGCAGTGATATGCAAATCCCAATCGACCTGCGACTCACTGACCAAGTGACTCAACATGGAGGTCAGAGTCCGGTGTAGGCTTTCGACCATGCCATTCGTTTGCGGGTTGATACGGTGACGTGCGTACCTTTTTCGTTCCCAGCAGGTCGCAAACCTCACGCAGCAGCTTGGAGGAAAAATGTTTGCCCTGATCCGTTAAGAGGCGCTCAGGAGCCCCCTTATCCAGGACATAGCCATGAAGGAAGGCCTCGGAGCTAGCCACAGCCAAGTTGGAGGGAGCGAGGGGATTATCGATGAGTCAACGGCAAGGAACGCAGATATAGAGACAATGGGAAGGGGGGGATGACGCGACCCCCCCCCCCCCCCAACGGCCAGAGCGCTCAAAACGGCCGAGAGAATTCGATTGGATGTGCAGAATGACGTCATATGACCCGGGGGTTAAAGGGCTTTGGAGACATAAGGGGGCCGGAGGGGCGGATTGAATCAGAGTTCTTCTGGAGTGGCGGAAGAGACCAGCCGTCCTCAGCATCCGCGTGACGCATGCAGGGTGGAGCTGGAAACGATCAGCCAGAAAAAGTCCCCAAGGCGAGCATCTTCCCCAGCCCCATCGGGCAGCTGAAGAGGTGAGTAGGTACGGGAAGGGGGGCCAATCCCGTCAGCTTGAGCTTGGGGGATAGACGCACTCTGCGACGGCCAGGTGATAGGAGGTTAGGCGCGGTCCGAAGGGTGCTGGCTGGAGGGGGCCATAAACGGGGGTCCCTATTCGCTCCGGGAAATAAATCTTAGCACAGACACATTGTGACACGTGGTGCGTGTGTGCGTGTGAAGAGCGGTGGGACAGCGAACGACGTTCGACGGAGTGTGGGTGACTATAAATCAGTGTGGGTGTGACGCGCGCGCATATTAAAATATCAACGGCTGCCCGCGCTGGTGCGTGTCTATGGGCGTACCACAGCATCAACGGTGAGACGCGTGGGTGGGGGGGGTTGCGCGAGCGCCGATTAATTTATTAATATCCGGACCGCGCGGGAGCGTTCGCCTTGTTCACAACGGCTTAGCGGTGGCGGAAGGCACGCGCGTAATCAACCCCTAGGCGGGGTCGGCCAGCCGCTAGCTGTGTCGGTCCGAGAGGACCCTGGTACAGGGGGGGGGTCACCCGCTCGGGGGCGCGGGGGACCCCGAAAGACAAAAACATGGAGGGGACAGGGGTGGGGGAGGCAAACATCGTACCCCCCCCCCCCCGTGCATGGAGAGTGAGGGGGGCACCAGCCCCCACCAATTAGACGTGGCGCCCCCCCCCCTCCGCTCGTGGTGAGTGAGGGGGGCATCAGCCCTCACCAATTAGACGTGGCGCCCCCCCCCCCCCGCTCGTGGTGAGTGAGGGGGGCATCAGCCCTCACCAATTAGACGTGGCGCCCCCCCCCCCGCTCGTGGTGAGTGAGAGGGAGATCAGCCCCCCCATAATGGGGAGTGGGGGGGGCATCAGCCCCCACAGTAACAAGGTAAGCGGACAATTCCCACTGGCTCAGCACAAGCAAACTGGACCGGTTGTGAAGCATCATTGCAACATCTGAAATTTTGCACTTCCAAAAGGCCGTGTGGCTGATGGGATGTCATTTGTTTACATGCAGGGAGAGATATGGGAAAGAGGCATATGTTTATGCTTAGTTTGTTGTCCTTCCCCCGGACCTCCGATGAGCACGGTTGGCGTCGTACGGTGCGAAAGAAATTCAACATACAGTCCAGTACTTAGGTATTTGCTAATTTATTTTGTCACTGAAGATGAACGACGCACTTAGCAGCGGCAGTAGTGCAGGGACTTGAGCTGAGCTTAGACAACAGAGTGGTGGGTGATGCGTTTGGGAGCAGCAAGTAAGAGAGAGAGAGAGCAGTGAGCGTCGACGTCAGTCGGGAAACTAATGGCTGGTAAACAACTTCGAGCATTGGGTGGTGGAGTTGTGACGCTGCAAGGAGCCTGCGTGAGGAAGTGAACGCAAACAGGACGTCACCTGTTCATGATTATTAATGATGGGGGCTGTTCGACGTGGAGTGACGTCACCTCCTCATGATTATTAATGAGTGGGGGTGTTCTCCATGCAGAGTGACATCACCTGCTCATGATTATTAATGAGAGGCGGGTCCATGTGGAGGACGTAACCTTGACTTAAAGCTTTCGTGACTGCAGGAATTCATATTCTTTGGGTCTTTCGGTAAAGTCACGTAAATGGGTTCAAATTAATAAAAATTTAACAAACAAAAGACTACGACGTTGCGATCACAACACAAGCGGTCGTCATCAGGCGGAGAGAAAAGAAAAGAAAACGACCGCTTGTGTTGTCGCAGTTTATTTATTTATTTGTATTAATTTGAACCTATCTACGTGACTTTACCGAAAGATCCAAGGAATAGGACGTAATCTGTTCATTAATGAGGGGTGCCGGGCGACGTGGTGTGACATCATGCGCGTTACACACTGACATTCCTGGGTGATTATAGTCGGTACTAGCTTTTTTGCCCGTCCAAGGAAGGGTGTATATTGCAGTAAATCTGAAATATTCAATAAAAAATTGTTCAGCTCATGATTATTAATGAGGGGGGGGGTTGCCCCATGTGGAGTGACGTCACCCGCTAATGGTTATTGGGGAGGGGTGCGGCATGTGGAGTGACGTCACCCCCTCATGGTTATTGGAGAGGGGTGCGGTATGTCGAGTGCGCGACCTTCTTGTGAGTTAGTGTAAATTTCCACGCGGGCATGAATATTAATGAAGGGGGGGGGGCTCTTTTGCAGTGACGTCACGTGCGGATGTAGCACTGTGCTGCGTAGATTTATTTTTTACCGTCACTTTCTGTAAAGAAACGTCATATTTGAAGCGACTTTGCGTAATAAATTATTTAATTCAGCTCGACCTTCCTCTGCGTTAGTGTAAAAATCCACCCACTCATGAATATTAATGAGGGGGGGCCTCATGTGGAGTGACGTCACATTTCTGAGTGATTATAGTAGGTAACGGCAGTGTAACCTCAATTGGCTTCTTTGCAGGTATTGTTTTAGCATTGGGATGTTTGGTTGATACTGGTTATATTGTGTGGTGTTTAGCTATTGGATGAAAATGCATGCAGAACAAGGGAATAACATACAAACCCAGCACAGAAAGGCGCCAGAGTTGGGAATCAAACCACTGTGCCACCCTTCAACCAAGCTTTATTGTCTTATCACAGCAGGTTAAGACTTTACCTGGTTAATCAGGTCCTCCTAATGATTGCTTAATTTGTACCCATCTTCTCGGTTGCAGTTGTGTCCATGTTTATATATCTGGATTGCTTCATGAACAAATCTTCGATGTAAGCCAGTGGGATTGCAGAGTACCTTCGTCTTGGAAAAATGTGCCAACTTTGGTGGAACACTGCCTTACCAAAACTTACTTCACCTGAAATGGTACATTCTACAAACAAGAGGAGGGTACCCCAATGGGTTCTTCCTTATTGCCAGTGGTAGCGAATGTTTTAATGGAGAAATTTGAGACAGATGCCATCCAGGCATCCACCCTACGCCCGTCCTTGCGGAAGAGGTACGTAATGACACGTTCGTCATCTGGCCACATGGCCAGCCAGCACTAAACCAATTCTTCAACCACATCAATCTCATACACCCAGCCATCAAATTCACCATGGAAGTGGAAAAGGATGACAAGTTACCATTCCTGGATGTTTTGATCGAGAAGAGACCTGATGGCTCGTTGGGACATTCTGTCTACAGGAAAGCCACCCACACGGATGCCTATCTAAAGCCTGACTCCCACCACCGTCTAGCCCAGAAAACTTCCCTCATCAAAACACTACACCATAGAGCCCATTGCATCTCCGACCAGCACCACCTAGCAAGTGAACTGGAGCACGTACACCAAGCTCTCAAGATGAATGGATATTCTGACCATACAATCCGCAAAGCTTGTCTCCCCAGCCATGAGGAGACAACCCTCTGAGAATCCAATCAAAACCATCACCTTGCCATACATAACAAGAGTTACCAAAAAGATTTCCAAAATCTTAAACAAACACAAGATTCGTTTCAACACAGTACACAAAATCCGTCATTGATCCCATCTGTAAAGGATGTGATTCCTGACATGCAATATCCTGGTGTCTACAAACTAAGTTGTGGCTGCGGCTGCAGTTACATTGGGGAAATTAAACGACATGTCTCGGACCGTGTTCGCGAACACAAGGCAGATTTGAAACACGGCAGATCCAATACCTCTGCCGTGGCTGATCATTGTTATAATGCAGTGGGCTCGCACGATATTGTTTTTTTCCGAGACCAAGGTACTCTGCAAACCCACTGGCTATCATCAGAGATTTGTTCATGAAGCCATCCAGATATATAAACACAGACACAACTTCAACAGAGAAGATGGGTACAAATTGAGCAATCATTGGAAGGACGTGATTAATCGAACTCGGGTCGCCGGATTCGTAGCGCAGTGCACTAACCGCTACACTACCACTCCCCACGTTCACAGAGCCTAAGACCCACACAGAGACCCATAGACTCGCACAGAGACCCAGCGACTCACGCAGAGACCAGAGACACACACAGAGACCCAGACTCACACAGAAAATCACAGACTCACAAGACTCACACAGAGACCCAGAGACTCACAGAGAGACCCAGCGATTCACACAGAGACCCATCGACTCACACAGAGACCCAGACTCACACAGAGAATCACAGACTCACACAGAGACCAAGACTCACACGGAGACCCAGAGACTCACACAGAGACCCAGAAAACACGATGTGCCCCACGGTTTGTCGCGGTGCGCCACAGTCGCATCCGGGAGGTTCCTTTATTTTCCAACAAAAGAGGAGATGAATGCGGCTGCCATGGCCAGTGGGAATATGCGATGTAAGGCAGCCCACTGTTTGCCGTTGGGGGGGGCGGGGCAGGGAGCTTCCTGATGGCTGGGTGGTGGTGGTGGCGATGGTGAGAGGGGCTCTGATTCTGGACGATGTTGGCGTTCTCCAAATTGTTCCACCGCCGGTCTCCCGTGCTGCTGTGCCGGCCGTGCAGTTTTCCCAGGTTGAGTCGCAGGCAGCTGAGGCCAGCACGAGGCGCCACGGTGGCTATGAGATGTTGACGACCTCGCTTGGTAGCCAGGAGGTCGTGGGTTCGATCCCGACCCTGACGCCTAATGTATATTTGTAGTTTGCGCGTCTCTCCCCGTGGTCGCGTGGATGTTCCTCCGGGTTCTCCGGGTTTTCCCTCCACATTTAGAATCAACATGATGATACGCCACTTAATTGGGCTATAATTTGTGCTAGCCAGTTCGCTTATGAAAAATAGCGATATAGCTCAGTGGGCCTTATCTGTTCGCATACAAAAATAGTTTAGTTTATAGTTTTGGAATGCCGAGCGAAAGAATACCAACTCGACCCGCAGTGGAAGGGATGGCGCCATCTCGCGCTCCATTGAACACGGCGTCGCGTAGCTCTCCTGTGCATCAACATGTTCTCAAGTCAGCACTGTGATCTTGCAACAACAAAAACCCCACTTGCTTTCACAAGCACCTGCACTGCCTTTACAATCAAGAAACATGTTTACATGCTGCACCACGTTACTATCACACATCACGTGCTCCCTGTGTGATAATTGTTGGAATGTAGTGCATTGGGAATGTGTTTATTTTACAGCTTCTCTCTTAGTAGCGGTATAATTACTGTCAAGCCATCTATCACATCACACTGTGAGGCCGAGTTATTCTCTCCCATATAGCACTGTGATACCAATGAGTTTGAGCCACGCTTAAAATGCGACTGCTCGTAAAGGGTGAGCCGCAGTCTATCGACAGGTCGTGTGTGGGTGGAGAAAAGTGTGGGTACGTCCACCTCTTTCAAGACGTCTAAGTGAGCGTGGAAGAGTAGACAAAATACAACGTGGAGGCCCTTCGACCAGCAGCGGCGGCGTGCCTAAGCAATTGCAGGGCTGCGCTTTGTGCAGTTTCGACTGAGAAAAAAATCTGCACGTCATTAGGGTGCCCTGCCGTGTTGCTCCTGTAGGCTGAAACCTTTTTTTTGGCGTATATTCCCACGTTTGCATTGTCCGTTTATATTCGCGTGTTTCAATTATTATATCACAATTATAACTCGTCCTGTGTCGAGCTTTGTATTGTACCTGGACCTCTTTCTGGCATCTCTTGTAATATTGCTTCAGGACCCTGTTACTCGTTCTCTGCAATATTGACGTTTTTTGTGTTGTTATTGCTGTGTTCACACACCACGAATCTCCCGTGTAACGTAGCCAGGACACTGGCCGAACGGGATCATCCGTGCAACAAATAAAACAAAATGAAACTCAATCCATTACAAACATCCATTACAAACGTGCCACTGAAAACGGTTACCGGTTTCTGACTTTCAAAACCGGTCATTGATTCCGACAACGATTACCGGTTAACGAATTATTGTATCAACAATATAAATCCTCATTAACTTGATGCCTGATGATGCTGGTTGCTGTAATTACCGGCGAAACGTCACGGTACTGGAATTGTAAATGTTGCCTTGGGTTTACTCTCCAACACACAACCGGTATGTGCTGTACTAGTAACTAATTGGCACGTTTTGTTTACGTGACAACCCTTATTAATTAGCTGTCGGGTGGTATATTTGCGTGATCGAACGCAACCCCCCCCCCCCCCCTCAATTATGGATAACTAGCTTTTTTGCCCGTCCAAGGACGGCTGTATATTGCAGTAAATCTGAAATATTCAATAGAAAAATTGTTCAGCTCATGATTATTAATGAGGGGGGTTGCCCCATGTGGAGTGACGTCATGCGGGGGGGTGGGCCTCGTGTGGAGTGACATCACGCGCGGGACACACATTATGGACTCATTATAGTATAGTAAATATATATTGGTCGCGAAAGCCTCCTGCGTTTTAAACGGGCTGTTAGAGTTTATTGTACTTTCCCCGATCAGCACGGATTTGGGTTGCTACGTACGGCGCGAAAGAAGTGCAACGCCCATTACTGCCCACGCCGTCCCACGCTCACACTGGGGGACTGCATCGCTGCGCTCAGACCAAGCTGAGCACGTGCGCACAGACGCGGCGTGCGTGCGTGCGAGGCGCGGCGATTCGAGTTGACGGGCTGTAGGCGCAGCTCCCTTGTTGCCCTGGCCCCATTGTTCACGCATATTGTCGACACTTCTCGCAGGAGTTTCGTTTTTCTTGTTTAAAGCGCCGCTTTGCAGAATCGTCGACAGTGCTTCCATTTGAGCGCAGTAACCCGTGGCGCGTGGGGGAGTTGGGGGGGTACAATGCCCAGAAGTAACCGGACGAGCTCCCCTCGGTCAGGAACCACAATAAAGACAAATATTGCCGTGGGCTAGAGCCAGACCGTAATGCCACTCCCTCTATAGCACCCTTGTTAACTCCATTTAATGGCGGGCAAGTTTTAACCAGTCGGCACATGATAAAAATAAAACAATAACCACACACACACACGCTCAGCCGTTGCCAAACCCTGCACCACAGAGCCAGGGGCAATCGGTGAAAAAGATGTAAGCTCGTTTCAGTCTTGGAGTCACTCCTGAATAGCTCGGCAAATGTAACGACACGATACAGTCAAGTTTGCTTTGACAGGGTTGCGTGTGTGGTCCGGGGTTTTCAAATTTGATACAGTTGAAGCGCATTTTAATGTGGCCGTGATAAATATACCATGTCACTTTTTGGATTTCTGTTTAACACGCAGGCTTTCGCGACCAATATTGTTTGTAATATTTTTTTGTGGGGGGGGGGGGGGGGGGTTAGATCGAGTAAATATGTGGACTTTTTTAAAATTGCTCTTCTAATCAGCTTTATCATGATCTTTAATATCGAGGAGACAATCCAAATGAGACAGTGTATGGGTGCAATGGACACGTTAGAAAACAAATCACAGAGGACACGAGGAAGGGTAGAAGATGCGTGATGTCATGCACACACAGCAACATCAAATCGTACACGAACAGCATCACATGTTAAACTTTCGCAACGCACCGTGCGCAGCCGTCAACCACCACTGTATTTTGCAATTATTCATTATAATCACCTGAATGTTGTTAATATCACACGCCGGGATGATGAAAATGAGGGGCCGTGTAAAACGATGCACGAAGGCGGAGAGCGGCGTAATCTGCCTGTCTCAGAGCATGGGAAGCCGAACGCGTGTTCTCTAATCAATAATCCAATCCCCCTCTCACGCTTCATCATCCCTAATTCATGCACACACTAAGGTACCTCAGTCTATAAACACAACATTGCAACCATACGCTGTAATAAGTCGCATACACATTGTGGCATTTCAGTCAGAAATGGCATTTCAGAGTCAGAATATTTATTGATACTGGAGAAATCCGATTTAGCTCTAAAGCTATTTTTCACAGATGTCCATTTGTATGGGGTATACACATGCTCATATAAACTCACGGCCTTGTTTTAAAGCCTATTCCAGAACATGGATACCTGTCTGCCTGCATGGCATATGCGTTGGAGATGAGCTATTACCAGATCGTCCCAATGCAATTCTCATCGAGGACGAGCGTGGCGTGCTTGAAGTAACAACCCAGGATGAGCAGGCCGGCAGGGGATGAGAGGGCCACAGCTGCACACAAGAATAGTCACGTATAACAAGATAATAATGATAATTTACACTTTATAAGACGAATTTCATCCGTAGATCCCAATGCGCCCAAGACAAGAGATTACAAATATACCATTTGCAAAGTTATGTGAGCAATGAGAAAGAGCTGGGACGTTAATCCCACTCTTAGCCATTTCTTGAAGGGTGCTGAAGGTGTTGTATTCAGCTGGCGGCAGTGGTGGCACGGTAGCCTGGTATACAGGAGGTTGTGGGTTCGATCCCAACCATGACGCCTGTAAATTTGGAGTTTGCATGTTCTCCCCGTAATCGCGTGTATTTTTCACTGGGTTCTCCGGTTTTTCTGTCCACATTTCGAAACATGCGTTTAGATTATTTGGCTGCTATAAATGTCCACATGATAAGCCACTTCGTTGAGCTATCATTTGTGGCCAGGTCGCTTCTGAAAAAGAGCTACATAGCTCAATGAGCCTTACCTAGTAAAATAACAAATACACATTTTAGTTTTACATTGGATTTGGATTCAACCCCCAGCACACGCGAGGTCTGGTGAGCATGATTCAACACGGGCAACATCCAGGGTGCGCGATCGTCTGACTTCTATCACTTTAATTACATAACGTATTTACAACTTCATGCTATAAAATAGTTGCCAAATAAACTTCAACAGGTTGCTTGTCGCCATTAGATATTCAAAAGTCGCCCAAAAAAGATGCCAGAAAAAATGGCAAGTATTCCAAATAGCAGATCTCAATTAATTGCAAGAAGTTGCTATTTGAAGCACTTTATAACAAAGACAGTGGCGTTCAAGTGACATTTGTGATGACTTTGAAGCAACATCAACCTCATAATTCAGTCACAACACAGGGCTGCCACCTGTAAGTATGTTGAACTTCTTTCGCACCGTACGTAGCTAACCGTGCGGATCGTATTCTCTGCCGAGTGGGATGTCAACCCACACATTTCTAGGCTGACCTGGTTTGACCCGGACAGTCCGGGAATTGGTCTGTTTCGTTCGGATAGCATACATTTTATTACAGTGTACTGCACAGTTTTTAAAGACCTGAGCTGATTGAGGAATGTTTGGGTACCGTCATCATCAACATGATCCACGGGCAGATAGCTCGTAGGTGTTCACTGCACATTTCGTCATTTGTCTCCACTTTCCTCTGTCTCAGGCATCGTGTGTGGAGAAGGTGGAAACCCGAGCGGTGTGTGCGTGCGTGTTACATTTATCGCTGTGCCCGTGTTGCCCTTCCAAGTTCACAATCGTTTTCCTCCCACCCGTCCCCAGCCCCTCCAGCTCACCTGAACACGTGCTCACACTCACACACAAGGTGACCCGCGTGGGCCCCCCAAGCTGCGAGCCACGCGGGCACTCTCCAGCCCTGCCCACCCACACTGCCCTTGGGTTCGCACTGTGCCACGGGTCATTCAACTTGACGCCATAGAGCGTCGCCCTGTCTGCGACTCGAATCTAACAGAGGGCGGAGGGTCCTGGCCTGTAGACATAGGACAGTTCAACGGCATTAGCTCAAGCAAGCCTGACTCTGCTTTCGAGACAATGAATGTCGATACCGGCCCAGAGTGTTGGTTTCCTTCTTGAACTGTTGCCGAAATTATGCACTCCCGGAAGTCCTTGTGGCTGATGGAATGTGTTACAAAAATACTATAATTTGTTTTTAAATGTAGAGAGACAGATTTATGATTGAGGGCGCATATTGCCTGATTATTGTTACTTTAAGATGGGTCTCACACACACACACACGTGAGAAAGCATTTCCCCCCCAGTACAGAATCAGTCAAGAGAGATCTTATTCATGTGCAGGCGCTAATTACGTGTGATTCATTTATCTCGAAATGGAGCCAAAGTGAGCGGGGTTGACAACGGGGTTGTTAGAATGTTTGTAAAGTTGACCTCTATACATAAAGTACATGCAGTGAACACCTGCACACATTGCAAAAAACGTACTGTATGTTTGATTCATTGTCATCCACGGCCAACGGACGAGTGAAGGACTCACTACTAAACGATGCTTTGTTGGTATGTTACCAGGTAAGGCCCACTGAGATACGGAGATCTTTTTTTTCTCCACGCCACCGCCGTCAAATCCAGCCAGCATCTGCACACGAGCTATAAATTTTGTTATTTAAAGCTCGTTTACACGGGAGAGCCTCACAGAGACTTTTGTTTCAGGAGAACCTGCCAAGTTGTTCACAGTAGGGGGGCGGTGTTGCTGCAGTGTGTAATGCCGATTGAGTAATTAGCACGCGATGTTTCAGCATTGGGATATTTTACCAATACCGGTTACATTGAATGGAGTTTTTTTTTTAAATAGCGATGTGAGGACACCAGTGAACTAGGAGGAACCCCATGCATAAAAGAGGGAAAGAACATCCAAGCTCCACACTTAAATCTACTCTACGTTGAACTTATTTCGCAACCGTGCTAATCGGGAGTGCGATTAAAGGCAGCCAAGTCTGGAATGGAACCTGTGGGGGCTGGCGTCCACCCCACCGCCCTCGCTGGGCAGGAGGTGGGGCGTGACGTCCACCCCCTCCACTCCTCCACCGCGTCGTTCGGCTCCGACCGGCGCACTAGTGCCCTCTCTGAGGGGCACAGCTGAATCGCTGGCTCACCGCTGCACGGAGTTAGCCCACACTCACCCGTGCACACCACAGCCAAAGCTAACGAAGCGGACAGCGGCACGCTAGCGCCCGCACCTGCGCGTGATTTCCTCTTAACACGCGCACACGCTGCGGCTCCGTGATTACTCTTCTGTGCACACCACCGCTCACGCTAACGCGGCGCACAGCAATACGACCGCGCCCGCACCTGCGAGCGATCATCTCAACGAGCGCTCGTGCTGCGGCTCTGCCCTCACTCTCGCCGCGCGTCCGCCCACGCAGCCACTCCACACATAAGTCACTCACACCACACCGATGCTCTGTGCTAACTTTTATCCGCAGCGCAAATCCCGCACTACCCGGAGGGAATATTCTATGAGCAGAGCCCAGCCGACTGCTACCCAAGTCCCCACATACTCGCACGCCCTATCACGTACCTCGCAGCTGTACTCACGGCGTTGCACGGACGCTGTGAGAGTCGGAGGGAGGATGACGAAAACACCTTGCCTATCACTGCCTCGTAGCAGCACTCGCTGGCATCACACGGATGCTGCGAGCGGCTCGAGGAGGCAGGACGGCAGGGCGGGGGGGGTCTTGGCGACCGAGCTGTTGAAGAAGAGTTCTCCCTTGAATGCCTCGGGTTCCCCTTTTTATTCCCCTCACTTCAAAAACCCAGGGTCGCATTATTCCGCACGGCCAATCGTGCACCTACCTGTGATTCTCGCTCGTTTCCCCTCACTTACACAGAACGTTGCAATGGTTACTTCGCGACCTATTGTCTATGCACCTGTACTCATTCATTTCTGACTCAACCTGTTTAATCCGCTGGCGAATACACGCCCTGCTAGTGGGTACTTGGTCTGGGGGAGGTCGTGGCGCTGCGATTCCATGACCTCATAGTCTGCTCTGCTCGCTTAATATTTCACCCCAGCCCCCCTCCGCGATGTCGTGTATGACTCATTGCGGCTGGCCCGGTGAGCCTTTGTGCACCCATACAATTTTAAGCAAACAATGACATTTTCACGACGTTTGGGCCACAACACAAGTAGCCGTCCTCAGGTGAAGAAACAGGACTGTCCAGAAGACAGCGCTTGAGTGAGCGCTGTCTTCTGGACAGTCCTGTTTCTTCACCTGAGGACGGCTACTTGTGTTGTGGCCGAAACGTCGTGAGAATTTCATTGTTTGATTTTATTATTTTATTCTCATTCTACGTGACTTTACCGAAAGAACCAAAGGAGATGAATCCTTGCAGTCACGAAAGCTTTAAATCGAAATTTTAAGCAAATTTAGGGGCACCGCAATGTGACTTGTCCTGTGAGGTTCGGCCAATCTCCTGGCACCGGGAAACCGCGGGACCCTACGAATGAAAACCCGTTGTGCCAGGCGATCCCCCGCCAGGACACTACGTGTGTGCGCTGCGTGTGTGCTCAGGGTGAGGGATAGGGGGGAGTCGCGGTGCTTGCGGAATTGCTCCACGGCCGTGGCACCACAAACCAAGGAGCTTCTTCATAAGAAATGTTTTTGGGTTAGATCGCGTTATTTATAAATGTGTCGTAACCCTCCACCAGCCGACACGGCCAATCAGTAAAATAAGTGTCACGTTGACAAAAGACAAATAGTTCACTACTTTAGCCCACCGGTGTGTTGAAGAGTGAATCCACAACATTTACAATTTTTTAGTACGACGTTTCGCTGGTAATTACATCCAGCATCATCGGGCAGTTTGCCAGAAAACTGATTGGCTGTGTCGGGTGGTGGAGGGTTACAACACATAAATAACACGATCTAACCCAAAAAACTTTATTATGAATAATATTGGTCGTGAAAGCCTACGAGTTAAACGAGGAGCTTCTTGCTGTGAGATACGAGTGTTACCACTGCTCCACCCCTGCCACCAAAGGATGAATGAATGCAATCCAATTATTGAAAATGTTTATTTATTTACGTTGTAATTGTACTTGGCATTCTAGAATCCACCCTTAAGCATGTGTAGTGAGTCCAACTGAGTCGAAAAACGTTGTCTTGGGACCAACACGTTTTTATTAAACTCTTAGCACAACAAACTCCAGGTTATTAACACAACATACTTCAGTCTATTAACACAACATACTCCAGGCTATGACACAACACACTCTCGGGTGGTGACCACCCAACTAACCACGCTACGGCAGAACTAGACACGGTTCCACTATCCCGGTCCGGACCACAAGCTGGGTCCTACACCGCGTGGCTGGAGGCTTCTTCAAGCTTGACGTGGATCTCCTGCCTCTCCAACAGTCAGAACCCCGAGACCCTCACAGGGCCCCCCTTATATCGGGCTGGGCTGGGGTTGGCTCCGCCTCTCGCCCCGCCCACCTTCTCGATCTCTCTCGCCCTTGCCCGAAGGCTCTCGAGAGTTCTTCCCGGACCACGTGACTACCCATTAGCCCCCTCCACCGGTGGCCCCCCTCCAGTATCATCCGGTTACATGTCCCCAGGTCAGCCAGAGTATCATGCCCCCAACGTAACCCCAGCTGGCTGACACTCTCTCGCTCTCTCAACGGGAGCTCGCACCGCACGCTGTGCGTGTCCATCGCGCTTAGCCAGCGCTCACCCAATCCCCCACTAGGGCTGGCACTACACCCCATGTCCAGGGTGTACACACAACAGTATACATCCCGCCGTGGCCTCACAAGCCCGGCACCACACAGTGACATTCCCAGTCACGACACATGCATCAGAGAACGGGCCGTCCATAGGGGAGGGAGTGCGGGGCCCGGGGCGAATCCCCACCGTGTGGGCCCTCCGGCGCCTTCAGATTAAACCTAAATGTTGACATTGACACTGTGACGTCGAAGCGCGGAGATCCCCCCCCCCCAACGCGTGGGGCCCAGGGAGTTCAGCCCGATTGGCCGTACCCTCGGGACGATGATGATGACCCTAGGGACGGCTTTGCATACAGATTAGTACATAAGGGTTGTTCTGTGTAAAAGTCCTTGCAAAAGGTTTCTATTTGGTGTGTAAACATCTTAACACTTGTCTCATTATCAGACAGGGTAAAACCTATTCTTACTTTTTCATAAAAGTCACGTGTTAAGCATTCGCTAAATTACTACTATGAGCCAAGAATGTCTGTTTGTGTAAAACGCACGTGACGTCACCCCACATGCCGCACCCCCCCCCCCCCGTCATTAATATTCATGAGCGGGTGGATTTTTACACTCACGCAGAAGAAGGTCGAGTGGAAATATTTTTTTTCGCAAATTCACTTTAAGTTTGACAGATCTTTATTGAAAGTAAATCTAATAAATCATTCTATGCAGCAACAAAGTGGATTTGGTGTCTTTATTTATTTATTCAGCACTTGAGACAAAAGGAAAGTCTAATTTGCTTCTACATTATGGTAAAATATTAATTTATTGATGATTTTCCAGGTATTGTATCGATTTCCAATTTATTTCAACCCCAGCGACCGAAAGCAGAAGAGAATAATATGTTCAGGAGATAAGAGAATTTGAAGAAATTGAAGGTCAGTTATATACAGTGCTACAGTGACATGAAGTAAGGTGTTTTATGACATAGTTTCGTGCAAGAATCACTGCCATTAATACAATGCTAAAGTGAAATGCCGTGAAGTGTTGGATGACATACTTTCGTGCAAGATGCACTGCCATTAAATTAACACAAGATACAATTATACTCTGCTAAATTTTTCGTAAATATTACAGCTTCCGTCCTAGCACGGGAAAAGAAGCTAGTTACTATTATAATGAGCCAAGAATGTCACTCCACATGCCGCACCCCCCGTCATATTAATATTGTAGTGATTGTAGCATCACTACTGTGTACACACGCACACGTGTGACGTCACTATGCGGGGGAGCGTTGCGGGGGAGCGTCACGACCACGCGGGTCTATACACATACATGACGTCATCCCGGCTGGAGGCGGGAATGACGTCAGGGCCGGTTCTGGACTCGGGAGGCCACGAGGGTGGTGTGAGGTCGTGGTACTCTCTGTGACCCCGGCTGGACACGTGACTGGACCCCAGTGGGGGCTGGGGGCCTAGGGGGCACCTCGGGGGGCACGTGGACAGCAGGGGGGGGGGCTTCGAGAGGGTTCTCGAAGGAAGGCGTGGCCGGGGCGGGGCCCGGGCACCCCGAGGCCCATATAAGCAGCCTCCTCACGAGGTTCGAGGCTGCCCGTATCAAGAATGAAGATGCATCGTGAAGACGCCAAGAAGAGATCCGTGTGTAGGTCCCAGCCGGAGGACTCTAGGATAGCGGTAGACGTGTAAGTCCCGCCAAGACAGGAGGCTGTACCTCCCTAGAGTATCTGAGAAGTGTTTGTTAGCTAGAGTAAGTCGGTGGTCACCACCCTATGCGTAATGTAAGAGTTAACTGTTGTGTTCATTAAATAAATAAGTGTTGCCTTCCAAGAAGTGTGTGTGTGCACCTAATTCGAATCCACTACAATATTAATGAGCAGGTGGATTTTTGCACTCGCACAGAAGATCGAGTGGAAATCATTTTTTTTGCAAATTCGCTTTAAGTTTGACGTTTCTTTATTCAAAATGAATCTAATAAATAATTATACGCAGCAACAAAGTTGATTTGGTGTCTTTATTTATTTCTTCAGCACTTGAGACAAAAGGTAAGTCTAATTTATACTTTTACATTTTTACTACTGTAGTGGGTCCAACCGAGTTACAGACGTTGTTCCTTTTAGAGGCAACATTTTTATTTGTAACACCGTAACACAAAGGGGTAACTGCCCCTTTGCCAGACTACAGCGAGTTACTGCTACGGAGGGTCTCTCCCTAACTCGGGTCTCCGACCACGTGGTTGCCTCGTAAGACAGAGAGCTTCAGCTTGAGATGTTGAGCTTCCAGCTTGTAGCTGTTGAGCTTCCAGCTTGTAGAATGCAGCGACCCCGGTCCCTCCCAGGGACCCGCCTTATATCTCTCTCCGGTCGGGGCCGCTCCGCCCTCGGCCCCGCCCGCCTTCCCGAACATTCTCGTTCCCTCTCGATCCTTCTCAAGAGCTCTCTCTGGACACGTGATCACCCACGAGTCCCCCCACCTGGGGCCCCCTGTATGGACATTACGGATCACCTGTCTACGGGGTCAACCAGAGTGCCATGGCCCGGGGCAACCCTGCCCCTGGGCTGACACTCACCCCCTCCCCCTCGGGGGAGCCCCCACCACACGCTGTGCGTGGTGCCCGCACTATCCCAGTGCTCACCAAGCCCCGCTAGGGCTGGTGTCACACACAGCCACCCACACGGTGCTGTCCACGCTAGGGCTGGTGTCACACACAGCCACCCACACGGTGCTGTCCCCGCTAGGGCTGGTGTCACACACAGCCACCCACACGGTGCTGTCCCCGCTAGGGCTGGTACTACACACAGCCACCCACACGGTGCTGTCCCCGCTAGGGCTGGTGTCACACACAGCCACCCACACGGTGCTGTCCCCGCTAGGGCTGGTGTCACACACAGCCACCCACACGGTGCTGTCCACGCTAGGGCTGGTGTCACACACAGCCACCCACACGGTGCTGTCAACGCTAGGGCTGGTGTCACACACAGCCACCCACACGGTGCTGTCCCCGCTAGGGCTGGTGTCACACACAGCCACCCACACGGTGCTGTCCCCGCTAGGGCTGGTACTACACACAGCCACCCACACGGTGCTGTCCCCGCTAGGGCTGGTGTTACACACAGCCACCCACACGGTGCTGTCAACGCTAGGGCTGGTGTCACACACAGCCACCCACACGGTGCTGTCCCCGCTAGGGCTGGTGTCACACACAGCCACCCACACGGTGCTGTCAACGCTAGGGCTGGTGTCACACACAGCCACCCACACGGTGCTGTCCCCGCTAGGGCTGGTGTCACACACAGCCACCCACACGGTGCTGTCCCCGCTAGGGCTGGTACTACACACAGCCACCCACACGGTGCTGTCCCCGCTAGGGCTGGTGTTACACACAGCCACCCACACGGTGCTGTCAACGCTAGGGCTGGTGTCACACACAGCCACCCACACGGTGCTGTCCCCGCTAGGGCTGGTGTCACACACAGCCACCCACACGGTGCTGTCCCCGCTAGGGCTGGTACTACACACAGCCACCCACACGGTGCTGTCCCCGCTAGGGCTGGTGTCACACACAGCCACCCACACGGTGCTGTCCCCGCTAGGGCTGGTGTCACACACAGCCACCCACACGGTGCTGTCCACGCTAGGGCTGGTGTCACACACAGCCACCCACACGGTGCTGTCCCCGCTAGGGCTGGTGTCACACACAGCCACCCACATGGTGCTGTCCACGCTAGGGCTGGTGTTACACACAGCCACCCACACGGTGCTGTCCCCGCTAGGGCTGGTGTCACACACAGCCACCCACACGGTGCTGTCCACGCTAGGGCTGGTGTCACACACAGCCACCCACACGGTGCTGTCCACGATGTAGGAACATCGAACGGCACGACCCTTCCGGGCCGGCACCATACAGTGACATCCCTGTTGTCATCCCTGATGTCACTACACTATAATGAGCCAAGATTGTCTGTTTGTGTGTAACGTGCGTGACGTCACTCCACATGCCGCACCCCCCGTCATTAATATTCATGAGCGGGTGGATTTTTACACTCACGCAGAATGTAAAAAAATAAATATTTCCGCTCGACCTTCTGCGTGAGTGTAAAAATCCACCCGCTCATGAATATTAATGATGGGGGGGGGTGCAGCATGTGGAGTGACATCAAGCGCGTTACACACAGACATTCTTGGCTCATTATAGTATGGTAAAATATACATTTATCGGTGATTTTCTAGATATTGTATCGAATTCCAATTTATTTCAACCCCAGCGACTGAAAGCAGAAGAGAATAATATGTTCAGGAGATAAGAGAATTTGAAGAAATTGAAGGTCAGTTATATACAGTGCTACAGTGACATGAAGTGAGGTGTTTTATGACATAGTTTCGTGCAAGAACCGCTACCATTAATACAGTGCTACAGTGAAATGCCGTGAAGTGTTGGATGACATACTTTCGTGCAAGATTCACTGCCATTAAATTAACACGAGATACAATTATACTCTGCTCAATTATTTCGTAAATATTACAGCTTCCGTCCCAGGACGGGCAAAACCAGCTTGTAAGTACATGACTGGCATTGCCAAGTTCCCATGGTGCTCGATCAAACTGGCCGCGAGCGAGTCACGCAGCAGCTCATGTGGGGCCGAGCTCCACGCAGAGTCGTTTCGGTCTGCCATCAAGCCCTCGAGTAGCCGAAGATATTTTACGCTCGAACATTAAGGCCGCATTCGTCATTGGCACGAGTTATCGGTGGAATCCGCAACAGTGTTCAGAGTTCTTGCAGCGCCGTGAACGCGGTGTGGCCCCTCCTAGGAACGGAGCGAGGTGCTCTGTGAACCGGGCCCCGTTTTTTTGATGCGCACAATCGCGCGTCGTGAAATGGGCGTAGTGAAGCGTGCACGGAGAGGATGAAGAGCCGGGGGTGGTGGTGGTGGTGGAGGGTGTGATGTCATCTGAATGGCTGAATGGGGGATAAAGAGATCGCCAGGACAATCTGGCCTCTGTGCCTTGGGGAAGAGGGTTTTTATTATTATTATAAGAGTGCAGTGCGCCTCTGTGTATGCGTCGCTCGGGGGGAGGTGGTGGCGCTCCTATTTAGGACAAGAGCTTTGAAAACCCAAAGTCTCCCCCTGTGTGTGCCACAGGGGTTGTGCGTGGGATACTGCGAGACGCGCCATCGTGGCCAAGGAGGTCTTCAAAAAGAGGAGAGAGCTCCTGCCATCCGCGCCGAAGTGAAGAGTTTGCATGCGCTGTACTCGGCTACCTGCCACATGCCGAGTCATCGTTTATACAAATAAATCATCTTATTATGCTTATTTATCCAGGAAAATTGGAAGGTGAACACAGACGCACAAATGGAAAATTAAAACCTCTCCAGTAGTAGTGTGCGACTGTGGTGATCCAGAACAGACCGCGCAACGTGTAACGACGCAAAGCCCCGATCCAGAAACCAAGACATCGCAGCGATGATCACAACTCCGCTGCGCCTGACGCGGCTGTCTGTGCTTCTCCACCTGGATGTGACATTGCAGTCGGTGCTCTGCGTCTACATCAGCAGCCATACGACAAGAAGATCGGGGAAAACTTGACTGAGTCTCAAGACGTTTCAGGAAGGTCTTGCCAAGTGTTTGTTATGCAGCAGTGTGCAATGATTGCTATGGAGAGACAAATGTTAGGGAGACATCGATTTCGTTGGAAGGTTCTCATCATTGCATCCCTAAAACTCAAGGAAGTAGCTGTCGCTAAGCGACGCCCCCCCCCACCCTCGTGTCCCCCCCTCGCCTCCCATCCCCCACGTCCCTCCACCCAACACCCTGTCGTGTGCTCCCCCCCACCCTCGCCTCCCCCCCACTCCCCGGTCGTGTGCCCCCCCCCACCCTCGTGTCCCCCCTCGCCTCCCCCACACCCTTTCCTACCCCCCCCCCCATCTACCCGCGCTCGTGCCCCCCTGCCTTCCACACCCCCCCTCGATCCGAGCCCCCCCCTCGCCCCCCCCACACCCTTTCCTAAGCCCCCCACCCCCCGCTGCGTGCGCCCCCCAATCCCCCCCCCCCGCACGCGGGGCTCCTTGCCCTTGGCACCACGCGCCGGACGCGAAGTACAACAACAGGACAACAGGGCCGCCATCACCTTCAACTTAACGCCCTGAATCTGCCCCTCGGCGCTCTCAAGATGTTGACGAGAGAGAGAGAGGACGAGAGGGGGTGGGGAGATTGAGATCGCGCGGTATTTGTTGGGGTCGTCTTGTAGCGCGCCACCTTCATGGCGAGGGCGCTCGAGAGCAGTTTTCCCATTCAAGAGGGACGACGGATGGATGTAAATGTTGAATGCGTGCGGGCAATGAAGTTCCCCACAAGATGCAGGGCAAATGCGGAGCGGGTGGGCCATCGGCACCATCGCCAGGGGAAGCGCAGAGCGTGAGGGACGAGGCGAGGCCTTCACTTTCAGAGATTGGCAGGAAATGTAATTGCTCGTGAGAGGGTGCGGGTGAATGGTGGTATCACACGGCTGGATGTGAGTGTTGAAGTTGTGGCCAGCTGATGAAAAGCGAGGGAGTTAAACCCATTATTTATAATTGCAATCTGATGAGAGAGACAACTGCCATTGAGCAAAACCCTTGGCGATCCTGATAATCACAAGTTCCCCACAACATGCAAGTTTTACCTTCACTGATCTTCATAATCACAAGTTCCCCACAACATGCAAGCTTTACCTTCACTGATCCTGATAATCACAAGTTCCTCACAACATGCACGTTTTACCTTCACTGATCCTCATAATCACAAGTTCCACACAACATGCAAGTTTTACCTTCACTGATCCTGATAATCACAAGTTCCTCACAACATGCAAGTTTTACCTTCACTGATCCTCATGGTTCTCCAGAAAAGTTTGGGATTCTTTTTTTGAATCCATGAGGGTATCTTGACAAGAACGGAATTTGGTCTGCCAGATTAATGTTGTGCAGCGGTTCCTTTGAACTCTGTAGGTGGTCCAGTCTGAGTCCAAACCAGCTTGCTTAGCGAGTTTCCAAGCTGCGTTTCTGGAGCAAAAGAGCTGGACTATGTCGTGGTTGAACCAAGGGGTTTGATTTCCCCGGACTCTCAACTTGTTTTTTAATGCTGCTCTACAGAAATGTATTCTGGAAGACCAAGCAATTTGTGTCCAATATGGAAATCTTATAGACATAAGGTAGGTCTGAATTAGCGATTTTTCTTATTTCATATGGCTGATGTAGATGCGGAGAAACAACTACCATTTCACATTCAGAATTAGCGATGTTCTGGCTAAAGACCTGATGGTCAGAGGATTTAAAAGAGCATTTAAATATAATATTGTGTAGACCTTTACGCAGTCACCACCATGCCACTTAATCAAATTTGTTTTATTTTACCAAACTATAAACGTTTTTGTTATTTTGGCAGGTAAGGCCCCACTGAGCTATGTCGCTCTCTTTCAGAAGCGGCCTGGCCACAAATGATAGCCCAACGAAGTGGCTCATCGCGTGGAAATGTATAGCAGCCATTTACTCGAAACGCGTGGTGTTGATTCTAATTGTGGAGGGAAAACCCGGAGAAAAATCCACGCGACCAGGCAGAGAGAGAGAGAGACACGCAATCCAATTAATTATACAGCAGGCGTGAGGGTCGGGATCGAAGCCACAGGCCTCCTGTATCACGGGCGAGGTGGTGAGCATCTCGCCACCGCGGCGCCCAACTTCTCCTGCGTGCCAGCGCCGTCTCAGCGAGAGCGCGAGAAAAGGATCCAACTGCGCCAGCCTCCCGGGATCTGCCCAGTCACGCTCGTGGCAGAGCGCTCCCTCTCTCGCTGCTGCATCAGCTTCTGTGTCAGCATTGGCACGCAACTCTCTCACACACACACACCAGGGATAATAGCACACACCCACCAAGCTAACAAGACAAAGACCCCCGGTATAGCCTGAACAGACTGTTGGGGAAAGTGCTGTTAGCGAGTAGCACCTGTGAAGGTCAGCACGGCACACGAGGGGGTGGGTGGCCAGCGCCACACCCGACCGCCTTTGTCTCCCCAGTGGCGATGTTTACAAACCGCACTAGGTACTCATTTGAGGATGAGTCGACCTAGGGGAGGCCCATGACTGGTTTGGATAATCGGGACTCGAACTCGGGTCGCTGGATTCGTAGCACAGCATAGCGCTAACTGCTACGCCACCGCTCCCCATACCAAGCTAACCGCACACACACCAAGCTAGCCGCACACACACACCAAGCTAACCACACACACACCAAGCTAACCACACACACACCAAGCTAACCACACACACACCAAGCTAACCACACACACACCAAGCTAACCACACACACACACAAAGCTAACAACACACACACTAAGCTAACCACACACACACACCAAGCTAACTGCACACACACCAAGCTAATCACACACACACCAAGCTAAGCACACACACACCAAGCTCAGCACACACACACCAAGCTCAGCACACACACACCATGCTAACCACACATACACACCAAGCTAACTGTACACACACACCAAGCGAACCACACACACGCCAAGCTAACTGCACACACACACCAAACCAACCACACACATACACCAAGCTAAACGCACACACTCACCAAGCTAAACGCACACACACCAAGCTAACCACACACACACCATGCTAACCACACACACACACCAAGCTAAACGCACACACACACCAAGCTAACCACACACACCAAGCTAACCACACACACACACATGAAGCTAACCACACACACACATGAAGTTAACCACACACACACACACCAAGCGAACCGCACACACACCAAGCTAACCACACACACACCAAGATAACCGAAAACACACCAATCTAACCACACACACACATAAAGCTAACCACACACAAACCCCAAGATAACCGCACACACACCAAGCTAACAACACACACACTAAGCTAACCACACACACACACCAAGCTAACTGCACACACACCAAGCTCACCGCACACACACATCAAGCTAACCACACACACATCAAGCAAACCACACACACACACTAAGCTAACCACACACACACACCAAGCTAACCACACACACACCAAGCTAACCACACACACACCATGCTAACCACACACACCAAGCTAACCGCACACACACCAAGCTCACCGCACACACACCAAGATAACCGCACACATACCAAGATAACCATACACACACACACACCAAGCTAACTGCACACACACCAAGCTAACCACACACACACCAAGCTAAGCACACACACACCAAGCTAACCACACACACACCAAGCTAACCACACACACACCAAGCTAACCACACACACACACCAAGCTAACCACACACACACCAAACTAAGCACACACACACACCAAGCTAACCACACACACACCAAGCTAACCACACACACACACCAAGCTAACCACACACACACACCAAGCTAACCACACACACACCAAGCTAAGCACACACACACCAAGCTAACCACACACACCAAGCTAACCACACACACACACCAAGCTAACCACACACACACACCAAGCTAACCACACACACACCAAGCTAAGCACACACACACCAAGCTAACCACACACACACCATGCTAACCACACACACACCAAGCTAACCGCACACACACCAAGCGAACCACACACACACCAAGCTAAGCACACACACACCAAGCTAACCACACACACACCAAGCTAATCACACACACACCAAGCTAACCACGCACACACACACCAAGCTAACCGCACACACACACCAAGCCAACCACACACACACACCAAGCTAACCACACACACACACCAAGCTAACCACACACACAAACACCAATCTAACCACACACACATCAAACAAACTTAGTAAAATTTGGAAATGTCAACACGCAATTAACGCCTGGCCTGGTTGATTACGTTCTTCCAAAGATTGCCAAATTAGAAGTTAGGTGTGAAATTTGAGAGAGAGACAAGACACAGACACGGAGACACAAAGACAGACACAAGCAGAGAGAGACAACACAGAGACACAGAGAGAGAAAACTAATTTAAAACCTCCCCGTAGAGGTGGTTCAAACTTGATTTGGCGCTTTCGTGACTGCAGGAATTACTCTTTGGTTCTTTCGGTAAAGTCACGTAGAAAGAGAAAATAATAAATTAAATAATAGCATGCGACGTTTCGATTGCAACACAAGCAATCATAATCAGGTACAAATGAAAGAGAAAACAAACCTAGTAAACTTAGAAATATAATGCAATGCAACACAGATAGTCGGCTAACATAACAGTCAACACCCTACCTGGTTGATTACGTTCTTCCAAAGATTGCTTTTTATTTTTCTACCTACGTGACTTTACCGAAAGACCAAAGAGTAACTAATAGGACAGCATGAATACTTTTTGGTTCTTTCGGTAAAGTCACGTAGGCAGAAAAATAAAATACAAAAAAACATTTCATGACGTTTCAATCGCAACACAAGCGGTCGTCCTCAGGCGGAAAAAATAATCCAGCAGTGGAACTGCTGAACCAGGAAGAACACAGCGAGAGAGCCGCTACAACAAGAGGTTATATATGTGAGGAAGGGCAAGAAACCTATTAGTAACATCAGGAGGGACGAGCGCTCTGATCTCGCTCAATTGAAAAAGAGAGATGTAATTGTCATCATTTCAGCCGACAAGGGCAATGCCACGGTCATCATTGATAAAACCACATACAACAACAAAATCCAGGAGCTTCCTAATGATGGCAGTTATACCAAAATCAACAAAGACCATACCAACCGCCTGGCTACCAGAAACAACAATATAATCACTAATTTGACTTATCTAATCGAACCGACCAAGCAGCTCTCTCTAAAACGTTTGGCTGCTAGACCACCCAGATTTTATGGCCTTCCAAAAATCCATAAAGGTACTCCACTCCGTCCTATCGTTTCCACCATCAACTCACCTACCTACAAAGTGGCCCGATTTCTGTCTGAGACCCTGCTTCCATTCACGGGCAAGACCACCTCAGCAGTACTTAGCTCACGTGATTTCTCCAATCAAGGACATTTCACTGTCTCCAGATGATTTGCTTGTCAGCTTCGATGTAGTCTCTCTGTTCACCAAGGTACCAATCATATTCTTAGTTTTTTCGGTAAAGTCACGTTGAAGAGAAACAACAAAATAACAAAATATATATAAAACAATAAAGACTTGGTCCAACAGGGACTGAATCCTGATGTACCAACTTTGGTGAGGCACTGCCTTACTTCATCTGGAATGGTACATTCTACAAACAAAATGAAGGTAATCCTATGGGTTATCCCTTATCATCAGTGGTAGCGAATGTTTTCATGGAGAAATTTGAAACATATGCCATCCTGACATCCACCCTACGTCCTTCCCTGTGGAAGAGATACGTAGATGACACTTTCATCATCTGGCCACATGGCCAGCCAGCACTGAACCAATTTTCAACCACATCAATTCCATACACCCATCCATCAAATTCACCATGGAAGTGGAAAATGATGGATGTTTTGATCGAGAAGAAGCCTGATGGCTCATTGGGACATTCTGCCTACAGGAAAGCCACCGACATATAATCCTATCTAAAGCCTGATTCCCACCACCATCCGGCCCAGAAGAACTCCCTCATCAAAACACTACACCATAGGGCACGTTGCATCTCCGACCAGTAACACCTATCCAGTGAGCTGGAGCACGTACACCAAGCCCTCAAGTTGAATGGATATTCAAACCACACAATCTGCAAAGCTGTATCCCCAACCATGGGGAGACAACCATCTGAGGACCCAATCAAAAGCATCACCTTGCCATACATAGCAGGTGTTACAAAAAATATTTCCAAAATCTTAAACAAACACAAGATCCAGGTCCGATTCAATACAGTACAAAAAAATCCGTGATTTGATCCCATCTGTGAAGGATGTCATTCCTGACATGCAATATCCTGGTGTCTACAAACTAAGTTGTGTCTGCGGCAGCAGTTACATTGGGGAAACGAAACGACATGTCTCGGACTGTGTTCGTGAACACAAGTCAGATTTGAAAGATGGCAGAACCAAAACCTCTGCCATGGCTGATCATTGTTATAACGCTGTGGGCTCACATGGTATTGTTTTTTTCCGAGACCAAGGTACTCTGCAAACCTTCAGGCGACCATCAAAGATTTGTCCATGAAGCCATCCAGATATATAAACACAGAGACAATTTCAACAGAGATGGGTATAAGCTGAGCAATCATTGGAAGGACGTTATTAACCAAGCAAAGTCGGAACTTGCTGTCGTGCTTCTATTCTTCCCTGACGTTTGGCTATCATCTCTGACTCTCTGAGTTGCATTGCCCTGTTGGGTGCCTCTGCATTAACGGGCTGGGGTCTCACTAACATGGTCACCTCTGCTCCCTTAGACTCAATGTATCGATGGTTCTGGCTGTGTGATGGGCTTTGTGTCTCACTTGCACGACCACCATTGTGGTGGTTCTCTTGCGTTGACGCGCTTGCCTCACAGTGCAGTTGGCAGCGCCACAGCTTGTGTTACACATAGACGTGACATTAGCTTGCTAATCCCCCTAATCTCTCTGCCTAATCTCTCCCATCAACATAGTGCTCATCTACCATTAACACTGCTGTTGTGCGCATATGCGATGATACTCTTACGTGGCGACGGAAGCTCATTTCATGCTAATCTCCCCCATTAACACAACTGACATGCTTGCGTGCGGGGATGGAATTCCTTTCCAGCTCAGACCCCGTCTGCTTGCCCTTCGCCACGTATATAACCTCTTGTTGTATCAGCTCTCTTGCTGTGTTCTTCCTGGTTCAGCAGTTCCACTGCTGGATTATGTTTTACACCTGAGGACGACCGCTTGTGTTGCGATCGAAACGTCATGATATATTATTTCTTTTATTTTTCTACCTACGTGACTTTACCAAAAGAACCAAAGAGTATGGATTCCTGCAGTCACGAAAGCTTCAAATCAAGATAGGACAGCATGAAGTCACCACAACGCTTGTGCCTGAAGAGGTGATCTTTGAGACCATCACCCTCAGTGTGGAAGGCTCGCAGCTGGCACGTCATGCCAGGTTTTTCATCATTGTATGCTTGATGTTGACGTAGAGCAGTGTTCTTTACTCATTTTGAGAGGGGGCACTTTCGCTGATAAGACATCAATCAATGTGTGAGGGCCGCCACACATATGTAATGTGAGAGCACACCGATGGGCAATGGAGGGCTGCATAGGCACTGCTGCATCGGTCATAGCCAATCAAGGCTACGGGTTCCATCTCGGCCAAAGATCATGGGCGAAGCTCATGGGTACATGCGGGAACCATCGGAAAGGTTCTGAGGGGGGCGTGGTTAGAGGCGGGGCTTCGCTCCACCGAGGGGGATATAAGGAGAGGCAAGAGGAGGTCTCGGGGTCGGTGTGGAAGCCTGGGTCCGGACTGCATCTCCACCATCTCGTCACGCCACCGGCCTTGTGGCAGCCTCGAGGGCCGAAGCTCTCCCCACTCCCTGTGCGCCGTCGACCAGCGGTGCGCGGGAAAGCGAGGGAAGCCACGCGGGAACGGAGGAGCAGTGAGCACGTGCATGCGGCGAAGGGAGAGAGGGTGACCATATAGAAGGGAGTGCGGAGCCGAGCAGTCATCACTAAATAAAGGACGCAAGTGTCAATCTGTCGTGGAAGTTGTTTATTACAACTGGAGTCAGAAGCGGTTCTTTTTGAGACAACACTACAGAGTGCGAAGATGTGCAAACATCTCCACTTGTGGCATCTTCCGACGACGTCGACTCAGTCGCCCAGGACCTGCCGACCCCGGGTTCCGTGGACACGGTTACTGGAACCTCGGCTGGTGTGGTCATTACGCCAGAAATGGACGGTGCGGGGGCGCCATCCTCGTCTCTGCGTGCGGACGACGGCTGGCAGCGCATTACGGAGCAGCTGGACTCGCTCCGCACTGTTCTTCTCCAGCTGGTGATGCTGGTCGCATCGTCTGCGGTGACGGAATGGCCACAAGATGTGGCGCCGAGGGGCGACGAGCAGAGGCCCTTTCAGGGGATCTCGAAGGGTCCCCCCTTGGGATTGACCGTCGCCATTGCGGTCGCAGGAGGGCTGTCCGCCATTACGCACGCGGTGGATGCCACACGGCACGAGGCCGCCATCTTGGGCATGGCCGTTAAGATGAGGTCGGTGCCCGCCATTTCTGTGGAGCCACGTGGCGATTCGCCATGCGGGGCTGCCGCTGCAGAATGCAGTGGATAGGGTCGCATCCACTGTCTTCCTCACATCAAGGAATTCGTCGCAGTGGGCGGCGACTGGAGCGCTTTCACATGGCGGTTTGAGTCGGCATTCCATTCGGTGGAAGAGGCCTTGGGTGCGTTACCTACCGTGCTCGATGACCAGCCACTGGCGGTGTTCCGCTCCATTCCTCCGGACAAGAAGAAGACTTTGAAGGACGTGTATGCCGAGATAGCTGAGGTTTATGAGCCGCCTTAGAATACCCAGCGGAAATTCACGCAGCGTAAGCGTGGCTGCTTATCCCGACGCCAAGCCTGAAATACTCGAACCTCTCATCTTGGGTAAAATGCTGGAGTTAGCAAAGGACATGGGGGTTTCGCTGCCTGTGTGCAGTTACGAGCCACTGACGTCCCGGTGGGCCACCAAGTGCCTCAACGCGCAAGACAACTTACAGCGTTGGGCCCAAATGGCTGCTTGGACGGGGGACCCGGCTCGTGATGGTGAGCCTAAAGGATGGTCGTCATTGAAGGTCGTCCACGTCCCGGACGACACGGGGGACAGGGATCTGGCAGCCGCCGTTCCTCGTTGGGACCCGCGGTGGGGGGCTGAGTCATGCAGCCGGGAGTCCTACGGTTCGCGCAGGGGCGACGAGGGGGCTGCTCGGCAGGCTGCTGTGACGTGCTTCAAGTGTGGCCGCTTGGACCACTTAACCACGGGATAGCCGGAATCACACTCGTCCTCCGACGCTTCCCGCAGCTCCAGCTCCAACTCCTCCATCGGCTGATCGCAACTCTAGGCAGGCGAGTCGGTATGCATCAGACACCCAGCCTCAATTGCCACCTGAGGCAATTCTTGACGTGCATACAATTTCACTGCATCGCGATTCCGATACTGTTGTCGGGGATTGGCCGCTCTCGATAACGCAATGGAGAAAGCTAGCGCGCCGCGTCGTGGCTGCAGCGGCGGGATCTTCGACAGTGACCGGCTCCATACAGGGTGTCGATTTTCGGGTTCTAGTAGACACTCGCGCATCCACCACTATTATCTCCGATGTGATGCATGCATCACTGCCAATGGGGGAAGTATGGGCATCATCGGTCAGGTGGATGCCCATATTGCTATTGGCAACGTCGCTGTGTCAGGCCCGGTCTTGATTTCCAGATCGTTAGCGGTGCCCTGCTTGTTGGGCACTGATTTTCTCAGAATGCCTGTTAAAATCCTCGTCGATCAAGGATGTCTGGAGTTGCCCGCAGGACGTAAATTGTTTTTTCTGCCGTCCCCGCTCTGTCGTTCGCCGCCGTGCGCTGCCATTCAGGCGCTGGCGGATGTTACGGTCGAAATCCCTCCGGATGCTCGTTCCATTACGGTATCGAAAAGGGTTCTGCGGCATGGATACGGAGGCGGGAATACTCTTGATCCCCTTGAACACCGCTACCAAGGGTCTTTCCCTTGTGGGCGCGCAAACGATTGTCCGTTCCCGGCAGGCCCCCTTTTTGCAGGTGCTAAATGGGGGTCCGGAAAGGGTTTTGTTTCCTGCTGGTACGATACTGGCTCATGCCACTACTCCTGTCGGTTGGTGGGTGCAACTCATCTGGGCTCGTTGTCGGACATTCGCTGGATTTTCGAGCAATGCCGTGAGAATTTATCATTGGCCGCTGATCGACGCGGGGAGCTGCGTGTGCTGCTGACCGAATTTGCTGACGTCTTTAGCAAGGATGATTTTGATTTGGGTCGCACGTCGCGTCTGTCCCACCACATTGATACGCCAGCCCTATTTGGCAGAATTTCCACCGGTCGAGCCCCATGGAAAAAGGTCAGGTGCAGAGCGCAGTGGATGAGATGCTGGCCGCTGACATAATTGCTCTGTCTAAGAGCCTGTGGGGAGCGCCAGTTGTTCTTGTCAAAAATAATGGCAATCTCAGATTCTGTGTCGATTTTCGCAAACTTAATAAGGTGTCCGTGGCCGATGCATACCCTCTGCCATGGATGGATGACTCCCTCGATGCGCTGTCAGGAGCGCGGTATTTTTCGACTCTCGACTTGTCTTCCAGGTTTTGGCAGTTGCCCCTGGATGACTCTTCGAAGCCGAAAACCGCGTTCCACATGCCTCAAGGACTTTTTCAATTCAACCATCTTCTCATGGGACTAAATTCCACTCCCACCACATTCCAACGCTTGATGAAGCTCGTTTTGGCGGGATTGCAATGGGACACGTGCCTCATATATTTCGATGATATTATTGTGTTCAATTGCACATTTGAGGAACACCGTTGATGGTTGCGGGCCGTTTTTGACAGGATGCGCTCTGCTAACCTCAAATTTAAACCAAAAAAATGTCATCTTTTGCAACGTTCCGTGCGTTACTTGGGACACATTGTGGGCTCCGACGGTATCGCTATGGACCCTGACAAGACATCTTGTGTTCGTGACTGGCCGACATCCACTTGCGTTGGGGACGTACGAAGTATTGTCGGGTTCGCGTCATACTACCGTAGGTTCGTTCCACATTTTGCCACGATCGCTAAACCTCTGCACGTACTCACTGCTAAAAATCAGAGATTTAAATGGGGGCCCGAGGAGGAGGCCGTATTCGTGGCCCGTCGCGATCGCTTGGCGGCTGCGCCGACGCTAGAGTACCCTGATTTTTCCTTGCCGTTTATATTGGACACCGATGCCAGCGATACGGGAATTGACGCCGTCTTGTCCCAATCCAAGAACGGTGTAGAAAAAGTTTTTGCGTATGGCAGCCGTGTCCTGTCGCCGGCAGAGAGTCGCTACTGTGTGACGCGAAGGGAACTGTTGGCAATCGTCCACTTTGTGCGTCAGTATCGGCCTTACGTTATGGCATAAAATTTGTCGTGCGCACTGACCATGTAGCTCTCCAATACTCCTTGAAAATTGAGCAACCATCTGGCCAGCTGTCTTGCTGGCTTGAGACCTTACAGGAGTTCTCCTTCGACGTAATTTACCGTAAGGGCTCTCAGTACAGTAATGCGGACGCACTCTCTAGATTGCCACACAGGTCCCTTTGCTCATGTTCGTCGGGCACCAATCGATGCACACTGGTCCCTCCGCCTCCTCGACCTGTCATGTCCGCAGTGGTTGATCCCGTGGTGCATGCCAGTCCGGGGCCGACTGACGGCGTCTTGCACCTTCCGCGCTCGGTATGGGTGCGCGAGCAACTGCTGGATGACTCCTTGGTTTCCTTGCGGTGTCGTGGTGATCGCTCGCCCGACTCCGCTGTGTCGGGCGACGCAGGACAAGTGGCGTTCCAGGACAGCCTTTTGATGTGGAGGGAGGATTTGGTTGGCCGATGGCGTGTTGTGGTCCCTGTTGCACTCCGGCATGAATTGGTTCGAGTGTTGCATGCCGAGAAGTTGTTGCACCTGGGCGTGCAGAAAACCTTGCTCACGATGCAAAGGAATTACTTTTGGCCTGGCATGACGGCCGAAATCTCTAACGTCATCCGTGGCTGTCCCGACTGCGCTCAACGGAAACCGCCGCGGCAAAAATATATTCCGCCCTTGCGGTCTATTTCGGATACACGAATTAACGAGCTTGTCGCCCTTGATATCCTGGGCCCATTTCCACCTACCCCCCGGGGTAATAAATTCCTTTTGGTGGGGGTGGAATATTTTTCCCAATGGCCAATGGCATGGCCGTTGCCGGATCAATCGGCGTCTTCCATCACCGAGGCGTTTTTGAATGGTTACGTTATGGACAAAGGTGCCCCGGAACAATTGCTCACAGATCAAGGTCGGAATTTCTCATCCAAATCACTGCGCGATGTTTGTTATGTGTTGGGCACTAAAAGATCAGGACGTCGCCCTACCATCCGCAGACTGATGGGATGGTCGAGCGACTAAAGCGTACCTTGACCGCCATGCTCTGCCACACTGTCAGTGAGAAACAGGCCGATTGGGACTTGCATATGCCCGGCGTGATCTCCGCCTATTGGATGGCCCCACACGCTTCCACCGGATACTGCCGTTTTTTCTCATTTATGTATGTGCCGTCCATTAGTGCGCAGTTGGGGACACCCATGAAGGGCCCAACCACGTCCGGGACTCCATACGCCGTATTATTGAGACGCAGGAGGCGGCTCGAATTAGTACGTTCAATTTTACGCATTGGTATTGTTCTCATTCTCGGCGGGTTCTGCGGTACTGCTCTCCCATTATCTGGCTTAACCCTCTTCCTAGCCGGAACGGCTAGTTAATTTTTTATCCAGGGGAGAGGGGGGGTGATGTAATGAGAGAGCACACCGATGGGCGACGGAGGGCTGCATAGGCACTGCTGCATCGGTCATAGCCAATCAGGGCTACGGGTTCCATCTGGGCCAAAGATCATGGGCGAAGCTCATGGGTACATGCGGGAACCATCGGGAAGGTTCTGAGGGGGCGTGGTTAGAGGCGGGGCTTTGCTCCGCCGAGGGGGATATAAGGAGAGGCAAGGGGAGGTCTCGGGGTCGGTGTGGAAGCCTGGGTCTGGACTGCATCTCCACCATCTTGTCACGCAACCGACCACGTGGCAGCCTCGAGGGCCGAAGCTCTCCCAACTCCCGGCACGTCGTCGACCAGCGGTGCGCGGGAAAGCGAGAGCGAGGGAAGCCGCGCGGGAACGGAGGAGCAGTGAGCGCGTGCATGTGGCGAGAGGGAGAGAGGGTGACCATACAGAAGGGAGTGCGGAGCCGAGCAGTGATCACTAAATTAAGGACGCAAGTCTCAATCTGTCGTGGAAGTCGTTTATTACACATATGAAACCATTGTTGGGTTTGACAGCACCACGATGATGATGTGGGAGTGTTTTCACTCGTTTTGTGTATTGTGGGGAGGCCGCAAGTCAGGAATCGCACTAAAGGCCACCAGGGGCCGCCAATGGCCTGCGGGGCTTTCGAATGAAGAACACGCACGTAGAGCAACAACTATAGTTTTACACTGAGGTGACCGAGCCAGCTCATGTCGTCGGCAGTAGTGGAGAGTATATCCGTGGATGCCTTCTTAGTATTTGTAAATCGGGCATTGTTGAGTCGTTATCTGTTGTTTTCCTGCTCTGGGTGACCACATTCGCACGCCTAATTTTTAGAAATTGCCCAAATTGCACTTCAATTATCCGCATCTGGCACGGTTTGCGCGGACGCGGTTTGGCGGTACCCGTGTGGATCCATTGTCTGGAACTAAGCGGTGCATTCGAGTCTGCATTCGAGTCTGCAGGTGGCAAGTAAATGTTTTTGTACCGCACCTCGCCGCTATTTGTTTAATTTGTCAAATAGCTGAGCGGAGTGAGGAGCCCTTGTGCACCACACGGTCGCTGTAGATCAGGCGCGGGTTTACGGAGTGCAATCCATAGGGAAAATTAGTAAACCATTTTTGTCAATTTGTTTGCGTTTCTCCCTTGTGATGGGGCTTTGTCGGATGAGCGTTGAGATTTGTCTGAATCGGTATGTAATATGGTAGGCATTGATATAGGGGGTTGACAGGTATGTGCAAGGGACACGTTAAGCCAGTGGTGGTTATTCTCAACCTTGTTTGGCTACTGCTGTTACCCCCGTTGTTGGATTTTGTTTCAACCGAGTAACCCCCCCCCCCCCCCCCTCTTGCCTGACCCCAACACGGTTCTCAATAAATGTACGAATAATGAACCTCAATGTTAACAAATTGTCCATCTTGTGAGGTTTCCTAACTAGCGAGTAACTGCAAGTGAATTAAAAAAAATCAACAGACGCTCTGCATGGGTGACGTAATATGTTCGAGCTCGCTGGTTACTCTCGTTAACCACATTGTTTATGATCGGTGAGTTTAGAAATACTTTTTATATCGTTTACGGTTAGCATAAGGATTTACATTTTATGGTAGTTATTTTATGTTGGCAGATTCGTACATGATTATTCACCAATGACTCCCACGTATGATATAATTTCACGCATTTATAAATCACCTCACGTTAACCCCCTGGGACGATGCCACGTGTACCCCCAGTGGTCTGCGTACCCCCGGTTGAGAACCCCTGCAATAGGCCACGCTTAAACATCAGCAGCAAGTCATGGCTCAGATGGGCCCTGTTCAGTGCTGGGCAGGCTGAATGAAAGTGGTGGGGGGGGGGGGGTTGAGCAGACGGGCCGATGCGGTGTCTCTCAGTCACTTTTGCAGAGACAATGAATTCGACTCAGAAGCACTTTTTGAACTCAAAGTGTTTGCCGTCCCGTGGCCCACTCGGTGCTCCCACTCGGTGCAGGTGTCCGTCCGGTCGTCTCAGTCGGGCCGCGCGATACCGCGACCCGAGTTCGATTCCCGCTCACGGCCAATACCAGTGAGGATTATTTGAACCGGTCATGGGCCTCCTGTAGGTCGACTCAGCCTCAAATGAGTACCTGGTACGGCGTGTAAACATCGCCACTCGGAGACAAAGGCTGTCGGGCGTGGTGCTGGCCACCCACCCCCTCGTGTGCCGTACCAGCTTTGAAGGTCCTCGCTAGCAGCACTTGCTGCTAGTCTGTTAAGGCTATAGGGGGATCTTTGTCTTTGGATAAGCATAAATCAGCGCCACCAGTGACACCAATAGGTGCATGGGTGCACAATGGCCCAACAGGCGTTGAGGCAATGGTGCTGGCATGGTGTTGGCATGCCATGTCGACATCAAATAAGACGATGTAATGTCCCACGTGCAGGTGCCGTGAGCACTCTGAGGCCCTGACAGAATCCAACAGGATCACGTGAAGGTCAGGTTGGGATTATGAGCTCAGCGATCTAATGAACTAGCTGGCACACCAAATTGGTCAATCGGTGAGCATACAGCTCGAGTCGAGTGGCAGAGTATTTGACATCAGTGTTCTGCGTGTCACTGGATATTCTGGGGACGACCAGTTATTGACTTTATCCAGGTTTCAGTTGGTTATGCAAACCGATGCCAAGGAATCTCCATCTCAAAGCAGCAGAAAAGTGGACTGACAAGGAAGTTCAAGGGCGGCTAGAGCCACACTTAAGGATCGGTAGAACAATGTACATCGAATGGACAAGAGAAACCGTATGGAAGAAGCCATGCTACTGCTAATGTTCAACAAAGTGAGCCAGTACCTCGGTGCCCAGAAGATTCTGGAGGAAACTCTCAACAGGACCAATGAACTCGGGAGACCCACAGGTCAGGAGACCGCCAACATGTTGCACATTAGGAGGCTGATCAGCAGACTTGAGTAACTTTCTGACTCGCCCCTACTGGACATCTGTGAAATAGAGCTTCATAGATCATCAGATTTCTCCAGGATAAATGAAGATTCTGATCAAGATTCTGAGCAGGCTGGATAGATTACTGGCATAGCAGGTGCAAGCAAGTATCTGGAACAGGACAGCAAGTTGTGTGGTGTATGCGGGGAAGAAGGGCACACCACACTTATGCACTGCACAAGGACGAACCTATGTAATGTTGAACTTCCTTCGCACCGTATAAAACCGTGCTAATCAGAGGTGCAAGGGAAGGACAACACACTAACTACAAAAAGCAATTATAATTAAATGAGTTCTCAATCTAAATTTAAAAGTGCATAGCTCCAGTAGCTTCCAAATATCTGAAGGAAGACTGTTCCAGACAGCCGCAGAAACACATTCGAAAGGGCGCGATGCGGTGACCGTCTTTGTTCGATGGGTAGCCCAAAGCCGCCGCCGCTGCTGCGAGGATGACTGGAGTTTTGCGTGACGGTTGACGCTTCTTGACGAGATCAGCGAGATGCTTTGCAGGAAGTCACTGGAAGTGGGGTTGCCCCACGGGCAATGGGCAAGCCGTAGTTGGGCCACACAATTTGGGGAGACCCTCGTGCCGGCACTTACGCACACACAGAGAGGGGGGGGGGGCGTGTGGGCGTTCATGACAATCCCCTTGAGCAGGAGATCGAGCTACAACAACTGCATGTTGAGGTCCAAGGGACATTCGCGAAAGGCCCCACACAACTTAAGTGATCCAGGGGTCTCAAGAGAGTTGAAATTTTTCAGCGAGCTCTTTTTACACTGTGGTCAACGTTGGGGGCCCAGGTAGAGCTAAAGGGCGTTGCAAAAACTCGGAATCAATGGCACGCATTATCGGTTAAAAATTCAAAGCGGACAGCTGGCGTGGGCAGACCTAAACCTGGCGCAACGGTGAATCGAGTGAGCTTTGGTGGGAAGTGCGTCCATGGCCTGGCGCTATGCCACCGATGCATTGGGATGCGATTGTACCGACTCGAGTTGTCCTGGGCCAAATAAACGACATCACGGCGAGGTCAAATGCCATGAAGGAAATGCTAAAAGCCTCTCAGAGGTGGGAGCAATGCTGCAATAAGATCTCCCGAGGGACACTTCCAATGACATTTCGAGGCAGAGCGCCAGGTGGACCCCCTGCGTAATCTGACCGGGTGGAGGGGGTGGCTTGGCTCAGGAGTAGGAATTTGGTGCAGGCTTCGATGCTTTTACAGAGGTGAAAAACATTCGGTCTGGGGAAGCCTTATGCGAAGTACACCCAATTCATAATAATAGGGTTATAATAGGGTTTTTCCCCTTTTTTCTGGCAACAAAACTGAAACCTTTTTACAAGGATTCATGTCTGCATTAACCACAATACCTGCAGTCAAAATGCAAACAAAAAACATACTATGATAATATATGCATTGTCCTTGAAACTGATTGGTCCACACCAAGGGACGGCTTTCTTTTGAGCCTCGACCCAATTGGTGCTCGACCAGATGACGCCAGAAGGCGTACAGCTCAAAGACAATGCACTATCAAAGTAATGAGGGCTCGGGGTGAGCATCTACATCATTAGACCTCCTTTGCCAGTACCAAAATGTAATAATAGGGTTTTTCCCCTTTTTTCTGGCAACAAAACTGAAACCTTTTTACAAGGAATCATGTCTGCATTAACCACAATACCTGCAGTCAAAATGCAAACAAAAAACATACTATGATAATAGTATTGATTGAATTTTGACTGCAGGTATTGTGTGCAGACATGATTCCTTGTAAAAAGGTTTCAGTTTTGTTGCCAGAAAAAAGGGGAAAAACCCTATTATTATATTTTGTTACTGGCAAAAGAGGTCTAATGATACACCCAATTCAGCAATAAACGCAGTGGTATCGTAGAGAGAATGACGGCGAGGTCCCTACCAAGGGTGATTACACCTCTGTGGGGCGACTGTTGGGTCCCCTTGATGGTGGTGACTCTCAAAAAGTAAGAATGCTTCGACGACGTAGTGTGTTGGCAGATGTGTGACAATCCCGAGCTGTGGAGGAATGAGACCTGTTTCAGGGCATGTAAGGTAAGTGTAAGGTCAAAGCACGAACTGCTACATCTGCCGACAGAATATGAAGACACCTTCTGGAAGAATGTGATGGATTTCAGAGACAGAGGGGTTCACGCATCGTATCAGACGGTCGGACGATCATCTTTTCTGTCTTCCATATAGAAGGGTCCCACCACCTGCTCACTACTGAGAGTTGAGGAACATTGTCTCTTGAGACAGAAGAGACGGGGATCATACGGAAATCATCGGGCAAGTTCGCTTCTCCTCTGGTGGTCTAGAAAAAATGTGGACTTATCTGCACAGACTTCCACTGGGTGTGTAAGGCACAAGTATGCATGTGACTGGGTGTAAGAGATGGACGTGTGTGACTGGATGTGACGGACGTGTGTGACTGGGTGTGAGAGACGGACGTGTGTGTGTCTGGGTGTGACTGGGTGTGAGAGACAGACCTGTGTGTGGCTGGGTGTGACTGGGTGTGAGAGACACGAGTGTACGTGTTTACAGAGCTGTGTGAGACACAAAAGCGGTGCGTGTGCCTTGACAGTTCTGCAACACAAGATTATTCCCAAAAGTGGATGCAAGAATTGCACCTTCAGGCAAATGGGGCCCAGTCATTCTCGATCTGCTTGAGTAATCTTGGCGATCTCTACAGTGACCATGAATTCCTCGGTCAATATGAATGGGTGCTACGGTTGCGAGATGTTAACTACCTTGCCTGGTATACAGGGGGTCGTGGGTTCCATCCCGACTGACGAATACTGTATATTTGGATTGTGCGCATCTCACTCCCTCTCCGTGGTCACGTGGATTTTACTCCGGGCCTTCTGGTTTTTCCTTCCAGATTTAGAATCAACATGCATTTAGAGTATTTGGCTGCTATACATTTCTACACGATAAGCCTCTTCGTTGGGCTATCATTGGTGGTCAGGTCGGTTCTACCTCAGTGGGCCTTACCTGGGAAAATAAAAAAATTAATAATTTAGTTTAGAATGCTTGTGGAAACATTGTTGAAGCGAAGATTAACGTCGGTAGTTCCCACGAAGATATCGGTCATTTGTAGTCTGACGGCAGGAAACGCCCCCACGACAAGCCACGCCCATCACCTCCCGTCCAGCGGACGCACGCAGGAACAAAGAGGTGAAACTTTTAAAAGTTATTTTATTGCTGTCCGATCGGTCGAGAAATAGGAACCGATCATCAGAGGGGGCAATCGATGACCCGCGCAATGGCATTAGAGCTGGGGCTGTAAAGCGCAGCCCTGTTAAAGACAATGTGATGTGAGACGCGGGGGGCGGGGGAGTAACGCGGAACTGGGCCCAGAGGTTGCACGGTTTTGTAAACGTGGCACCTCACAGGTACGGTGAGTCACAGTAGATGCACGGGCTGTCCAGGTGCTGCTTCATCCACTCGGGATCTGTGACACGGAGGACACAAGAGACGTGCGCTGAAAGTTAGACATGTACGTACACAGTGGCAGCAATCGTGTTGCATGGAGTTAATATGTAGCGCTTGAAAATGGGTTGTTTTTATTTTTATTATTGCGCTTGTTCATCCAGGAAAGGCTCAAGACTTTTTCAGCAGGGCCATGCCAAGTTTTCACAGTAGGTAGCGATGTTGCTGCTGCTGTGTGTAATCCTAATGGAGTAATTTTTCAGCATTGGGATAATTAGCCAATACCGGTTACATTGTGTGTGTTTTCTAGCTATGGGAGGAAACCGGAGAACCCAGAGGAAACCCTTGCGGAATAGGGGGAGAACATACAATCTCCACACAGAAGGATGTCTAAGTCAGGAATCGAACCCAGGCCCCTCTCGCTGCGAGGCACGATGAGTGTTACCACTGCGCCACCGTGCCGCCCCAAGCTTCTTACTAACGATACTTGTCTGGCAGTGCGTGTGGCTGTAGCGGGGAATGGCTGCTACTCTGCGTCCGTGTTGTGCGAGTTACCCGTGGCCTTGGGGAAGGCCGCCACGCTGTCGTGGAGGATGCACCGCCGGTACCGCAACGTCTGGCAAGCTGCGAATGTCACCGCGCACCTAGGAAGAGCAGACATACCACAGTGTTTTGCACGCACACGAAGAGACATGGCCGTCGTGCTGAAACGGGACACCTCGCATGCGACCGCCAGCAATCACTGGCATGGGCATTCCAGCAAACTCAACCGCCATTCATAATATATGTACTTTTTTTGTTGGGTTAGATTGCGTAGATATAAATGCGTCTCACTCTTCATCCGACTTAAGCCTCCCAGTTGTAGGTTGCGAGGGATTACAAAAAGGGATCGCTGAGAGAAAAACTCAAATAACTCCTCGGCACATTAAACGGCCTCATCATCCCCCACACTGCACCGCTTTGGAATTCCCTCCAACCGTCTTCTTCTCTTTTACCAAACTCTTGTTAATAACATTGTTTCAATTCAACAAACGTGTTCCCCATTAACAACTTCGACAATGCTGTTTTGTTGCTGGCCGCTTGACGTCTTGGGTCTTCGGACCCCATGCGCTCGCGCACCTGAGCCACTGATGTCCATTGGCGCAGGTTGCTTTGGCGTGCGACACGAAGGGGATGACCGCGGCACACAGCACGCACTTCTCCTGGATGTCCTGCTTGCCGATCTTCTTCAGGATGTTCGCAGCCAGCACCTGCGCATCCGGGAACACCGCCGTCACCGTCACTCTCACAGGACGGCACAACCTCGTAAGCCCAGGCTCCCGCAGAGCAACAACAAGCAACAAGCCTCGCTGCGTCATGGTGGCTATGAAATGTGAACTACCTTGCCCGGTATACAGGAGACCATGGGTTCAATCCCGACCCTGACGCCTGCTGTATATTTGGAGTTTGCGTCTCTCTCTCCGTGGTCGCGTGGATTTTTCTCCGGGTCCTCAGGTCTTTCCCTCCACATTAAGAATCAACGTGGGTTTAGAGTATTTGGCTGCTATAAAGTTCCACATGACAAGCCACTTCATCGAGCTATCATTTGTGCCCAGGTTGATTTTGAAAAAGAGCTAGGTAGCTCAGTGACCCTTAACTGATAAAATAAAAAAATAGTTTTTCATATTTTAGTTTAGGATAAAACACACATTCTTCTTTAGTCCAGCTCTACATAAGTGCTTCCCTACCTTTAATCTCGTGAGCACTCTTTGGTTCTTTCGGTAAAGTCACGTAGGTGAAATTTTATTTGATCACCTATGTGACTTACCAAAAGAACCAAAGAGTATGGATCCTTGCAGTCACGAAAACTTCAAATCTAGAATGAATCTCGTGAGTGTCTACCCAGGAGAGCCTCACTGAGTCTCAAGATTCCATTTCAGGAGGGTCCTGCCAAATTTCGCAGTAGGAGGGGGCAATGTTGCTGTGTGTAATCCCAATTGAGTATTTTTTCAACACTGGGTTGTTTTTCCAATACCAGTTACACTAAACGGATGTTTTTTAGCTGATGGGATGAAACCGGCGAATAGAGGAAAACCACACAGGGCAGGGTAGAACATACAAACACCACACAGAAAGGCACTTTAGAAGGCAACTGAACCCAGGCGTTTCATGCTGCGAGGTATGAGTGTTACCACTGCCCCACGCTGCTGCCCAACCTGTGGTCCGCGGAACTGTTGTTGATGCAACACATTTCACAAGGCACCAGATCCATTCCTGCACGGTGGTACGAGTAAATGATTTGAGGGTTTGACAGTGGGCCGCAGTACCCATAAAGGTATGGAACCACCAATCAACGTGATTAAATCGACGTGATTAAAACAAAATGTAAGTATTTAGGCCACTGACTCAAATCGAGAAAGGTGATTGAACCTGTGGAAGAACGGACAGAAAATTTACTTTCAGAATTATTGAGGCTTGGCATCCTCTGCGAGGGAGAAAACGTGCAAGCCGCACCAATTGTCGAGTATTTACTGCGTGTGCGTGCGTTCGCACTCTATTCAGCGCCTTACCCGGACAGCGTTGTCTTTGTTACTGTTAGTTTGTTGTCATCACTGTGCTTATTGGTAAAGGTGATTTAGTTGGAGGGGGTTACCAGCCTTCGACACTTCACTTCATCTCAAGGTGCACCTAGCTTGGCACAAGCGCCGGTGGTGACATCCCCGCCACTCAGCGGCGAACAGCGTTTGCTGCTGCTGTTGATGTCGCTGCCACGACCGCTCTTTGACTCGACTTGACAAACAGGCACGACATGGAACAAGAGAACCCCACGCACGGCCCATCACGAGAGACGGCAGCAGGAACGTGCCTGTGCATCGGTGGCGTGCGCGCTCGTGTCCCCACTGGTGATGAAGCTCAGCAGGCCGCGCGCTGGCAGGTGCAGGTGCAGGTCAAAGCGCGTGCACAGGAAGGCCCTCTCAAGGACACGGCACGCCGCTCCCCGGGCCAGCACCCTCTCCCTGCGCCGGATCTCGGCCAGAAGCCAGTCGTCTTCCGTCTCGTGCTCAGCACCTGCGAATAGACAAATACACATAGAATAGTAACATGTAGGCTTCGCCAGTGATTTGATTCCTGGCAAAACGTCGTACTCAGATTGCAAATGTTGTGGCTTTGCTCTCCAACACACCGGTGTGCTGTACGAGTGTAGTGTGTTCAAATATTACTCACACCGACACGTAAAAAGTAACCTGCTTACACTTTATTCGCCTATTCTTGCACCAGTTGTAGGCACTCCTGTAACTATCTGTACAGTCACTTAGATCTAACTTCTTCCTATTCGCATCTACTTACACCTCACTTATCCTGCAAACAGCGTCTCCGCACACAGCAACTCTACATCTCCACTGCTGACCCTGGAGCGGCAGCTGAGAGATGTCTTGACTCTTGGTTCCTGGCAACAACTCCCCCTCCGCTCACGAACACACCCTTATATCACTCTGTTAATTATCCGAGACCTCCCGTGCTTCTCTTAAGCTCTCGCCAGGCTGACGCCTGTTGGCCCATCAATCAATCTCTTTGACAGCAACCTCCAGCCGCAGCACATGCACCTGCTCGACCTCGGTTGCACCCGATTGCTCCCCTTAATTACTGGCAGTTGGTCGCTGCAAGCCGAATGTTGCACACGCGCACCTGTTTGCCCTCAGTTGCCCTCGGTTAACAGTGAGCACCGCGTATTTCACTACACTAGTAACGAATTGGCATGTTCTGTTTACATGACAAACCTTACTAATTGGCTGTGTCGGGTGGTGGCGGGTTTAACGACACATTTATATATTTACACAATCTAACCCAAAAAACTTGTATTATGAACACATAAAATAACCGTTGTGAATTCAACCGGTGTAGCGCACTGTCGTGCTGCAATTGCTCTCAAAGGTGCAAGAAGGAACCATAGACCAACAGGAAGGCAGCAGCCGTGCGGTGAGCCAGCGCCAAATTCCCCGCCCCGCAAGCTCTGCGGTCCCTTAGATATGAAGGTGTAGTTGGCCAATCATGGTGCTGTACTATCATATCCCGGCGAGGCAGGGCACGGCTCCTCCTCGACGGCCATGAGAAGGGAGTTTCACGCCAATTGCGTGATCCACCAACCCCTCACTACCTCCACACCAAGTACAACAACACAGCACGGACATACAGTACCCTGGCGTCTGTGGTAGTAGTTACAATGGAGAAACCAAACGACATGTCTCGAACCGCATTCGTAAACACAAAGCAGACCTGAAACACGGTAGGACCAACACCTCGGCCGTGGCAGATCACTGTTATAATTCAGTAGGTTCACATGACATTGACTTCTCCAAGACAGGTTCTTTGCAAGCCATCTGGCTACCATGAGAGATTCGTTCATGAGGCTATCTACATATACAAACACAGAGACAATTTCAACCGAGAAGATGGATTCTGGCTTAGCAATCATTGGAAGGATTTGATAAACCATTTCGGGTCCTAATTGATTGATCACGCTTAAGGTGGCTTTCAGACGGCATCCATTAATTTCGTCTCCCCCCTCCTCTTTTCCGAAAATAGATGGACTCGTCCATCTGAACAAACTGTCAAATCTCTCTCCGTGGTGCTAACGTTAAAAATAATTGCCACTTTTTTCAAATTTTCTTGTTGTGGTTTTCACACCTGATGATGATTGCTTGTGTTGCAGTCGAAACGTCGTGAGAATTTTGTTTTATATTTTTATTATTTTATTGTTTCCCTTCTACGTGACTTTACCGAAAGAACCAAGAATATGAATCCCTGCAGTCACGAAAGCTTTAAATCAAAATTGAGTCACCGGGTTCGTAGCGCATCACGCTAGCCGCCACCCAATGTACACAAATGGCAATGTATGCGAAGCATTGCTGTCTCGTGGTGTATATAGAACACACAGAGGCGTTATTGACGGAGGTTTTAGTTTGAAAAGCACAGTTTGAAAAATATGACGATACTAAGAGTGCTTTCATTAACTTTCCAGGGATCAAGCAACCCGAGCCTCTGCCATCAAACTCCAGTGAACGAGACGGCTGCTGCGATTGTTTGTTTTGCTGACACACGCAGCTCAAAACGTTACCAAGCCCTCATCGGCACTGTGATATCCAAGTCTCTGGCACAAGTCGCTGGTACCCACCTTCACTGACAGCTTCCGTGCTCTTCATTCTTGTGGCGTCTGCAGTGTTAAATTCCCCACCTGCGTTACTACCGCCATCGTCATCGTCGTCATCGTCCTCCTCGTCTTTGATGCCGTCCACACTCTCATCTTTGACGCCGGACACGACGCCGTTGCCGGCCCCGTCTGGACCGGTTCCCGTGGCTGGACGAGGCCGAGCGAAGGCCTCCGCCCCTACCGGCGGCCAGCGTGACCGCGGCCTCCCCCGGGCGTGAATGGCAAAGCGCAGCAGATAGAGCCTGACGCGCGTGAGGTAGGCGGCCCAGCGGCCCCGGTCCCGCGAGCGCACGCCACTCTCCTTCGCCTCCGTCAGGCGGTCCAACTCGGCCAGCATGGGGGCAGGCACCCGGCCTCCGACGTCGAGCGAGTGCGAGCGCAGCACCTCCAGCAGGTCGGCCCGCAAAAACGCCAGGCCGCAAGCGGACAAAGAGGGCGAGTCGGGCGGCGGGACGGAGACCAAGCGCCTGAAGGCCTCGTCCGGGTTGACGAGCGAGACGAACGCGAGCGAGTACGTCCTTTGCGGAGGGTGGAGGCCAAGAGTGACGGGGAAGTCACCGTCCGCGTGGCCACCATCTCGGTTCGGTGTTTTGCGGTGGCACGCCGGCTTCGTGGCCGGGTCTCGCTCGCAGGCGTCTCCGAAGCCCAGATCCTCGCCGTCTCCCCGAGTCCGTTGTTTCTCAGCAGATTCGTCTCGCCCCGCTTTGCACTCCTGGCCCGACGCCACCTCCTCCTCCTCGCTGTCCCCACCGGACAGCCCCTCCGTGGTGAGCACGGCGAGGAAGGCTCCGTTGGGTGATGCCGCGAGGCCGCGGATGCGCGCGCGGCCGAGGGGGCCCGGAAGCCTCATGATGCGCCTCTCGAAGCGCACCCATCGTCTCTGCCCCGCGACGGCGGGGATGCTGACGCTGACATCGCCCTCGCCACCACTGCTGCACAGCACGGGCCACACGCAGCACAGGGAGCCATCGGCAGAGGCGGTGTAAACCATCCCCCCGTCGCCGCCTCCGCCGTCCCCGTCGCCCCAACGGTTCGAGCAGACGGCGGCCATGCCGCAGATTGGCTGCGGGTGCAGGCCCGTGACGTGCGCTGTCTGCACGCTCATTCCTCCCCCGCTCACGCACACCACGCATGCCAGCAGGTGAGGCCCGCGGGCAGCGAGCACCACGCTCGTGCGGCCGCACTGCGACGTCGACGAGGGCAGCGCGCCCGTGTGGGGGCTCGCCCGGGCGTGGGAACCGGCCTTGGGGGCGGCCTTGGAGGCGGTCTTGGCGACGGCCTTGGGGGCGGTCGCTGGCCGCGCGGGGTCCGCCTGCGGAGGCCCACCGGGTGCGCCGGCTTGTTCGGTGACGCCGGTGCCCCCGGCATGCTGAGCGGCCGGCGCGCCCGAGCCCTGCGAGGAGGGGAGCTTTGCTCCGTGCACGCTCGTGTCGCCCGAGGGCACCATGTCAAGTGTGCGGATGAAGTTCACAGACAGGCCGTCCTGGCTTGACCACAGGGTCACTGGCTGCCGCAGTGTGAAGTAGCCCTGCAACACAACAATGCACAACGCGCGTCTGCATACGCGCTGCGAAAAGCGCGAGAAAACAACTTAATCGGCCTTGCAAGTCGACAAGACAAACATTCGTAAATATCCCTGCCCTTTAGTAGCGCAGAAGGAGCAATGTGGTGGTGGCAACAATGACATACCCCCACACTGCATCAGTTTACATTCCCCATTGAGAACCGCGCAATGTGCGTGTGAGATCCGGCAAGCGGTGCATTGCGGGGAAGAGTCCTCACAGGGACAGAAAAGTAAAGAGAGACAACCACGGCAGCCATGCTGCTGGTGAGCACCTTGACAGCAGAGAGATTGACCGGCAGGAGGCGCACTTGCCCCATGGAGTCTCCCACGACAAGTCCGTTGATGTTCTGCGAGCCCACGTGGCAGGCCCACCAGCTGAGCGAGCGGGGGCTTGCCAGGCCCGACTCCAGCACCGAGCCCAACACCACGTGGGCACTCGTGCTGGCCGGCACCAACACCTGCAAAGGACGTACGGTGAGAAGCGGAAAACCGAGTGGTGACTGGTTGGCGAGTACGAGGTACATGTGTGTACACTGAACTTATTTCGCACCATACGTAAACAACCACCTCCTCCTCCTTCTCCCCATCCCCTTTACCCCCAATTTCAGTTCTTCCTCCCTTGGCTTTCCCTCCCCCCCATATAAACTCTGACGCTCACGGTCCCCACCAGGGTGGGGCAGTGAGCCCAATGTCTCCCCTCCTCTAAACCCAGCACCACAGAGTTTGGGGACTTCTTCTGTCCACGGAGTTTCAGTGCCCAGCCTCCCCACGTCGCAGTTTGTGATCTGTCATCATCATCACGATCCATGGGCAAATAGCCCATGGATCGTGATGTCCACTGAACATCTCGTCATTTGTTTCCACTTTTTTTTGTCTTGTGCCAATATGTTCAAAGTAGTGGCCACATCTTTCTGGCATCAATCTCTTTCTGTCGTCGTCAAGCCATTATCTGTCAGGTCTTTCTCTTTTTCCCGTTGCTTCCATTTTTCTGAACGCACTTTTAATTTCCTGTTGTCCATCTTACTATAGATGTGTTGAAATGGTTCCACAGTTTACTTCTCATCACTGCCTCTATCATCAGGTCTTCCTCTATGGTGCAACCTTTTTCATACTTCTACCTTGGTCACTCTCATCATCATCACGATCCATAGGCTCTGTACCAGGCTCATATTTGTTGTGTAGTAACTCTTGACACCCAGGAGACTTGTAGAGGAAGACGGAGACGAGGATTTTTACATAGGGCTGCTGGCCGTTTATTCACACTCTTGCACACTCTTATACACTATGTTTACACTCTCTATACTCGCCACTTACACCCATCAGAACTTTGTCCTTTACGCGGACATCCCTCAGCTATCTACGCCCCGGTACGGCTTCCCTTATGCCTACCCCCTCGTCTGCCCCGGGTGGGGGCTCACCCATCACCGCCCGGCGACGAGGTGAGGCTTCTACATCACTAGCCCTTCTTCGGCGGCGGCTGGGATGTCTTCCACGCAGGCTCTCGTTCCCATCTTCTGTATCCCCGCGACGACCCCGGAAATGTTGTGTAGTAACTCTTGACGCCAAGCAGGATTGTAGAACCACACGAAGACGGATCTTCAGGTAAAGGCTTACGACAGTTTAATAACCCTCTTCACACGACTCTGTGTACTGCACACTCACTGACTGGTTACACTCTACACTCGACGCCTACACCCATTATGGTGCGTGTCAGAACTCTGGCCTGCACGTGGAACTCCTTCCAACTATCTACACCTCGGTAGGGCTTCCCTTGCCTACTTCCTCGTCTGCCCCGGGCGGGGGCTCACCCATCACCGCCCGGCGACGAGGTGAGGCCTCTACCCCTCTAGCCTTTCTTCAGCGGCGGCTGGGGTGTTCCCACGCAAGCTCTCGTTCCTCTTCCCATGGCGGCCACTTCACTCTCCCTCCGGCGACCCTGCCCTCGTCCCGGGGTCCCCCTTAAGTACCCCGCCGCGTCGATGACATGACGTCATCACATCACGTCATCCCACTCTACAGATGACATCACGTCATCCCACTACTCCTCCACATATTGAAATACAATATAAGCGATAAAAACAAAGATATCCAGCGGAGTTGCGAGCCGGTGCCTCGGTACCTGCCAAACGACGATGTGGCCGCTGGCCATCATCACGGCGAGGAGGGCAAAGTGAATCTCCTCGCAAGCGCCCGACTTGTCTCTGACGCGCGTCGTCGTGAACATGCGTGACCACTCCACGCTCACGGGCGCCTGCATCTGGCTCCTCCGCTGTAGCATACAACCACACAGAAAGACAAAGATCCCCCATATAGCCTTTAAAAGACTGTTAGGGCAAGTGCTATTAGCGAGTAACATCTATGAAGGCTGACACGGCACACGAGGGGGTGGCTGGCCAGCACTACGTCCAGTCGCCTTTGTCTCCCTAGTGGCAATGTTTACACACCGCACCAGGTACTCAATTGAGGCTGAGTCGACCTCGCGAAGGCCCAGAACTGGTTCAGATAATCGTCACTGGTGTTAGCCCTGAGCGGGAATCGAACTTGGGTTGCTGGGTTCGGAGTGCAGCACGCAAACCGCGACACTACCGCTCCCCACACACACAATCATATTCACACAAAAACAACCGCCATTTGCCACTAAGTAGCGGTGATGTCACCACGGCACTTGTGCCAGGCTAGGTGCACTTTTTAGGCCACGTTAAGTGTCGAAGGTTCACTGACAGGTCATGGGACAGAGCCAGCTGTGCCCCCTACTGTGCCAACTTGCTGCATATTAGCCAGCCGGCACTCCACTCGTTGTCGTGAGCATCGCTCCTCTGCCCTCCATTGTTGCTGGAGGAAGACTGCCTCCTACTGCCCAGTAGCAACCTTCATGAGCCTCCTCCAGAGGCCAATCTTGACACCGCTGGTACCAGTCTTTGGCAAATCCACTCAGCTCCACATCCTCCTATACCTCATCAGTCCATCTCTTCTCTAGCCCGTGTCGTGCGTAATTAACCCCCTCTATCTGGCCAAACATAAGCTGCTTGAGCATGCGGTGGTTGGGCATGCCGGCTACATACCCCAGCCAACACAGTCTTGCCTGCCAGAGGAGCTCACCGATGGGAATGCGACCCAGATATATCAATGATTTGTGAGCTCCTCACACAACCCAGCCTGGTTAAACCCAGGATGGATCTTAGGCAGGCCGACCTGAATGTTTCGAACCGGCGCCGATGCACGCTCAACCACACACATAGCTGCTCACCTGCACGCTCACACGGACCGACACACACGCTCACTCACGCGCTCACGCCCAGCACGCCGGCAGACACCCCGACGCGACACGAGGGCCACAGCCATGGCATGTGGGAGGTGGTCAGGAGGCTCTGGGGGATAAGGCCAAAGTGCCTGCATGGTAGATGCTCACCACACCTCAAGAAGCACAACAGCCTCTCTGGTCAGTGCGGGCAGGTGAAGAGGAACCTAGGCCCGGTTCAAATTCCACTTGCCACTGGTGGTAGCCGTGGCCAAGAACTAAACTCGGGCAACCGATTTTAAAGCGAAGCGTGATAACCGCTGAATCACCGCTCCACCGGCTTCCTTTAGGTTGTTTTATTTAAACTCGAATTACTGCTCTAAAATGCTTTGAGTGGAAGCCGTTCCTTGCATAGATCTGAGGTAGGGCTCCCTGGGGAAGGCCGACCAGGCAAGGGAGCAGGCTGGGGCTGGAGCCTCTTCCCAGACTACTTCATTCATCCCTTTACTTCTGCCCATGGACATGGGATGTTTGATTTTAAATCGCTCCATGATCTGAAACTGAAATGAAAAACACGAGGAACTGATTTGCATCGACATGCGGAACATTTGAAGATCGCAGCATTGATTCACGTACAAAAGTATCCACACTTAAATTTAGCTCAATGGTATTGGAGCCGCATTACACACAAGATTAACAAAAGTTCATGTCAATGCATCACCGACAGCGGAAACTGGCGGTGAAGCAAGGTGCCACGTGTGGGACGAACCTTGAATTCGTCAAAGTCTTTGAGGGAGGCCCCGTCAGCTGCGTGGTAATTTTCCTTCTTTAAAATGTCTCTGTACATTTGGGTGAGGTCGGCGAGGCACGACCAGGTGTGGACGTCCCGCTCGGCCCACACCCACAGCGAGACGAAGCCCTCCGAGGAGAGGCACACGAGCATAGAGCGCCCACGAACGTCGCACCCCACGGGGCTCCAGCGTGCACACACGCAGCCACCTGCAGCCAGCACACACAGCCGCCGGTGTGAAACACGGCCATTTACAGCAACCGGTGTGAAACACGGCCACTCACAGCAACCGGTGTGAAACACGGCCACTCACAGCAGCCGGTGTGAAACACGGCCACTCACAGCAGCCGGTGTGAAACACGGCCATTTACAGCAACCGGTGTGAAACACGGCCACTCACAGCAGCCGGTGTGAAACACGGCCACTCACAGCAGCCGGTGTGAAACACGGCCACTCACAGCAGCCGGTGTGCAACACGGCCACTCACAGCCGCCGGTGTGAAACACGGCCACTCACAGCAGCCGGTGTGAAACACGGCCACTCACAGCAGCCGGTGTGAAACACGGCCACTCATAGCCGCCGGTGTGAAACACGGCCACTCACCGCAACCGGTGTGAAACACGGCCACTCACAGCAGCCGGTGTGGAACACGGCCACTCACAGCAGCCGGTGTGAAACACGGCCACTCACAGCAGCCGGTGTGAAACACGGCCACTCACAGCAGCCGGTGTGAAACACAGCCACTAACTTCACATAGGCAGCCACATGCAGCCAGCGCACACAGCCATCAGTGTGAAACACAGCCACTCACGTCACTCACTGCCACAAATGTGAAAGACTGCGACTCACGTCAATCATGTCCAGATTTCAGCCACCCCTTGTTAAACCAGGTTCTGAAGTATGAATGTATGTTGAACTTCTTTCGCACCGTACATAGCCAAACGTGCTGAGCAGAGGTGTGGGAAGTGTAGCAAACGGACAGGTCTCAGCCCGGTCACCATCCTAATGAATAGGTTGTTTTTTTCACACAACCTGGAAAATTCCAGCTCCCTGCATCAAAACGCTCGCTTTGATGACCACTCGGCAAGTGTGGATCCGAGGCCACGGCGGCGAGCCCGGAGCCGATGCTCACCGCGCAGCGGCACGTTGGCGCCGTGCGTGCGTGTGAAGCCGCGGTGCAGCGCGAACTCGTGGCGATCTGCGGCTCCCAGCGTCCCCTCCTCGCCGGCCTCCTCCAGGTGGGCGTGCGCCGCCGCCGCCTCCTCCTCCTCCTGCTGCTGCTGCGGCCCCACGGACACCGCGGAGGTGGCGGAGGGGATCTGTGCGGACCACGCGCAGCACCGGAGACAAACGCACGCGGCGCTAGCGCCGGGAGGCCAAGGTGCTGGGATCGACCCACGTGCTTAACCTGTAACAGTACAACGTCGACCCCGGACGATGAAACTTGGAGAGGCAAATGGAGTTCAGAAGAAGTCACAAACACCCCGTGGAAGACACGACGCAAAAGATCCCCTGGCTTTGGATTTTACAGGAAGCTTATGGGCCACAACCCTAAACCAGCGTGCAAGTGGTCACCCAGAACAGAACCAATTCCCGATTCACAAATATAAAGGAGGCATCGGAGAGATTCTCTCCACTCACTCCTCATGCAATCATCCGGCTCAACCACCTCCATGTAAAACTACAGCTGTTGCTCTGCCAGTGGTTCTCAAGAGTGCTATCCCCGTACCACCAGGAGTCGTGACAATCCTCTTGGTGGTCCGTGGCGCTGTGATGCAAATGGATCTGGACGATTAATAGTTTACTTATATTTCACTTAAAATAAAGTTAGGTAACTACCCTCATTAAACGACCCTAACCCTAAGATTGAAATTCCACCCCTAAAAAAACACATTTAAACCTGCGTTTACATTTTTGTATGTTTCGGTAATATTAATGACTTTGTATTAGTGGTATTTAGAGAGAGGTGAATGCCTTTTGTCACCAGGGGTGGTGATGTTGGTCGTGGTGTTGTTGGTATTGTTGTTGGTGCTGGTGATGTTGGTGGTGCTGGTGATGTTAGTGGTGGTGATGTTGGTGTGCTGTTGGTGATGTTTTTGGTGGTGGTGTTGTTGTTGGCGATGTTGGTGGTGCTGTTGGTGCTGATGGTGTTTGTGGAGGTGATGTTGGTGGTGTTAATGATGTTGGTGGTGTTGATTATGTTGGTGGTGATGATGTTTGTGGTGATGTTGTTTGTGGTGATGTTTGTGGTGGTGGTGATGTTTGTGGTGGTGGTGGTGATGTTGTTGGCGATGTTGGTGCTGATGGTGATGTTTGTGGTGGTGATGTTGATGTTGTTGGTGTGCTGTTGGTGATGTTGGTGTACTGTTGGTGACGGTGGTGATGTTGGTGGTGGTGCTGTTGATGATAGTGGTGGTGCTGTTGGTGATGATGGTGATGTTTGTGTTGTTGTTGGCGATGTTGGTGGTGCTGTTGGTGTTTCTGGTGGTGATGTTGGTGGTGTTGATGATGTTGGTGGTGTTGATGATGTTGGTGGTGTTGGTGGTGGTGATGTTTGTGGTGATGGTAATGTTTGTGGTGGTGGTGGTAGTGATGTTTGTGGTGGTGATGTTTGTGGTAGTGATGTTGTTGGCGATGTTGGTGGCGGTGTTGGTGCTGATAGTCATGTTTGTGGTGGTGGTGATGTTTGTGGTGGTGATGTTGGTGGTGGTGATGATGTTGGTGGTGATGATGTTTGTGGTGATGATGTTTGTGGTGGTGGTGGTGATGTTTGTGGTGGTGATGTTTGTGGTGGTGATGTTGTTGGCGATGTTGCTGGCGGTGTTGGTGCTGATGGTGATGTTTGTGGTGGTGATGATATTGGTGGTGATGATGTTTGTGGTGGTGATGATGTTTGTGGTGATGATGTTTGTGGTGGTGGTGGTGTTTGTGGTGATGGTGGTGTTTGTGGTGGTGGTGGTGATGATGTTTGTGGTGATGGTGGTGGTATTTGTGGTGATGATGTTGGTGGTGGTGATGTTTGTGGTGGTGGTGATGTTTGTGGTGGTGTTTGTGGTGGTGGTGATGTTTGTGGTGGTGGTGTTTGTGGTGGTGGTGTTTGTGGTGGTGATGATGATGTTTGTGTTTGTGATGTTTGTGGTGGTGATGTTTGTGGTGGTGGTGTTTGTGGTGGTGGTGTTTGTGGTGGTGATGATGATGTTTGTGTTTGTGATGTTTGTGGTGATGATGTTTGTGGTGGTGGTGTTTGTGACGTTTGCGGTGTTTGTGGTGGTGGTGTTTGTGATATTTGTGGTGTTTGTGGTGGTGGTGTTTGTGATGGTGGTGTTTGTGGTGGTGATGTTTGTGGTGGTGGTGGTGTTTGTGATGTTTGTGGTTGTGGTGGTGGTGTTTGTGATGGTGATGTTGTTTGTGGTGGTGGTGGTAGTGATGTTTGTGGTGGTGGTAGTGATGTTGGTGTTTGTGGTGGTGGTGATGATGTTTGTGGTGGTGTTTGTGGTGGTGGTGATGTTTGTGGTGGTGGTGTTTGTGGTGGTGGTGATGGTGGTTGTGGTAGTGATGTTGGTGTTTGTGGTGATGATGTTTGTGGTGGTGATGTTGTTGGCGATGCCCCGTGGCTGCCCCCCCTGCACCTGCAGCGCAGTGACGCGGAGTCGAGGCCGCGGGTCGCCCGCCCCGGGCGCCTCCTCCCCCCCCTCCTCCCCCCCGCCACCGCCCGCGCCCAGCAGGAGGATCTCGGCGACGCGGACACCGCGCTCCGTGCTCACGCTCACGCGCTCGTCCCGCGACCACGACACGGGCTCGGGACCGCGGGGACGCGCGCCCAGGCGGGACGGCGCCGCGTGGAGGCGCATGGGGAACGCGACCCTCCCACCCCACACACTCCGCACGGACTCCCCCCCCGCTACCCCTCTACGTCTACACGCGCGCAGCGCCCTGGCGGTGTCGCTCGTCTGCCGGGTAGATGGTCCGCGCGGCGCTCTTGCTGGGGTGCGCTGGCTGGGACGTGCAGGGCTCTCTGCCACGTGTGCGTGTGACCGCGCACGTGCTCACACCCTGAACGCACGGACCAAGCCGCGCATTTGGCAGCGGCCGATTCGCAGCGCGGAGCCGACGCCAGCTCAGAGGGATTCCCTCCAGGAGACTCGCGTCACTCCGGGGCGGGAGGGGTGGGGGGGTTCCCCCGTCTCGCCACCAAATATGGACACCCGCCCACGTGGAGAAGAGAGGACGACGTCTTCGACGTCGTCGTTGTTTGTTCGTGGGTTTACTCTCCAACACAAAGCATCTATTATTAATCATCATATCGCCTGCGAAAACCTACTACGCACAAATGATGTGATCGATGCGTCATTTAGCTGTGGATGGCGGTTGATCAGTTTAACACGAAGCAAGGCTTTTGCGAGCAATATCATGAAAAAGTTTTGGGTTAAAATGCGTCAATATAAATGTGTCGTTAACCCACCACCACCCGGATACAGCCAGTTAGTAAAGTTTGTCATGTAAACAAAACGTGCCAAGCACAAATCTGGAAAATTGCCTGAAGTTGGTTGCAATCAGATAAATATCTTACTGATATTGTAAATGTGGGTTTACTCTCCAACACACCGGTGTGCTGAAGTAATAACTAATTGGCACGTTTTGTTTACGTGACAAACCATTACTAATTCGCTGTAGAGGGATTAACGACGCATTTATATTTACGCGATCTAATTAAAACAAAACCCATTATTCTGAACAACCTCGTTAGCTGAAAGTTACACCGCCTCATTATCTGTCCCTCCACATCAAATAAACAGTACAGTATGCCTATTTTTACACATCCCATCAGCCACCCGCGGCTCTTCCTTCTAGGAGTGCATAATTTCAAAACCACTGGGTAAAGACAAGCAACACTGAACCGGTTTCGACATACAGCGTCTCATCAGAAGTCAGGTTGAGCTTGACTCAATGCTGGTCAACTGCCAAATGTTGGATATCGGTCCTAGTTCTACACAAAACTACAGCGTGTTTCAAAAAGATGGACCCAATTTCAAAGCAGTATATTTCACGATGGCAACATGTTACAATTACACAAAAAGTTACAAACGGTATAATGAGTTGTACTAACCATTTTATAAATGCTCTATGTGTCCTCCACCTGCTGTACGGACAACATCGAGACGATAGTTGAATTCGTCCCAAACGCTTTCCTTAGTCACCTGCACGAAGAGCCTGTACCATTTGCAAATGGTATGGCCTCATGATTAAACGTCGCCTTAACACGCGCCAGACAGTCGTATGAGGGATCGCAAGTTCTCGGCTGGCACGACGAGTGGACTTGCGCGGGCTACGCAGAAAACTCTCTTGAATTCTTCTCACGTTTTACTGAGGTGCGTGGTCGCCCTGTGCTCTTCCCCTTACATAAACAGCAGCCCGTTTCCTCAAATTGTCGGTACCAACAACGAATGTTCTTTGACATTGGCGGATCAATGCCAAAACGCCGTTGAAACGCACGCTGCACGGCAATTACGGATTCAGTCTTGCTGAACTGCAGAACGCAAAACGCCCCTTGTGTTGCGGGGTCGCCATCTAGAGAATGACGTGAGGCTAGGGGCTAATTGTGCGCTGGGAGAGGCATCTAGCGGTAATCATTTGAAACTCTATGCCCCGCCCTTTCAAGTGGTAAGCGTTTAATTCATGGGCGGTTCGTAGTTGCAAAGATATATCGATTTCAAATCGGGTCCATCTTTTTTTAAACACCCTGTATATATGTAGTGCCGTGAATTCACTCGGACGACAACCGTCTCTTTTTCCGCCGTCACTTTTATTCCATCGTTCCGTACACACAGTAATTATCTCCGTGCTCCGCCAACTCGGACACTCCGATTTACTTCAGCATCGTCCGTGCATCCCCTTCCACACACAGTGTTCCTTCCTCTATCTCTTGACACACAGTGTCTTCCCTTCCACACACAGTGGTTCGTCTTCTATCTCCTCACACACAGTATCGCCGCTATCTCTTCACACGCAGTGACTTTCCTTCCACACACAGTGGTTCTTCTTCTATCTATTCACACACAGTATCCTGTCTGTCTATGCACACACAGTGACTCCATCTATCTATTCACACAAAGTGACTCCATCTATCTATTCACACACAGTGACTCCATCTATCTATTCACACACAGTGACTCCATCTATCTCCGCTAACGCTGACTCTCCCTATCGCTATTTACTGTCTTTGGGGTCCGGCTCTTTATCTATTCTTCCCTAACATTCCAGCTGTCTTCTTCGTATCTCTTCACCTCTCGCCAACAACTGCCCAGCAACAACTCTCCAACAACAACTCCCCAGCAGCAACTCCACTCCGTTCAAACCACCTCCCGTTTTATCCCCTTTCGCATTAGCCTTAATTAATTGCCACGTGGCTCGCTGGCCGTTTTCCGCCAGCTCGCACCTGTCCCCTCCATCAGACATCCAGACGCCACCCCTTAACACTAACAGCCTCTCGACCAATCACAGCCCTCGTGCCACGACTCCCTTAATTACTTCGAGTTGTTTACGCCACCCGCGACTCGACCACCTGTTCGACCTCATGTGACCTGTTCTCCTTGTCTGTCTGTATGTACTATATATGGCCAATTCCTATGCGTATTGTTTACTCCACTACATATATACGGGCGCCGCTGGCGGTGGCGAGATGTTAACTACCTTACTTCGTATACATGAGGTCGTGGGTTTGATCCCGATTCTGACGCCTGCTGTACATTTGGAGTTTGCATATTGTGGTCGCGTGGATTCTTCTCTGGTTTTTCCCACCACATTATTAAACACGCGTTTAGAGTATTTGGCTGTCCTAAATGTCCCGTGATAATCCACTTCGTTGAGCTATCGTTTGTGGCCAAGTCGCTTCTTAAAAAGAGCTACATAGCTCAGTGGGCCTTATCTGGTAAAATAAAAACTAGTTTAATAGTTTCATATTGTACACGACACAAAATAATGTAAAAACAAAAATCAATTCGGCAGATCGCCAATCGTAGTGGCTCACGCACTGGTTCAATCTCCCAGTGCGGCAGTTAAAACAACGGCGCAGATTTATTAAATCCCCCTTCTCCATGTCCAACCGGTAATATACATGAGCACACCAATGTCGAGCCGCAGGTCGCGTCTGGCCAGCGTGAAAGAGGAGACCAAATTGCATCTAGAGGTCTCTCTCCTCTTGTGTAGTCAGTTCATTATCCACGCAAAACCCATTGAAAATGTATTTCTTCAGAACTGCTTTGTGTTTAGTTTCTTGTCTTTACCCCACACCTCCTATAAGGTTGGCTACGTACGGTGCGAAAGAAGTTCAACACATTGTGGAAGCCCTTCTGCTAGCAGTGGCGTGAGCAAGCACTTGCATGGCTGCACCTGTACCTTATCTGTGTTGTGAACGCGGTATCGTGTTGTGTTCATGGGGTGTCACGGGACCGAGACAGTTCTGAAGCAGACGAGGTAAGGTTAGTTAGAATGTCAGTCACGTTTCACTCGAAGTGGCTACACCAGCATGCAATACTTTATTTTTTAAAATACTTCACCTGGAAAATCCCGAGATGGAACACCTCGTTTTCAAGCGTGTCTATTGACACACAACAAACACGTGATGACAGTGTTACACAAAGACCCCCCCCCCCCCCATATAGCCTTTAATAGACTGTTGGGGCAAGTGCTGTTAGCGAGCATCTACTTTTACATACACAACATACCAGCCCACAGCAACATTGGCTATCAGCAACACTGACAATCCCACTTCGGACACCAATCTGTCGCGCGGCGCAGTCTGTCTGAATTGGTGGCAGAAGTTACATTTTGACGCATTGAGCGATTGTGCTGTGGTCTGGGATTGTTGTTTTTCTACCTTCCCAAAGCTTGCATCTATTGTACAAAAAATCGGCAGGAATAAGTACACTTTTGCAATTTGTACTTTTTCCTTGATTCATTTTATTGTGACTTGTTTACCTTTCCTATTATTAAACTCTCGGTGTTTGTATTTTGTTTTAATTTTCTAACCCGCCCCAACTGGACATATGTGAAAAAGAGCTTCATAGCTCGTCGGATTCATTCATCCAGTGGATGAATGAATTTAGTCAGGATGAGGGTTCAGCATCCTAATGTGAGACCGGAGAAACAAATCAACTCTGGGTAATAATCGACTCTCCATTATCCCCTTGCTGAAATCGGACATCACATTCACTAAGTTAGTTCATAACCTTGGTTAACATAATCAATCTATAACTACACACGAGTGTAAACTCTGCAGACACTGTTACTAGGTTTATTCTGAAAAATAAGTGAATACCTCAGTGGGCTTTGCCAGGTAGGATGGGATTGGCTTGGTTGTATTTGTATGTGTTTGGGTGATTTGTTTACCTTTCGTGTACTTTTCATTCCTATCATGTTTTTGTATTGTTTGTCGTTGTTTTTGTATTTTTTTGTCGTTCTTACCCCACGATCCTACTGGGCATCTGTGAAAGAGCTGTATAGCTCATCGGATTCCTCCAGTATAGATACATATTCTTATTCTGAATATATAAACGTATACAATTACTTTAATTACAAATATACAGTACATACACGTTGCCATCTGGAGAATGTGTATTGATTCATTGTGTAATAACTGATGTGATGTCTCAACGTGGGCATATAAAACAGCGAGACATATAATGTTATGTCGACCTTTATTCACATTGTACATGTCAGTATATTACTGTGCACATTGTGAGTGTACATTTTAAACCTTTGCACAGCATTCGTGTTATCACACGGTGGTACAATGCCAGAGGCGGTGACGTGGCCAAGCCAGGTCAATGCTCACTCCTTGGTGCAGAGCGGTAGGCTGCCCTGGTTATCGCTGTAGGGGTCTAAGCTGTAACGTACGGTAACGTACGACACCGTACACACCGCCTGCTTCACAATGAACATTCAGGATGCCCCGACGTCATTCTAAACGAATTCGGCCATTGTGTGCCAGCATTCTTTGGTCCACATTGGCCAAATAAAGAAAAAATACCTACAAATCACTCAATTGTGAATTACACATGGCAACATCGCCCCCAATTATGACGCGACTGCAGACTACGTCTGTGTAACATAGCGCCTTCGTGATAGCCTTGCGCGAAGGGAATAGCGCGAAGACCAAATGTACTCAATTTTTATCATTCGACAAGGGAGACCAGGCTGTTCACATTCATGTAGTGCAGCTACTCAAGTAAACGACGCGTCAATGTGAACTTGGACTCTATTGACTCTTATTGAATGGTGCAAACATTCACACGCACTGTAAACATCACCTTTCCCCCCTTCAACTAAACCCCTCCTTGTCCTGCCCCCGAGTGGGCAATTGCTTTCAAGACAGTAAATGGCTTTTCGAGAGGAGGCGAGACAGAGCGGACCGCGGATCCTGGAGGAGGTCGTGGGGAGACGCGAACTCCAGCACTCGCCCGCCTTGCAGCACGAGGACCCGGTCGGAATCCAGAATCGTGTTGGGCCTCAAAAAACCAAAGCAATGAAGCACACGACCAGACGGGCATGATCTCAAAATCGGTGCCGAGAATCGGTAAGAGGAGAGCAGACGAAACCTTATATAATGTCACCCTGTTTATACCAAAATAAACGTTAGTCAGTTTAACACGTAGCAGGCTTTCGTGACCAATATTATCCATAAGAGGTTTTTGGGTTAGATAGTTTGTAATTTTATATGAACATTAACCCTCCTCCTCCTCTTTGCACCTGATTGGCTCACAAGAGACGACTATTCATGTATCAATCTATTTAAGACCGAAAGAGGAGGATTTCTCCACAACTCTGGCTATTGTCTGATGAGACTGGTTGATATAATTACCGGCCGAAACGTCACGGTGCTCGAATTGTCAATGCTGTATTGGGTTTACTCTCCAACACACCGGTGTGATGAATTAGTAATGAATTGGCATGTTTTGTTTACATGACAAACCTTACTAATTGGCTGCGTCGGGTGGTGGCGGATTTAACGACACATTTATATTAACGCGATGTCACCTGAAAATCTCAATTATGGGCAAAAAAGATGTTCGTTTGAAATAGATCAGCCCTTTCTGGTGAGGATGATTTGTCATTTTCTCTACCTACGAACACTCGTGAGGACATCTAAGGGAGGTAGGCACAATGGTGACCATTCAGCTCTCAAATCCATGCTGTGCACAGATCTTGGAAGCTTAGCGGAGTTGCGCTTTGGTAGCAATCGGGGTGGCAGGTACCTATGGATACCAACTGTTGTAGGCTCAAGCTGTGAGGTAGAAAGATCACAATACAGCAAAGCATTCTTGAATCTATCTCTGGAGATTTCAGTGTTCGAACCACTGGGGCTATGCACTTTTAAATATAGATTGAAAACTAAAAATTAATTTACATAGAACTGCTTTTTGTATTTAGTTGTCCTTCCCCGGGCACCTCCAATTAGCATGGTTGGCTACGTACATAAGTATATACATATACGTATGCATGTGTTTTCTGCGCACAGTTTGGTTTCGTTCTGTAGGCCAATCTCTCTTTAACGGATTTGGCCAAACATCTCATTGGAAAACCTCTTGAAAAAGAGTCCTGAGACTCAGGAACATCTGGATAGAGGGCATTATCATTAGTCCTACTGTCACCTGCTATACACAATGCAAGAAGCCCATCCTCATGCCAACTGGAGCTAAGCACATTGGCTAATAACATTTGTGTACGAGTGTTTAGTTGTCTTACCGATGTGCAATAGTCAGCACTGTGCTGTTGACAAACTCGCTCCTGATGGTTTTTTGCAGCAGCACGTCCGTGTCTTGATCAACACTCGCAGTTGCTTCATCTATGCACAGAATCTGAATTGACATAAAAAGACAGGCAATTATAATTTAACAAATATATCCACGAGGACTTTCCTTTAAGCAGATAAAAAGCTGCTGTTGATAATTACGTGTGACCTTTTTGCAAAGTAAATGAATAACTTTGTTGGACAATTCGGTAAATATGCAGATGTATGGGGTTAAAAACACAGGCAAAATCTCAACAGCTGTGATAGTAAAAACTGTATGAAGTTTGTTTCACTCGGAAAGTAAATGGTTTCCATCGGAATCATTTTGCAAAGGCAGATGAAGCAAACGGCAGCAGATGCCAACCTTGGCCTTGAAGAGCATGGCACGTGCCAGGCACAGCAGCTGCCGCTGACCACAGGAGAAGTCTCTTCCTCGCTCAGCCACCTCTGCTTGGAGGCCACCTGACACAGACACGCGGGAAGTCTGGATGCTCCGCAATGCATTCACTCATTCGTTAACGCTTTGTCGTTCCGATGACGTGTACATCATCAGTTTTTCTTCCGATTCCGTTTCTGATGATGTATGTGTACATCATTGAAACCAAACCGGAAGAAATACCAAACTAAAATAAGGCCATGCAGGAAGGTGTGTGGCACAGTTTGGTACTAGCTACCGTAGAGTGCGGTCGTGTCGCTACAGTTCTCTGCGGTGAGTGCAACGTCTTGAAAAATGGCGCTACGCCTCTCTAAATAAAATTAATCCTGAGCCACTTGTGCATTCCGAGATTCAGCAGTGAACGGGACACCCTCCTTGCAACTTGCAAAACATCTCGGAGTGGGAAAGGGTTAAATTGATATGACTGCGCTTGCAGACACAGCAGTGCCAGTCCAAAATCCTAGCACTGTAATTAGGGAGATGGGTAACATCACGAGTAGGGTTTTACTCAGGACGGTGGGTAGAGTGGTTCTAGTCTAGACTAGGGCTGTAAAAACAATTACCGCGGAAATTGTTACCGTTTTCAGGATCGATTAGATTCTGAAATTCAGGAACCAGGAGACTGCAGTGGAATTTTATCCATGAATGCACTGATTGAACTTGCCCCATTGTTGAACCGGTTACCCGGCAAGTCTGGAGTTCTGACCATCACATAAGGGAGCTCCCTTCTTTTCTCAGTTTAAAAAGTAAAGTTTGTGATATTTACTGCCGTAGACATTTCTAGATGTGTGGCAAGCCGGTAATCGGTATTTACCTTTTATTTGCTTGTGGTTAATGGTTCTGCAAAATACACGATTTTAATAACCCTAGTCTCAAGTTGCGAGACCCTTGGTGGAGAATAACTACGAGTGTCCAGAGGTCATTGACGCCCACATTATACCCAGTGTTTTATAACGAGCAGTAGAGCAGCAAGACCATCAGGTAATCAGCATAGATGTTGCCGGATGTATGTTGAACTCCTTTCACACTGTACGTAACCAACCGTGCTAAACAGAGGTGTGGGGGAAGGACAACAAACTAAATACAAAAATCTCCCAGTAGGCCACAGAAGGGACAAATACGGAGAAACGGGTGGCTGCTGCTTAGTGCCCCGCTAGCTATCGGCCACCACAGTTGGCCACGTGTTCTGAAAAAAACATCCCGTATTAGTTCCCTTATATATGAACAAGGCCTGTGCTGCCAGCTGTGAAAAGTTGCTTGGCTAACCACCATCCCGGGTGAGAATTCAGTTTTAATGAAAGTGATACTGAGCCTCGTGAAACTGTGGAGGCCGATGTGAAAGGAAGTAATTGGATTAAGAGTATTATCTGAGCTAGAATAAGGTATTGAAATGTGAGAAATATTGACCCAGGAGATAAAGCAACAATGCTTTTCGGCGAGCTTATTAATTTTCGATTTAAAGCTTTCGTGACTGCAGGGATTCATATTATTGGTTCTTTCGGTAAAGTCACGTAGAAGGGAAATAATCAAATAATACAAATAAAACAATACAAAAATTTCATCTTATATAGAAATCTAATTTTTTGTCTATCTGTCTGTGTTCACGTGCTTGCAAGGGATTTGGCTCTCAAACGGTGGGGTTTATGTCAAAACATTTTTTGCCACGTACCACGCCGTAAGCCCCGTGCTTGGTATAGGCTATTCCTTTTCCACGTCCGCCACCCTTTAATTAGTTAAATTAGCGATTTTGTGAGATTTAGCTAAATTGATAAAAAAAATTTGCGCGACATTCGACCGCACGAACTCACGCACATTCGGTGGGGGGGGGGGGGCGGACCCTACTAAGTGATACGCGTTCGGTGGGGCTGAAGGGGGACATTTTGTTTTACACGTTTTACATGCAATAAATATACACATAATGTTGCAGGTATTTCTTCGCAGTGTGATGTTCTCTTCGCCCCCCCCCCCAACACGATGCGTGCAGTTTATACTACAGAGTCCGTAGATAATTAAATGATAGTGCTTAGATAGCATTGTTGCATGGGCGGGGGGATGGTGGGGGGGTAGCGGCACAGCCCCCAGCCTGGCAACGTGCCACATCCGCCGGCTCGGCAATCTAGGCCAGGACAGGGGCTCCGGACGGGAGCTCCGCACGGGACTAGGCCTCACCCCGGCTATGGTAAGTAGCTACATTCACGTACGTACAAAACAGTTTTTGTATTCATCACCTTGGAAATGTTCTATTATTTTTGTTTGTGTGCTCACAACAAATATTTTTGGTTCATAACTTGCCCATTACTTTCATATTTATTATTGTCTGACCTCACGTTCAAATATCTTGATTATTGTGTGAACTCATGTTCAAATACACCTATTTTAGAAAATATCACCTTCCTATTATTATATTATTTATCTTCACTTACACCTTTCATGCCTGCAGGATTACACATTATTTGCCTCTTTCTGTTACGTCACGTAGCTACAAACATTTTTGATAATTTTGCATTTGTCACAAAGCCATACACACCATACAAATTGTACAACAAATATTTAGTTGTTATAACTTGCCCATTACTTTCATCTTAATTATTTTGTAAACTCACGTTCAAATACCTTCTTTATTATTGTGTCAACTCACCTTCAAACAGACCTATTTTAGAAATGATCACCTTCCTATTATTACATTACTTATCTTCACTGACTGCTTTCGTGACTGCAGGATTTCATATTCTTTGCCTCTTTCTCTTACATCACGTAGCTACAAACATAATTATTTTGGCATTTTTGACAATGCTATACACACCATACAAATCGCACTACTAATTATTTTTGTTTCGAGCTTCTCCATTACTTTCATCTTTATTGTGTCAACTCACGTTCACATACACCTATGTTGGGAAATGATCACCTTCCTATTATTACATTACTTATCTTCACTTACAGCTTTCGTCACTGCAGGATTTAATTATCTTTGCCTCTTTCTGTTATGTGCACTACCATACACACAATACCATACACACCATGCTAACCACATTAACGTACACACAATTCCAGAAAGACACTACTATACAATCATGGTATACACACAATACCATACACACCATGCTATACACACCGTGCGATACACACAATACCATACACACCGTACTATACACACAATACCATACACACCATACTATACACACCGTACCATACACAATACCATACACAGACTGTGTATAGTCGGGTGTTTACAGTTTTGTGTGTATGCTGTTGTGTGTATAGCATGGTGTGTATGGTATTGTGTCTAAAGTCTTGTGTGTATAGCATGGTGTGTATGGTATTGTGCGGTTTTCAAGCAGTTTTAGGAAAGGGTGGCCCTGCACAGATGCCATATTTTCTGTCCGTTTGCTACAGCTGAGGTGTAGGGAATTCCAACAAGACCTACATCTCTGCTTTATTGACCTGCTCAAGGCCTATGATACCATTAGTAGGCCTGGCCTCTGGGTTGTTCTGCGTGCTTTCGGAGTCCCTCACCCTCTGCTCACGATCATTAAGGACCTTTATGATGGTGAGCAGGCCCGGGTAAAACTACGTGGCCGGGAGTCGGAGCCATTCCCTTGACACCTTGGGGTGCGACAGGGATGTCCTCTGGCTCTTACATTATTTTACATCTATTTTTAACACGTAGTTCGTGAAGCCTTCAATAGCTGTACTGGAGGAATTTCCATCTGGTACAGATACAATGGAAGGCTGATCGATGCCCGGGTGCGGTCAAGGGATGGCTCCCTATTGCTCAACCATGTTATGTATGCCGATTATCTGGTAATTGCTGCTCACTCAGACGAGGAGTTGGAGGCGCTGCTGCTGAACCTGGAGATTGCCACTAAGAGGTGGGACCTTGCCATCAGCCCCATCAAAACTAAGCACCAGCCTGGGTATTTTGTACCATCGGACGCTCCACCCCCACAACTCCCAATTGCTGATGGGGCAGTTGTGGAGAGAGTGGAGAGTTTCCCATACCTGGGCAGTGTGCTCATGACCGGCTCCGGTTTAACAGCGGAGGTCTCACTCCTAATCAGTCGAGCGGCATTGTCTTTTCACCGGTTGCGTAACGCTGTGTGGGAGCTACCTGGTCTGTCGCTCCGCATGAAGCTTTGTTGTTGTAATATTCTTACGCCATGCCCCTACTGGCCATCTGTGAAAAAGAGCTTTATAGCGCATCGGATTCCTGCAGTGTAAATAAATATTCTGATTCTGATACACAATATCTCCCACATCTAATGTTTTTTTAACATCTGCACTACAGCTCTGAAGAACAAGTCGACATGATTTGCTTCGTTCGAGTCTGCCAAGTTAGGTCTCTGAATCTGGGCAGCGCGAACCTTCTGCTCTAACCCCCAGGCACAGCATTCATCACCGCCACCCACACCACCCACATCACCAACACAACTCACACCACCAACACCATCAACACCATCAACACCACCCACACCCATCTCTCGAGGCCAATTTCCTCCATGTGTTTCAGTGGCATGCTGAAGACGGTGACACTCTGGTTAATTGTTCAGAATGTATTCGTTTAAAAAAAGTTAAAGAGTTTCTACATACTCTACGTGTATACATTCGTACAATGTGAGAGACGAAGATAAAGATCCCTGTATAGCGTACATACACAAACTGTCGGGGCAAGTGCTGTAAGTGGGCATCTATTAAGGCTGGCACGACGCACGAGAGGGTGGTGTGGGGTGGTGTGGCCAGCCTTTGTCTCCCCAGTGCTGGTGTTTACATAGCGCACAATGTGAGAATGCACACACATACATACCCTGATCAAGGACAAAGCTTTTCAAATGACATTTCTCCAACACTTCCCACAGTTCATGGTCCTGGTATGAACCTTTGGGGTCCAAATTATTCCGAACTGTGTCACTGAACAAGAATGGGTCTTGTGGGATTATCGCCAAGTTAGACCTAAAACATAAATAATTACATACACGTTACATTTTCTCATTCTATTTTTAAAAACAAGTACATACACATTTGACCTCTTTTACGTGTTCAGCCATTTTGTCAGTCCCATTTTTATATTTTTGCTATCCATCATTTTGCCTCTGGAATATATCAAGGGCCTTTCCTTCCATTCTGTGTACGATGTCACGACTGCATTTTTCTTCATGCTACCGAGACGTTGCTGACAACTTCTCCCGTCGTCTTTCCCTTGGTCTGCCCTTCAATTATTTTTACGACACGCCCCATCTGTTTCCATCTTCGAACTCCTCATTAATTGTGGTGTCTTTCATCCTCTGACCTTAGGATCTATCTCTGTTCATCTTCCTCTCTGTCCAGCTCTTAACGCTTTCCATTGGTAGCCTCCTGCATGCAACGTGTTTGTTCAGTTGGCAGAGGTCAAGCATGGCTAAAAGACACCCGTGGCCTCCTCAGCATGAGAAACGTAGGAGGAAACCCTTCAGCCACGCTCTTCCTAATGGTCATATTTTAAGGCAACAAGATTACAAAAGCCTTGGCACTTCAGTTTCCAATGCTTCCAGAATAAAATGATGCTGAGGAATTTGGGATTCTGCCTTCCCCCAAAATTGTAAATGATAGCTTTCTGTGATGGTCTGAGAAGTTCAGACCAGAGAGATAGCGCAAATCGAGATAACATTGGGGGACTAAATTTCGAAAAATGGGGAATGAGTCGATCCACGAGGTGGAGCCGAAAGATTCACTTTGGGAGTTTCCCAGTGTTGTGAGCCCTCAGAAATTCCAAAGCTCGTGGAGACTGACGCCACTTCTGGATGAGCGCCCCAGAAATCTAGAAAAACTGACAGGGCCATGTGATCTGCAAATGGCTATTAGTCACGCCGGACACTGCAGCGACTATGACAAATTTCTGCCGCGAGGGCTTTCGTCGGCACGCGTACGGGGGAGCGTGTCCAACGCTGCCGGCTGAAACATGCTTAACTAATAAAGAGCACCAAGTTAGGTTTCCATAACTTTTTACACTTCCCGCAAACAAACAATTTCGAATATTACCTTAATTGTTTGAGAGCGAGTTTTGAGATGTCCTGATTGTCAATGTAGATTGCTCCGTGCTGTACGTCCACAATGCGGAAGAGAACTGAAAACAGAGTGGACTTCCCGGAGCCAGTCCTTCCAACTATCCCCACCTTCTCCCATGAATTTATGCAAAAAGAAATTCCATTTAAGGCAAAGGGCAGCCCTGGCCGGTAAGTGAGGAACACTTTGTCAAATGTCAGTGCACCACCTTGGGGCCAATCAGGAGACACCTGTGAGAACAGAGAAAAGATGTTACCTCCGGTGATAAAAACGATTTATTCGTAAATTTCCATTCAGCACTCTCTAACACGCGCAGAGACACTCTCAGAGTTATACTCTCACATACACAGGCACTCTCACACAGACATGCTCTCTGTTACTTGATCACAGAGATTACTCGTGTAGTGAGTCAACCCGAGTCGCAGACGTTATCTTGGGAGCAACACTATTTATTATACAACAGCACGCAACATAACACGATCTACACTCGGGTTTCGAATGCCCATCTAACCACGCTACGGCAGAACTAGACACGGTTCGCTATCCCGGTCCGGACCACAAGCTGGGTCCCGGAGCGCGTTGCTAGAGGCTTCTTCTCCCCGACGTGGATCTTTGTAACACCAGCACACCAAGAACCTCGAGCTCCTCTCGGGGTCCTCGTTATATGCCCCGGGGCTGGGGCTGGCTCCGCCCTTCGCCCTGCCCACCTTCCAGGTCTCTCGAGCTCTTTCTCGAAGGCTCCTGTGAGCTCTTTTAGACCACGTGACCGCCCCGCGGCCCCCGTCCACTGGTGGCCCCCCTCCAATATCATCCGATCACGTGTCAGCAGGTCAACCAGCGTATCATGCTCCAACGTAACCCCGGCTGGTTGACACTCCCTCTCACTCCCTCACCAGGAGCCCGCACCGCACACTTCTCACGATGCCTCCGCGCTAACCAGCGCTCACCCAGGCCCCGCTAGGGCTGGTACTACACCCCGTAACCCGGGCTGCACATAATGACAACACATTATCCGCCGTGGCTTCGTAAGCCCAGGCACCATACAGTGACAACCACTGTCACTAAACTCGTATAGCCTTTTCGGACCATAGGAGGAAGTGCTGTTAGCGAGTAGCACCAATGATCACAGAGATAAAACAAAGACAAGGATCCCCCTGTATAATTTTAAACTGAATTTCTGGGAAAGTGCTGTAAGCGAACACCTATGAAGGCCGGTATACGAGGGGGTGGGTGGCCAGTACCATGGCCGGCCACCTTTGTCTCCCCAGTGCTGATGTTTACACACTGTACCAGGTACTCATTTAAGGCCGAGTCGACCTAGGGAAAGCCCAGGACTGATTCAAATAATCACCCAGCACCCTGCCACTCCCGTACCATAGGCGGACAGCAAAATGCATTGTTGTCCTGTACTTCCGACATCTAAGCTCCCTGCCTTCACAAATTTTGCACGAACCAGTGTGGTAAAGTATGGTATAATAACCTCCACGACCTCATCGAGCAGTGGTTAAATAAAGCTCTGCATATGTACAACAAGAGTACATTTTCTGCTGACCTGTAGAGTACTGGAAGCTCATAAAAGCTGCACCCCCATAGAGCGGGCCCAGCCCGTGATAAGTTTACGCAGAGTAACCTCACTGAGAGCTTTCCTCCATAAATAATCCGTTAATTGCATTCTGCCCCCGTATAATCCAGTGTCGGGTTCAGCGAAACGTCATGGGTTGACTTCACATGACGTCTGCCACCTGACGCAAGTGGCGTATTACTTTGGGTGGGGGGGGGGGGTCGCCACCTTTTCCACAGAGCAAAAACCGCGGCAGGTTCCTGGGTCCGGCGTAGGGCTAGCAAATGGTGTGCAGTGCACCGGAATAAAATTCTACGTAGCAGCAGCACGAGCTCTCGATGCCACTCAAACAAACAGACGGCAACTCCCGGACAGGTGGCAAACCCGTGACGGCTGGGAGACGGGCTGCTGGCTGATGCCTGCTCTCTGCCGCAGCAGAACGGGGAGGGGGGTGCTCTCACGTGCGTGGGGTGGCGGTGCGCCTCCTCGCTGGCGATGCCGCGATACTCCTGCACACGCTCCACGCTCACCATCTGCGTCTCCGTCTGTGTGAAGCTCGAGACGAGGCCTGAGAGGCGGCCGTTGATGCCGAGCGCGTAGGCGATGGCGAGGCCCACTAGGCCTGAGGAGTGGCGGCACCACACACACACCTACGGGTGAGCTTGTAAATGTGCTAACGTCACTATTTACATACGCGCCTCCAACTAGCACGCTTGGCTACACACGGTGCGAAGGAAGTTCAATATACGTACGTATTGATAACTGTTCATGTCAATATTTGTATACTATAAAGAAGGAACACTGCTCGATTCATTGCCAATGATAAATTTTTGTTCCCCTTTAGGGCCACAGCGTTAATAACGAATGTGCTCATTTAATATCGCTCGTGACTAGGCATGTGCGATATAAAGCAATGTGCTGCGAAGGAGAGTCAACTTGGGTGGTGCCAACAGGACAATGGGTGGTGGAGAGCCCATCCCAGCTCTCCCGAGTGCCGGGCAAGCTAAGGTGGAGACGTTGCTCAAGGCCCCAACGAGATGGGGGGGGGGGGGGAAGCCAACACGGTGGTGCTCCCTGCAGAGGCGTCGCCACACCTGGGTCCACGCCGCGCAGGTGGTGCTCCAGCACCGCCAACGCCGCCAGGCTCACCACAATCACCACGCCCATCATCTGCAGGCGGACGTCCAGCCAATGCATCACGGCCACGGCCGCAAACTGGCAGCGCTGGTTCAGCTCCAGTCGAGCCTCATTCTCCCGGGTGAACCTGCACGACGACGAGGACGCAGCGTGACCATGGCGCGACGGTGGACATCCCACCGCTGTCCGATGCCGCGCTGAACTCGAAAAACATGCGAGAGAATAAACCTCGACCGTCAGCAACGGGCGTGCGGCCAGTACCTGTCGGTGGCCCTGAACGCCTTTATGATGGCGAGTCCGGATAGCGACTCGGCAAAGTGGGAGTAGATAGGGGACAGGGTAACGCTGCCCAGCCGCTTCAGCTCCCTCGAGGTGAACCTGTAGTACTTCTGAACGCAGTAGTAGACCCCGGCGAGCGGCAGCAGCACCAGGGCCATCCAGGGCAGGCCGTAGCACATGACTACGATTGCCCCGACCAGCCCAAAGAGCTGCGCCATGAAGATGTTCATGATGAAGGGGAGGGAGTCGTCGACCGTGAACAGGTCAGAGGAGAAGCGGTTCATGATCCTCCCGGTCGGGGTGGCGTCAAAGAACGACACCGGAGCCTAGAGGAAAAAAGTACGACACCGGATGCGACGGAGAATAACGATAAGCAGCTGGGCAACATCACCCATTCAACCATTTCAAATACATAGCTTACAAAAAATGTCGATACCAAGCGAGTCCGTTATGACTGCCGGACAGAATGCAGCTTAATCACAAATCCTGCTGAAAAGTAGAATATAATTATAGACACTAATGCTCATATCCAAATATAACATTATAACATGCAGTTTATATTAAATAATGGCGTCATTCCAGTTATCCGAAGTACAAGCAATATTTTCTATCCACAGTGCGACCCAGCACCTACCCCATCACAACGGTCCCGAAAGCAACCCACAGAGTTCCACAGCTGAGAAGCAGTGGCCGCACAAACAAACTCATCACCTACTCAGAGTGCACAGTCACACACAAACTCTAACAGTGATGCCCAAACTGTAACACCAGTGACACCAAACCTCTAACACCAGTGAGACCCACACGGTCAAACACTTTAAGAAAAGCACAACGGTATGTCGCGTATCAGTACGCCGCTACACAGGGACATGCGGCGGTACCTGCAGGACCTTGTGCAGCAGGGTAACGTGAATGTTTTTGGCAGCGCAGACCCCACCGTAGGCAAACAAGAAGGCCCTGAGCAGTGTGAACACCGTGTTCCCTGCCGCTAGCGCTCCGTACACGGACAGATAAAACTGCACCGGGTCACTCCCATTGGCGCTGCTCCTGTATGGTGGGGAGAGGAGGAGCAGTCACAGCAAGACCGTAATTATAATATATATTGGGGGGGACACATCCCCCCCAATATTCAAATATGCTCAAAATGTCCCCCCCAATATACAGTGAGGGAAAAAAGTATTTGATCCCCTGCTGATTTTGTATGTTTGCCCACTGACAAAGAAATGATCAGTCTATAATTTTAATGGTAGGTTTATTTGAACAGTGAGAGACAGAATAACAACAAGAAAATCCAGAAAAACGCATGTCAAAAATTTTATAAATTGATTTGCATTTTAATTAGGGAAATAAGTATTTGACCCCCTCTCAATCAGAAAGATTTCTGGCTCCCAGGTGTCTTTTATACAGGTAACGAGCTGAGATTAGGAGCGCACTCTTAAAGGGAGTACTCCTAATCTCAGCTTGTTACCTGTATAAAAGACACCTGTCCACAGAAGCAATCAATCAGATTCCAAACTCTCCACCATGGCCAAGACCAAAGAGCTCTCCAAGGATGTCAGGGACAAGATTGTAGACCTACACAAGGCTGGAATGGGCTACAAGACCATTGCCAAGCAGCTTGGTGAGAAGGTGATAACAGTTGGTGTGATTATTCGCAAATGGAAGAAACACAAAAGAACTGTCAATCTCCCTCGGCCTGGGGCTCCATGCAAGATCTCACCTCGTGGAGTTGCAATGATCATGAGAACGGTGAGGAATCAGCCCAGAACTACACGGGAGGATCTTGTCAAAGATCTCAAGGCAGCTGGGACCATAGTCACCAAGAAAACAATTGGTAACACACTACGCCGTGAAGGACTGAAATCCTGCAGCGCCCGCAAGGTCCCCCTGCTCAAAAAAGCACATATACATGCCCGTCTGAAGTTTGCCAATGAACATCTGAATGATTCAGAGGACAACTGGGTGAAAGTGTTGTGGTCAGATGAGACCAAAATGGAGCTCTTTGGCATCAACTCAACTCGCCGTGTTTGGAGGAGGAGGAATGCTGCCTATGACCCCAAGAACACCATCCCCACCGTCAAACATGGAGGTGGAAAGATTATGCTTTGGGGGTGTTTTTCTGCTAAGGGGACAGGACAACTTCACCGCATCAAAGGGACGATGGACGGGGCCATGTACCATCAAATCTTGGGTGAGAACCTCCTTCCCTCAGCCAGGGCATTGAAAATGGGTCGTGGATGACTATTCCAGCATGACAATGACCCAAAATACACGGCCAAGGCAACAAAGGAATGGCTCAAGAAGAAGCACATTAAGGTCCTGGAGTGGCCTAGCCAGTCTCCAGACCTTAATCCCATAGAAAATATGTGGAGGGAGCTGAAGGTTCGAGTTGCCAAACGTCAGCCTCGAAACCTTAATGACTTGGAGAAGATCTGCAAAGAGGAGTGGGACAAAATCCCTCCTGAGATGTGTGCAAACCTGGTGGCCAACTACAAGAAACGTCTGACTTCTGTGATTGCCAACAAGGGTTCTGCCACCAAGTACTAAGTCATGTTTTGCAGAGGGGTCAAATACTTATTTCCCTTATTAAAATGCCAATCAATTTATAACATTTTTGACATGCGTTTTTCTGGATATTTTTGTTGTTATTCTGTCTCTCACTGTTCAAATAAACCTACCATTAAAATTATAGACTGATAATTTCATTGTCAGTGGGCAAACGTACAAGATCAGCAAGGGATCAAATACCTTTTTCCTTCACTGTATTGATATAAAAAATATTTTAAAAAAATAATTGCTATGCTACGACAGGCAACCATGCACCGCCATCCAAAATAATCATTAGCAAATGTAATCATAATCATAAATTAACTTAAATTGCCATTATTATTACTACTACCGGTTCTCGTATTATGGTGTACTGCAGTTCTGTGTGTGGTTTGTCCAAGTGGTGTTGCCGTACCCCAGCAGGAGCCGTTGCTCGACTGCTGTGGGTAGGTACAATCAATGTCTAACACTGTACTGTCTCTCCATTTCATTACTTTAATATGTATTAAAAAGTGGAAAACTAGGATGTAATATGAGTGTTACATAGGCTATATCACTGTCGAGTGGAAACAAACGTTTTTTTCTGAAAACGGGCCGATTTGCGATTGCTAATAAATCGCTAACGTTAGCTATCATAGCTAAGCAAGTTACTTGGAAAGATAATTAGCCACATTCACCCAGCGACCAACAATGGCGCTCACGGGCGTATTCAACTAACGTGAATGTTTTGCTTTAAAGCTTCCCTGACTGCAGGAATTCATATTCTTGGTTCTTTCAGTAAAGTCACGTAGAAGGGAAACAATAAAATAATAAAAATATATATAAAATGCTTATTATTTTTATTATTTTATGGTTTCCCTTCTAAGTGACTTTACCGAAAGAACCAAGAATATAACGTGAATGTCTTTATTGCGTTATATTTATCAGAAAGCCCACGTGAAGTCTGAGGAGTGTCAATCGTTTATGTTGCGCTGCATGTGTAATATTTGTCGACAGTAGTAGCTTTCATTTACTGCATATTCGTATAGTATAGTACTTGCTTATGATAAATAACATTATTAGTGTTTCTTTGATTAAAGTGCAAGCAGTTTTATTACAGTCAGCTTTCATTCACAGTGAGTGTCATCATGAGCAAGAGTGGCAGTGATATTCGTCAGTTTTTTGGGCAGCCTCAGTAAAGAAAAGTAAGTTGAGAGCAGTGAGAAAATGAGTACCAGTCAGATGATAGGAGCATACAGTCGTACAAGAGATGAGTCAATGTTTCTCGATATAATAAAAATTGCCATCCAGATCTATTCCTGAACATCATGGCAAGAAACACAAATTGTTTACTGATAATATTTATTTCATGTTCGCTCTGGTGCATTGAGAGTAAAGAGAGAGAGTGAGAGAGAGCATGAGCATGCCGACAGGGCAGGGAGAGCAGCTGAGTGAGAAAAGGAGCAAATATCGATGGTTAAGATTGAATAATGACATCACAACAGTCTAATCATAATGTTCATTTAAGCTGAGATATTCCTATAAGTATAGCTTCTGATGTGTATTTCAGGTAATACAATTAAGCAAGGAGAGTGAGTTTGAGACAATGACAGAGAGAGCAGACAGGCAAGCGAAGATGAAGGTGCAGGAGAGGAAGGGAAGCTTGGACCTCGTCCAAATCAGTCAAATGTTAATATCATACCTAGTCAAACCCTATCAAATAGGACACTCTACTTTCAGGAGAAATGGTTTAAAGATTATACGTGGCTCCATTACAGCCCCTCCTTAAAGGGGATCCTCTGTTTCTATTTTGCTAAATACTTTGCTACACAAAAGTCTAAGCTTGCATCAAAAGCAGATTCAGCTTTTGTCAAGACTGGCCTTCAAAATTGGAAGAAGGCACTGGAGAAGTTTAGTGCGCCTAAAGACAGCCAGTGTCACAAATTAGCTGTGATGACTCGGATTCGGGAGCCAAAACCTGCTAATGTGCAACTTTCACGTGAGCTTGAAAGACAGCAGCAACAAGCGAGGAGAAATCTTCTGAATATTGTTGGGGGTGTGAAATACTTGGCACGGCAAGTTCTGGCTTTTCGAGGCGTTAAGGAAAGTGGGAATTTCAGTCAGCTTCTAAAGTACAAGGCAGAGGGCGATGCAGAGCAGACCACCTGGCTGAACGGTCACTTTGATTTCACTAGTCCCCAAATGCAAAACGAAATTTTTAAGCTGGTGGGCAATACAATTGTCAAAGAAATTGTCTCGGAAATAACATCAATGCCAGTGGTCCACTTCGCACTTATCATTTATGGCACCCAGGATATATCAGGAGTTGAGCAGGTGTCAATGTTTGCGCTTTGTAGATTCAGATCTACAAAGGAATAATTCCTGGGACTCTACGAAGTGTCATCAACGACAGGGCAAAATATAGACAAGATGGCACGTGATGTGATGATGCGTGGAGGCCTTCCTCTGTCCCAACTTCGAGAACAAACCTATGACGGTGCCGCAAATATCGCTGGACGATTGCAGGGGGTGCAAGCCATTCTAAAGATAGAACAACCGCTGGCTATGTATTGTCATTGTGGTCCACACTGCATGAACTTAGTTACGCAGGCTGCCTGTGTAGCCTCTCCACTAGTAAGATAATCAATGGGTCTGGTGTATGAATTGGAGGGGTTCTTTACTCAATCTGGCAAGTTCAAGGTGATTTTCCAGGAAATCGCAAAATCAGAGCATGGTTTCACCTCGTTGAAACCTCTCTGTCCCACCAGGTGGACTGTTCGCACCCCCGCCATCCACTCAGTTCTCAACCAGTATGAGTCAGTGCTGACAGCCCTTGAAGAAATGGCATCATGCAGCTCATCTGACACTTCAACTGAGGCCAATGGTCTTCATGGAACATTTCTAAAAGGGAACACTGTGCTCGGCCTTGTAATGGCTGAAGACCTGATGGGGGATTTGGAGTGCCTGAACACCTCCCTGCAGCATAGGAAATACTGTTTTAGGCATGTTGGAGGCTGTGGACCATCTCAAAACGAGCATGCAGGACAAGCGAACGGAGGAGCACTTTGATGTCTTGTTCGCAAAAACAACTGCTATGGCAACAAAGTTGGACCTACAACCTATTCAGATGCCTCATATCCGCAAACCTACAAAGCGTTACACCGGTCAAGCTGCAGCCCATATCCATCCGGATGCCCAGTCTTTGTACAAAGTCCAATTCTACAATGCCTTGGACACAGTGAATACTCAATTCATGGAGAGGTTTGATCAAGCTGGATTCCACAAGCTGCAGCAGCTTGAGAATATGCTGCTGCGCGGAGACATGGACAAGGTGGTAGACGAGTCTCCTGAGTTGAATTCAAGACTATTGCAGGTGCAGTAATACACGCGCTCGCCGGTGTGCCGCGGAGCCATCTCACGCACCGCCTCGCCCTCGCAATGTGGTGGAGTGAGACGGGACCGAAAATGGCACACTACGGGGGGGGGGGGGGGGCACACCCCCGCAACAAGGGAAGGGGAGGGGTGAGGGCCAACGGGAGGGGAGGGCCCATGGGAGGGGAGGCACTCGGCTCACCCCCACCCCTGACCCCCCACCACAATAAGGGGCCCACCCCACACTATCATGAGGGGCCAGCCCCTCACCACAATTCTGGGCCCACCTCACACCACATGGGGGGTCCACCTCACACGACATGGGGGGCCAACCTCATATTACATGGGGGGCCCACCCCACATCATACGGGGGGCCCACCCTGCACCACAATGGGGGGCCCACCCCCCACCAAAATGGGGGGCCCACCCCCCACTATCATGAGGGGCCCACCCCCCACCACAATTCTGGGCCCACCTCACACCAGATGGGGGCCCACCTCACGTTACATGGGGGGCCCACCACCCACCACAATGAGGGGCCCACTGCGCACCACAATGGGGGGCCCACCGCCCACTACAATGGGGGGCCGACCCCACACTACAATGGGGGGCCGACCCCACACCACATTGGGGGCCCATCCCATGTCACAGGGGGGGGGCACCTTGCACTACATGGGGGGCCCAGCCCACACCCTAGTTGGGAATCCACCACACGTAACAAGGGCTGATTCATCCCGATGAGACACACCCCAAGGGAGGGAACCACATCTTCGGCCCATTCACCTCCATCCCCCGTCGCCTCGCCATACACCACAGGATAGCGAGCCAGCGCCTGGTCAGTGGCCACACACTTGAAGAAGCTGGCAAGGTGGGTGGTAGCAGCCACGTCAGGAACCTCGGTCCTGGTCGGTGCAATCACGGGAATGTCGGCGTGCATCCTGGTTGACACAGGGGCGTCGGCCACGATCATCTCGAGCACCATGCACGAGATGCTGCCGGATTAAAATTGGCCCTTAGCCCCTGACAAGACGATGTTCGTCGTGGCCAACGGAGGGCGTATGGGCTTCCTGGGCTCGGTTGAGATTCCAATACAGATTGGGCAGCTTGCTGTAACAGGACTCATCTTTGTTTCCACAACACTGCCCGTGCCCTGCCTGTTGGGGACGGACTTTCCGAGGCAAATGGCGATGAAAATCGATCTGGCCAATGGGCGGGTGGAAGTCCAGGGAACACATCTCCACTTCCTGAAAGCAGCGGGTACCCTACGCGCAGGCTCTGGTCAGTGTGTCTGTCTCCATTCCCCAGGCAACCCAGATGCTGATACCACTGCAATATCGGTCACCCCTCATGACGACCCAGCCGGACTCACCCATCCTGGTGTCTCCAGCGCCAGCCGCCATGGATCGCCACGCACTGGTGAGGGCCGGACCTATTGACCAGGGTAATCAGTATCTGTTCATTCAAGTGCTGAACACCTCGAACAGGGCAGCAACGGTGCATGTGGGATGGTTCTCGCCCACGTCAGTCCTTTGTCAATAGGAGTCCCTGGGACGGGGCCAGAGCTAGTGGGAAACGTCGGCCAGTCCAAGAACAGAGGGAACGACTCGTAGATGGACCAACTGGGGGAGCCTGAGCCGGATTTGCTGCCCGATCAGATGCACCGGCTGCACTCATTACTGGATGAGTTCTACAATGTGTTCAGCCGGGGACCCTTCGACCTAGGAGGCACGCATCTGCTGCAGCACCATAGGGGATGCCCCACCCCTGTGCCAAAACACATATAAGATGAGACCAATGGAAAAAGGGCACATCGAGCAAGCGGTGCAGGAGATAGTGCGGGCCGACATCATTTCCGCATTCTCAAGTCCCTGGGGGGCGCTGGTGGTCTTAATCAACAAGTCAGATGGGTCACCGAGATTCTGCGTGAACTTCCGCCGCCTCAATGCTGTTACGCTTGCCGATGCATATTCCCTACCGCGTATCAATGACTCACTTGACACAATTGCAGGAGCAACATTTTTCAGTACACTGGATTTATTGTCCGGTTTCTGGCAGGTCCCCCTAGACGCGGACTCCCGGCCCAAAGCAGAATTCTGGACACCACAGGGCCTGTTCGAATTCAACTGCCTGCCCATGGGCCTCCAGACTGCACCGGCGACATTCCAGCGCATAATAGGGTTTGCCTTAGCAGGCCTCCAATGGGATACGTGCCTAATCTACCTAGACGACGTCATTGTCTTCAGCCGGTCTTTTGATGAACACATTGGCTGATTGCGTCAGATATTCCTGCAGTTCCGGAAAGCAAACTTGAAGCTCAAGCCTTCGAAGTGCCACCTCATGCAGCCGTCGGTACCCTACTTGGCCACGTCGTCAGTGAGACTGGAGTGGCTATGGACCTGGAGAAGATGGCCTGTATAAGGATCTGGGCCATTCCCACGACAGTTCCAGAGGTACACAGGTTTGTGGGCTCTATGTCCTACTACCGCCGGTTTGTGCTCAACTTTGCAACCATCGCTAAACATGTTGATGGCTAGGAACCAGAGATTCTACTGGAGATCCCCGGAGGATGCATTCCAGCAGCTGTGCTCGTGTCTGACGGAGGCATTGGCAGCGTTTTTTCACAATTACAGCACGGTCGGGAGGTGGTTATCGCCTACGGCAGTCGCGTGCTGTCACCCAGCAGTACTGCGTTACCCGTAGGGAGCTCTTGGCGGTCGTCCACTTCATGCAGCAATTTCGACCCTAACTGTATGATCGCAAATTTACGGTCCGCATTGACCACGCGGCCTTGCAGTATTTGCTCCGCATTGACAAGCCTTTGGGCCAGCTGGCCAGGTGGATAGAGCGCCTGCAAGAGTACAGGTACCAGGTGGTATTTCGCAAGGGGACAAGACATGCTAATGCAGACGCATTGTCCCGGCTGGCGCCCCCGGGTGCTTGTACATGCGTTACAGGCGTGGCACGCTGCAAGGAGGCGATGCCGGAGGGAATGGTTATCGCTCCTGTATACACGGCAGATGGCGCACAGGGTGAGGTCCAGCTGACCGACCATGACCTGGGGCTAACCTTGGACTGCAGATGTCTACAGCAGGAGGAGGCCCCCCTACGGGCGCTACGCACCTCAGTGGAGGAAGGGGGGGAGGAGTATGTCGTATGGGAGGACCTCCCCATGTGGTTGAACCGGGCGGAACGCCAGAAATGCCTGGTGGTTCCGGAGTCGCTGCGTCAACAATTGGTCATGGACATGCACTGCCGCCAGCTGCTACACCTGGCCGAGCAGAAGACACTGTCCACATTACAGGGTCAGTACTTTTGGCCAGGTAATAACTGCTGACGTGCACCGATGGGTCGCAACCTGCGTAAAATGTGCGTGGCGGATGTCACCACCCTGGGTAACCCGAGCGCCCTCCCGGACCAAATGCACAGACCATCGCTGATGCCTTCGTTGGGTGCTATGTTCTTGATAAAGGGGCGCCGGAGCGGTTGCTCACGGATCAAGGGAGAAATTTCTCGTCACAGCTGCTAAACGACGTCTGCTCTATCTGGGGCACTAAAAAGGTCCGAACATCTCCGTATCATCCCCAGACCAATGGCATGGTGGAACGGCTTAACCGCACCATAGCGGCCATGCTGTCCCAAGTGGTGGACGAGAACCACTCCAATTAGGACCTCCACATCCCGTCGGTCTTAGCGGCATACAGGGTGGCCCCACACGCGGTGACGGGGTTCTCGCCGTTATTCCTTATGTACAGACGAGACCCCATCCAGCATATTGATGTGCAGCTGACGGACATTCCCACGAGGGTAAACGCATGGCCAAAGGCACTAAAGATCTCCCTAATTTATTTTAGGGAGGCACACCAAGCGGCCGAGGCCACATCAGCCGATAGTCGAAAGAGCAGTGTACAGATACAGGAGAGGACGGTGACAGCCAAGCCCTTTAAAGTCGGGGACCAGGCATGGCTACACTGTCCTCGGGTGCCATTTGGCCTCTCACCAAAACTGCACCGACCCTTGAAAGGGCCGGTCGAGGTCGTCAAAGCACTCCTACTTCAGTGCGTCCAGGTCCAACTGGGTAAGCGCCGATGGTTTGTGCACCCCACCTGCCTTAAGCCATATATCTCTTTTCACCTCCATCACCTCCATCATCCTCTGCTGAGGCAATGCCATCGTCACCGCTATCATCACCGCCGCCCGAGCCAAGGTCGCCGGCCTCTACTCACCGACCTGAGGGGGGTTCGGTGCCCTGTGTTCCCTTGTAGCCTACAGCGCCCCATGTGAGGCCTGACGGAGAGGCAGCAAGACCGGTGGTCGCAGGGGCTGGAGAGATGGCAGCACAGGACGAGGCAACGCCGGCGCCACCGAACCGAGGACCGCGATAAGAGGGGCTCCGACGGAGGGAGCTGCCGCGGTCATCTATAGCCTGTGGATGTCCGGACTGTTACAGGGCACTGGCTGGAGACCTGGGTAGACCATTCAATTGATGTTATTGATATTATTGTTGTTATTGTAGGGGTACTGGGGGCTAGGCAGAACCGAAGACGTTTTTTTGTATCCCTGGAGGGGGAGGGGGGGGGTTAATGTAAGAGATGTTGAGGGATAGGAATGGAGATGGACAGTGGGTTAAGCGGCATGGAGAGGATTCCTGTCAAAAGGAGGGTGGCAGTGGAGCAAGAACAGTGGAAGAGGGGAGGAGCAGGCGAGGAGATATAGGAGGAGGGGGGCATCAGGCGGGGAACAGATTGTGACAGGGCTGTGGTCAAGTGTGGACTGGGGGAAAATAAACGACAGACACCCCCCCCCACCTCCAACCTCATGTCGGCTCTATTTTATGAGTACATAGCTCCAGTGGCTTCCTAATATCGGAAGGATGGCCACAGAAGCGCATCTGAACACGTGCGATGCAGTTCAGTGGCTATCCATTTAACAAAGACGACCACAGTTCGCGCGACGGTTTATGCTCCTTAACAAAAGTGGCGCTCGCTTAAACACCCAAGCAACTCAGAGCTCCTTACATCTCCCCCTCCATCTCAGTCGCTCCAATGCCATTCTGCAGTCTAGCCAAGGGAACCCCCCCATGGCAGCAGTCCCTGTGTGGCACAAGGTAAATGCAGCACAGACCTGCAAGCGTGCGTTAATCCGCCACTCGTGGGAGTTGTTGCAATATGACTCTTTGCAATTCAGTAATTTGTAAAATTTAGAGAGTTGTACTATTTTGTAGTGGGTACAAAACTTGAGGAGACTTCTCTCTTCTGGAGGCAGCACGTTTATTTAACATTTACATAACACAAAGGGGTACGGCCCCTTCCACCCGATACACTAAGGAGGTATTTCCTCCGGACTATTCTGCCCTCACACTGGTTACGCTCTAACCCTACCCTGGTCACGCTCTGACCCTACACTGGTTAAGCTCTGACCCTACCCTGGTCACGCTGACCCTACCCTGGTTAAGCTCTGACTCTCACACTGGTTACGCTCTGACCCTACACTGGTTAAGCTCTGACCCTACACTGGTTAAGCTCTGACCCTACACTGGTTAAGCTCTGACCCTACACTGGTTAAGCTCTGACCCTACCCTGGTTAAGCTCTGACCCTCACACTGGTTAAGCTCTGACTCTCACACTGGTTAAGCTCTGACCCTACCCTGGTTAAGCTCTGACTCTCACACTGGTTAAGCTCTGACCCTCACACTGGTTAAGCTATGACCCTACCCTGGTTAAGCTCTGACTCTCACACTGGTTAAGCTCTGACCCTACCCTGGTTAACCTCTGACCCTACACTGGTTAAGCTTTTGTCCCAACCCTAGCCAGGGGTTCGGGTTCTGCCCTTTGGGCTCTTCGCTTCAGGTCTTCCAGGTGGTAGCTCCAGGTCTCCGGGTTGGCTCTTCGGTCTTCAGGTAAACGACGACTGCCGGTCCCGTTTAGGGGACCGGCTTTTATACCGTTTTCTGGCTCACTCCTCCCCTTGCCACTCCTCCCTTCTGGAACCGTCTGGAGGGGCCCGGAGCGTGACGTTATCCCCCAGCCCCCCTCTTGGGGGTCTGGGGTCTGTACCCCTGGTCCCGAGCTACACTGCGGTTTACATTGTCCTAGCGGCCTAACTCATCTCCATCGGCTTCCCTTCTCCCCCCTGTTGGCTCAAGGCCGTTACTACAGGCCATAAGTAGTGGCAGTTACACACAACGTTCAATGATGCCGCTACACCTCTATGCCAGCAAATGTGGCTTACCCATCAGAATAATGTCACAAACGGTGAGTGTTTTTGGTAAACGGTTGTGCTAAACCGAATTTTTTCGCTCCCGCGTTTGCGAACGCAGTTATGGAGTCATGACAAAGTCGCCAAATTTTTGGGCAATGGCCTCACGACCTCGCAACCTTGCGGGAGAAGAACTGTGTGAGGGAGATGTAGAACGGCTATAAACTAAACAATTTTTATTTTACCAGGTAAGGCCCACTGAGCTATATAGCTCTTTTTTAGAAAGCAAACTGGCCACAATTAATAGCTCAATGAAGAGGCTTATCATGCTTAAATTTATAGCAGCCAAATATTCTAAACTCGTGATAATGATTCTAAACGTGGAGGGAAAAATCGGAGGATCCGGAGAAAAATCCATGCGACAACGAGGAAAGAGACACCGTAAACTCTGAAAAGACAGGCATCAGGGTCGGGATCTAAGCCACGACCTCCTGTATACCAGGCAAAGTAGTTAACATCTCACCACCGTGACGCCCCCCCCACCGTGTCTGCAAGTGGTCGACCAATTTAAGCGCCTCTCGCTGGAAAGAAAACTGAGTGCACACGGCATTCAGCCAAACCACATGGCATCGAACGCTACGTGTAATATTCGTACCTCTCGAAATTATCGTGGAAACTTGCATTTTTATGTTGCTGGACATGCGCGATCCAGTAAGACAGCCACCAGTCTGTAACATTACGAGTTGCTGCAGAAACAGGAAAATAACCTCCATGAGGATACATTTTATCATCACCATATATCAAAACTACCGACACTTACAGAACATTTACCATCCTATTCCAGAACAGCACATCTAACCAGGACACCTTTATTTTGTTATGCCTTATCTCATCAGACCGATGCGCTACGTGGTCGATCGCTGCTTGTCAACACTGCTGAATGGCAGCAACTCATGAGCTCACAGCCAGCACAGCTGCACGGCTAAAGACGTCAACTTATAACTGTGCTGCTTTTCGAAATTCAGTTGCTCGTCTGTACCACACGTCGTACGTAGCAATTTCCTGACTTGGACATAGACGTAGGAGTCGCTGTTCATTTCAGCCATGCGCACGACTCAGCGGCCATCGCTTCATGAGACCCTGAAAGCGCAAAGAGCAGCCCTAAACCTTGGCCTCTTGGTGGCACCGTTGGCCTTAAATCAGAGGTGGACGTCCTGTTGAAATTCCCTACACTGCTGTTGAAGCGGACGTAATTATCCATAATTGATGGTTGTTTTTTATTACTCTTTTTAAATATTGTCATACAGCAATTATATAACATACCATTTTTATGGTATGTCTGTATATATTTAAAAAGTTAAATGCTACACTGTTAAAAATTTGAATATCCATCTTCTAATGCCACTGCAATGAATGGTGGCTCACTGAGAAGCGTGAGATTAATTACTTTTACAGACCTAGTACGTGGTGAGAATTATGTTTCTGTAGTGGCGTGGAAACAACCTCACATGTCAACACTGCACATCGTCATCAACACCCAACAAGTACAAGACTCACCCTGCATGAGAAAGAGGGCAAGGATTACGGCGACGGAGAGGCAGGAGCCGACGGCGCGCCAGTACGCGAGCCACACACCCAGAGCCACGGCGCCCACCATCCTCTCCTCCTGCTGCACCAACGGCTCACTCACTACTCCAGCCACACCGCCACCTTCCGCTCCATCAGCCACACCACAACCACCACCACTAATCGCTTCTCCAGCAACACTGCCACCACCACCCGCTCCTCCAGCCACACCACCACGCACCCCTGCAACCACACCGCAACCACCACCCGCTCCTTCAGCCACACCACCACCACACGCTCCTGCAGCCACAGCGCCAGCCACACAATCAGCCTCACTATCACCCTCACTATCCCACTCACACTCATCTCCTCCACCTCCTCCTCCTGTCACACAGGGCAATCATCATTGCATAATTGTTAGCTTGCATAGAAGGACAACGTATCATTGGTCAGCATCAACAACGTTCTAAACAAGATGCAAAGCGTTAGTGCATCATCTCTGTGACGCGGGGGTCACGATAACGCTAACGCTTGTAAAGAAGACCCAATATGAACAAAACTTCATTATAAAGTCGTGTTGCTATGAGGGACTTAGTCGATAGACGCCCGGGCACATTTACCAAAGGGTCGCCCCAAGACTCGGTGAAAAACCCCTTCGTAAATGACGCAGGCCTCCCAGCCCTTGCGATGACATCACGTGCCACGCGTGCGCAAGGAGACATCAACAAATAATGAGCCGGCGAGATGTTAACCACCTCGCCTGGTATACAGGAGTCCGTAGGTTCGATCCTGACCCTGACGCCTGTATACTTGGAGTTTGCGTGTCTCTGTACCAGTGGTCGTGTGGATTTTTCTCTGCGTCTACTCGAATATTTGGCTGTGATATATTTACACCTGATAAGCCACTTTGTTGAGCTATCACTAGTGGCCAGGCCGCTTCTGAAAGAGCTATATACAGTGAGGGAAAAAAGTATTTGATCCCCTGCTGATTTTGTACGTTTGCTCACTGACAAAGAAATGATCAGTCTATAATTTTAATGGTAGGTGTATTTGAACAGTGAGAGACAGAATAACAACAAAAAATTCAGAAAAACGCATGTCAAAAATGTTATGAATTGATTTGTACTTTAATGAGGGAAATAAGTATTTGACCCCTCTGCAAAACATGACTTAGTACTTGGTGGCAAAACCCTTGTTGGCAATCACAGATGTCAGACGTTTCTTGTAGTTGGCCACCAGGTTTGCACACATGTCAGGAGGGATTTTGTCCCACTCCTCTTTGCAGATCTTCTCCAAGTCATTAAGGTTTCGAGGCCGACGTTTGGCAACTCGAACCTTCAGCTCCCTCCACAGATTTTCTATGGGACTAAGGTCTGGAGACTGGCTAGGCCACTCCAGGACCTTAATGTGCTTCTTTGTTGCCTTGGCCGTGTGTTTTGGGTCATTGTCATGCTGGAATACCCATCCACGACCCATTTTCAATGCCCTGGCTGAGGGAAGGAGGGTCTCACCCAATATTTGATGGTACATGGCCCCGTCCATCGTCCCTTTGATGCGGTGAAGTTGTCCTGTCCTCTTAGCAGAAAAACACCCCCAAAGCATAATATTTCCACCTCCATGTTTGACGGTGGGGATGGTGTTCTTGGGGTCATAGGCAGCATCCCTCCTCCTCCAAACACGGCGAGTTGAGTTGATGCCAAAGAGCTCCATTTTGGTCTCATCTGACCACAACACTTTCACCCAGTTGTCCTCTGAATCATTCAGATGTTCATTGGCAAACTTCAGATGGGCATGTATATGTGCTTTCTTGAGCAGGGGGACCTTGTGGGCACTGCAGGATTTCAGTCCTTCACGGCTTAGTGTGTTACCAATTGTTTTCTTGGTGACTATGGTCCCAGCTGCCTTGAGATCATTGACAAGATCCTCCCGTGTAGTTATGGGCTGATTCCTCACCGTTCTCATGATCATTGCAACTCCACGAGGTGAGATCTTGCATGGAGCCCCAGGCCGAGGGAGATTGACAGTTCTTTTGTGTTTCTTCCATTTGCGAATAATCGCACCAACTGTTGTCACCTTCTCACCAAGCTGCTTGGCAATGGTCTTGTAGCCCATTCCAGCCTTGTATAGGTCTACAATCTTGTCCCTGACATCCTTGGAGAGCTCTTTGGTCTTGGCCATGGTGGAGAGTTTGGAATCTGACTGATTGCTTCTGTGGACAGGTGTCTTTTATACAGGTAACAAGCTGAGATTAGGAGCACTCCCTTTAAGAGTGTGCTCCTAATCTCAGCTCATTACCTGTATAAAAGACACCTGGGAGCCAGAAATCTTTCTCATTGAGAGGGGGTCAAATACTTATTTCCCTCATTAAAATGCAAATCAATTTATAACATTTTTGACATGCGTTTTTCTGGTTTTTTGTTTGTTGTTATTCTGTCTCTCACTGTTCAAATATACCTACCATTAAAATTATAGACTGATCACTTCTTTGTCAGTGGGCAAACGTACAAAATCAGCAGGGGATGAAATACTTTTTTCCCTCACTGTAGCTCAGTGGGCTTTACCTGGTAAAATAAAAATAGATCATAGTTTAGTTGAATAGAATGGCCTGTGTTCATGTTCTATTCATATGTTTATGTTCATATAACTCCATGATCAAAGTTTAGTGAAAGCAACAAAGGCTGTAGAATACAACAGCAGTCTATGCTGTCACACTCCTGGTGGCAATTTGCTTCCCTTGGAGTGCGCTTCCATATTTGTTGTGTAATAATAGATGATGCCCAAGTTAGGTTCAGGCCCTTTTTGAAACTTTTTCATGACGATGAAAGTCTGAACTCGGGCCGCTGAGCATGCAAGCTTCAGCCGCGCAGCGGCGATGCAGCGTTTCCGTGTGCCACACTACGAACCGCTCTACCTGAGCTCAATTCCCAGTCACCAGATTACATCAGTGGCGAGTTACATGTGAACCGAGCCTGTCCACCACCCCTACCAACCTGCACTGATAAAGCGTGGCCAATTATGATCCAAAGAAGCCTTCATGTCCACCATTGAATTGACAAATGACTGTGATTTATTACCTATGATCGCATACTATTCAACAACACATTTATGAAAGCAGGCAAGACTTCAACAGCTCACATGAGCAAATGTGCACACATTGCAGGGCTATGTGGGGGAGGATAGGGAAGAGGATGAGAGGGAAGAGGAGAGGTGTGGGAGGGGAGGAGGAGGAGGAGAAGAAGAGGGAGGGGGAAGAGAAGGGGGAGGAGAAATGGGAGGGGGCGGAGACACGGTTACCATCTGAGTGTGGCTCAGCCTCGACGGCCAAGGGCCAATCAGGAAGCGCGTTACCGGCCGGAAGCACCGCGTGGGGCGGCCCTGCAACACAGACAGCTCCGATTCACATGGTTGGCTAAGTATGGTGCGAAAGAAGTTCAACATCCATACACACGTACATACACACAGGCCGGCACAACCCGGCGTTGCCTAGCAACACCGATAAATTACACGCACAGCGGACGGCAAACGACATCGGTGGCCACGTACAGCAAGCCGGTTATACCCCGCCTCAATGTTGAGTGGTTAAGGCTGTTTTAAACATATTCATAAAGAGTGCTGTTTGCTGAATTGTCACTCGAGCATGGCTCAGAATGGATTCACCCCCGCTCAAGGACGCTCTACGAGTGGGGCCAAGGCAACGCAGGTGTAGTGGATTAACAAGCTCATACAGGGTGGATGGTAAAGACGCGCGAGTTATGGAGAGTGGGGTCATGTCGGGCTGGGCAGGTGCGGCAACAGGGAACGGTGAGAGAGAAACGGCCCAATTAAGTTGGCATGCGATATATGGCTATGATTGGCCGGGTGTTGTTGTCAGGAGCAGAGTGGCACCTAAGTGTCTGGAGATGGGGGGTGATAGGGACAGGTGCGAGGGACACGAGGTGGCGTGGGCACGCCGAATAATTGGTAGTTGATGGGAACAGGGATATATTCGGGGGACGGGAGAGCGCAGTTATTGTTGTCGCTGGGACTGGAACGGAGCAGGTCGGGGAGAGACGGAGAGAAGACATAAGAGACAGAACAGGCTAGCAGTGGAGTAGAGACAAGCAGAGACAAGGAGCGACAGAGAGAGATAGAGACAAGGAGAGACAAGACAGAGACAAGCAGAGACAAGGAGCGACAGAGAGAGATAGAGACAAGTAGAGACAAGACCGAGACAGGGAGAGAGATGGAGACGAGATAGAGACAGAGAGAGATAGAGACAAGACAGGGACAAGGAGAGACAGGGAGAGATACAGAATGGGACAGAGGCAGACAGAGGCAGAGCGAGAGAGAGTACAGAGTGGGACAGAGACAGAGGGGGACAGAGACAGAGCGAGAGAGATACAGAGTGGGACAGAGACGGAGTGAGACAGAGACAGAACGAGAGAGATATACGGAGTGGGACAGAGACGGAGTGAGACAGAGACAGAACGAGAGAGAGATACAGAGTGGGACAGAGACAGAGGGGGACAGAGACAGAGCGAGAGAGATACAGAGTGGGACAGAGACAGAGTGAGACGGAGACAGAGCGAGAGAGAGATACAAAGTAGGACGGAGAGATAGTGAGACGGAGAGACAGAGTGAGACAGCGAGCAACAGAGAGACAAAGACAGCGACGGAGGGAGACAGAGACGACGCGGAGAGACAGTGAGAGAGGGAAGGGAGTGTGGCGAGCGAGCGCGGTGTGCGAGTGTGGCTCGCTCACTCGCCGCGGTGAGCAGAGAAATGATGAAGCCACAGGCGTAATGTGGAGAGTTTGTAATAAAAGTGGTGTCAGAGAAAAGAAGAAGTTGTCCGTGTGAAGTCGACCACTACACAGGTAAACCGATCAGGGGAGGGCATGTGGCTGTTATTAGGGATGTCTGGCATAGACACACCTATGACAATTAACACTTCACTTCATATCACCTAACTACGTATTTACAATGTGATGGTATACACTAATAACCTTGCTAAAACCACTGAATCTTAGTCACTCATCACATCACCATGAATAAGTAGATGATGGTTGTGGTTCGTTGGAGGGCTTGAAGAATAAACTTTGTTTATTTGTAAAACGAAAGTGAAATAAAAGTGATAGACGTGAGAGCGAGCACTAGCTTCTAGAGGTGTAAAAACCGGCACTTAATGTGTTTTAGATGACTCGGTGTAGCGTATGTCTCCAAAGGGGGAGATGATTTCTGCTCAAATGAGCACTGAGGCTGCGCTCATCTCCAGTTTACAGCCCTGAGCCAGTGGTGAAAATTCCCCATTCCTATTTTGGGGGCGAGTCATATCCATAGGACAACAATTGTTGACTTCCTCACAAAGTGGAACTCGTTTTACTCACCGCAGGGGTATGATGGGCCGAGGGAACTCCGCTATCAGGATCTGAACTCGCAAGCGCTGAGCCACACGACCAGCTCGCAGAATTTGTACAGTGTTTAAAAATACCACTAACTACGGATACTTTCCAGCGTCAAAATCCAGTACCCGCTTTGATGACGATGCCATTGTCGAGCAGGATGACGAGGTCGGCTGCGGCCAAATACTGGGTGCGATGAGTGCACAGGATCCTGGTCCTCTTCTGCAGAATCCCATTGATGCATTTGCTGAACAGGTGAGCAGCAACATCACAATCCACGGCTGCTAAAGGATCGTCCAGCAAACAAACGGGTTTGTCCTGCAAGAGACCATGATGCAATATCACGATTATTATTATTGCGCTTGTTTACTCAGGAACGCCTCACCGAGTCTCAAGACTCCTCTTCAGGAGAGCCTTGCGAGGCTTTTGCAGTTGTGTGGGAGGAAACCAGAGGACCTGGAGAAAACCCATGCAATGCAGGGGGAGAGAGAGAACAGAAAAACTCCACACAGAAAGGTGCCCAAGTCTGGAATCAAACCCAGGTCCTTCTTGATACGAGACACGAGTGTTACCACTGCGCCACCCTGCCGTCCAAGCATCTTGCCTCCTGCATGCTCCGCCTTCTTCAGCTGTGAACTTAGTCTGGTCATTTCATTGATGAGGTGAGAGGCTTTCGGGGCAACCAGACAAAGATCCCCCGTATAGCCTTAACAAACACGAGGGGGTGGGTGGGTGGCAGGCACCACGCTCACATTTGTCTCTCTCGTGGCAATGTTGACACACCACACCAGGTACTTGTTTGAGGCTGAGCCGACCTAGGGAAGGGGCCCAGGACTGGTTCAGATAATTGCTACTGTTTGTTGGCAGTAGCGGGATTTGAACTCGGGTCACCATGTTCGTAGCGCAGCGCGGCGCTAACCGTTGCACCAGAACTCTCTTGTCAAGCGCGTCGATCTACACAGTCTGAGAGCGCCACTAAGGCCGGGGGAGCTCACATGCGCAAAGGTGATTGGGCTACACAGGCACATGATACCCACATAAGATGACCGAGTCATACCCCCAACTGCCCCACCAACTTGTTCAACCAGCAGCTAGAGCTGATGTAACAGGAAACGATGCAGATATATTCACATAAGTTGAAAAATTACACAATAAACATCAGATTTGAAAACTATAAATATGTTTTTATTGTACCAGATAAGGCCCACTGAGCTATATAGCTCTTTTTCATAAGCGACCTGGCCACAAATGATCACCCAATTAAGTGGTTTATCACTTGGAAATGTATAGCAGCCAAATACTCTTCAACGCATGTTTCTAAATGTGGAGGGAAAACCAGAGGACCTGGACAAAAATCCACACGACCATGGGGAGAACACGCAAACTCCAAATATACAGGCGTCAGGGTCGAGATGGAACCCAAGACCTCCTGTATACCAGGCAAAGTAGTTAACATATCTCTACCGCCGCTATGAGGGCTGGCATACGACGAGTTATGTTTGGCCTTGAAACATCATGTGTAAATACACGTATTAAGAATGATCCTACTGATGAATGTGCCTATGGAATATGGTGCCAAAGCTCAGGTCTGTAAACTTCCCCCACCACTGACGCTATGTGAAGAAGCCTTCATCCAGCACTGGATTATCAAAGGGCTGTATTTTTTTTTGGTCATACGTAAAGCCAAAAGACCTTTTATGTTATAACAGAATACAACATCTGATTAGTACGGTTGCCTACGTACAGTGCAAAAGAAGTTAACCATACATACAATCTCTCCGAGAGGAAACGATGATTGTCAGTGGTTGAGTGTGTGCTTGCTGTGTGTCCGTGTCATTTGATACCCCTGGACACCGTTGCAGACAAAAAATTTCCATCCCGAGGTACTTTCCAGGTGAAATGTTTTAATAAAAATCTAGAGAATAAACTCACGCTGTAGGCCACCCGTGCAAGCGCAATCCTGGCTTTCTGGCCTCCGCTGAGAGTCACCCCATTCTCCCCGACCTCTGTCCGGTCCCCGTTCGCCAACGCCTGCACACGCATCAATAACAACAGCAACAACAACACATCCACATCAGGGACGTGCGGTCAGGGGAGGCAGGGGAGGCAGAGCCTCACCTGTCATACTCCAATGAAAATAGCTGTTACGAAAAGTAAAAAAAAAGAATAATCAAATAAAATAATAAATGAAATAAATATTAAGATTTTTCCACGGATCTGTGTTATAAATGTCATTTCTGTATGATTACAATAATTTTTATAGTCAAAATCGCCAAATTTGCAGAGCTCCGCTGCAAATACAGGAAGAGACGAGAGGTGAGGCAGCGACGAGCTCAGCCTCCCCTCTGATTGCGCAACCCCTCAGTAACTGGATGGAGCGTGGGCAATAAGCGCGTGCCTGTTACTATCTCAGTATGTCACCAATGTAATGTTTGTAGACCCCTTCATTTCATGTCCTCGCCTTCCATACTCCAGGTAACTTATTTCACGTATGTGTATTAAGATATTTAGGCTCGCTGGTCTCGTCATGAAACTGCAATGAAAAAGCACCAAGGGAGGCAGCTATCACATTTGCCTCACTGAGGGGGGCGTGTTAGACACGTCCCCCTCTGAGGCCACGCCCCCTCTGAGGCCACGCCCACCTCAGTGTGTGACTGGCTCTGACACGAGCCAGTGCCTCCCCAGCCATTGACCTCACGTCACTGATCCACATTGCAAGCAAACCACAAAGTGCCACTGTTTACATATCACCGGCCCAGTGCTGGCATTACAAATCACATTTTTAAATAAGCACCCATCATTTGGTTTTAATTACTTTATTTATATTTTATATCGTGTTTGCTTATTAAGTTGTCACTCTTGCTGCCATATCTGTCTGCTGGTCGAGTCACCCTTACAAACGAGCCACATAGCTCAATGGGTAATTCAAATACAAAGGAGATATCACGGCGATGATTAACGCCACTGCTCCTGACATGGATATCTGGGCTTCACCACCTGAATGTGGAATTGTAATTGTTTCTCTGCATTTATGCAATAAGGAGGAAAAAGAGGAAGGAGAGGAAGAAGAATAGGAAGAGGAAGAAGAAGAGCAGTAATTTACTCAGATGAAAAACTTCTGTTTAACACGTAGGCTCTCATGACCAATATCATCCATAAGAGTATTTTTTCGGTTAGATTGCGTAAATATATGAATGTGTCCTTAAAACCCGCCACCACCCGACACAGCCAACTAGTAAGGGTTGTCACGTAAACAGAACGTGCCAATTCGTCACGAGTACAGCACACCGGTGTGTTGGAGAACCAAGCCACAACATTTACAATCTGAGTACGACGTTTTGCCAGTAATTACAACCAGCTTCATCAGGCGATAGCCAAATTTGTGGAGAAGTCCACCTGTTTCGTTCCTTATATAGAGGCGTAGATGTGGTGACCACGCTTCTGCGCTCTTGCGCAAAGTAGGGGGGGAGGGGATTAATGAGTCAACGTACATTATGCATGCGCATTATGCGAGCCCTTTGATCTTGTCCTCCCTGTCCAACGGGAATCCCTATTGAAGTATGGTGCCCTGTATAGGCATGCATTTAAACAATGTATTATTTGATTATTCGCTTCCACGCAGCCCTAAGTCGGTTGCTATACGAACGGTTAAAATTATTTTTTCTTTCAATTTCGATATATTCTCAAATTAGTCTTGGCTAGTAGTAGCTAGTTTTGCACAGAACTTCAACATTATTAAAATTAATTGAGTGTCCTTGTTGGCACGTGTGTTCTGCTACTACTGACAATTGTATTTGGGAGTATTTAATATCTTTATGATGTTCTTTTAGTCTCGTGTTGATCATTCGCCCTGTTTGCCCAACATAACATTTGCCACAAAGTGCAGTTAATCCTGTACACACCTTCTGTTGATAGCTTCGGTAATACATATTTTGTACCAGATATAAATTTCGGTATTTTATGTACTGTGCCAAATCTGACTCAGATGTTTTGTTTTTCCAAACATCTGGCTAGTTTATCAGTCACAAAGGAGCAGCAATGGGCTCTCCTTTGTCTCCTGTGATAGCGAATTTGTACATGGAAGATTTTTTAACAAAAGCAATAACTTCAAGCACACTAAAAATCTCTGCTTGGTTTAGATATGTGGATGACACAGTGGTGGTCTGGCCACACGGCAAAGATACACTCAACGAATTTCTAAATCATCTCAATTCGCAAACCCATCCATCCAGTTCACCATGGAAGTGGAAGCTGACAGAACTCTAAAATTTCTGGATATTCTGCTCGGACAGGGTCGAAATGGTAAAATAACACACAGCGTTTACCAAAAGAAAAACGCATACTGACACCTATCTGAATGCAGAGTCACACCATCACCCTGCACAGAATCTGCTCTTATCAAGACACTCATTCATCGAGCTAAGAAAGTGTCAGATGGTAACAGTCTGAGAAGTGAAATTCAACATGTTAAAGAAGCGCTGCAAATGAACGGTTACAATGATACACAAATCAACAGGGCATTGAATGCCAAAACCAAATAAAATAACACGAGCATTGAAACTGCCCAAGTAATTAAAACGATCAAAATACCGTACATTGCGGGAGTGACTGATTAACTATCCAGATGTTTGGAAAAACAAAACATCTGAGTCACATTTGGCACGGTACATAAAATACAGAAATTAATATTTGGTACAAAATATGTTTTACCGAAGCTATCAACAGAAGGTGTGTACAGGATTAACTGGACTTGTGGCAAATGTTATGTTGGGCAAACAGGACGAATGATCAGCACGAGACTAAAATAACATCAAAGAAATATTAAATACTCCCAAATACAACTGTCAGCAGTAGCAGAACACACGTGCCAACAAGGACACTCAATTGATTTTGATAATGTTAAAGTTCTGTGCAAAACTAGCTACTACTGGCCAAGACTAATTAGATCATGTATCAAAATTGAAAGAAATAAAAATAATTTTTACCGTTCGTAAAGCTACCGACTTCGTGCTGCATGGAAGCGAATAATCAAATAATACATTGTTTAAATGCATGCCTATACAGGACACCATACTTCAGACTCTCTGAATCACATTTACAGTAGCCTTGATAATAAGCAGTACTGCGCCAGTCTTTTTCTTGACTTGTCCAAAGCCTTGATACAGTCAACCACAAGACCCTGCTTTGTAAACTAAGTTGCCTCCATTTCACCAAACACGCAGTAGAATGTTTACAAAATTTCCTTTTTTCTCGCACCCAAACTGTATTCACAGATGGTTGGAGGTCAAACAGTGTTAAGATAACAAAAGGGGTTCCACAGGGTTCCATCCTCGGCCCCCTCTTGTTCTTTCTTTATGTCAATGACTTGGGCACTGACCTGGATCATTCCAGGGTAAATCTTTTTGCAGATCACACGATACTGATTACTGCTGGCCGCTCTCCGGATGACGTGATTGCTAAGCTCCAGGGTGATTTCAACAAACTACAACATCAGCTAGTTGCTCTTATTGTTTTATATATATTTTGTTATTTTGTTGTTTCTCTTCAACGTGACTTTACCGAAAAAACTAAGAATATGTAGTCCTGAATACCTCCAAAACCAAGGTGCTATGCTTCTCACCAGGACTAAAGCAGAAAGTTATTTTCCCCAATTACATTCCTTAAATAATTATCAAATAGAGCAAGTTAAGATCTATAAGTATCTTGCGGTCATCCTGGATTCAAAACTGAATTTTGAAGATCACATTGATTATATTGGTAAAAAGACAAAAATAAAAATTGGTTTTCTGTATCGACACAAGCACTGTTTCTCCCCTATGTTCCGTTTGGAATTGATAAAAGCTACCATACTGCCTCTATTTGATTACTGTGATATCGTATATAAATCAGCCCCCACTACTGTACTGAAGAAGCTTGACTCAATTTATCACTCAGCCTTAAGATTTGCATTGAACTGCCCATATAGGACTCACCACTGTGATCTCTACATTGGGTCAAACTTAACTTCTCTTAATGTTCGACGGCTTGTGCACCAGATCTTATTTATTCACAATGTACTTACAAAGAAATGTGCAGACTACCTGCTGGATCTCCTCTCTGTTTGAATAACAAATGTGACCTAAGGTCTTCGCTCATATACGAGCTTCACATTCCTTATTGCCATACAAATACTGGAGGAAGGGCCTTTGCTATTGATGCCCGCAGGGTCTGGAATGCTATTGCCAATAAACTGCAACTTGAATCACTACCTATGAGATCTTCACTCAAAACTGCTCGAGGAGTTGTACACCCCTAGCTGCCACTGCTGTTCAGTGGCCTAAAATCAAATGTTTCGCTCCGGATGACCGCTGCAAAGTATGATCTTGTGTTTTGATTTAGTGTGCTGATCTTTAAAGGTGCATTGGAAAAATGTTGATACTCCTACCGATGCTCCTGCTGTTGTGGAGTGACTCATGCAGCCAGCTATGGCTACAGGGTTTGGTGGTACATGTTGTTTATGTCGTTAATTGTGAAATTTCGGTCACAGTTCCTATGATCACTGTTACATTGAATTTTATGGCTTTATTTTGGTGATTTCGAAAAGTTTTTTGGTTTGGCCATGTTTTTGTTTATTGTAGTACGGAGTTAGACTGATGGCCTTAATTTAAGTTGTCTTGTGGTTGTTTGACTTGCCTCCCACTGGGATTTTTGCACACAGCGTTGGTGTACAGTGCTTTTTCTGGAAGATTTTGCTGTTTTTTCATGGATTTTTCTGTTTGCACAATCACATAGCCACTTTAAGATGTTTTCTTGTTCATGTTTTTGTTTGTTGCGGTTGCACCCGATTCAAGAGCCGAATGGCTTAGAGGGCTATACCAAATAAATGAAAACTGAAATTAAATGAAACTGAAATAGAGATTACCGTTGGTACGGGTATATTTTAATACACACAATGGACAGGAAGGACAAGATGAAAGGGCTCGCATAATATGCATGCATAATGTACGTTGGCTCATTAATCCCCCCCCCCACTTTCCGCAAGAGCGCAGAAGTGTGGTCACTACATCTACGCCTCCATACAATGACCGAAACAGGTGGACTTATCCACAAATCTGGCTGTCGCCTGATGAAGCTAATAGTAATTACTGGCAAAACGTTGTACTCAGATTGTAAATGTTGTGGCTTGGCTCTCCAACACACCGGTGTGCTGTACTAATGATGAATTGGCATGTTATGTTTACGTGACAACCCTTACTAGTTGGCTGTGTTGGGTGGTGGTGGGTTTCAACGACACATATATTTACACAATCTAACCCAAAAAAAACTCTAATATGGAAAAACTTCTGATTCTGAATGTTACTGCACATGCAGCTCGAATGTTACCGTAGCCACCAAAACCACACAGAGGCTGCATGGCCATGATTGCCACTGGTCACCCATGCCCAGCATCTCAACGTGCCGACACCGCCACTGCGCTAGGTTTGGCTTTTCACAAACCAAAAAATATCCATAGAGTCTATAATCGCTCGGTAATAAAAAAAAAAATCATGAAGAAACTAAGCTTGATGTGTGTTCAAAATGAAAGCACGTTACTTCTAAATACAGCAATGACAGCGGTGCACAAAGAACACTTAACATTCGTCATTAATAGTGTGGCCTTAAGCGGAACAAAATATATCACAGGTGATGTGTCAGGCCATGACCCTCATTTAAGTACAAAGATTTACAGCACACAGATAGGCCATAGAGATTGAGGCCATAGAGAAGAGAAGCCATAGATAGTGAAGTCATAGATGGAGATGCCATAGAGAGGCCACAGATAGAGAGGTCACACATGCTTTGAAGAAGGGCCACTGCCCAAGATGTCGCCTATTATGGTTTTTTTTTATCCTTCATGTCAAATTAGTACCCGACTGGACGGCCCTGCCCAGGAGGTGTAACAGGCAAGCTCCGCAGGTCTGCCAGACTGCAATATGTAGATCATTTAAACTCCATACAGGCAGCATGCGGAAAAACAGTTCTCCTGGGATCACCACCTTGTCCACAAACCAAACCCGGGCGTTCTTCTCCATCAGCCTGGGTCTAGAATCAAAACTGTGCAGTAAACTGTAATCAAGTTCAACGCAAGACTGGCACCAGATCTCGGTAGAAATCAAGTCCTGCCACCCAATTACCGGACTGACTGGTCAAGCCCAGACAGGTGCCCCCCCTGAATTATTCACTTCTATCACTGCTGCATAAAATGCACAAAATGAGGTGTTGTCATAAAATGTTTGCAAACCTTGAGGTCTTCCGACAGCGCGCAGGCGCGAATGATGGAGAGGTATTTGTCTTCATCGTAGCGACTGCCAAAGAGGATGTTGTCTCGCACAGTCCCATGCTGGATCCACGTCTCTTGGGTGAACAATCCGAAACCTTCCTCCAGTCGCTTCACAAGGACCCCTCCACTACACCTGCCGGGAAGCCACATGTAAGGGAAGCAAGGGGGCCAGGAACACCGCTACCTATGCCAACATAGCCCCCGTGTCTCAACACCCACCACCCATCGGTCCCGCTAACCCGCAGAACACCAGTTGGACTCTTTGGCACTTAAAAATTCATATTTTTATCAATGCACTAAAACCAAACTAAACTTTAATTTATCTTTACATTACCAAGTAAGGCCCACGGAGCTATATATAGCTCTTTTTCAGAGGCGACCTGGCGACAAATGATATTTCAATGAAGTAGCTTATCATGTCTAAATTTATAGCAGCCAAATACTCTGAAAGCATGTTTCTAAATGAGGAGGTAAAAACCGAAGAAAAATCTATGCGACTACGGGGAGACCATGCAAACTCCAAATATACAGGCGTGAGGGTCGGCATTGAACCCACGACCACCTACATACCAGGCGAGGGAGTTAACATCTCGCCACCAAACTACACAGACCAAACCCGCACATATTTTCCCAGCCTAGGTGTATGATGACTGTGCAGTGCACTGGAATAATGTTCAACAGGAAATCACCAGATTTCAGTAAGAATCGATAACGGTCACCCAAACACAGATGCCAAATCCCGGACTGTTCAGGTCACACAAAAAGGCTTTCCTGCAGGTGGAATATTTCTACGATGAAACATGGAACCGCAATCACAGTTTGCTAAAAAGGTAGTTGCACAACAGCCCTCCCTGCAGGCCTAAAAACAACCAAACCGAGTGGTTGGAGTAAGCGCTCAATGCCTTCCCACCTGAAGCCTCAATTCACACTGACAGTCACGTGCCAGCTTGTGCAGCTGGCAACGGTGACATGGCTCCTCGTTACATTAACCACGGTACGCTACACCGTAATGTTCCAAGCGTTTTAATTGAACTCCAGTACTGCGTCATCAAAACACAGAAAAAAGCCAGAGGAACAAACCAATCAAGTATGAGTACGCTCTTATATCAGAGCATTTCAGGCGAGTTTGAACATGAATGTCAATGATGGATACCAACGAATGCATGGAATCTCACCTGAAGAGGTCACCGGTTATGGCCGCAAGTAGGGAGCTCTTCCCGCTTCCAACTTTTCCAACTACGCCGACCAGCTGTCCCTGGTGAACAACACGGCGCCGGCATTACCAGTGGCAGCTGTGGGAGGTGCCTTTTAACCCTTTCCCGTTCCGATAGCATACATGTGTAGGTCATCAAATTTTCCTTCCAAGTCTGTTCTGATGACATACAAGCGTATGTCATCAGAACGGAACCGGAAGAAAAACTAATATAAAATAACTTTATTGCTACCGAGGCTCCCCCCACAAGGCCTTGCGGGAGGGTGCGTGGCACAGTTTGGCCCCAGCTATCATAGAGTGCGATCGTGTCGCTATAATTCTCTTCAGAGAGTACAATGTATTTAAAAACAACGGCACTACGCTTGCACGTTCCAAGATTCAGAGGTGAACGGGACGCCCCACCCTGCAACTTGCAGACATCTCGGAATGGGCAGAGGGTGAACAAGCGGCAATCAGCTAACCTGGTTTCCAGCATCTGGTGAGACATTCCCAATTGATTTCTCATTATATAATTATATAGACGGCCGACGTACAATCTGGGTATGACCATGGCTACGTCACGACTGCGTGGACAGCAGTGAAGCCTTCCATGTCCAACTGGAAGAAATGGGATTCAAATGCCAAAAGAAAACTGAGGAAGCGGAAACTTCAAATCTCAGTAAACACAAGATTACAGACAACTAGAAAATAAGTTTCTGCCATGTGAATATTGGTGAATACAGATAACTAAAGGGATTTGATCGTAGGATGTGACAAGAAAATTGAAAGTCTGGAATAGAGCATAGCAAGAACAGAGTGTAGACAAGAGGAAGAGATGGCCAAGGCTGCGGGATGGAGGATTCACAAGCTGGGCACTGAAATGGCAACAGAGGTCAGCGACCTGGAGCAGGGCGGGCACTAGGCGGGAACTGGGATGGGCCCTGCACCATCAATTGTCCCTTTGGCACTACCCTGGCTCGCTCTCCTTGGCAGTCTATCACCTCACACCACAGCTCGACTGGCCCCTTGTCCAGGAGGAGCTGAGTCAGGCCTGTCCAGGATGTGCAATTCGGCAGGAGGAAGTTATCGTGAATTCTAGTGGCATCAACAACACTGCCGGTTTTACATCCCGGCCTTGAAGCGTTTATCATTATAAACTGTAAAACTAAAATATCGGCTTGCAAAGCGAGCGGCATAACGCATGTCTGAAACGCGACGAAGCTCTAGCTGACCTCCTTAACTCCGAACTCCACACGTTTGAGGGAGAAGCCCTCCGCGGCAGGGTCCGGGGAGCCGCGCTGCTGCGGTGGGCACAGCAGCGAGGCCCACGACAGCGTTGCTCGGCACAGCGCCACCTCCCATTCGCCGCTCTGCGCTCCCTCTGCTCAGCACGGAAGGGGGGGGGGGGACGCTGGGGTGATTTCCTGCTCACAGGAGCATTGAGGCGGTGCAGAGCTCCCTTTTACAGCCCCGAGCCGGTGGTGCATTTGTGTCAAACTGAAAATTTGGAACAGGGAAGTGACCACAACAAGGCAGCGACACGGCGACCTTGTTGAACAGTTGGGCAGCGTGGCCAGAGGGGACGCGGAGAGAGGCGGAGATACAGCCTCTCTGTTTCAGAAGAGCATCGCATAAGTGCCCCTAGCCCTGCAAGGCCTGCGCCGACAGGCTCCACATGGCATTCCCAGTGGCCCATCGTGCAGCTGCAGTTCTCCTTGGTTGCCAACCACAGGGTAATTATTTATTATTACATTTGTTTACCCAGGAAAATCACACCGAGTCTCAAGACTCTTGTTCAGGAGGGTCCTGCCAGGTTTTCGCAGTCGGGGGCGATGTTGCTGCTGCTGTGTGCGTGTGTAAACCCAATTAATGGGGAGCGGTCGTGTAGCGGTTAGCGCGCTGCATTACGAACCCGGCGACCCAGGTTTGATTCCCACTCACAGCCCACATCGGTGACGATAAACTGAACAGGTCCTGGGCCTCCCCTAGGTCAACTCAGCCTCAAATGAGTACCTGGTGCGGTGTGTAAACATCGCCATTAAGGAGACAAAGGCGGCCGGGCGTGATGATGGTCACCCACCCCATCATGTGCGGTGCCGGCCTTGATAGGTGCTCGCTCACAGCACTTGCCCCAACAATCTATAAAGATTACATCGGGGATCTTTGTCTTTGTAAATTAATTCAGTCATTTTCAGGAATTGGGGATGTTTGGCAATACCAGTTACATTGAATGGGTCTTTTGATGCTATGAAAGTCGACGGAAGAACCCAGAGGAAATCCAACTGGGACACAGGAAGAACATAAAAACTTTACAAAGAGGTTCGATGTGTGGCACAAGTGTTCCAGGATATCTCAACGTTTACATTCCACTTTACAGACTCTATGATGGAGCATTACCGTAAAATGGCTTGCTATTGCAGTAATATGTTTCAGCATTGAACTCTGGTAAGGACAAAAATGTTTCAAGTCTCCTTAAAGAAATCCGTGCTTCAATGAGTCCGTTTAGCACCCACGGAAAGGCATTGAGAGGCGTAATCAGCATGTTGATCAAAGCCACAGCTGTGAAAACCTGCAGAAAATGCAAGTGTAAGAAAAAATGCAAACATTATTACATTCTATTTCTGCACACCTCTTCCAATTAACCCAAAATTACTGACAATCCAATTATCACTTCATCGGTATTCTGCAAATAAAAAAGCACTGCAAGTCACAATTTATTTCCAGCCAAAAATTATTGCAAGTACAATGCATGAATCTATCGCTATTGTGAAAAGACTTCAATATACATTCACAGAGGGGTTCTCATTAAATTGTTGTCTAAACTTAGGATCAATGGTCATCAGGTAGAACTAAATTTGAGAGAGACAAAACACAGACACGGAGACACACAGACACACAAGCAGAGAGAGACAACACAGAGACACACAGAGAGAGACACACAACATAGACACACAGAGAGAGACACAACATAGACACGTGTCTAGACACGTGTCTATGTTGTGTGTCTCTCTGTGTATGTCTGTGTTGTCTCTCTTGCTTGAGTGTCTGTCTGTGTGTCTCCGTGTCTGTGTTTTGTCTCTCTCAAATTTTGTTCTACCTGATGACGATTGATCCTAAGTTTACACAACAATTTAATGAGAACACACAGAGAGACACACAACATAGACACGTGTCTATGTTGTGTGTCTCTCTGTGTCTGTGTTGTCTCTCTCTGCTTGTGTGTCTGTCTGTGTGTCTCCGTGTCTGTGTTTTGTCTCTTTCTCAAATTTTGTTCTACCTGATGATTGCTTGTGTTGCAATCGACACGTCGTATTCTATTATTTAATTTATTTTCTTTCTACGTGACTTTACCGAAAGAACCAAAGAGTAATTCCTGCAGTGACGAAAGCTTCAAATCAAGTTTGGGATCAATGACCATTGCTATCAAAAGCCACCACAGTGTACGTATGTATGTTGAACTTCTTTCGCCCTGTAGTAGTCAACCATGACTAAATGGAGGCGTGCCGCAAACACAGTGACCAGTGATGTACGAGGGTGCCTCAAGGTGACCCTGAACTTCATGTCTTAGATAATCATGACCCTGAAATTACTGTTTTACGAGTGACAGTTGTGGAGTGGCAGTGGCAATATCTGGCAACAACTCCTGTGAGAAGGGATGTTATAGCCACTCAAAGCAGTCTGGATATTTTCCAGACTGCTTTGATGGCAGCAAAGAGCGTGCGTGGGACAGCGGCATTGTGTAAATTACGCTTCCAATGAAACCAGATCAAATTTACAAGAGATTTCGCTCTAAAGTTCTCGATACGTCTTTCGCGTACAAGTGGGTGAGAGCGGTGGAAATATTGTAAAAGGACATAAAACTGAACACATTTTTCAAAAACACCGAGGCCTTAAAATATATACAGGCATACCTCCTATAGCGCTGAAGAATGCAGTCTTGGTAAATTAGTCACTATAGAAAACAGCGCTAAAAGGTCACAATAACACGGTTCCAATGGGGATGCGTTCCCGACCAATACTTTTTACCTATGAGCGATGAGGGCTTCATTAGGGAAGCTTCATTGGGGAATCAGTAATAAAATGATACTGTCCACATGATAAATGTATTAAAGCATTTTATAACAAAAAAAATCACTTTATAACACATAGGCTTTCACGACCAATATCCATAAGGTTTATTTGGATAATTGGACCTCCTTTGACAGTACCAAAATATAATAATAGGGTTTTTCCCCTTTTTTTCTGGCAACAAAACTGAAACCTTTTTTTACAAGGATTCATGTCTGCATTAACCACAATACGTGCAGTCAAAATGCAAACAAAAAACACACTGATAATATATGCATTGTCCTTGAAACTGATTGGTCCACACCAGAGACAGCTTTCCTTAGAGCCTGGTCTCAATTGGTGCTCGACCAGATGACGCCAAAAGGCGTTCGAATGCCTTTTGGCGACCAATCAGTTTCAAGGACAATGCATATATTATCAGCGTGTTTTTTGTTTGCATTTTGACTGCAAGTATTCTGGTTAATGCAGACATGAATCCTTGTAAAAAAAGGTTTCAGTTTTGTTGCCAGAAAAAAGGGGAAAAACCCTATTGTTTTTTTGGGTTAGATCGCGTAAATATATAAATGTCGTTAAAACCCGCCACCACCCGACACAGCCAACGAGTAAGGGTTGTCACGTAAACAGAACATGCCAATTCGTCACTAGTACAGCACACTGTGTGTTGGAGAGCAAAGCCACAACATTTACAAACTGAGTATGACGTTTCTCCAGTAATTACAACTAGCTTCATCACGCGACAGCCAGATTTGTAAAGTCTTATTGTTTTGTTCCTTATATAAAGGGCAGCATACTTCAATAGGGATTATCGTTGGTAGGGCTATTTTCATAAACACAATAGACAGGAAGGACAAGTTCAAAGGGCTCACATAATGCACATGCATAATGTATGTTGCCTCAGTAATCCCCCCCACATTGTGCAAGAGCGCAGAAGGGTGGTCAACACATCTATGCCTCTATATAAGGAACTAAACAGTAAGACTTCTACACACTGCCTGCCGTAATCACACGCTCCATGGGATGCTATTGTAACCAATTGGATTACTCAAGCCATGAATCACCAATAAATGGATGCAGCGATGAACCCTGCATGAATAAATACTCGAACGTGGCTATCGCATCGACTGAGCAGAATCGATACAATAGGCACCTCCATTCAGATTCCACAAGACCAGTATATGGGCTGAAACACACCCCTACTGGCAACGCCATGCCCACTTTCTTCCATATATGGGGGGCTGTTCCGCTCAGGAATTTTCCATCCATAAAAAAATGGCGTTATAAGAGGCAGCGCTATAAGAGGAAAACCCAGAATAAAGGTTTTTGGGTTAGATCGCGAAAGTATAAATGTGTCGTAAGTATACTTTTGCGATCTAACCTAAAAACTTTCATTATGAATAATATTGGTCGCGAAAGCCTACATGTTAAACTGAGGTATACCTGTATATAATAATAAGCAACGATTTGGACAAAGGCCCTTCTTCCATCTGAGGCGGAGTGGGTGCAGTCTCCTGTTGTGGAGGGTCTGAGAGTTATGGTGCATTAAGGGGTTGGTCCGCTCCAGACTCCTTTTCTTTAGAACTGCTTTTAGTGTTTAGGTTTGTTGTCCTTCCCGGCACCTCCAATTATCATCGTCGGCTACGTGTGGTGCGAAGGCAGTTCAACGTACGTATGTACGTACGTATGATCGGCAGAATTAACCTTTCGAGTCCACCGCCTCCCTTTTCGGCCGGGCACTGCTATTCTCATCCCCTCTTCTGCTGGACTATGAAAAAGAGCTTCATAGCTCATTGGATTCCTCCAGTATTAATAAACATTCTCATTTTGATTATGAGAATAGGTTTTCCCCTTTTTTCTGGCAAGAAAAAAGGGGAAAACCTATTCTCATATTTTGGTACTGGCAAAGGAGATCCCATGATGTAGCTCATTCTGATCATTTTGCACCTTCTTCCTGTTCTCACGTTATTTTTCCGTCTTTTTTCGGGATGTGAGCCTGCCCCCATACTGGAATGTAACATTTGGCCCTTCAGCTCTAGAGGGTTTGTATTTTCATCTTTCGGTGCTGTTCACCCAAACCTGTCAGGACGTCTTGTTCTTCGGAACTAAGTTTCACCGGAAATATCATCTCTTGAAGTTGAATATGAAACCCGAAAGGCCTCAATGCTGATTCACTATATGCCCTTGTGTTTACGTGCAGGTGGAATTCAGCAAAAAACAAAACCACACACATACTCCGTGGCTTTTATCATCATTTTTTTCAACGAAACAACCGAGCGCGCTCCCCTACCTTCGTTGCGGTGAGGGCATTGCCAAGGCTGACGTACGTCACGAACGTGAGGATGGAGATGAGCACCGGCGTCACCGCCCACAGGTACACGCACAGCGCGTCCAGGTACTTCATGCCCAAGAGGCCCTTCAACTCATCCGAGCGAAACCCATTCACTTTGCGCGAGAAGCTCTCCTCCCAGCAGTGCAGCTTGATTGCACGGATGCCGAAGAGAATCTCGGTCATGAGCTGTGAATCGCCGACATGGTGTTGAGTTTTATATGTGACGAACCCACTTCATTTCTAAACTACTTAAATTATAAGAGAGCCAGACAATTTGGCACCGATTGAAAAGAAAACTATGATAGAGAGGGTCCTTGCCTATAAACATCGGGCAGTTCACCAGCATTGGTTCAAGTAAGCCTGTTGATGAGACACTACATATCAAAACTGGTCCAGCGTTTTGATTGTGTTGAATAAATTCTGCTGAAATTATGCACTCCCAGAAGGCCATGTTGCTGAAAGGATGTGCAAAATAAATGTTTAAAAAAAATCTATGTGGAGGGTACAGATGTGTGAAGGAGGCATATTGTCTGCTTATTTAATTTATTATATTCTGTACAATGACGATAGTGGTCATTATGCATCACATCTATGGTGGCAAGATGTTATCTATCTCGCCTGGCATGCAGGAGGTCGTGGTGGCGTGCATTTTTGCCGGGTGCTCCGGTTATTCCCTCCACATTTAGAAACATGCGTTTAGAGTATATGGCTGTAATCAATTTCCCAATTATAAACCACTTTGGTGAGCTATCATTTGTCGCCAGGACGCTTATGAAAAAGAGCTATATAGCTTAAGGGACCTTACCTGGTAAAATAAAAAAAAAATTGTTAAGTAAAGTTACATCGAAATGGTGTTGTTTTGTTCAAACCAACCTTGACTCTTCCATCTTTGTGGTGCATCATCGCTTGGCTAAATCCTCCGATCTTATTCGCGATCAGTTTGTTCAGCGGGACGAGCAAGATGGCGACGGCGATGCCGGCCAGGAAGGCGACGCCGACCTGCTGGTAGAGCAGCAGGAGAGAGACGGCCACCTGCAGAGGCAGGCTCCAGAACGAGTGGAAGCTTGGGCAGAAGTTGACGATGCGGTCTGTGTCGGTGCTCATGTAGTTCACTATCTCTCCCGTGCTGAACTCGGACAGGGAGGACGCGCCGACCCGCAATGATTTCCGATAAACCGTCGTGACCAGGGCTGCGCGTACGCACAAGGCAATCTTGTTGATCCGGTAGGAGAACTGATTGTTGAAAAAAGCCCCAAAAAATGTGGTCCCAAAGAGGCCGGCAATGTAGTAGTAGCCGTGAGAGGCAGGCTCCTGTCTGTTCTCCATGAAGGAGAGCAAATATTGCAGAATGACAGGGCCCAACAGACCGAGCACAATGGCAATCAAGTAGAGAAGACCAATCGATAAATAGCGAACGCCGTAAACCTTGTAGAGGGACCAAAAGAGAGTGCGTCTCGGCTGGCTAGCAAGTAATGGCGCGTCTTTGCTGATGCACAATCTCTTCCCAGTTGGGCTACTCTGGCTGACATCCTCAGGAATGCAATCCCTTGTTTGGTTACTGTCTGCATACAAAACGTCTTTAAACGCTTGAGACACAAATGATACCTTCATGTTTTCAGGCAACTCAAGGATATCATCAGGGCTATTCAATTCTCCATTGTAACCTTGCTTCATTACTGGGTTTAACCAAATGTACAAAAGTTTTGAAATGAAGCTACTACTATCTTCAGTCACCGCCTGTCGGTGACGAGCATCAGGAAAAAGTTGTTCAGTTTTTCTTTTCCGACTGCCTAAGAGCGCGGTCCTTTCACCTGCATCATTAATGGATTCCACCTCATGAACGGCCACAAGACGATTTGATGGAATCAGTGAGAGTAAATAGACCGCCATGAGCACTGGAACGCCACACATTACCACTTTGTGCACACAAGCTGCAGCCCCGAGAACGCAGAACTCGGGCCTCGTGAAGAAAGCCACTCCGTTTATGACTGCGGAGGGAATTGTTGCGAGCCAGACAACGATGATCAGCGGCGGTCCCCGGGAAAAGGACAGCTCAGATTGAGCAACGGAGGACAGTGCCAGGGAGTGGAACAGCCAAGCGAACGCTGCGACGCATGAAGCCATGATGTCCAGGTGTCGCGTTTTGACATCAAAGTCAAAGGAAAGCGACACGAGGTCGCAGAAAAATAGTGCCACCACCAAAGCCGACGTGAGGATTCTCAGCACCCAGCCGTACGATACGGGCATGTGACTATCGTGTCTGCACACAAACACAACATCGCACGCCCGCTGGTTAGTCCATCTTACACACGTTATACAACATTGACATACATATCGCATACTCGCAGAGTCCACATTATATTGGGGTTTGTGTTTTCTCTATTTATTATTTATCACAGTTGCTGAGCAGAGGCCCAAAAGGCCCAAAACACCACCAACAAAATTCACGAATATACAGTGAGGGAAAAAAGTATTGATCCCCTGCTGATTTTGTACGTTTGCCCACTGACAAAGAAATGATCAGTTTATATTTTAATGGTAGGTTTATTTGAACAGTGAGAGACAGAATAACAACAACAAAATCCAGAAAAACGCATGTCAAAAATGTTATAAATTGATTTGCATTTTAATGAGGGAAATAAGTATTTGACCCCTCTGCAAAACATGACTTAGTACTTGGTGGCAGAACCCTTGTTGGCAATCACAGAAGTCAGATGTTTCTTGCAGTTGGCCACCAGGTTTGCACACATCTCAGGAGGGATTTTGTCCCACTCCTCTTTGCAGATCTTCTCCAAGTCATTAAGGTTTCGAGGCTGACGTTTGGCAACTCGAACCTTCAGCTCCTTCCACAGATTTTCTATGGGATTAAGGTCTGGAGACTGGCTAGGCCACTCCAGGACCTTAATGTGCTTCTTCTTGAGCCACTCCTTTGTTGCCTTGGCCTGTGTTTTGGGTCATTGTCATGCTGGAATACCCATCCACGACCCATTTTCAATGCCCTGGCTGAGGGAAGGAGGTTCTCACCCAAGATTTGACGGTACATGGCCCCATCCATCGTCCCTTTGATGCGGTGAAGTTGTCCTGGTCCCTTAGCAGAAAAACACCCCTAAAGCATAATGTTTCCACCTCCATATTTGACGGTGGGGATGGTGTTCTTGGGGTCATAGGCAGCATTCCTCCTCCTCCAAACACGGCGAGTTGAGTTGATGCCAAAGAGCTCCATTTTGGTCTCATCTGACCACAACACTTTCACCCAGTTGTCCTCTGAATTATTCAGATGTTCATTGGCAAACTTCAGACGGGCATGTATATGTGCTTTCTTGAGCAGGGGGACCTTGCGGGCACTGCAGGATTTCAGTCCTTCACGGCGTAGTGTGTTACCAGTTGTTTTCTTGGTGACTATAGTCCCAGCTTCCTTGAGATCATTGACAAGATCCTCCCGTGTAGTTCTGGGCTGATTGCTCACCGTTCTCATGATCATTGCAACTCCACGAGGTGAGATCTTGCATGGAGCCCCAGGCCGAGGGAGATTGACAGTTCTTTTGTGTTTCTTCCATTTGCGAATAATCGCACCAACTGTTGTCACCATCTCACCAAGCTGCTTGGCAATGGTCTTGTAACCCATTCCAGCCTTGTGTAGGTCTACAATCTTGTCCCTGACATCCTTGGAGAGCTCTTTGGTCTTGGCCATGGTGGAGAGTTTGGAATCTGATTGATTGATTGCTTCTGTGGACAGGTGTCTTTTATACAGGTAACAAGCTGAGATTAGGAGCACTCCCTTTAAGAGTGTGCTCCTAATCTCAGTTAGTTACCTGTATAAAAGACACCTGGGAGCCAGAAATCTTTCTGATTGAGAGGGGGTCAAATACTTATTTCCATCATTAAAATGCAAATCAATTTATAACATTTTTGACATGCGTTTTTCTGGATTTTGTTGTTGTTATTCTGTCTCTCACTGTTCAAATAAACCTACCATTAAAATTATAGACTGATCATTTCTTTGTCAGTGGGCAAACGTACAAAATCAGCAGGGGATCAAAAACTTTTTTTCCCTCACTGTAATCAGAGAGATTGGTTGCTGGCTAAACTTAAAAAGAAAAACATTCACATCAAGGTACAAACTGTGTGCAAAGCAATACTCGATTTAATTAAAGTGTTGTAAAAGAGCATGACAATATCATGGGACCTCCTTTGCCAGTACCAAAATATCAGAATAGGTTTTCCCCTTTTTTCTGGCAACAAAACAGGTGTTAAGATGTTAAAACACCAAACTGAAACCTTTTAAGAGGGATCATGTCTGCATTAACCACAAATCTTGTGGTCAGAATGCAAACAAAAAACATACTCTGATAATATATGCATTGTCTTTGAAAATGATTGGTCCACACCATAGACAGCTTTCTTTTGAGCCTAGTCTCAAACGGTGTTAGACCAGAGGATGCCAACATCTTAACATCTTAACACCTATTCTTAGCTCTTTCGGTAAAGTCACGTTGAAGGGAAATAATAAAATAATAAAATATATAAAACAATAAAAATTCTCACGACGTTTCGACCATAACACAAACGGTCGTCATCAGGTGTGTCGGTTTGCATTTATTTATTTAAATTTTCAAACGGTGCATTTATTTATTTAAAAAACGTCAGCGCCACGCGCAGCGATTTGCCAGTTTATTTAGAAGGACTAGTCCATCTATGTTCTGAAAAGAGGAGGGGGGAGACGAAAAATTAATGTATGCTGTCTGAAAGCCACTGTAAGCGTGAACAATCAATTAAGACCTGAAATGGTTAATCAAATCTTTCCAATGATTGCTAAGCCAGAATCCATTTTCTCGGTTGAAATTGTCTCTGTGCTTGTATATGTGGATAGCCTCATGAACGAATCTCTCATGGTAGCCAGATGGCTTACAAAGAACCTCTGTCTTGGAAAAGTCAATGTCATGTGAGCCTACTGAATTATAACAATGATCTGCCATGGCCGAGGTGTTGGTCCTACCGTGTTTAAGGTCTGCTTTGTGTTCACGAATGCGGTCCGAGACATGGCGTTTGGTTTCTCCAATGTAACTACTACCACAGAGGCAACTTAGTTTGTAGACACCAGGGTACTGTATGTCCAGAATCACATCTTTTACAGACGGAACCAGATCACGGATTTTATGTAATGTGTTGAAATGGACCTGGATCTTGTGTTTATTCAAGATTTTGGAGATCTTTTTTGTGATCCCCGCAATGTAGGGTAAAGTGATCACAAAAAAGAGCTCCAAAATCTTGAATAAACACAAGATCCAGGTCCGTTTCAACACATTACATAAAATCCGTGATCTGGTTCTGTCTGTACAAGATGTGATTCCGGACATACAGTACCCTGGTGTCTACAAACTAAGTTGCCTCTGTGGTAGTAGTTACATTGGAGAAAGCAAACGCCATGTCTCGGACCGCATTCGTGAACACAAAGCAGACCTTAAACACGGTAGGACCAACACCTCGGCCGTGGCAGATCATTGTTATAATTCAGTAGGCTCACATGACATTGACTTTTCCAAGACGGAGGTTCTTTGTAAGCCATCTGGCTACCATGAGAGATTCGTTCATGAGGCTATCCACATATACAAGCACAGAGACAATTTCAACCGAGAAGATGGATTCTGGCTTAGCAATCATTGGAAAGATTTGATTAACCATTTCAGGTCTTAATTGATTGTTCACGCTTACAGTGGCTTTCAGAGAGCATACATTAATTTTTCGTCTCCCCCCTCCTCTTTTCAGAACATAGATGGACTAGTCCTTCTAAATAAATTGCCAAACCGCTGCGCGTGGCGCTGACGTTTTTTTTTATAATTAAATACACCGTTTAAAAATATAAATAATTTAATGCAAACCGACACACCTGATGACGACCGTTTGTGTTATGGTCGAAACGTCGTGAGAATTTTTATTTTTTATATATATTTTATTATTTTATTGTTTCCCTTCAACGTGACTTTACCAAAAGAGCTAAGAATATGAATTACTGCAGTCACGAAAACTTCAAATCAAAATCTTAACACCTGTTTTGTTGCCAGAAAAAAGGGGAAAATGTATTCTCAGCATGACAATAATGTAACAGAGTACAGATGAGTAAGAGTCAATTAGTGTCCACAAACATTCCATGTAGTCGGTTGTAACAATCAATAACAGGAATTCTCCACAACTCTGACTATCTCCTGATGAGGCTGGTTATCATGGCCAGCGAAACGTTGTACTCGATTTGTAAATACTGCGGGTTTATCTCTCCAGCACACCGGTGTGCTGGAGTGGTAACTAATTGGCAAGTTTTGTTGACGTGACATAACATTACTGATGGACTCTGTTGGGTGGTGGCAGGTTTATCGACACATTTATACTTACGCGATGTAACCCAACAAAAACTGTGTTTTGGATAATATTGGTCGCAAAAGCCTGCGTGTTAAACTGCATAAAGCAACGTAAACATGTCCTTAGCTCACAGTCTGCACCAGTCACGAGGTCCTTTTGTCAGTCCCCTTGGTTTTTCTGGAAGTCCATTCCCCCAGCCACCTATGCTGTTGACTCCCTGCCTGGGATTGACTGCCTACATATTCCTGTTTCTAAATAGCATCTACTACTGGATCAAAACCACCAAAGGGGATGAGATGCTCAGTCTTAATTTAAACTAAAAACTAAACTATTTTTATTTTACCAGGTAAGGCCCACTGAGCTATATAGCACTTTTCAGAAGCGACCTGGCCACAAATAATCACGAGTCCAATGAAGTGGCTTATCATGTGAAAATGTATCATAATTTACATTTATTTGTAAGGCACCTTCCACTATTGTCTGAAGGCGCCAAATACTCTAAACGCATGTTGATTCTAAATGTGGAGGGAAAAATCAGAATACGGCCATGGGGAGAGAGACATGCAAACTACAAATATATAGACGTTAGGGTTTGGGTGGAACCCACGACCTCCTATATACCAGGCGAGGTGGTTAACATTTCTCCACCGAGGCGCCCAATTTATAAATGGGTATGCTTTGACCTGTCAGTCAACGTAATTTAAAAAACATAGCTTCTCTGATGTATAAATTATATTAAAGTAAAACAACCAAATACCTGTATTTTCCCATAAAGAATGCCGAGCTCATGGCCAGGAGAGCATGCGAGGGCACGTTCAAAGCCACTTGATTCAAACAGTGGCCAACGGATCCGTTCATCCAGAGAGGAAAGCGATCCTCTTCCGTGGTTCCGCACAGAAGGACCAGCAAGTCACCCATGGCCACCTGCACGAGAGAACAATGTGCGTGAGTGTGTGTGTACGTACGATGAACTTTTTTCGCACCGTACGTAGCCTAAGTGGAGGGAAAAGGAGCAACACTCACAGCAACGAGCGGAGCGCTGGGCGCTAAGACGCAGCAAGTTGCCAGTGGGGAGCACAGTTGGTGCATCTGCCAGTCATCTCAGTCATGATACCTGGGTGTGTTCTGTGACCTGTCAGCAGCGAGCATTCGACACTTCACGTGGCCTCAAAGTAGCCGGGCAGAAGCGCCGTGGTGACGTAGTGGGTCAATTGTAGTGTCAGTGTGTCAGTGGTAGCGCGTGTGCCAATGTCAATGTATCAGTGGCAGTGCATGCTTCAGTGTCATTGGTAGCGCGTATGTCAGTGTCAGTGTGTCAGCGTTTCTGTTTGTCAGTGGTAGAGCGTGTGTCAATGCGTCAGTGGCAGAGCATGCTTCGGTGTCAGTGTGTCAGTGGTAGCGTGTGTGTCAGTGGTAGCGTGTGTGTCAGTTTGTCAGTGGTAACGCATGTCAGTGCGCCTTCCCATCAACTGGAGGCGAGGAGTGGTGGTCGTGGTTACTTATGTCCCCACTGAAGACGAACATCCGTGGAGGGATGCAGGCAAGGCCGATGAGTCAGATGCCTTCTATGACCTCCTGTCACAGGTGCTGGCTAAAGCGGCCACTCGGGATAGTCATCTTGTTGGGTGACTTCAATGCCCGAGTTGGCCATGATGCTGGCACCTGGTCTGGAGTGATTGGAAGGCATGGGCCAGATCAGCTTACCAACACGCTTTTCCGGCATCGGCGCATCCACACAACATCATGGATGCATGCCGGGTCCAAGCAAGAACATCTGCTGGACTACATAGTGATGGAACAGCGGATGCGAGCCCATGTCCTTGACACCAGGACCTACCGTGGAGCTGATCTGCCCTCTGACCATCGACTTGTCATCTGTAAGATGCACCTGCCAATTCCTCCGCTCCGGTGGTGGGTGTACACCCAGGACCCCATTCCAACCTAAGGTGGCCTGGTCTCAGCAAGCTGATGAAAGTTGTAAGCAAGAATTTCATCATCGCTTGAGGCTGGGGTTGGCATCGTCCCCCACTCCTCCTGATGTCGAGGGTAAATGGGCGAGGTTTAGGACTGTGACTCATGCAGCTGCAATGGCTGCTTTGAGTACGCGGTCCAGACCTCTCCAGATACCCTGGCTGACAAAGGAGGTGTTTAGGATGGTTGAGAAAAAGCGACAAGCCTACTCTAATCGTCTACAGCATCCCATGTCAGAGAATGAGGAGGCTTACCGCAGCCATCGCTCGGAGGTTCGGAGAGCCGAGGCGCTGCAAGGATGGGTGGTGGTCACGGGTTGCTGAGGAGATGGAGTCTGCATTAATGGCCAATGATCACAAATCCCTATTTAACTCCATCAAAAAAGTAACCGGCAGTGCCACACCTCTTACCATCATTAGGGGGAAGAACGGTGATCCAATCTCCGACCCCCAGGAACAGGTTTGCAGATTTGCTGAGCATTTCTGTGAAGTCCTGGGTGAGGGGAAATCCCTCGACATGGAAAACACCGTGGGACAAAGTGAGGATGACCCTGCTGAGGTTGCGGTGCCTCAAATATTTGAAGAAGTCACCTCCTGTGAGCGGCTGGCTGAGGTGCCATCTGTTGAGGAAGTACTAAAGGCGATCCAGAGTCTGAGACCAGGAAAGGCACCAGGCAGAAATGATCTCCCAAGCGAAATGCTGAGGGAGGGTGGCGTTTGTGCACAGACTGCCCTACATGACATCATATCAACAGTCTGGACCACTGGACGGGTTCCGCAGGATTGGAAGGATGCCCTTGTGGTCCCCCTCTTTAAAAAGGGGGACCGCACAGACTGTAACAACTACAGGGGCTTCTCACTCCTCAGTGTGCCGGGAAAGGTCCTGGCAAGGATTATTCAACATCGTCTTGCCAGGCACGCTGAGGAGAGGCTTGCGAAGCCCCAACGTGGTTTCAGGAAAGGGCGGTCCTGCACAGATGCCATATTTTCTGTCCGTTTGCTACAGCAGAGGTGTAGGGAATTCCAACAAGACCTACATCTCTGCTTTATTGACTTGGTCAAGGCCTATGATACCATCAGTAGGCCTGGGCTCTGGGTAGTTCTTCGTGCTTTTGGAGTCCCTGCCCCTCTGCTCACGATCATTAAGGACCTTCATGATGGTGAGCGGGCCCGGGTAAAACTACGTGGCCAGGAGTCGGAGTCATTCCCTGTTCACCTTGGGGTGCGACAGGGATGTCCTCTGGCTCCCACATTATTTAACATCTTTTTCAACCACGTAGTCCGTGAAGCCTTTGATGGCTGTACCAGAGCAATTTCCATCTGGTACAGATACAATGGGAGGCTGATCGATGCCCGGGTGCGGTCAAGGGATGGCTCCCTATTGGTCAACCATGTCATGTATGCCGATGATCTGGTAATTGCCGCTTACTCAGAAGAGGAGTTGGAGGTGCTGCTGCTGAACCTGGAGCAACCCCACCAAAACGAAGAACCTGCCTGGGTATTTTGTACCATCGGGCAACCCACCCCCACAACTCCCAATCGGTGATGGGGCAGTTGTGGAGAGAGTGGAGAGTTTCCCATACCTGGGCAGTGTGCTCATGACTGGCTCCGGTTTGACAGCAGAGGTCTGACTCAGAATCAGTCAAGCGGCAATATCTTTTCATCGGTTGCCTAACGCTGTGTGGAAGCTACCTGGTCTGTCGCTCCGCACTAAGCTTCAGGTCTTCTCGGCCACGGTCATTCCCCCCCTTCTCTACGCTTGCGAAACGTGGACTCCCCTAATGGAACATCTTCGCAGATTGGAAAAATTTAGGCTAGCCTGCCTAAGATCCATCCTGGGTTTAACCAGGCTGGGTTGTGTGAGCTCACAAATCCTTGAAAGATCTGGGCAAAGTCCCATCAGTGAGCTCCTCCAGCAGGCAAGGCCGCGTTGGCTGGGTCATGTAGTCCGCATGCCCAGTCACCGCATGCATAAACAGCTTTTGTTCGGTCGGATAGAGGGGGCGAAACGGACGCGACACGGGCTAGAAAAGAGATGGAGTGATGTGGTACAGGAGGACGTGGAGCTGAGTGGACTTGCCGATGACTGGTACCAGCAGTGTCAAGATCGGCCTCTGTGGAGGAGGCTCGTAAAGGACGCTGCTGGGCAGTTGGAGGCAGTCGCCCTCCAATAACAAAGGAGGGCGGCGGAGCGACGCTCACAACAATGAGCGGAGCGCCGGGTGGCAAAAGCACAGCAAGTTGGCACAGTAGGGGGCACAGGTGGTGCATCAGCCAGTCATCTCAGTCAGTCAACTCGTGGCACCTGGGTCTGCCCCGTGGCCTCCTGCCAGCAGGCGTTCGACACTTCACGTGGCCTCAAGGTGCACATAGCCTGGCACAAGCGTGGTGGTGACGTCACCGCCACTTAGTGGCGAATGGCGATTGTTGTTGTTGTGTCAGCATGTCAGTGTGTCAGTGGCAGCGCATGCTTTAGTGTCAGTGTGTCAGTGTCGGCGTGTCAGTGTGGCAGTGGAAGCGCGTGTGTCAGTGTCAGTGTGTCAGTGCCAGTGTGTCAGTGTCAGTGTGTCAGTGTCAATGTGTCAGTGGTAGCGCATGTGTCAGTGCCAGTGTGTCAGTGCCAGTGTATCAGTGGTAGCGCGTGTGTCAGTGTCAGTGTGTCAGTGTCAATGTGTCAGTGCCAGTGTGTCAGTGTCAATGTGTCAGTGTCAGTGTGTCAGTGCCAGTGGGTCAGTGTCAATGTGTCAGTGCCAGCGTGTCAGTGTCAATGTGTCAATGTGTCAGTGGTAGCACGGGAGTCAGTGTCAATGTGTCAGTGTCAATGTGTCAGTGTGTCAATGTGTCAGTGCCAGTGTGTCAGTGCCAGTGTGTCAGTGCCAGTGTGTCAGTGTCAATGTGTCAGTGCCAGTGTGTCAGTGTCAGTGTGTCAGTGCCAGTGTGTCAGTGCCAGTGTGTCAGTGTCAATGTGTCAGTGCCAGTGTATTAGTGGTAGCGCGTGTGTCAGTGTCAGTGTGTCAGTGTGTCAGTGTCAATGTGTCAGTGCCAGTGTGTCAGTGTCAATGTGTCAGTGCCAGCGTGTCAGTGTCAATGTGTCAGTGTCAATGTGTCAGTGGTAGCGCGTGAGTCAGTGTCAATGTGTCAGTGTCAATGTGTCAGTGTCAATGTATCAGTGTGTCAATGTGTCAGTGCCAGTGTGTCAGTGCCAATGTGTCAGTGCCAGTGTGTCAGTGTCAATGTATCAGTGTGTCAATGTGACAGTGCCAGTGTGTCAGTGCCAATGTGTCAGTGCCAGTGTGTCAGTGCCAGTGTGTCAGTGCCAATGTGTCAGTGCCAGTGTGTCAGTGCCAGTGTGTCAGTGCTAGTGTGTCAGTGTGTCAGTGTCAATGTGCCAGTGCCAATGTGTCAGTGCCAATGTGTCAGTGCCAGTGTGTCAATAGTAGTGCGTGTGTCAGTGTCAATGTGGAAGTGTCAATGTGGCAGTGCCAGTGTCAATGTGTCAGTGTGAGTGTGTGAGTGTGTGAGTGTGTCAGTGTGTCAGTGTCAATGTGTCAGTGCCAGTGTGTCAGTGCCAGTGTGTCAGTGTGTCAGTGTGTCAGTGTGAGTGTGTCAGTGTCAATGTGTCAGTAACAGTGTGTCAGTGCCAGTGTGTCAGTGCCAGTGTGTCAGTGTAAATGTGTCAGTGTGAATGTGTCAGTGCCAGTGTGTCAGTGTGTCAGTGTCAATGTGTCAGTGCCAGTGTGTCAGTGTCAATGTGTCAGTAGTAGCGCGTGTGTCAGTGCCAGTGTGTCAGTAGTAGCGCGTGTGTCAGTGTCAATGTGGAAGCGTCAATGTGGCAGTGCCAGTGTGTCAATAGTAGTGCGTGTGTCAGTGTCAATGTGGAAGCGTCAATGTGGCAGTGCCAGTGTCAATGTGTCAGTGTGAGTGTGTCAGTGTGTCAGTGCCAGTGTGTCAGTGCCAGTGTGTCAGTGTGTAAGTGTCAATGTGTCAGTGCCAGTGTGTCAGTGCCAGTGTGTCAGTGCCAATGTGTCAGTGCCAGTGTTTCAATAGTAGTGCGTGTGTCAGTGTCAATGTGGAAGTGTCAATGTGTCAGTGTCAATGTGTCAGTGTCAGTGTGTCAGTGTCAATGTGTCAGTGTCAATGTGTCAGTGTCAGTGTGTCAGTGCCAGTGTGTCGGTGTCAATGTGTCAGTGCCAGTGTGTCAATAGTAGTGCGTGTGTCAGTGTCAATGTGGAAGTGTCAATGTGGCAGTGCCAGTGTCAATGTGTCAGTGTGAGTGTGTCAGTGTCAGTGTCAGTGTGTCAGTGTCAATGTGTCAGTGCCAGTGTGTCAATAGTAGTGCGTGTGTCAGTGTCAATGTGGAAGTGTCAATGTGGCAGTGCCAGTGTCAATGTGTCGGTGTGAGTGTGTGAGTGTGTCAGTGTCAATGTGTCAGTGCCAGTGTGTCAGTGCCAGTGTATCAGTGTGTCAGTGTCAATGTGTCAGTGTCAATGTGTCAGTGTCAATGTGTCAGTCCCAGTGTGTCAGTGTCAATGTGTCAGTGCCAGTGTGTCAATAGTAGCGCGTGTGTCAGTGTCAATGTGGAAGTGTCAATGTGGCAGTGCCAGTGTCAATGTGCCAGTGTGAGTGTGTCAGTGTGAGTGTGTCAGTGTCAATGTGTCAGTGTCAATGTGTCAGTGTCAATGTGTCAGTAGTAGCGCGTGTGTCAGTGCCAGTGTGTCAGTAGTAGCGCGTGTGTCAGTGTCAATGTGTCAGAAGTAGCGCGTGTGTCAGTGTCAATGTGTCAGTGCCAGTGTGTCAGTGCCAGTGTGTCAATAGTAGTGCGTGTGTCAGTGTCAATGTGGCAGTGCCAGTGTGTCAGTGTGTCAGTGCCAGTGTGTCAGTGCCAGTGTGTCAGTGTGTCAGTGTCAATGTGGCAGTGCCAGTGTCAGTGTAAATGTGTCAGTGCCAGTGTGTCAGTGTCAATGTGTCAGTGCCAGTGTGTCAATAGTAGCGCGTGTGTCAGTGTCAATGTGGAAGTGTCAATGTGGCAGTGCCAGTGTCAATGTGTCAGTGTGAGTGTGTCAGTGTCAATGTGTCAGTGCCAGTGTGTCAGTGCCAGTGTGTCAATGCCAGTGTGTCAGTGTGTCAGTGTCAATGTATCAGTGCCAATGTGTCAGTGTCAATGTGTCAGTAGTAGCGCGTGTGTCAGTGCCAGTGTGTCAGTAGTAGCGCGTGTGTCAGTGTCAATGTGTCAGAAGTAGCGCGTGTGTCAGTGTCAATGTGTCAGTGCCAGTGTGTCAGTGCCAATGTGTCAGTGTCAATGTGTCAGTGTCAATGTGTCAGTGTCAATGTGTCAGTCCCAGTGTGTCAGTGTCAATGTGTCAGTGCCAGTGTGTCAGTGCCAATGTGTCAGTGCCAGTGTGTCAATAGTAGTGCGTGTGTCAGTGTCAATGTGGAAGTGTCAATGTGTCAGTGTGAGTGTGTCAGTGTCAATGTGTCAGTGCCAGTGTGTCAATAGTAGTGCGTGTGTCAGTGTCAATGTGGAAGTGTCAATGTGGCAGTGCCAGTGTCAATGTGTCAGTGTGAGTGTGTCAGTGTCAGTGTGTCAGTGTGTCAGTGTGAGTGTGTCAGTGTGTCAGTGTCAATGTGTCAGTGCCAGTGTGTCAGTGCCAGTGTGTCAGTGTGTCAGTGTGAGTGTGTCAGTGTGTCAGTGTCAATGTGTCAGTAACAGTGTGTCAGTGCCAGTGTGTCAGTGCCAGTGTGTCAGTGTAAATGTGTCAGTGCCAGTGTGTCAATAGTAGCGCGTGTGTCAGTGTCAATGTGGAAGTGTCAATGTGGCAGTGCCAGTGTCAATGTGTCAGTGTGAGTGTGTCAGTGTGTCAGTGCCAGTCTGTCAGTGCAAGTGTGTCAGTGCAAGTGTGTCAGTGTGTCAATGTGGCAGTGCCAGTGTCAATGTGTGAGTGTGTCAGTGTCAGTGTGTCAGTGTCAGTGTGTCAGTGTCAATGTGTCAGTGCCAGTGTGTCAATAGTAGTGCGTGTGTCAGTGTCAATGTGGAAGTGTCAATGTGGCAGTGCCAGTGTCAATGTGTCAGTGTGAGTGTGTGAGTGTGTCAGTGTGTCAGTGTCAATGTGTCAGTGCCAGTGTGTCAGTGCCAGTGTGTCAGTGTGAGTGTGTCAGTGTCAATGTGTCAGTAACAGTGTGTCAGTGCCAGTGTGTCAGTGCCAGTGTGTCAGTGTCAATGTGTCAGTGTGAGTGTGTCAGTGCCAGTGTGTCAGTGTGTCAGTGTCAATGTGTCAGTGCCAGTGTGTCAGTGTCAATGTGTCAGTAGTAGCGCGTGTGTCAGTGCCAGTGTGTCAGTAGTAGCGCGTGTGTCAGTGTCAATGTGGAAGCGTCAATGTGGCAGTGCCAGTGTGTCAATAGTAGTGCGTGTGTCAGTGTCAATGTGGAAGCGTCAATGTGGCAGTGCCAGTGTCAATGTGTCAGTGTGTCAGTGCCAGTGTGTCAGTGCCAGTGTGTCAGTGCCAGTGTGTCAGTGTGTAAGTGTCAATGTGTCAGTGCCAGTGTGTCAGTGCCAGTGTGTCAGTGCCAATGTGTCAGTGCCAGTGTTTCAATAGTAGTGCGTGTGTCAGTGTCAATGTGGAAGTGTCAATGTGTCAGTGTCAATGTGTCAGTGTGTCAGTGTCAATGTGTCAGTGTCAATGTGTCAGTGTCAGTGTGTCAGTGCCAGTGTGTCCGTGTCAATGTGTCAGTGCCAGTGTGTCAATAGTAGTGCGTGTGTCAGTGTCAATGTGGAAGTGTCAATGTGGCAGTGCCAGTGTCAATGTGTCAGTGTGAGTGTGTCAGTGTCAGTGTCAGTGTGTCAGTGTCAATGTGTCAGTGCCAGTGTGTCAATAGTAGTGCGTGTGTCAGTGTCAATGTGGAAGTGTCAATGTGGCAGTGCCAGTGTCAATGTGTCGGTGTGAGTGTGTCAGTGTGTCAGTGTCAATGTGTCAGTGTGTCAGTGCCAGTGTGTCAGTGCCAGTGTATCAGTGTGTCAGTGTCAATGTGTCAGTGTCAATGTGTCAGTGTCAATGTGTCAGTCCCAGTGTGTCAGTGTCAATGTGTCAGTGCCAGTGTGTCAATAGTAGCGCGTGTGTCAGTGTCAATGTGGAAGTGTCAATGTGGCAGTGCCAGTGTCAATGTGCCAGTGTGAGTGTGTCAGTGTGAGTGTGTCAGTGTCAATGTGTCAGTGCCAGTGTGTCAGTAGTAGCGCGTGTGTCAGTGCCAGTGTGTCAGTAGTAGCGCGTGTGTCAGTGTCAATGTGTCAGAAGTAGCGCGTGTGTCAGTGTCAATGTGTCAGTGCCAGTGTGTCAGTGCCAGTGTGTCAATAGTAGTGCGTGTGTCAGTGTCAATGTGGCAGTGCCAGTGTGTCAGTGTGTCAGTGCCAGTGTGTCAGTGCCAGTGTGTCAGTGTCAATGTGGCAGTGCCAGTGTCAGTGTAAATGTGTCAGTGCCAGTGTGTCAGTGCCAGTGTGTCAGTGTCAATGTGTCAGTGCCAGTGTGTCAATAGTAGCGCGTGTGTCAGTGTCAATGTGGAAGTGTCAATGTGGCAGTGCCAGTGTCAATGTGTCAGTGTGAGTGTGTCAGTGTCAGTGTCAATGTGTCAGTGCCAGTGTGTCAGTGCCAGTGTGTCAATGCCAGTGTGTCAGTGTGTCAGTGTCAATGTATCAGTGCCAATGTGTCAGTGTCAATGTGTCAGTAGTAGCGCGTGTGTCAGTGCCAGTGTGTCAGTAGTAGCGCGTGTGTCAGTGTCAATGTGTCAGAAGTAGCGCGTGTGTCAGTGTCAATGTGTCAGTGCCAGTGTGTCAGTGCCAATGTGTCAGTGTCAATGTGTCAGTGTCAATGTGTCAGTGTCAATGTGTCAGTCCCAGTGTGTCAGTGTCAATGTGTCAGTGCCAGTGTGTCAGTGCCAATGTGTCAGTGCCAGTGTGTCAATAGTAGTGCGTGTGTCAGTGTCAATGTGGAAGTGTCAATGTGGCAGTGCCAGTGTCAATGTGTCAGTGTGAGTGTGTCAGTGTCAATGTGTCAGTGCCAGTGTGTCAATAGTAGTGCGTGTGTCAGTGTCAATGTGGAAGTGTCAATGTGGCAGTGCCAGTGTCAATGTGTCAGTGTGAGTGTGTCAGTGTCAGTGTGTCAGTGTGAGTGTGTCAGTGTGTCAGTGTCAATGTGTCAGTGCCAGTGTGTCAGTGCCAGTGTGTCAGTGTGTCAGTGTGAGTGTGTCAGTGTGTCAGTGTCAATGTGTCAGTAACAGTGTGTCAGTGCCAGTGTGTCAGTGCCAGTGTCTCAGTGTAAATGTGTCAGTGCCAGTGTGTCAATAGTAGCGCGTGTGTCAGTGTCAATGTGGAAGTGTCAATGTGGCAGTGCCAGTGTCAATGTGTCAGTGTGAGTGTGTCAGTGCCAGTGTGTCAGTGTCAATGTGTCAGTGCCAGTGTGTCAGTAGTAGCGCGTGTGTCAGTGCCAGTGTGTCAGTAGTAGCGCGTGTGTCAGTGTCAATGTGGAAGCGTCAATGTGGCAGTGCCAGTGTCAATGTGAGTGTGTCAGTGTGTCAGTGTCAATGTGTCAGTGCCAGTGTGTCAGTGCCAGTGTGTCAGTGCCAGTGTGTCAGTACCAGTGTGTCAGTGTGTAAGTGTCAATGTGGCAGTGCCAGTGTGTCAGTGCCAGTGTGTCAGTGTCAATGTGTCAGTGCCAGTGTTTCAATAGTAGTGCGTGTGTCAGTGTCAATGTGGAAGTGTCAATGTGGCAGTGTCAATGTGTCAGTTTCAATGTGTCAGTGTGTCAGTGTCAATGTGTCAGTGTCAATGTGTCAGTGTCAGTGTGTCAGTCCCAGTGTGTCAGTGTCAATGTGTCAGTGCCAGTGTGTCAGTGCCAGTGTGTCCGTGTCAATGTGTCAGTGCCAGTGTGTCAATAGTAGTTCGTGTGCCAGTGTCAATGTGGAAGTGTCAATGTGGCAGTGCCAGTGTCAATGTGTCGGTGTGAGTGTGTCAGTGTCAATGTGTCAGTGTGTCAGTGCCAGTGTGTCAGTGCCAGTGTATCAGTGTGTCAGTGTCAATGTGGCAGTGCCAGTGTGTCAGTGCCAGTGTGTCAGTGTCAATGTGTCAGTGCCAGTGTGTCAATAGTAGCGCGTGTGTCAGTGTCAATGTGGAAGTGTCAATGTGGCAGTGCCAGTGTCAATGTGTCAGTGTGAGTGTGTCAGTGTGAGTGTGTCAGTGCCAGTGTGTCAGTGCCAGTGTGTCAGTGTCAATGTGTCAGTGTCAATGTGTCAGTAGTCGCGCGTGTGTCAGTGCCAGTGTGTCAGTAGTAGCGCGTGTGTCAGTGTCAATGTGTCAGAAGTAGCGCGTGTGTCAGTGTCAATGTGTCAGAAGTAGCGCGTGTGTCAGTGTCAATGTGTCAGTGCCAGTGTGTCAGTGCCAGTGTGTCAATAGTAGTGCGTGTGTCAGTGTCAATGTGGCAGTGCCAGTGTGTCAGTGTGTCAGTGCCAGTGTGTCAGTGCCAGTGTGTCAGTGTGTCAGTGTCAATGTGGCAGTGCCAGTGTCAATGTGTCAGTGTGAGTGTGTCAGTGTCAGTGTGTCAGTGTCAATGTGTCAGTGCCAGTGTGTCAGTAGTAGCGCGTGTGTCAGTGTCAATGTGTCAGAAGTAGCGCGTGTGTCAGTGTCAATGTCTCAGTGCCAGTGTGTCAGTGCCAGTGTGTCAGTGTCAATGTGTCAGTGTCAATGTGTCAGTGTCAATGTGTCAGTCCCAGTGTGTCAGTGTCAATGTGTCAGTGTGTCAGTGCCAATGTGTCAGTGCCAGTGTGTCAATAGTAGTGCGTGTCTCAGTGTCAATGTGGAAGTGTCAATGTGGCAGTGCCAGTGTCAATGTGTCAGTGTGAGTGTGTCAGTGTCAATGTGTCAGTGTGTCAGTGCCAGTGTGTCAGTGTCAATGTGTCAGTGTCAATGTGTCAGTATCAATGTGTCAGTACCAGTGTGTCAGTGCCAGTGTGTCAGTGTCAATGTGTCAGTGCCAGTGTGTCAGTGTCAATATGTCAGTATCAATGTGTCAGTACCAGTGTGTCAGTGCCAGTGTGTCAGTGTCAATGTGTCAGTGCCAGTGTGTCAGTGCCAGTGTGTCAGTGTCAATGTGTCAGTGTGAGTGTGTCAGTATCAATGTGTCAGTACCAGTGTGTCAGTGCCAGTGTGTCAGTGTCAATGTGTCAGTATCAATGTGTCAGTACCAGTGTGTCAGTGCCAGTGTGTCAGTGCCAGTGTGTCAGTATCAATGCGTCAGTGTCAATGTGTCAGTGTCAATGTGTCAGTACGTAGAGGGAGTTCGATTGGTGATCGCAAAGGGCGGGGGCGAGGGGGCAATGTGAGTGGGGGGGGGGGTCCAGGGATAGAGAGGTGGGGGGGGGTCCAGGGATAGAGAGGTGGGGGGGGGTCCAAGGATAGAGAGGTGGGGGGGTCCAGGGATAGAGAGGTGGGGGGGGGGGCCAGGGATAGAGAGGTGGGGGGGGGGGTCCAGGGATAGAGAGGTGGGGGGGGGGTCCAAGGATAGAGAGGTGGGGGGGTCCAGGGATAGAGAGGTGAGGGGGGGTCCAAGGATACAGAGGTGGGGGGGGGTCCAAGGATAGACAGGTGGGGGGGGGGGGTCCAGGGATAGAGAGGTGGGTGGGGGGGGGTCCAGGGATAGAGAGGCGGGGGGGGGTCCAGGGATAGAGGTGGGGGGGGGGTCCAGGGATAGAGGTGGGGGGGGGGGTCCAGGGATAGTGAGGGGGGGGGGGGGGCTCCATCTCGCGCCCCCCGCCCCCCGTCGCGTCACTGCCCGGGCCGGGACGCGGAGGGATACGCGGGCCCGTGCAGCTCAGGGACCGCGGTCATTTACCAAACAAGACGTCGCCTCGGGTAGAGAGGTGGACGAGCGAGGGGGGGGGAGTTGGTGGATCACAGAGGGACGGGTGCCGACACTCCCCAGAACCCCCTGGGGGTTGTACTGACAGTACGGCAGCAAGTGGGTTCCTGAACCCGAGTGGTATCCCTGTTATCCCCTAACGTGCCATAAGATTTTAAATGTAATAAGGCAATACGCCTCGCATGACTGTCCACGTGAATAATTTTTGTTACACATCCCATCATCCACCTAAACTTTCTAGGGGTGCGTTTTCAGCAGCATCGGTTCAACACGGCACAGTTCAAGCCAACCGGCCCGCGGTTCAAGGATTCAGTGCCTCGTCACTAGCCAGGCTTACTTGAGCCAAATGCGGGCGATATTCCAGATGGTTATTAGGCAAGGACCCCTCTCAGATATTTTAAAACTTTTTTTGTCGAGGCATTGCAACTTCCTGACCCGCCCCTACTGGACATCCGTGGGGGGGGGGGGGGGGGGGGGGAAGAGCGCTTCATGGCTCATCGGATTTCTGCAGGATAAATCTCCCGAGATTCGGTTCGAGATTCAGTTCGACGTAAAACTAGAAATGATTTGTTGTGTACTATGTTGAACTTCTTTCGCACCTTTGGTTCTTTCGGTAAAGTCACGTAGAATGAGAATAAAATAATAAATTGATAAAATAAAATAACACAATAATATTCTCACGACGTTTCGGCCACAACACAAGCGGCCTTCATCAGGTGAAGGGACGAGACAGTCTGGTAGGACAGCGCTGGAGTGAAAGAGCCACGTTCAGATCGCGACCTTTAAGCTGTGTGAGAAGAAACAAAGCGCCTTGACAAAGGAATTAGCATATAATTTAGCATTGAAATGGCTGAGTGATTAGCTTGTGACTGGTCACAGAAATAGCTATGTTAAAAGTTAAAGCATACACATCCGCAGAGGCACCCCTTGATGAAGGAATTAGCATAGAATTTAGCATTGAAATAGCTAAGTTAAAGCATACACATCCGCAGAGGCACCCCTTGACAAAGGAATTAGCATAGAATTTAGCATTGAAATAGCTGAGTGATTAGCTTGTAACTGGTCACAGAAATAGCTACGTTAAAGTCAGAGCATACACATTCACCGAGGCACTTAGTACAAATCAAACAGGAGAATTTAGGCCTACACATCTGAGCTATTCACAATACTTGACTTCAACATAGTCATTTCTGTGACCAGTCACTAGCTAATCACTCAGTTATTTCAATGCTAAATTCGCCTAGTTATTTCAATGCTAAATTCTCCTGTTTGATTTGTACTAAGTGCCTCGGTGAATGTGTATGCTCTGACTTTAACGTAGCTATTTCTGTGACCAGTTACAAGCTAATCACTCAGCTATTTCAATGCTAAATTCTATGCTAATTCCTTTGTCAAGGGGTGCCTCTGCGGATGTGTATGCTTTAACTTTTAACATAGCTATTTCTGTGACCAGTCACAAGCTAATCACTCAGCCATTTCAATGCTAAATTCTATGCTAATTCCTTTGCCAAGGCGCTTTGTTTCTTCTCACACAGCTTAAAGGTCGCGATCTGAACGTGGCTTCTTTCACTCCAGCGCTGTCCTACCAGACAGTCTCGTCCCTTCACCTGATGAAGGCCGCTTGTGTTGTGGCCGAAACGTCGTGAGAATATTATTGTGTTATTTTATTTTATCAATTTATTATTTTATTCTCATTCTACGTGACTTTACCGAAAGAACCAAAGAAGATTAATCATTGCAGTCACGAAAGCTTTAAATCGAAATTCTGTCGCACCGTACGTGGCCAACCGCGCCGACAGGCGTTGTAAAGACAGCACCCTCCCCAAAACAAAGAGCGAGGGGGCGCTTCTGTGTCGCGGTCGCGTTACCCCGTGAGCGTGGCAGAGTTACCCCGTGAGCGTGGTAACGTTACCCCGTGAGCGCGGTAACGCTACCCCGTGAGCGTGGGGGTCGCGTTACCCCGTGAGCGTGGTAACGTTACCCCGTGAGCGTGGCAGAGTTACCCCGTGAACGTGGCAGAGTTACCCCGTGAACGCGGCAGTTACCCCGTGAGCGCGGCAGAGTTACCCCGTGAGGGTGGCAGTTACCCCGTGAGCGTGGTAGAGTTACCCCGTGAGCGCGGCAGTTACCCCGTGAGGGTGGCAGAGTTACCCCGTGAGGGTGGCAGAGTTACCCCGTGAGGGTGGCAGAGTTATCCCGTGAGCGCGGCAGAGTTACCCCGTGAGGGTGGCAGAGTTACCCCGTGAGCGCGGCAGTTACCCCGTGAGCGCGGCAGAGTTACCCCGTGAGGGCGGCAGTTACCCCGTGAACGTGGCAGAGTTACCCCGTGAGCGTGGTAACGTTACCCCGTGAGCGTGGCAGAGTTACCCCGTGAACGTGGCAGTTACCCCGTGAACGCGGCAGAGTTACCCCGTGAGCGTGGTAGTTACCCCGTGAGCGCGGCAGAGTTACCCCGTGAGGGTGGCAGAGTTACCCCGTGAGCGCGGCAGAGTTACCCCGTGAGGGTGGCAGAGTTACCCCGTGAGCGTGGTAACGTTACCCCGTGAGCGTGGCAGAGTTACCCCGTGAACGTGGCAGAGTTACCCCGTGAGCGCGGCAGAGTTACCCCGTGAACGTGGCAGAGTTACCCCGTGAGCGCGGCAGAGTTACCCCGTGAGCGCGGCAGAGTTACCCCGTGAGCGTGGCAGAGTTACCCCGTGAGGGTGGCAGAGTTACCCCGTGAGCGTGGCAGTTACCCCGTGAGGGTGGCAGAGTTACCCCGTGAGCGTGGTAACGTTACCCCGTGAGCGTGGCAGAGTTACCCCGTGAACGTGGCAGAGTTACCCCGTGAGCGCGGCAGAGTTACCCCGTGAACGTGGCAGAGTTACCCCGTGAGCGCGGCAGAGTTACCCCGTGAGCGCGGCAGAGTTACCCCGTGAGCGTGGCAGAGTTACCCCGTGAGGGTGGCAGAGTTACCCCGTGAGGGTGGCAGAGTTACCCCGTGAGGGCGGCAGAGTTACCCCGTGAACGTGGCAGTTACTCCGTGAACGTGGTAACGTTACCCCGTGTGGCAGAGTTACCCCGTGAACGTGGTAACGTTACCCCGTGAGCGCGGCGGCGCTGCCGTGCGCGGGAAGACGCTGACCGCCAACTCCGCGACGGGAGCACGCCTGGGCAGGGAGGGCACGGCTAAAACCCTTTTAGATGCCTTCGTGTCGAAATATTGATCGACGCCGCCCGTCCCCTCACAGTGATCTCATCGCATTCACGCTGACAGCAGCGGACTCGTCGACTGTGGCTGTTTTAAACGTGAACGCATTCGAGGCCTAGCGATACCACGAGCAAGCCTGACTTTCCTGATCCCCTTCTGTTTCATCATCGGCGTCAAATGGTCGCGAGCCCTTAGCGGGGGGGCGGGGGCGTGGGAACCCGCCCTTTAAAGGGGCTCGGCATACTCCCACTTCGGCCCGGCCTGTGCTCACACACACAACTCACACATAGACACACGTACATAGACATACATAGACATACATATACAATACATAGGCACGTATACATAGACATACGTAGACATACATATACAATACATAGGCACGTATACATAGACATACATATACAAAACATAGACACTAAGACACATGCATCAACATATACAAACGCAGATACATTTCCATACATAAGACACACATGTACAAACATAGGAACATTCGTATATAGACGCACATCGTGTATGCTTGCGTTGGTGTTCATACATAGACACACCGTGTAAGCTGTACTTGCATGCCTATGCTTAGGAGCAGAGATGCAGACATGCATACATAGACTCGCATATATTGTATATACTCGTATGCTTAGGCATACATAGATGCACATATAGAACAAGGACACAGGCTTTATGGGGACAAATATCCCCGTATAGCCTTTAAAAGACTGTTGGGGCAAGTCCTGTTAACTGTTCAAGCTCGGCACACACGCAGATATACTGTACACACAGAGACACGCACAGAGACACACAGACACCTATATAAACACAGACACGGAGACACGCATAAAGACACATAAGAGACACGCACATAGAGACATACAGACACGCATAGAGACACAGAGACACGCATAGAGACACAGAGACACGCACATAGAGACAGATACACGCATAGGGACCCAGACACGCATAGAGACACGCATAGAGACACACACGCACATAGAGACACAGAGACACGCATAGAGACACACGCACATAGAGACACAGACACACGCATAGAGACACACGCACATAGAGACATAGAGACACGCACATAGAGACACAGAGACACACGCAGATAGAGACAGAGACACGCATAGAAACAGAGACATACATAGAGACACAGAGACACGCATAGAGACACAGACACACGCACATAGAGACACAGACACACGCACATAGAGACACGCATAGAGACACAGAGACACAGAGACACGCACATAGAGACACAGACACACGCACATAGAGACACATATATAGACACAGACACACGCATAGAGACACACGCACATAGAGACACAGAGACACACATAGAGATACAGAGACACACATAGAGATACAGAGACACACATAGAGATACAGAGACACACGCACATAGAGACACAGAGACACGCATAGAAACACAGAGACATACATAGAGACACAGAGACACGCATAGAGACACATGCACATAGAGACACAGAGACACGCATAGAAACACAGAGACATACATAGAGACACAGAGACACGCACATAGAGACACAGACACACGCACATAGAGACACAGAGACACGCATAGAGACACAGAGACACGCATAGAGACACACGCACATAGAGACACAGAGACACGCATAGAGACACAGAGACACACATAGAGACACAGACACACATAGAGACACAGACACACACAGAGACACACATAGAGACACAGAGACACACACAGACACAGAGAGACACATAGACACACACAGAGACACACATAGAGACACACAGAGACACAGACACACGTAGAGACACACGTATAGACACAGACACAGAGACACGTAGAGACACAGACACACGTAGAGACACAGAGACACACATAGAGACACACATAGAGATACACATAGAGACACACATAGAGACACACATAGAGACACACACAGAGACACATACATAGAGACACAGAGACACACAGAAACACAGGGACACACACACAGAGACAGACACAGAGACACATAGAGACACAGAGACACACATAGAGACACAGAGACATAGAGACACACACAGAGACACAGAGACACACACATAGAGACACAGAGACACACACAGAGACACACATAGAGACACAGAGACATAGAGACACATAGAGACACACAGAGACACACACAGAGACATAGAGGCACACACAGAGACACAGAGACATAGAGACACACACAGAGACACAGAGACATAGAGACACACACAGAGACACAGAGACACACACAGAGACACAGACACACGCTGGTGTGGCCATGGCGAGCCCCAAGTCGCGCAGAGTCCTACAGGACGCGAGGGCAGTGGACGACAACAGCGTGAGCGACGCCTCGTTACCTCGTTACCATTCCACCTCGTTACCTCGTTACCATGCCACCTCGTTACCTCGTTACCATGCCACCTCGTTACCATGCCACCTCGTTACCATGCCACCTCGTTACCATTCCACCTCGTTACCTCGTTACCATGCCACCTCGTTACCTCGTTACCATGCCACCTCGTTACCTCGTTACCATTCCACCTCGTTACCTCGTTACCATGCCACCTCGTTACCATGCCACCTCGTTACCATGCCACCTCGTTACCATGCCACCTCGTTACCTCGTTACCATGCCACCTCGTTACCTCGTTACCATGCCACCTCGTTACCATGCCACCTCGTTACCATGCCACCTCGTTACCATGCCACCTCGTTACCTCGTTACCATTCCACCTCGTTACCTCGTTACCATGCCACCTCGTTACCATTCCACCTCGTTACCTCGTTACCATGCCACCTCGTTACCATGCCACCTCGTTACCATGCCACCTCGTTACCATTCCACCTCGTTACCTCGTTACCATGCCACCTCGTTACCATGCCACCTCGTTACCATGCCACCTCGTTACCTCGTTACCATGCCACCTCGTTACCTCGTTACCATGCCACCTCGTTACCTCGTTACCATGCCACCTCGTTACCGCGTTACCATGCCACCTCGGTTCCATGCCACCTCGGTTACCATGCCACCTCGGTTACCATGCCACCTCGTTACCATGCCACCTCGTTTCCATGCCACCTCATTACCATGCCACCTCGCCACATCGTCACTATGCCACCTCGCCACCTCCTTGCCATGCCACCTCGCCACCTCGTTACGATGGCACCTCGCCACCTCGTTTCCATGCCACCTTGTTACCATGCCGCCTGGCCACCTCGTTACCATGCCACCTCGTTACCTTCCACCTCGCCACTTCGTTACCATGCCACCTCGTTACCATGCCACTTCGTTACGATGCCACCTCGTTACCATGCCACCTCGTTACCATCCCACCTCGTTACGATGCCACCTCGTTACCATGCCACCTCGCCACTGCGTTACCACGCCACGTTACCATACCACCACGTTAACATGTATGTTAGATCATACAGGTTGTGTGTGTGGTGACTCTACAGTGTGTGTGTGTGGTGACCCTACAGTGTGTGTGTGTGGTGACCCTACAGTGTGTGTGAGGTGACCATACAGTGTGTGTGTGAGGTGACCATACAGTGTGTGTGGTGACTCTACAGTGTGTGTGTGAGGTGACTCTACAGTGTGTGTGTGAGGTGACTCTACAGTGTGTGTGTGTGGTGACCCTACAGTGTGTGTGAGGTGACCATACAGTGTGTGTGTGTGTGTGGTGACCATACAGTGTGTGTGTGAGGTGACCCTACAGTGTGTGTGAGGTGACCATACAGTGTGTGTGTGAGGTGACCATACAGTGTGTGTGTGTGGTGATCATACAGTGTGTGTGTGAGGTGACCCTACAGTGTGTGTGTGAGGTGACCATACAGTGTGTGTGTGTGGTGATCATACAGTGTGTGTGTGAGGTGACCATACAGTGTGTGTGTGAGGTGACCATACAGTGTGTGTGTGAGGTGACCATACAGTGTGTGTGTGTGGTGACTCTACAGTGTGTGTGTGGTGGCCATACAGTGTGTGTGTGGTGACCATACAGTGTGTGTGTGTGGTGACTCTACAGTGTGTGTGTGGTGACTCTACAGTGTGTGTGTGTGGTGATCATACAGTGTGTGTGTGGTGGCCATACAGTGTGTGTTAGGTGACCCTACAGTGTGTGTGTGTGGTGGACATACAGTGTGTGTGTGGTGGCCATACAGTGTGTGTGTGGTGACCATACAGTGTGTGTGTGTGGTGACTCTACAGTGTGTGTATGAGGTGACCCTACAGTGTGTGTGTGTGGTGACCATACAGTGTGTGTGAGGTGACCCTACAATGTGTGTGTGAGGTAACCCTACAGTGTGTGTGAGGTGACCCTACAGTGTGTGTGAGGTGACCCTACAGTGTGTGTGTGAGGTGACCATACAGTGCGTGTGTGTGTGGTGACCATACAGTGTGTGTGTGTGTGTGAGGTGACCATACAGTGTGTGTGTGTGTGTGGTGACCCTACAGTGTGTGTGTGAGGTAACCCTACAGTGTGTGTGTGAGGTGACCATACAGTGTGTGTGTGTGTGGTGACCCTACAGTGTGTGTGAGGTGACCATACAGTGTGTGTGTGAGGTGACCATACAGTGTGTGTGGTGACTCTACAGTGTGTGTGTGAGGTGACTCTACAGTGTGTGTGTGAGGTGACTCTACAGTGTGTGTGTGTGGTGACCCTACAGTGTGTGTGAGGTGACCATACAGTGTGTGTGTGTGGTGACCATACAGTGTGTGTGTGAGGTGACCCTACAGTGTGTGTGAGGTGACCATACAGTGTGTGTGTGAGGTGACCATACAGTGTGTGTGTGTGGTGATCATACAGTGTGTGTGTGAGGTGACCCTACAGTGTGTGTGTGAGGTGACCATACAGTGTGTGTGTGTGGTGATCATACAGTGTGTGTGTGAGGTGACCCTACAGTGTGTGTGTGTGGTGACTCTACAGTGTGTGTGTGTGAGGTGACCCTACAGTGTGTGTGTGTGTGGTGACTCTACAGTGTGTGTGTGAGGTGACCATACAGTGTGTGTGTGAGGTGACCATACAGTGTGTGTGTGAGGTGACCATACAGTGTGTGTGTGTGGTGACTCTACAGTGTGTGTGTGGTGGCCATACAGTGTGTGTGTGGTGACCATACAGTGTGTGTGTGTGGTGACTCTACAGTGTGTGTGTGTGTGTGGTGATCATACAGTGTGTGTGTGGTGGCCATACAGTGTGTGTTAGGTGACCCTACAGTGTGTGTGTGTGGTGGACATACAGTGTGTGTGTGTGGTGGCCATACAGTGTGTGTGTGGTGACCATACAGTGTGTGTGTGTGGTGACTCTACAGTGTGTGTATGAGGTGACCCTACAGTGTGTGTGTGTGTGGTGACCCTACAGTGTGTGTGTGTGTGGTGACCCTACAGTGTGTGTGAGGTGACCATACAGTGTGTGTGTGTGAGGTGACCCTACAGTGTGTGTGAGGTGACCATACAGTGTGTGTGTGTGTGGTGACCCTACAGTGTGTGTGTGAGGTAACCCTACAGTGTGTGTGTGTGAGGTGACCCTACAGTGTGTGTGTGTGTGGTGACCCTACAGTGTGTGTGAGGTGACCATACAGTGTGTGTGTGTGAGGTGACCCTACAGTGTGTGTGTGTGAGGTGACCATACAGTGCGTGTGTGTGTGGTGACCCTACAGTGTGTGTGAGGTGACCCTACAGTGTGTGTGTGAGGTGACCATACAGTGCGTGTGTGTGTGGTGACCATACAGTGTGTGTGTGTGTGTGAGGTGACCATACAGTGTGTGTGTGTGGTGACCATATAGTGTGTGTGTGGTGACCATACAGTGTGTGTGTGAGGTAACCCTACAGTGTGTGAGTGTGTGGTGACCATACAGTGTGTGAGTGTGGTGACCATACAGTGTATGTGTGTGGTGGCCATACAGTGTGTGTGTGTGTGAGGTGACCCTACAGTGTGTGAGTGTGAGGTAACCATACAGTGTGTGTGTGAGGTGACCCTACAGGCTGTGTGTGAGGTGACCAAGCAGGATACAGTGTGTGTGTGGTGACCCTGCAAGGGTGTTGTGTGTGTGAGACATAAAGGCTGTGTGTGTAAGGTGACCCTGCAGGGTGTGTGTGGGTGTGGTGACCCTGCAAGGTGTGTGTGTGTGTGGTGACCCTGCAGGGTGTGTGTGTGTGTGGTGAACCTGCAGGGTGTGTGTGTGTGGTGAACCTGCAGGGTGTGTGTGTGTGTGGTGAACCTGCAGGGTGTGTGTGTGTGGTGACCCTGCAGGGTCTGTGTGTGTGTGAGGTGACTCTACAGGGTGTTGTGTGTGTGAGACCATAAAGGCTGTGTGTGTAAGGTGACCCTGCAGGGTGTGTGTGTGTAAGGTGAACCTGCAGGGTGTGTGTGTGGTGACCATACAGTGTGTGTGTGAGGTGACCCTACAGTGTGTGAGTGTGAGGTAACCCTACAGTGTGTGTGTGAGGTGACCCTACAGGCTGTGTGTGAGGTGACCAAGCAGGATACAGTGTGTGTGTGTGGTGACCCTGCAGGGTGTTGTGTGTGTGAGACATAAAGGCTGTGTGTGTAAGGTGACCCTGCAGGGTGTGTGTGAGGTGACCAAGCAGGATACAGGGTGTGTGTGTGTGTAAGGTGACCCTGCAGGGTGTGTGTGGGTGTGGTGACCCTGCAGGGTGTGTGTGAGGTGACCAAGCAGGATACAGGGTGTGTGTGTGTGTAAGGTGACCCTGCAGGGTGTGTTAATGATGGCAGCGCGCGTGAATGCCGTGGGTGCCGGACGGAGAGAGATTCATCAGTGGGCCAAGACTGCTGTCCTCATTGATGCATGGCGAGGAACGCGGCCTTTGCGACTTGTCCCTAGACCTAATCACAACTCTAAACTGCAATCTAACCCTAAACCATATCCCCTATGCCTCAACCCTTAGCTCCAACGCCTACCCCCATGCCACAATCCTAATCTCTGACCCAAATGCATAAACCGTAACTTCTAACCCATACCCTAACCTCCAACCCCTTATCCCCAACCTCTAACTCCAACGCCTAAACCCTAACGTCGATGTCTAAACCGTATCCCCAATGCCTGACCTGTAACCCTTAAACCTACATGTGAACTGCTGAAGAAGCGACTTCAACTGAAACGCAAGCTCTGTGATTGGGCATGAATCTGCTACGTGGATAGAAACCTGCGGTGTCCGTGGTACCGAGAGACTCGGTTTCTCTCCGCTTGCTGTCTAATCGGTGCTGTCTGTGCCGCCACAGCTGTGCTTCGAATGTGGTGCACACAGCGCGCAGTGGGCAAGCGTCACCTACGGCATCTGGGTCTGCCTGGAGTGCTCGGGTCGGCACCGGGGCCTCGGCGTGCACCTCAGGTGAGCGCGCGGACACAGCGCCGCTACGCCGAGCCTGCATTGGCCCTGGGTGGCGGCAGTGGAGGTAGCACCGGAGCTTAGCCGCGATCCACGCATTCGGGATAGTGCGTTGCAGACTTTGGCACGGCACAAAGATTGGGCTGTCTTGTGAGGTGAGGCACCCACTTTCGGGGCAATCTGGTGCCTGTTGGAGGATAGTGCTGCAAGTAGGTTATGCCATTTTAATTGTTGTCTGTAATCACTAAATGGATTATCCTATCTTGATTTATATAGCGGCTCATTCCAAGGCACTTTACAGCCCCTGCTGTAAAAAGTTGGCCAAACCCTCTTGAAAAAGAGTCCTGTGACTCAGGACTATGTGGGTAAACAAGCAGACGATTACTACAATAATACTGCATAAGGTTTTTATTCACACAGCCTCAACCCTTAAGGAATTGACCAAATCAATGAGCAGGACTCTCCTGAAATAATGCCTTGGGGCATTGGTGGGTAAAGGAAGAGATGGGAGATGCATGGAGTCAGATGTATAGAGATGAGGCATGGTAGATGTGCAGAGGATCAGAATCTGTATCTTTATTTAGACTGGAGGAATCCGGTGAACTTTGAAGCTCTGTTTTTTACAGATGTCCAGTAGACGGTGAGAGATGCGGAGAGCGATATGGCACAAGGAGCCATGATAGTGAGCATGTTGAGCCACGAGGAGGGAGCTGGAGACAGACTCTTCATGGGGGACACGTGGAGTTAGAGGCGGCAGGCATACGGAGTGGGATGGGCGATGCACAGAGTGAGAGAGGCAGAGGCACAGCACGAGAGGTTTGCGGAGTGAGAGAGGTGGGGACAGCGTTGACGACGCGTGGGAGTGTAGTGACTTGCAGTGTCACTACTGTGTACACACACACGCACATGTGTGACGTCACTATGCGGGGGAGCGTCACTACCACACGGGTCTACACACACACATGACGTCATCCCGTCTGGAGGCGGGAATGACGTCAGGGCCGGTTCAGGGACCGGGAGACCGTGGGTGAGTCCACGGGGGTTATGTAAGGCCGTGGCACTCTGAGTGAACCCGGCTGGACACGTGACCGGATCAAGGTGGGGACCGGGGTGGGGCCTGGACACGCCGAGGCCCATATAAGCAGCCTCCCCACCGGGTTCGGGGCTGCTCGTGTCAAGAAAGAAGATCCATCGTGAAGACGCCTCCTAAGAAGAGTCAAGCCTCCAGTCAGCGGACCCGCCAGTAGCCCACCTGGCTGGGTCACACTAGTGTATCCGAGAGTCAGTGTTAGCGAGTGATGGTGTGTGTTAGTTAGAGCAGGTCGGTGGTTACCACCCTATGTTAAGTGTAACGTGTTGGTGTTAATAAATAGTGTTTCCTCCTAAGAAGTTGTGTCCGCTTATCTGAGCTCATTACTGGAGTATAGGTGCGAGCGAAGTGATGCATTGAGCGATATAAGCTGTTGGTCGCTATGCCCCACTACGATGCGTAACTTGCATTCGGCACTTGCCTGCACATGGCAATGTAATATTAAAAACTTGAAAAACTAGGGGTGGAAGGAAAACACGCTTGTGCAGGTCACCTCTTATGTTTTTCTTTTCTTTATTTCGGGCGTGTTTCGGTTATATCCGTCCCTTCCCTTTGTCATCCCCCCCCCCCCTTACTTTAAATAAACTACCCTTACCCCTTTCAGTGGGGACCCATCTGGTTTGGGGCAGCGGGTTCGTTCCCCATCTCTCTATTCCCTCCTCTTCATAACCGGTTTGGTTTATGTTGACGGTGCTTACATGCATCCCAGCGTGATGTAACAGGCCCGCGCATTGCCTCGTTAAAACAAAAACTTCCCCCGCGCACCAAGGGCATGAAAAACTTTTTTAAAATTTACGGTTGAGACAGAATTTGTAAACAATTCGAGTGGGAAAACGTTCGGGGAAGCTTAAAACAGGAGGATTTTTTGCGACATAACAGCAAATTAATCGAAAGATGTGGGAAACAGAGAAACTGTTTGCACTGCCTGAGTAAATCCCTCGTCCGCGGGCTCGCCGGTCACTTCACCACACGACGCCGCATATTCCCCACCGCCACATGTCCCCGTAGCCCGTTGTGCTTTAGCTTGACACCAACTCAACTTGCAAACCCTCCCAGCTTCCCCCTTGGTTGGTGGTCACCACATCGGCACCACAGACGTAGTAACACTTTGCCCCCACCGCCCCCCCCCCCGAATTTGTGTCTCGGGCTGACTGGTCATAATCCTGTTGCTGTTAAAACATTAAAAACAAACTGTAGGCGGGTTAATGCCTCGCAATGCTGTCACGCCTGCTTTCATCGCGAGTTAGACCGCATGTTCAATGACCTGCATGTTGAACTAAACTCTTTTTATTATACCAGGTAAGGCCCACTGACCGATCTAGAATGTTTTCAGAAGCGACTGGTCACAATTGATAGCTCAACGCAGTGGCTTATGTGGAAATTTATAGCAGCCAATTACTCTAAATGCATGTTGATTCTAAATGTGGAGGGAAAAACCGAAGGACCTAGAGAAAAATCCACACGACCACAGGGAGAACATGTACACTCCAAATATACAGGAGTCAGGGTCGCGATCAAACCCACGACCTCCTACATACCAGGTGAGGGAGTTAACATCTTGCCACTGCGTGCATCATAAACACGCACGTCATGGCAGGTAAATTCTTCCATTGACATGGTGCCTCGCCTGTCAGTACGAGGTTAAATTATTTTACCGCCATTGGAATACATGCCGAGATGTTTTTCTCGGTGTTTTCTAGCTTTGTTCGTTCTGTAACGATGGACAAGTGGAAAGAAAAGGAGCTGCAGAAGATGCTTGTAGGAGGAAATTCCAAGTTCCGCGAGTTCCTGGAAACGCAGCCGGACTTCAATCCCAGCTGGTCCCTGCAGGACAAATACAACAGCCGAGCTGCGGCACTCTACAGGGACAAGGCAAGGCCCTCAGCATGGCTCTGCCTACACTCACACAAACCACACTTTTACGGTTTTCCCATTTCTTTATTATATGATTTTTAGGCCACATCTCGTCAAAAATTTTTTTTAAACAGTTCCATGACAGCATTTTGTAATCTCTGCGGGATATTGTCTCAGCTGTTTTTCCCAGCGCTGACGACTGCAGCGGTTTCGTGCGTTAAAACCGTTGCTTGTGTTTGCGTTTTAGATCGCTGCTCTGGCAGAAGGTCGGGAGTGGACCATAGAAACATCACTCGCCAGAGACTGGCTCCCCGCCCAACCCAAACTGTTCCCATCAGCCACACTCAAGTACGTGCACCGTTCCTGGTCTAAACACCACAGCCACTGAACCGGTTTCACGGTCATTCGCCTACCCAGGTCGTGTCCTGCCATCGTAGAGACGACAACTCAGAGCCAGCTCATGGTTGGTTTTGTGTCGTTAAGGCACTCATGCCGGGAAAACTACAGCACCGAGATCAGAATCAGAATCTTTATTTATCCTGGAGAAATCTGATGAGCTATGAAGCTCTATTTTTCACAGATGTCCATTAGGGGCGGCTCCGAAAGTTACAACAAAAACAATGCAAAATAACGATAGAAGTGCAAAGCTTAGGAAAGGTAAGCAAATCACAAAAAAATAAATTAATAAAACCGTATATAACTTCAAATTGGTTTAGTACACCAATTCCCAAGCTTGGCCATACATGTATCAGAATAAATGGGGACACTACAGGTCGGCAGGTCGTTGTGTAAAGTGTGGTTATTCCCACCTCTTCCAAGATGTCTGACCAGCATGGAAGATTTGGCTGAATAGGGTCTAAGAGGGGCTCTCTAGAGCTCCTCCTTTGGAGGCCCTTCTGCCAGCAGTAACGTGAGCGAGACTTTGCAGGGCTGCATGATTACCTTTTTATAACGGGGAAAAAAACACTGAACTGAAATTGCCCTCATCCTTCAATAAAAACCATCTTCACAATGGGGACGCGCCCAGGACTGATGATATCGACTCGTTTGGGGTCAGGGAATTGGACTTTAACAAAGTAACTTGAAAATACATGTCTGGCCCTTGAATACAGGTGCATGCGGAGAATGATAGATGTTTCATGGATAATGTAATACAAGTAATAACCGAAAATATAACAACAAAGTGTTGTAGATTTAATAAGGAAGAGGAGGTTGTGGTGGGTGGGACACGTGTTTAGGAGGGTTACCGAGACTGGCACCGTGGTGGTAAGATGTTATTTTCCTTGCCTGGTATGGAGGTTGTGGGTTTGATCCAGACCCCGACGCCTGCTGTATATTTGGAGTTTGGGTGTTCTCCCCGTGGTCGCGCAGATTTTTCTCCAGGTCCTTCGGTTTTTCCCTCCACAGTTAGAATCAACATGCGTTTAGAGTATTCGGCTACTAGAAATTTCCCCACGATAAGCCACTTCGTTGAGCTATCATTTGTGGCCAGGTCACTTCTGAAAAAGAGCTATGAAGCTCGGTGGGCCTTACCTGGCAAAATAAAAAAAAGTGTAATAGTTTAGTGTTTAGTTTAGACCAAGGGAAGCCCACCATCCCGGTGGTGTGATTCTGTCAGGGCGCATTATTTGGTTACAACGGCTACAGGATTTGGCAGAAGTAACCGACGGTCAGGTGTGGAGGCATCTACATAATGGCCTGTTGACTGTAACAAAATCAAGCACTGTGCAAGTGGTAGAAATTGTACGTTCCATGGCGGGGATGAGTCCATCCACAGGAAAAACACTGTTGGCTTTCCCACAAAGTGATATCTATTTTATTGACCCCAGAGGGATGATGGGCTGAGTCATCTCCCAACCAGAATTTGACTAAACACCTGTCCCAACTATTGTGGGGACAGATTCCTTGCCCTGTGTGTCCTGTTCCAATTCCATTGGCAACTGATCTACAGGTCAAACTCGCGTACAGCTACTGGAATTCTCATTGGTTAGTCTACGTAACTACTTGGTACAGGGTTAAGATGAAGGTATTGTGTGTAAATTGTATCGATTGTACTTTGCTGAAAATTGCATCTAACCTTTTCGTTGAATGTGACTTTGTCGCAAATTTTAGAAGTCCACCGTTTATGCAGTCATCCCAGACAAACCCAGACAACGGCTTTGAAGAGTGGCTCAATGAAGATGGGACTTCCTTCCAAAAGTGAGTGAACTCTGCATGCTGCTTCTTGTGTACGTGCCACACAATTGCGTTGGTTGTTGTGAATTGCCGCAGTGGTCTGTGCGTATTCATCTTTCTTCGTGCCTTTACGGTCATCGACTCCCTGTTCACAAGCAAGGACCTTCATGATCAGGATTTTAAAACACACAAAGGTGTCCAGTATTGTATTTACCGAAGCCCTCGGCATTATCGAGACAATCATCTCAAAGAACTGACTATGCTGCCATATTTGTCATGTAGAGCACCTTCTCAAAGATTTGAGAATGTGGCCATCTCGACAGGCAGCAGTGACACAAAGACACAACTGCAGACGGTTTCTTCCTCATTCAGAATCGTCAGTAAAGCACAGTCATAAATGTTCATTGCTGCCACGTGCCTTTGGTACCTTCACAATTGTGGGCAGGTTATGCTGCAATGCTGCTGCACCTGAACCGTTAAAATATAAGATGGTGCCTTATCACCATTGCATCAATGCTAAAGACCCGTATTAGCACTCCCATTGAACGCTCCATCCTCCCAGCTCTTCATGGATAATGGGGAAGATTGTAGAGAGGGTGGAAGAAGTTTTGTACTGGGCAGTGTGCAGATGGCCTCCAATTAGCACGTTTGGCTACGTACGGTGCAAAAGAAGTTCAATATACAGTACATATGGCCTGCTCAGGTTTGGCAGCAGAGGTGTCACCCCGATCCAGTCGAGCGACATTGTTTTCATCAGCCGCATCCCACTGTGTAGCGCTGGCTGCCTGGCCTCCGCTGGGTTTGTGTGCTGCAGGGGCGCAGGCTATGGGGGACAGGGAAGTCGCTACGTGGGCTTCGGCAGTACCACGGTGACTGAGAAGAACACAGAGGAAGCGGCAAATAACAGTGTCTCTTCACTCCATTCGGTAAGTTAAAAAATGACGAAGCAGACAATGTGCATCCTACGCATATCCGTCCCTCCACGTAACAAACAAAAGTGTTTTTTTTACACATCCCATCCACGACAGCCATATGGGAGGTACGTACATTTAGTAGCGTGTGTGTAGATTGGAAAACAACACGTCAATTGAAATTACAAATGTGCAGTTAAAACCAAACTTTCTTCTGCGGGATTATAAAAAAACTAATTATTTGAAATAAAAGAAAGGTAAATTATAACTTTCATTCTTTAATTATACTGTATATCCTAATCTCATTGAATTATCAAACACTGACTGTTCATTGGGGGAAACTTTTAGGTAAAAAACATGCAAATCCAACAGAGCTGTCATAATAGAATTTTAGTATGCAAAGATTTAAACAACGTTATTTGTGTGACCTAAGATGTGCATTGTGTTCTCGTACATGTGGGTTATTGTCGCACCTGTAATAATTGTGCTCCCAAGTTCCACGATGGTGATGATGTTCATGATGATGGTTATATGGGGAAGTGTTTGGATAGGAACAACAGTCACAAAACCAGGTCGAATGATGTTAACGAACAACCTTATACATACATATGTTATTGGGTGGCAGGGTGGCACAATGGTAACACTTGTGCCTCACAGCAAAGAGGATCTTGGTTCAATTCCTGACTTGGGCGTCTTTCTGTTTGCAGTTTCTATGTTCCCCCTCCCCTACCATTCTGCATGGGCTTTGTCCCGGGTTCTCCGGGTTTCTTAAAGCAAAAAAAAACACAATAGTATCACTGGTATTGGTCAAACATCTAAACTTAAACTAAACTAATTTTTATATTACCAGGTAAAGAGCTCTCGAGCTCTTTTTCATAAGTGACAACTCAACGAAGTGGCTTATCATGTGGAGGGAAAAACCGGAAGACCCAGAGAAAAATCCACGCCACCACGGGGAGAACATGCAAAGTCCAAAATATACAGGTGTCAGGATCGGGATCGAACCCACAACCTCCTGTATACCAGGCAAGGCAGACAAAATATTGCCACTGTGGTGCCCTCAATGCTGAAAGATTGCCTGCAAATTACTCAATTGGGATCACACACGGCAGCAACATCGCCCCTCTACTGCCAAAACTTGGCAGGTCCCTGCTGAAAAAGAATTGAGACTAAAGTGAGCCTCTCCTGGGTAAACAAGCATAATATAAAACAGTGGTTGGCACTATTCAAGTTGTTTCATTCTGATTTGTGTTGCTTTTGAAAGGGCTGGAGCAGCTTTGCGGTGGGAGCCAGCAAGATCGCTGCTGCAGCCAAAGAAGGGGTGAGAGCTGCGTGTATACCAATGTCACTTTCCTCGCACTCGCCTAGATTCTGATACTCAATGTATGCCACGCATCGTGCATCTACGAATCAATGATTTACAATGTATACAAATTACGTGCAAATGCACCTCATAGGCTAATATAACCATCGATACAAAATATATTATATCATGGGACCTCCTTTGCCAGTACCAAAATATGAGAATACGTTTTTCCCCTTTTATCTGGCAACAAAACAGGTGTTAAGTTGTTAAAACACCAAACTGAAACCTTTTATAAGGGATCATGTCTGCATTAACCACAATACCTGTGGTCAAAATGCAAACAAAAACATACTGTGATAATATATGCATTGTCTTTGAAACTAATTGGTCCACACCAAAGACAGCTTTATTTTGAGCCATATCTCAAATGGTGTTAGACTAGAGGACGCCAAAAGGCGTACAGCACAAAGACAATGCACTATTGGAGTAATGAGAGCTCGGGATGAGCATCTACATCATGGGACCTCCTTTGCCAGTACCATTGTGATTAATGCAGACATGATTCCTTGTGTAGTGACATCGGGGATGTGACTGTATGGTGCCGGCCCGAGAGGGCCACGGCACGCGATGCACTGTCATCGCATACACCCCGTAGGCGGGTGGAGTACCAGCCCTAGCGGTGCTTGGCGTGCGCTGGGATAGAGCAGGCACCACGCATAGCGTGTAGTGCGGGCTCCCACAGGGGGGAGTAGGAGAGTGTCAGCCCAGGGGCAGGGTTGCCCCGGGCCATGGCACTCTGGTTGACCCCGCAGACACGTGATCTGGAGTGTCCACAGAGAGGCCCCCAGGTGGGGGGACCAGGGGGTGATCACGTGTCCGGGGAGAGCTCTCGAGAGGGATCGAGAGGGAGCTAGAAGGTTCCAGAAGGCAGGCGGGGCCAAGGGCGGAGCAGCCCCGACCCGTGGAGGGATATAAGGCGGGTCCCTGAGAGGGACCGGGGTCACTGCATCCGACAAGCTGAAGCTCCACGTCCTGAGAAACATCAACACGTGGTCGAGGACCCGAGTGAGAGGGCCCTACCCTCGGTAGCTGTAACTCCTCAGGAAAGCGTCGTTGGCTGGGTGGTCACCACCCTAGGCTGTATCTGGTGAAGGGGCAGTTACCCCTTTGTGTTAGGCGTTGATGTTTCATAAAAGTGTTGCCTCTGAAGAACAACGTCTGCGACTCAGTTGGACTCACTACACTTGTAATGGTTTCAGTTTGATGTTTTAACAACTTAACACCTGTTTTGCTGCCAGATAAAAGGGGAAAAACTTATTCTCATATTTTGGTACTGGCAAAAGAGGTCCCATGATGTAGATGCTCACCCCGAGCTCTCATTACTCCGATAGTGCATTATCATTGTGCTGTACGCCTTTTGGCGTCCTCTGGTCTAACACCATTTGAGATATGTCTCAAAAGAAAACTGTCTTTGGTGTGGACCAATCAGTTTCAAAGACAATGCATATATTATCACAGTGTGTTTTTGTTTGCATTTTGACGACAAGTATTGTGGTTAATGCAGACATTATTCCTTGTAAAAGGTTCAGTTTGGTGTTTTAACAACTTAACACCTGTTTTGTTGCCAGATAAAAAGGGAAAAACTTATTCTCAAAATCTATAATAGACAATAAAATAAAACATCACCAATGCAATTTAACAAAAATATATCTAATTTTTTATTAAAATCCATCTTCAGACTGTACGATTTAATTGATACATGGCTAAGGAGCATGATTCGTAACATCAGCGTTACCATCATCTGCATTGGCATCACAAACATTTTGTTAAAGGATTGTTGTTCTAGTGACCTCTCAGTGTTGGTCTTGAACTGCATATTTAGCTTTTGATGAAGACCAAATAACAGAGAAACCTTTTTTTATAATCTTAGCTTTCATATTTTCCTGCACTTATATATAAAAAATGAAATTCCACAAAACCCCTCCTTGAAACAATCTGAAACATTCCCGCATTAAGCCTTCTCTGACTCCACACTTTTTCACGTATATCATTCACCCCCCCCACCTCCCCACCGTACATTTGTAGCATCCGTTATGCTGATTAAGACATGCTGTACATCCCCCTCTGTGTGCCTCCACGTGGTGACATGCGTTGCGATCTTAGTTGCCGCCCTCTGAGTGCCGCTCCAATGCCGTTCTCTGTAATCTGCCCTCCTCCATCCTGTGCCCACGTCTCGCCCATCACCGCCCACTTTTCCCCACTACATTGTCAAAGGTTTCTTGCCATGTTCGATTGCGAACACCTGAGTTACTGACCCTATCCTTACATGGCATTCCTAGCATTCTCCCAAGTGCACCTTTATTCAGAAGGTGGACATTACTTTTATCGTTGCTCTGTTAAAGTCCCAACTCTCTGACCTGGCTTAAATGTAATGATATATGTGCACATATTTTATGAACAGCTCCGCATGACAGAAATAAATGTTCTGGATGTTATTGCACGTTTCAATAGGAATATTGTAGCTTATAGATCTCAATTACTACTGCAAGTCATGCCTGACCTCGCACATATCTTATCTATTTACCAGGCCTGACCTATTCATTCGGCTTGACCTATTCAGCCCGATTGGCTGGAGCACTTTGACACTTGGTTGTGTAAATATGCTTGATGACAGCACCGTCACTGAACACATTATACTGAAGGAGGGTCTATATGGGTAATACGTGGAACAAATAAGAAAAAGTGCACGACCCATGTTGTCTAAACAGCCTAAATAAGCCACGTATACATGGCGACTCCAGCTTATATGGGAAATAACGTAACCTTATGTGAACTGAACCAAAACGAACTCATCCGTTCATGCCCTGGCTTCGGCTCCATCGGCCAATTTCATTAAAAAACAAAGTGAAAGTCTCCCTTAATTGACTTAACTGAAATAGGAACCTATGATAATTTTGTATGTATCTCAAATAAAAAGATGATAAACTGAAAAGGAAAGACAATGAACATGCGTTTCACAAATGACGGTGGGCATGAAAGTATGGATTGTTGTCGGGAAGTGGTGGCTCACACCTGTAATCCAGCGCTCTGGAGGCTGTGAGGGTTGAAACTCCCTGCGGGCATCGATCAGCCATACCCTGGAACGCAAGATAGCAGTACAGAAAAATTGATTGCTCCACCTGTTCCGTCTGTATGAGATGTAGTGTTTCCCTCTCACACGTGTGGCTTTTCTCCAGGTGCTCCGGTTTTCTCCCGTATTAATTGACTGATAACACCTTCATATATAGAGAACACTGAGCTTGGGGGATTATTAGCACCGGCTGATGGTGTGGCAGCCATCCAGCTTGTCTGTGGTTGCTCCTCGCGCCTTTGAGTTGTTCTCGCACGAGAGCGTGCGAATAATGTGCGGCATGTTACAAGATGAAATCATTATTATCAGAGTACAATATATGGATAAAGAATCCCAAAAATGGACCTTGGAAAATGTTTTTTCATTTTTTATAAACTGTCCAAAGGCAAGTAAGAAACACTAATGTTGATGAGATTAATGGTGAAAATGTAAAAAACTAATTATTACAAAATTATGGTGCGCTTGGTTCAGAGTTTAATTTTCCTGTTTATTTCAGGCTGCCAAATTTGGATCGCAAGCCTCACAAAAGGTAATTGTGTATTCATTAATGTTCATATTACGTCCCTTCCCCCACGGGACTCTAAAGCTCTGGTGGACGTAGGAAATTTGACGGTGAATTGATATAGCAGAGTAGACTGCACGCTGCAGGGTTCTCCCCTCCCACGGTTCAATCGGACCACTCGGCAGCTTTGGGGCTTCGCACCGTTTAATGTTGTCATGCTACGATTCGTCATTGAACGTGTGCTAGGGAACCTTCGCTCCGTACAAGTGTGGTTTCCTGGTTGGGCTGCGCGTTCAGCATTTCCTCCCTTGTTTCCATGACGCACTACTGTGGGCATCTCGAGGAGTTGAATTCGAGATTAATATTTATTTCATTATTATTGCACTCGTTCACACAGGAAAGCCTCGCTAATTCGCATGACATTTTCAGCAGGGTCCTGCCCAGTTTTTGCAGCTGAGGGTAGTGATTGCTGCGTTTACTTTGATTGGGGTAATTTGTGGGTAATTTTCAAATGTTTATATTTCTGACCATGACGCCAACACACATTGGCCTTCTCTTGTTCATGATGTCATGGGATCTTTAACGTTCTCTGTGAAGCAGATGAACGTTTTGTATTATTATGGTTCATACACTTGCAATATTAATCAGGGCGGGCGCTGGATTCACACCGTGAACATCTGCAGCAAGCGGCAAATGCGCTACCAGGAGGCTATGTCACCGCGCTAAGATGGTGCCTGCAGGTATGCGTGGCGAAATATTTAAATAAAAAATGCTCCACACTCAACCCAACCCAGAAAACTGCACCTAAATATCAAGCAGCTGTGAACACGTACGCGTTAAATCCTCACCACGTGCTCCATTTACGTGCAATTGTGGAACCTGCTCTTCGTGCTTGCTGCCTTGGGTGACACGTGGTGCCTCGACCTTTGTGCTCTGCCCGATCTGTTGCCTCGGAGCAGCTCTGGAAAAACAAGCAGCAGGTGCCCTACAAAAGCTTCACTTCCCAACACTCACTCTGATTGCGCACCCCGCTTTAGAGTTCCCGCGCGCCACGTCCGTGAGCCAGCGGGATCTCTCGTCGATGCCACAGCGAACACGTTGCTTTGTGTTTCATTCATTATTCATCCCTGCTGACATTTTTCGGTACACCATAGTTGCACTCGTGTCAATGCTTTAGGTCTCCGTGTGCAACAGCACGTGGCGGTAATATGTATGTATGTTGAACTACTTTCATGTATGATTACGTGTCTATGTTGAACTTCTTTTGCACTGTATGGAGCCAACCATGCTCATCGGAGGTGCAGGGGAAGGACAACAAACTAAACACAAAAAGCAGTTCTAAGGAAATTAGTTTGAAACCTAGACTTAACTAGACTTAAAAGTGAAGGACATGTGCGTGCAGGTGTAATACGGGGGGAGGGGTGATCAGGACTTTGGCACGTGCACACATATTGCTACTTTTCATTACTTTCTATTGCTCATTTCTATGACGTTTGCTTTTGATCCTCTTGTTGTGTTTGTCTTGGATGATTTTGGTGAGTAAACTTGCATTAACCAAAAATTATGCAATTCTTTTCTGATTTCTGCTGGTGCTTTCAACATTATGTATTGGTAAGTGTTTCCTGTAACTCAAAGCTTTTGAAAACATTTTCTCCAGAGTCACAGCTCAAATGCTGGAACACTGCATGTGGAATTTAGCAGTGAAGCTGTCTTTAGATTTAAACATTTGATGGGGGAAAAATAACACTGAAACCTTTACCTCTTAATGTTCTTTGCAGTTTTTCAGGGACAAGGGATGAAAGGCTGGAAGGAAGTGACCTCCATGTTCTCGAATAAGCACGGAGGCCATGAGCGTCTCTCGGGAAACGACTCTCCTCTGCTGGAGGGGTGAGCATCACATCCGTGGCTGTGATTGACGTCATATCGCTGGTGGCTGTGCTGTACATGTCCTGTGATCCAGCATTGGGGGAGGCAAGGGTCAGTGGATCACACAAATTTGTGAAACTCCCAAACCCCCTAAAAACGATTTAAACGATTTTATTTTATCAGATAAGGCCCCACTGAGCTATGTAGCTCTATTTCAGAAGTGACTTGGCCACAACTGATAGCCCAATGAAGTGGCTTATCATGTGGAAATTTATAGCTGCCAAATACTCTAAAACGTGTTTCTAGATCGCCGTCTCCTAGCCCATCATGGCATAGGGATTGAGTGTTGCCCCTTTTCCTCCTAGGGTTTCCTCCCACATGTATAACCACTTAGTCATATAATCCAAATATAGGGCCACAGAGCTTCGGAACCTATCTCCGTGCACTCAAACGATTGCGAGTGTGCTGTGCTCAAACGGGAAGCCTGAACCAGTGGCGGAAATTCTACATTCCTTTAGCGGGGGTGATTCTCTGATAAGGAAAACTCCTTTTGACTTTGGTGAAAGGGGTACTCATTTTATCAACCTGACGGATGATGGGCTGTGTTATTCTACAAGAATTTAACATTGTAACCTTCCAATTGAGTAGAACCCTTTTGACACCAACCAGAATTGTAATACTGAGATATACATACAGTGATATATTGCAATTGTTTAATAATGCCACAGAAGGTTATCAACTTTCCTTCACCTATGAGCCCCATAGCAAAATGGCCGAGAGCCACAGGACTCACATGGGGCTCACACGGCTGGTTCACTCACACTTATTGGCTGTTCTGATCATTTGAGTTAAAAAATTTGCGGGAGTGCCCTGGGAGTGCTTGTGTCCCGCACCGCTGCCAGGGGCAAGTACCTTGCGCCATTCACGCTTCTACAAATGTATCTTGTTTCAAATAAAGTATTGAAAAGTTAATCATGAGCTGCGTCTCTATCAAGCCGCACTGGAGCTGCTCCGGATCCGCATGTGGCTTGCAAGCTGCGGTCTTGGCTGCCCCTATAATTCGAGGCTAGTGTATTAACCCTTTCCCGTTTTCTCCTGATTCGTACTGATGACGTACGTGTACACCATCGGAAGAAAAAATAAAATGCATGAACTTTATTGGTACCGAGGCTCCCACAAGGCCATACAGGAAGATGTGTGGCACAGTGTGGCGCCAGCTATCGTAGAGTGCGGTCGTGTCGTTACAGTTCTCTGTGGTGGGTGCAACGGCTTTAAAAACAACGGCACTATGCATCTCTAAAGTTAACGCTGAACCGCTTACGCGTTCTAAGATTCAGCGGTGAACGGGATCCCACCCTGCAACTTGCAGTCATCTCCGAACGGGAAAGGGGTTAAAATTATGATGAATTGTTACAGCAGGGTAGAATGCACATTGTAGTTCATCCTCTCCCACAATGCAATTAGACCAGTAGCAACCGTGGGCAATGTGCGATTTAATTTTGTAAGAACGATTTATTCATTCGTACAACATGCCTTTCGTGTCATGTATCATCCAATTAAACAATTATAAACACTTGAAGATCCACAGATAAGAGAATACATGACACGTCCCTAGGCAGTCTGTATCTACGTTGGCAGCCCTGAGTCATTGGTGGAAATTCCACATTCCCATAATGGGGACCAGCTCCCTCCACAGGATAAACGCTGATTCATAATTGCATTTTGGATTATACCACGGAATAATCTAAGCAAATATAGCAATTAATACAATTTATAAAGCGCCCTTAAACAATCGCTATGCATGGAAAGACGGATATAGTTTAACATCAACCAAGAAAATAAAAAATGAGAGACGTTTGAAAATAATGAAAGAGAGAGAAAGCCATTTGAAACAGATACGTTTTAGTCGAGATTTGAAGATCTCTAAGTGTCTTGGAAGTCCTGACCTCGAAGGGGCAATGAGTTCCAGAGTTTAGCTGCTGCAGTTGAAAAGGCACCGCTACCTCAAGTGTGAAGCCTAGACAGTGGGAGAGTGAGCAATGCAAAATCTGAAGATCTTAATGATCTTGATGGAATATATGGTTGAAGGGGGGTCATGCATGTAGGGAGGAGCAAGTCCATATAAGGCATTGAAAACCAGCAGGAGAATCTTAAAATCAATATGGGTACGGACAGGGAGCCAGTGAAGGGACAATTGTTAAATGCGGTTGTGAGAATTGCTCTTCAACTTACCAATGAGCTGACACAATCATAATTGGCACGTTAAACGCTTGCACACGAGCCATTTAATTTGCTTGGTTGTGTGGGGTAGTGAAGGGTCTTAACTACAGAGATTTGATCAGATCATTTACACTGCCTAACCTAAAATCTACTTTGAATTGTAATATTGTCTGTGAAAGTGCTGTGTTAAGTCATGAACTTCATTAGAGTACGTATATTGCACAGTTTTGATAGACCTAGGCTGACTGACCAAAATAGAAGTAAGAAAAAGCTTGCACCATAGAAGAAGACCTAATGATGGAGGCAGAGATGCGAAGTAAACTGGAATCATTTGCACACATTTGTAGGATGGACATCAACAGGAAAATTAAAAGTGTGTTGTTAGGAAAAATAGAAGGAACCGGACGGAGAGGAAGACCTGACAGAGGATGGCTTGACGACATCAGAGATTGGTGCCAGAGAGATGTGGCACTAACTTGAGCATATTGGCACAAGACAGAGAAAAGTGGAAACAAATGACGAAATGTGCAGTGGACACCTACAGGGCTCTCTGCCCATTGATTGCGGTGATGTTGATAATGGAGGCTGACTGAGAAATATGTCCGGGTTTGGTCTGATGAAAAAGGTGGCAAACCCTACTACAATCACGCCCAAAGTTTAACTTTTGACCTCCACCATCCCATCGCTTTGTTTTCCACAGGTCGGCAGCTGGAGAAGGGGAAGCTGCGGTGAGCCAAGAGTTTTTTGCAAAGAAGGAAGGCCAGCGGTCTCCAAAAGCCGAGAGCTGGGTTTCATTTGGAGCACGGTCTGTTGGAGAAGAGGGACAGACAAAACCCAAAACGAGTTCAGAGGGCTGGCAGCCTCTGCAGTGCGACTCTCCTCCAGATAGCACCGAAGTGGAAGAAAGCTGGGATGAAGGGGAGGAGGGGAGCGCTTCTGCAGGTGCAGGAGGAGGCAGCAAACCAGGAGGCAGTGGCAGTGGTAAGGGCATAACCTATGGAGTGAAAAAGTCCAACAAGATGGGGGATGAGTGGGGTGATAAGGATTGGCAGCCTATATATTAAGCCTATATATTCATACTGCCCATATGTGTGCTGCCACGAGCGAAGTTCTAGCATAATATGTTCAGTGCATTTCTTAGGGTTGTCAGAAATTCCAAAATGCTGGGTACAGAACACTAAGACATTAACCGGTATCGTCACGCTGATACGGATAAAATAATCACTGATCAGTGTGCTATAGCTATAAAAAGCTCAGTTGTATTATTGCTGGTAGTGCTACATTTGTAAGAACTTGACAAAGGCTGCCTGTAAAAAGTGTAACAGTTATTACCCCAAAAGTAATTGCTCCACCCAACGTTTAGCTATTGTAAGAACCAAATGTTTTCAATTACTTTAATTACTTTAGATTCTGAAATAGAAACGTTTCCAGTTTAATTCAAGGCAATGATGAGAACATTATTTAGTTTGCCATTTTATTTCTCAGTTCAGGTAAAGAAGCAATGTTTGTCATGATATAGAGATACAGTGTTTAGTTTTAACGGTTTTCAGTGTGTTGCAGCATTGTTGCAGGTTGAAGGCTGTACTTGTCTTGTTGTATTTTGGGCTTTTGACCAGATTCTGTATGACGTGTTGCACTGGACATGCATCCAAGGTAAGTGTCTGGGTATTTTTGATGGAAGATGGTAAAATTGCTTGTCTCATTGATAGCATATAGCACAGCAACTCTTCATTGAAAGCACATTTGATATAATAATAATAGGGTTTTTCCCCTTTTTTTGGCAACAAAACTGAAACCTTTTTACGAGGATTCATGTCTGCATTAACCACAATACTTGCAGTCAAAATGCAAACAAAAAACATACTATGATAATATATGCATTGTCCTTGAAACTGATTGGTCTACACCAAGGGATGGCTTTCTTTTGAGCCTCGACCCAATTGGTGCTCGACCAGAGGACACCAAAAGGCGTACAGCTGTATGCCAAAAGGCATCCTTTGGTGTGGACCAATCAGTTTCAAGGACAATGCATATATTATCATAGTATGTTTTTGTTTGCATTTTGACTGCAAGTATTGTGGTTAATGCAGACATGAATCCTTGTAAAAAGGTTTCAGTTTTGTTGCCAGAAAAAAGGGGAAAAACCCTATTATTATATTTTGGTACTGGCAAAGGAGGTCTAATGATGTAGAGACACTTTATATTTTAACAAAATACCATCCTCGTCGATTGGAATCCCCCCTCAGAGAACTTGAGCTACATATCTCATGAATATGAGAGCCGTGAATGACAGTACAGCCACACGTTACACATCGCAGAGCGTTAGTTGTGACATTCCTACATCCAGAGCATTTTAACGCTCTCACACCCACACGACCACATTTCCAGAACTAGGCAATCAATGCAAAAACTAATGAAAGTCCGAAATTCATACATGCCCATTAGTAGATTATTTAGAATGTTTGGCTAATATAAATGTCCACGTGACGAGCCACTTTGTTGAGCTATCATGCGTAGCCAGGTCACTTCTGAAAAAGAAGCTAATAGCTCAGTGGGCTTTACCTGGTAAATAAAAAGTTTATTTTTAAAGTTATTTGCTTACCCTTCCTATACTTTGCACTCATATTGTGTTTTTGTATTGTGTGTCATTATAACTCTCTGATCCGCCCCTACTGGGCATCTGTGAAAAAGAGCTTCATAGCTCATCGGATTCCTCCACTATGAATACAATTCTGATTCTGTATAATCCTTGAAAACCCTGTGACAGAATGTCCTCCACCAATCGTAAATTGGCCAGGTGGCTCAGCAGTCGACAAGCGGTTCCCAAACGGAAGGGGTGTGAGTTCAAATTCTGGTCAGTGTTTCACCCGGCTCATCATCCCTCCGGGTTAGTAAAAGTAAAAGAAGTCGCACTTTGTGGGGAGGTCAAGTGGTTATCCTATGGATAGACTCACCCCCACCGTAATAATGTAGAATTTCCACCACTGGCTCAGGGCTGTAAACAGGAGATGAGAAGCACATCGCAATGCTCATTTTCCAGGATATCACTTTGACTTTTGATTTGCTGCCTGAGAAACGGACTTGGACCACACGGTTCAAGAGGATGTATCCAAAAGGTGCTGGGATGGTGCCAGGACAGCTCCAGGCTGGCTGCAGCCTGGTCTTGAAACTGCATGTTTAGTTGAAACATAGGACTAAGCCCCTCCCAACAGAGTTTCTGTCACACCAAATTACAATCTCCCTGACACCCAATGTATTTGAGTGTTCGGTGCTGTGTTAAGACGCCAGTTACGTCGCTTGCTTGATTGAAATATGAAGTGTGAAACAACTGTTTGAAAATTGTTTAATTTGCCTCAAAACCAAAAGCGTATTTATCGTTGGTTTTTAAAAAGTTAAACCTATAAAATATCTCCCTGCCATGACTCATATCCTCCATGAATCGTTTGAGGTTAGAGTGCGTTTTGTACCGTATTTTCAATCACAGAAGTGGTGTATGCATACATGTAAGTGTTTTAAACGTTATGGCAATACCTGAAATGGAAACTGGTCTCCCATATCGACAACAATTAAACTGTCAAATTGTCCTGCACAGCCAGTTTGGCAGTAATATTTTACGCATCGTAAGCAGTGATCCATATCCTGTTTTTAGTGTGTAATCGTTTACATGGCATGCATCAACTGATTACTTTTATAATGTTTTACACAAAATGATTGTGCCAAGCAATTAATGCGAAATCAAGTTGACAGCATTTGTTTAATGCGAGGATGGCATCAACGCAAAGCTAATTAAACATCGGTACCAATCGTTGGAAAATATATACCACAAAGCAAATTAAACTAATTCTTAGCAATTAATCCAGTACTGGATGAAATTCTCCCCATGCCGTGTCGGTCATGGGGTTGTTTAACCATATTTCACCATGCAGGTCAGTGCGGGTTAATAAAGGGGGCCCCAGGATTCGGAAATCTCACCAATGATTCTACCCGTATGTAGGTTTTCGCAAGTTGTGCCCGCTTGCGCTCTGGTGTGCTTTCGGGTTGCACCGAACAACACTCGGTACACACCTGAAAACATATCAGAGGGCTGTACTCACCACTGATGTTGTTCTGGCCCGGAATCGAACTTATGATTTATAGTGCAGTGCACTAAGCACGGTGCCACCGCTCCACACACCATAAACGAATACTGTTTCACTCTTAATTTGAAGTAATCAAACATTACATTTTTTACTCGTAAAATCGCAAATAAGAAATTATCTATGAACGTGAGTAATCAGACCGATTACCTTTTAAAGTACCCCGGAATTGCCTATGATAATAAATGAGCTTTACTAAGTCCACCTCGCAGTCGTGTGTGCATAGTGAGTGTTGTGTGTGTGTATATCTGAACCTGGTGAGGCTGTATCAGCTATGGAAATATTCTTGCATTCAATTAATTACAAAAGCCTCAAAACCCTGTGAACCTAATATAGTGCAAAGATTAAGGATCCGCATCACTATGCATTATAGTATCATGAAAAGTGTGGCTTTCATAGCCAGATATTGAGTAACCTTTTAGTCAGTTTGTCCTTCCGGTAATGTTGAGTAAGATTTTTGTTGTTTACTTCATGTAAATTGTCAGCAATTTAACATGCAATTAACAGTTTATCCATTCTACATTGTAACCGGACAACATCGCCAAACCTCCAGTATTTGTAGTTATGCACAGCAGCTGAAACTTCCCAGCGGTACAATATTCTGTACATCAGTATATCAGTACACGGGCTGAACGATTAATCGATTTAAAATCGCAATTTGAAACAATGCCATTAGCAAATCGCAAAGGCTGCGATTGTTTTCGATTTTAAAAGTCCTATTACTTGCTTATTGGAATTGGTTTTTTAATTATAACTTTTTTTTATTTAACTTAACAATTGTTCATCATAGAGGTTTTTGGGTTAGATCGCGTAAATATATAAATGTGTCGTTAAAACCCACCAACACCCAACACAGCCAACTTTACAATCTGCGTACTCAGATTGTAAATGTTGTGGCTTGGCTTATTAACACACCGGTGTGCTGTACTAGTGACGAATTGGCATGTGCTGTTTATGTGACAACCCTTACTAGTTGGCTGTATCGGGTGGTGGCGAGTTTTAACAACACATTTACGCGATCTAACCCAAAAACATCTATTATGGATATTGGTCGCGAAAGCCTACGTGTTAAACTTAACAATTGTTCTATGTTTTGTTCTATTTCAATTAAAATATTTCTATAAATACATGTTGGAAGCAATTCATATCTTTTAAGTTATCATCCTTGCATTGGAATATATAGAGCAGTTCATATTTTGATGGTATGTGGTAATGCTCCATCACATGTTTTAAATCTATTACACAGTGAATATTGAACTGAAGCTTGACTTAAATGTAATCGCAAATCAAATCGCAATATCTGTCAGAAAATCGCAATTATATATTTTGCCCAAATCGTTCAGCCCTAATCGGTACCTTAAACGTATACAATATTTCTGGCGGATGCTTGGGACGCGCAGTATGCTTCACAACTGCAGCCGTTTTTCGCTGTGAAAGAGCTTTGGCTAGAAATATGAAACCTTTATTGTGTTGCGCTCTGTTCAATTGCACAGACGCTTTATGAGCTTGTGGGTTGCGTTTAAGCTTACAGATTTAAATTCTCACCACTGTTCAATTACGTGAGGAAATTCTGTTTTGTAATTACTGTGAAGGGAACTTATAAAAGAGCCACATGCGTAATGTGCAATGTCATTATTTTTGTAAACACTCAAATAGAAATGAAAATTGCTTTTTTACGTCTGACATCGTCGTGTATATGTTTAAGCTTGCATGTGCTTTTAGCTGTGCACATTTCACAACTTGGCAGTCTTGATATAATTAAAGTTTAAACAAAAAGCATGACGGTTTGGAATGTTGCTCTTTCTCTATTAACATAACGGCACTCGCCCATATTCAAGTGCTTTCGAGGCTGGGGTTGATGATAGATCTGTGAATCTCCAAAACTAACTGAGCTGTGAGGTCAGATGGGAGTACAGCAAGTGGATTTATGAACCCATAGTAGACCGATGCGTGTATTGCCCCATGAAATTGGGGTTCCTCTGATTAATTATTCGAGTGTAATTTCACTTGCAAAACACTCCTGTCACAGAAGTGGACAAACATACTGAAGCAGACCTTCCGTGAACATTCATGCATAAATCAATAACATTGTTTACGGAATACAGTACATTGTCTACATATAAGCAACCAATTATCTGTATGTGCAGATCACTCCTCATAGACTGCTGCACAAATTTCAATGAAGTCTCGCATGAAATATTATAAACTGTTACTTTACTTCTAAATATTTACATATATATATTTAGGCCTCGGATGGCTGCATTAGTTTCTCCTGAGTCGAATTCTTTATCACAACGTACAAAGGCTAGACGCAATGGTATTTGGAACACATTGATGCGTTCCATTATACTGGTAGGAACCTCCTGGTTACACCAGCCCACAGGGGATTATTGTGTCCGTCCGTCCGTCGTGCATCCAAAAATGGGAGGGGTGGGTCGGGTGGAGAGGGGAGGGTGGGGAGGGGCTGGGTGGGGAGGGAGGGGAGGGTGGGGAGGGGCTGGGTGGGGAGGGGCTGGGTGGGGAGGGGCTGGTCACCCCGTGGTGCCCTTATAAAACTCAACGTGTAACCTACTCACGCCAGCTTGTGCCCGCCCTCACAGTCGGGCATATTTGCGGAATACACCACGTGGTGCCGCCGTTGACCCTGGCCATTGACCGAGCAACCCAACGTTCCTACCAGCCCCCTCCGCAGGAATGTGTTACAGGGTGGTCCAGACGTCTTGTCACCCCCAATTAATTGGCCTCTAACATGGTTTTTCTTTGCATATTCATTATATTTCATATAAACCTTACTTTTAAAGAAATATATTACGTTTTACAGAATTAAATGGGGGGGGGGGGCACAAGATATCTGGACCACCCTGTATGGTGGACGGATGAACCTTTTGATGTGAAGCCCGCGTGGCTCTGCGGTTGCCGTCGAGTCGTGTGGACTCTTCCGTCCCCTGTTTCAGCGATGTTCGTGCAGGTGCGATCAGAGATATCATGATGGCCCTGCACAATGGGGCACATCACCAACACGCGTCTACACGACTGTAGTGTGCATTTATTGACGCGGGTTTACCCAGAAATCCTCATGGAGTCTCTAACTCTTACCGGGGGAGTCTTAACCAAGTTTCGCGGTAGGGCGGTAGCGATGTTGCTGTCCCCGGTGTGATCCAAATTGAGTCATTTTTACAGTGTTGGGATTTTTGGATAATACCAGAAACATGCGTTTAAATTATTTAGATAATTTCACTGCTGTACATTTACACATGATAAGCCAATTTGTTGAGCTATCATATGTGGCCAGGTCGCTTCTGAACAATAAGCTGTGGGCTTTACCTGGCAAAATTAAAATATATATAATTTAGTTTGCTTTGTATATTTTAAGTGATTTGCTTACCTATCCTATGGTTTTCACTCCTATCGTGGGTGGAGAGGGGAGGGTAACGTTCTGAACGGCCCCTACTGGACATCTGTGAAATAGAGCTTTATAGCGCAATTCTCATTCAGTTCCACTGCGTGTGTGGGTTTAGCTATGGGAGGACACCGGGGAAGAACCCACGCAGAGCAGGAAAGAAGATGATGACGGACGCTTGTGTTGCGCCCAAAACTTCGTGATTTATTTTATACCTACGTGACTTTACCGAAAGAACCAAAGAGTAAGAAATACAAACTCCACACAGAGGCGCGCGAGTGGGGGGGGGGGAATCCAAACCCGGGAGGACGCCTCTTGCCGTGCATGTGCCGACCCTCGGTCACACCACAGCGCGCCCCCACGCGGCCGCTCGCGTGGGGAACCCCTCGAGCGGGCCCATGAACTAAACAAGATGGCGCGCGCAGCTGGTGGGGGGGGGCATGAACTAAACAAGATGGCATGCGCACCTAGTTGGTGGGGGGGGGCATGAACTAAAAAAGGTGGCACGCGCAGTAAGTGGGGGGGGGGAGAGGCATGAACTAAACAAGATGGCGCGGCCAACTGGTGGGGGGGGGAATGAACTAAACAAGAGTGGCGCGGGCAACTGGTGGGGGGAGGCATGAACTAAACAAGATGGCGCAGATGGTCAGTGGACATGAACTAAACAAGATGGCGCGCACAGCCAAGGCCACACCTCGTCTAGGCCGCATCCGTGTCACGTGGCGGGGCAGTGCCGCGCGACGCCGCGGAGACCGATTCGCCGCGGTCGTCTCCGCGGCCGCTCGCGGTTCGGTGTCAGCAACGCGAAGGTTCCACCTCGGCCGCTCGCCCTCGCCCGCAACTCACTGGCGGCGCCTGCTCGTTCCTGTGGGCTCTGCCCTCGCCTAGCGCCGTGGCTGGAACGCGTTGTTGCGCTGACGCGAATCGGCGCCGCTCCGATCGGCGCTCAGCTGCGCGGGACTCGACTTGTGGGCTGAAGGCAGCACAAGGAGAAGAACTAATAACAGCATCGCGAAAGACGGGGGAGAGTCACCCACCCCGTGAGAGACAAGACGGGAGAGTCACCCACCCCGTGAGAGACAAGACAGGGGAGTCACCCACCCCGTGAGAGACAAGACAGGGGAGTCACCCACCCCGTGAGAGACAAGACAGGGGAGTCACCCACCCCGTGAGAGACGAGACGGGGGAGAGTCACCCACCCCGTGAGAGACAAGACAGGGGAGAGTCACCCACCCCGTGAGAGACAAGACAGGGGAGAGTCACCCACCCCGTGAGAGACAAGACAGAGGAGAGTCACCCACCCCGTGAGAGACAAGACAGGGGAGAGTCACCCACCCCGTGAGAGACAAGACAGGGGAGAGTCACCCACCCCGTGAGAGACAAGACAGGGGAGAGTCACCCACCCCGTGAGAGACAAGACAGGGGAGTCACCCACCCCGTGAGAGACAAGACAGGGGAGAGTCACCCACCCCGTGTGAGACAAGACAGGGGAGAGTCACCCACCCTGTGAGAGACGAGACGGGGGAGAGTCACCCACCCTGTGAGAGACAAGACGGGGGAGAGTCACCCACCCTGCGAGAGACGAGACGGGGGAGAGTCACCCACCCTGTGAGAGACAAGACGGGGGAGAGTCACCCACCCTGCGAGAGACGAGACGGGGGAGAGTCATCCACCCTGTGAGAGACGAGACAGGGGGAGAGTCACCCACCCTGTGAGAGACAAGACGGGGGAGAGTCACCCACCCTGCGAGAGACGAGACGGGGGAGAGTCATCCACCCTGTGAGAGACGAGACAGGGGAGAGTCACCCACCCTGTGAGAGACGAGACGGGGGAGAGTCACCCACCGCGTGAGAGACGAGACGGGGGAGAGTCACCCACCCCGCGAGAGAGAAGTCAACCCTGAGTCTCAATACCAGGACAGCCTGCCTCACTGCAGGGTCAACGCTACGATAGTCAACCCTGAGTGAGTTACCCCAAGTCACCACACAGGAGCTTAACGAACTGTTGAGAGTCGCTGCCCCATGAGGAGGGGTTCCCCACGGCGCCGCGAGGGGCGGTGAAGCTTTGGGTGAGCAGCTCCCCGTCGTGTCTCTGTGTCTCTGCGTCTCCCAATTGTTTCCGTGTATCCCTGTCTCCCCGTGCCCGTTGTCTCGCGGTCTCCCCTGTGTGTCCCCATGTCACCTCTCTCTTCCCCGTGTCTACTTTGTATCTTGAGTGAGCCCAGCAGGCTCCACGAGTCCACGGTGTTGTTGATGTCCTTGTTGTGTACCCGAGTCGCGTTGTTGGGCAAGGGAGCCGCCCCGCGGGCCGCGTGTTGGTGGTGCCGCGCCCTCGGGGCTCGCAGCAGCGGCAGTGCCCTCGCCGGCAACACACGGGAGGGAATTATTGTAATGTGCATTATATTCCGTGGTTATTTTAAAGTAAATAAAACTGATGTAAACGGTCAAAACAGTAAAAAACTAATTCCCAGTGTTATTAATTCCGAGTGTGTGTGGCAATTCCAAAATCGATGTTGATGGAAACCGATTCAACAAGAAATCTAAATGTGGAGATGCTCGTTACTCTTTGGGTTTTTTTCGGTAAAGTCGAGCAGTTTTTTCTTGCTGTGGTTGTCCCACCTGATGACGATTGCTTGTGTTGCGATCGAAACGTCGTGATCTATTATTTTTCTACCTACGTGACTTTACCGAAAGCACTAAAGAGTGTGGATTCCTGCAGTCACTAAAGCTTCAAATCAAGATTGAGATGCTCGTTGTTGAACTCCCGTGGACACTTGTTGCCGCTCCAGCCACACCACCACCAACAACTCTCGCTCCTACCGCCACACCACCACCAACAACTCTCACTGCTTCCGCCACACCACCACCAACAACTCTCACTGCTCCCGCCACACCACCACCAACAACTCTCGCTGCCACCGCCACACCACCACCAACAACTCTCGCTGCTGCCGCCCGCTACCAATAGCCGGAGCGAAAAGGATGCAATAATGCTAGCCCTGCACGATAAGCCCCAGACAGTCCGCCTCCTCCACTTGTTTGTCCCTCCGCACAAAAACAAATCAACGTATTTTATACACATCCTGTCACCCACACGGGCCTTCTCTGGGAGTGCATAATTTCAGCAGCAGTATTAAATACAAGCAAAATATGGACCAGTTTTGACATTAAGTGTCTCATCAAGCAGTGTCAGGTTTGCTTGAACCAAAGTTCTAAGTACAGTTTGCAGCATTAGTATACATTATTTTTCGCTCGTCTTTTTGGATAGATTTTTCACGTTGTGTGGATCTGTATGTAATGTTGTGCACCTCTCTCTTGTTGACATTATTATGGAGAATGTAACTTTTTGTTTACGGTTTTCAGGGTTCTGGGAAGAGTTGTCTCAGGAGTGAACCACGTGGATACCGAATGTCCAGGAATGAGCAATCAGCAGCAGGTGAGATAGAGAACATCTCGGTTGTTAAACTGATTTGATTTAAAGCAAATGTAGTTGTGTGTCGGTAAGATATGCTAAATTTTCCTTGAATGTTCGTATTTTTCTGTATTGAGTACTGGAATTGAAGTAAGTCATTTTGAAATTTTTTTGGATATATTAGTTGTCAATGTGGAATATAATAAGGTTTTTCCCCTTTTTCTGGCAACAAAACTGAAACCTTTTTACGAGCATTCATGTCTGCATTAACCACAATACCTGCAGTCAAAATGCAAACAAAAAACATACTATGATAATATATGCATTGTCCTTGAAACTGATTGGTCCACACCAAGGGACGGCTTTCTTTTGAGCCTCGACCCAATTGGTGCTCGACCAGATGACGCCAAAAGGCATACAACTCAAAGACAATGCACTATCAGACATGAATCCTTGTAAAAAGGTTTCAGTTTTGTTGCCAGAAAAAAGGGGAAAAACCATATTTTTACATTTTAGTACTGGCAAAGGAGGTCTAATGATGTAGATGCTCACCCCGAGCCCTCATTACTTTAACGCTTGGTGAATTAATTCATGAATGTTTGACAACTCTTATATTAATTTGCCTGTTTGTTTTTTATTTATTGTTTAAGTCCTCAACGGTGACACACATTAACAATAACTCCTTATTTACATACGATTGTCTGTGCGAGAGTTTTCGTGATCCCCGCTACAAGTTGGGAGAGCTAAAGCATTATCGCTTTTATAATGGTAAGCATTACGAAGGACTTGTTTATTTTCAACCCATTTGCTATACGTGGCGAGTTTGCAGATAGAGGTGAGCAAGAGGAATGCCATGACGAGGCAGCGTGTGGCTTCATAGTGACGCACCACCACCACCACCGGGCAGCCTCCACGGAGGACAATGCAGGTACGGCTCCTGCTGAATGCATCTGCAGAAGTCGGCCAAAATAGTCTTGGGTTTGCAGATATTGTGTCATAGTTATAAGGTCGCGCTCACAAATGAACCACGACACTTTGGTAATCTCATTGAGGAGCATAAACCCTCACCCAAACTCCGGTCATCCTCGTAGCAGCGGCTTTTGGCTAACCATCGATCAAAGATGATTGCTGCATCGCACGCTTTTAGATGCGCTTCTGCGGCCATCTGGAATGCTCTTCCTTCCGATATTAGGAAGCCAGTGGAGCTACACACTTTTAAATCTAAATTGAAAACGAATTTCTTTAGAATGTTTTTTTGTGTTTAGTTTGGTGGATCATACAAATGTGAAACTTTCTTCGCCGTGAGCGTTGAGGAGGTGCCATACCCTGGCTCGTCAGGAGAAGCTGGTACAGCAAGTGGACTAATCGCCATCATTTTCCATCTGTACGGGGATAGAGTGTTGCCCCCTCACGTGTCTGGGTTTTTATGCAGGAGGTCCACTGTCCTCCCACATATATCTTGATAATCTAAAAACATTAAAATAAAAACAATGCAGGACGCTTTTTCCTGAATAAATAACTAATTATTATTTGAATTTTTTTTTTTCATAATATGATAGCATGTCTTCCATGGAAGAGACACCTTTCCTCAACCCTGCTGCTTCTATGGTTGATTGTTTCATAATTATGTTTCTGTGATATTTGTCAACATTGTCAATATGTACAACACAGGGCTTTTGTTTGTCGCACCCTTCTATCCCCGACTCCATACAGTCCCAAACCAATGCCGTGCGTACGTGTTGAGTGATATACACCAAGGAAATTGGAATCACACCATTGAACCTTAGTTGTAATTCAGAGGGTACCATAGAAGAGTTCATGCAACTTTTTATTTGAAGAGCATTCTAAAAAAATTACCAAGACTATTATTTCTCTGCCCAATGACTTAAGAGCGATTACGACTCAGAGGTGCCAATTTCATGTGCACTGAATAATTGTGAATGGCCAAACACGTGCTCTGCACTAACTGTTTCGTTTTGTTGATGTCCAGGTGACATGGAGGAGGGATTGGACACTAAGTCCTTGGATAGAGGCACTGGTCGTCTTGAGGAGCCTCGTGTGGGTGGGATGAAAGATAACATGGCAAACAGAGACACAGAGCCTGCTGGCAGCGCTGACCTTGCTGTGCCTGCTGCCGCTGCTGCTACTACTGGTGGTCGTGATGGTGTTCCTTCTCCTGAAATTGCTCCATCCATTTCTACTGCCTGTGTGAATACAGACACTCCCACTTCTGAGGAGTCAAACATGGACACAGAGCCTAAGCAAGAGAAGACTGAAAGTGTTGGATTACAGAGTGGGCCCATTAAAAAATGTGAGAACTTAGGCCGTGCGGGTGATGAGAATGATGTGGGGTTACCTGGGCTGACTGCCTCGCTGCAGGGTCTTTCGCCCGGCTCGTTTGGTAGCGATGATCAGGAGGAGTTACATTTTAACCTTGCGGTTAACGTGGAGACGGTGAGCAGGGCGACTTGTCATCCTGTTGCCCAGCAGAGGATGTGTGAGATTAACAACGCACAACGGGATGAGGAATACAACACTGAAAATGTGGACCACGTCTCAACTCCAAATACTTGTGGGAAAGAGGCAGTAGATCAGTCAATTGATACAGCCTTTCAATCCAAGTCACGCAATGCGAGGTGTAGTTTAAAACTTGATTTGAATAATGTAACTAATTTACATGAATCTCAGAGTATAGCATCTGTTGAATGTGATATACTGGAGGTAGATTCGCACAATGTAAGTTACCAATTGAAATGCCCCGAAGGTGTGGATCACGACAGATTAAATCACAACATGGATACAACAGCTGTGGCAACATCCGAAGGTGTGGTTTGTAGTGTACATCCCATTGAACATGAGGGAAACACTAGACAAATCTCAGAGCCCACAGTGCACATTGACGAGGACAAAGACAATGCACGATCCTTTGCAAATGCAACAAAGGGACATAATAACACGACATCTGCAGAAGCTACAGTTGCATTGGAGATCAACCGTGGCGTTAAACATTCACAAACAGCACAAGATGTTTTGCAAGACAGGACAGGGCACACAGCTGACAACGCGCACAAAGTAAAGGAATTTGAGTCGTTAGGACAGGCGCCTCTTCAGTCGATGTACGACTCGACAGATGTGGCCGTTGCAGACGGCAGTGCAGAGAGGCAGGGCCTAGGCAGCGTAGTTTGCGCAGGCGAAGACGTGGCAAAATGGATCAGCCCCGCCAGTCGGAGGCTGCGAATTAACCCCTTTAATAACATCCCCGAAGCCGAGCTCAACCTGGAGATCTGTGAAAATCACTTTGGAGAATCTGGTCATGGCCCCTCGAGTGGCGTGCCGGGCACCCGTCAGCAGCACATCTTCCCAGAGGTGTACGTGTGCAGTAAGGGAGGGGCGGCGGCGGCGAGTGCCGCGCCCGCGAACACGCCCAGGGGGATGTGGCGCATGCAGGATAGCCGCAGCCTGGATGGCATCAGCCAGCTGTACGTGCTCGGGGGGGCTCGGCCCAAGGAAGGGGGGCGGCCCGACGGGCGTCGTGCCACCATATCCAGCGCGCTAGAGCTGGAAGGAACCGTGACGCACGAGGGAGAGTTGACGCACTTTGTGGCCGATGACCTCCTGCAGAAGATCAAATTGAGCTCGAGCAGAAACCTCGATGGTAAGTCTCTCACCAACGGGCGGCAATCCGGCAGCGCCTCCAGCGCATGCTCTCCGCCACGCCTACGGAGGTCGTCCACGACCCAATAGGACATGAAAACATCGTTCAAGGCGATTCGTCTCGTGCGCCAATTGTTTATTGCTGGAATGTTCGTGATTTATATGTTTTAAGAGTGTTTTACACCTAGTAGGCTTTCGTGAGCAATATTCATAATAAAGTTTTTTTGGGTTAGATCGCGTAAATATAAATGTGTCGTTAACCCACCACCACCCGACACAACCAATTGGTAAGGATTGTCACGTAAACAAAACGTGCCAATTAGTTACTATTTCAGCACACAGGTGTGTTGGAGAGTAAACCCACAACATGGTAAACTGGATAACCGGGTTTTGCAAATTTAGATTGTGTAATAGTCTATTTACACTATGATACAGAGAAAAACTAAAACATCTTATTCGCCCTGATATAACTTGAATTAAGCCATGTAATGGATGTACATTTTTTATTGATTTAAAAGTACTCAACTTGCTCTATGCGGGTGGTTAAATTAGTTTATACAACACTCGTCAGAACACTTGCTCTCTACAACTCTGATTGATTTCTAAACCATTAACATTTTATGGATCTTTAATATCTGCTGATGCATTGCCGTTACACTGGTTAAATCTACCTTCGTTGAGCAGAATACAATACTGTTAAAGTACTTGAAACACGAAAATTCCAGCTTTATGTTGTACTTTCAATGGTAACTGATCCGTATATAGTGTGGTCAAGTGGATACATAATTTGTTTAACCACAACCTCGTATGTGGTTTCCCATCATGAGACTAGATACTGTATTTTACGTGTGTGATGTGTCCGATACCCGCTCAATAATGTTACAGAAAGATGTATGGGCAGATAGGCATACATCGTAATGAAAGAGTTTTTGCCTGCCAAAAAAATATTGTAAAAACGAGCCAATTTTATTATTGGGCTTTGGCTCCCATATCATTGGTCAAAACCCAAACAATTAACATAGAGAGGAGTAAGAAGACACAATAGGAAATTTGATAAGCACAACAATCATGGGGGCTAATGTAAGTAACAAAATAAACTGCCAAAACACATCCAATATTTTTCCTTCGTATGAAAATAAGTATATTACACCACTCATCCGCCACATCGTCGATGACCCAAATCTAACAGAAACGGTCCTTGCATATAAACAATTGGCATTTCACCATTATTGGTGTAAGCAAGACTGACGTGACTTGCTATTGACAGCAAGACTGACTGCTGATGAGACACTAAATGTCGAAACTTGTGTTAAAGCATTGCTTATGAAAGAAAAGCACTCCCAGAATACCATGTGTGTATGTGGTTGGTGGGATATATTAAAACAAAAAGTACCTTGCATGTGGAGATACCGATATGGGAAGGAGGCGAATTTCTAGGTGTTGTGAAACAAGAGGCAATGTCACTGTGGCAGTGGTGGTGGTGACGGTGGTGATGGTGGTAGCACTGTGTATAGCACTGTGCTGTGTCCTGCCCAGATGAGGCCGGTGGCGCCGTGTTGCGGGGCTTCCTCACGCAGCGCGACATCCCCCCCGTGGACCCCGCCGTGCTCGCCGACCTAGAGGCCCAGGCCCGCGACCTGGCATCCAATGTGGACCGCATGATGAAGTCCCTCAACACCACCATCCAGAACGTAGGTGTGCAGTGGTCACCGTGGGGAGCCTCGCAGCAAAAAGGGCCAGGGTTTGATTCCCGACTCGGGCGCCTTTCTGCGTGGAGTTTTATGGTCTCCCGCTGTTGTGCATTGGGTTCCTCCCATAGCTAAAAAATACATACAATGTAACCGGTATTGATCAAACGTCCCAATGCTGAAATCTTATTTGCCAATTAATAAATTTGGATTACGCACAGCAGCAACATCGCCCTCAACTGAGAAAACTTAGCGTGGCTCTCCAGCAAAAGTCTTGAGACTGAGTGATGCTTTCCTGGATAAAGTGTAATAAAATAAGTGGTTAATGCATTATGCTACGAACAGTTCAATTCCCACTCACAGCCAACATCGGTGACGATTATCCGAACCAGTCCTATGTCGACTCAGCCTCAAATAAGTGCCTAGTGTGGTATGTAAACATCAACATTGGGGAGACAAAGGCGGCTAGGCATGGTGTTGACATATTTTACGGTATTTAACCCATTTGGAAAAGAGCTGGTCACTACTTTATATGTGGGTATTCTTGGTATTGCAGATACCAATAATTAGTCATAAACAACCGATTGCTAACATTCCCTACTATAAATCTAAAGATAGTCCTATCACCATGGTTTGTTTTGTTTTCCGCAGATGACAGCACTTAGCGTGGGCTACATACAGACGTATCGTGATTCGGTGGACAGTTTGGGAGAGTCTGTTGACCTCAGCATCAAGGTAAGGTTCTTAGATTTTTTTTAAGGTCAAGGTCAAGAGGTCGTGTCAGCGAGTGCCGGAGACGCCTCCGTACTTGACCACCGCTTCGTCCGGCTGTGTCTTGTGACTGTCAAAAAATAATCACCTGACTGCTAACTTAGCCAAAGCTAAACAGTGGGCTTTTTTTGCAGAAATATCGCAGGCAACAACGTTCATTCCTGTGTTGCTTCGTGCAATGTGCGGCCGTTGCGCTAACAACACATGCTCTGATTGGCTGGATGGGGTCACGTGGTCGATAGGGTAAACAGATAGCTGTATCCAACATGGCGGAGGGGGTGATACGACCTAGCCGTTTCGCATTCCCAGCTTGTTGCCAAAGTTCTTGGTCCAAATTTGGCAGATTTGATAATTGCCTGCAAATTACTTAATTTGGATTATATATATACAGTAACAAGACCTCCCCGTACTGTAAAAATTTTAACAATTCTTGAGTCTCGGTGAGATATTCCTGGGTAACCAAGCAGAGTTTAACACGTACAGTGAGGGAAAAAAGTATTTGATCCCCTTCTGATTTTGTACCTTTGCCCACTGACAAAGAAATGATCAGTCTATATTTTAATGGTAGGTTTATTTGAACAGTGAGAGACAGAATAACAACAAAAAATCCAGAAAAACGCATGTCAAAAATGTTATAAATTGATTTGCATTTTAATGAGGGAAATAAGTATTTGACCCCTCTGCAAAACATGACTTAGTACTTGGTGGCAAAACCCTTGTTGGCAATCACAGAGGTCAGACGTTTCTTGTAGTTGGCCACCAGGTTTGCACACATCTCAGGAGGGATTTTGTCCCACTCCTCTTTGCAGATCTCCAAGTCAATTAAGGTTTCTGCTGGGGGGGTGCGTGCGTGCGTACTGTGCGTGCATGCGTACTGTGCGTGCGTGCGTACTGTGCGTGCGTACTGTGCGGTGGTGTAACGGTGAGCACGCTGTGCTACGAAAACCTGGCCACGGCCAACTTCAGTGACGATATCTGCACTGGTCCTGGGTCTCCCCTAGCGTCGACTCAGTCTCAAATGAGTACCTGGTGCAGTGTGTAAACATAGGCACTAGGGAGACAAAGGCGGCCGGGCGTGATGTTGGCCACCCACCCCCATCGTGTTCCGTGCCAGCTTTCATAGGTGCTCGCTAACAGCACTTGCCCCCCTCAGTCTGTTAAGGCTACGCGGGGGGTGATCTTTGTCTTTGTGCGGTGGGCACATTTGATGTCGTTTCAGGCCATGTACACGCTGATGGCGCGCACCGAGGAGCTGGACAAGGGCATGCAGCCCGTGCACAGCCTAGCCAAGCAGATCAAAGATGTGAAGCGGCTGCTGGACCACCTGGAGAACCTGTGCAAGTGACGGAGGCGCCGATCTCTCAGCAGCCTGCCCGTGTTCTTTCTCCCCTCCTGCGCCCCAGACGATGGCCTACCCCGTTCTTTTAAAAATACTTATTCATTCTGGTAATAGCTGGATTCAGTACGTCCAAAAGAAGCCTGGGTTTGTTTAGTTCATGGCTTATATTTTTGGTTGGCATTTTGAATTTGTCGGTGACTTCATCGAGTGTAGTGCTTTTGTTTAGTGTTTTCACCGAACGCAACATTGTTCTGTTAATGCATTCGCGGTGGTCAGATATCAATCATTGGACTACACGGCTATCCATGTTTTTTACTGTTTTTGGGATTGTCTGTAAATTTATTTTTCTATCGGTGAACATCGTACATGTTTATTATCTTGCAAATTAAATTCTAACATTGATCGCGACCTGCAACAAATCAGAGATGAAGTGACATCTTTCTCAACAGCAGAGGCCTCCGTGAAGGAGTTGTGGTTTAAATCCTAATTTACCCACAGCTGCATTATGCAATTTGTAGAGGTCATAAATGCTACCAGGTGCGCTGATCACCTTGCCCTGTTTGCCTCTTGTGTGTGTGCGTAATGATGCAGTGCAATGCACACTGCGTATGGGATATTAATTGGTAAATTTATGGTCGTTGGAGTTTAATGACTCTTGGGAGAGCCACTTTATTCAAGTTTGGTGAGGAATTGTACATAATGGGTATGGACTATTTTTTGTTTATATATATGCAAGGTCATATCTGTCAACATGAGTGCGTTCTTCACTGTGCACCCCATCTGGCCGTCGCTGCACCTGTGCATGCAGCTATGCTGCTCTCCATGCTGGATGGGTCGCACTGCGGTGTTTACCCTCGTCGTCTCTGGAAATTGATGCGCCGGGCCACTGCAGCACAGGCGAGTCGTGCCAGGAAATGTTGGGAATTGTAATGTTACGCCCCAAAGCAGCCCACACCAGGCCCCTGTCCACAATGCCATCCCCAAAGGGCGCTCGGCACCTCGTGCGCCTGTCACACGATCCGTCTTCCCTGCAGGCTAGTCTCGAAGCGAAGTAATCTAACTCACAAATTCCTGAGTTTTGCCTCCATATCCAACCAGAGAAAACGGCAATGGCAAATCGAGTCCCAGTGGAGCAGTTGAGTCAGAGATGGCACATTTAACTCATCTTTAGTGCCTGCCTCGCCAGGAGATGAGAGGGGAGTGCTCAATCCCTGCCTAGGCATGAGACTTGAGCCAAAGTAAATCCCCTGCATTGTGTTGTGCCTCATGTCCATGCACACCTGCGACATCCGATTTGTCAACACTGAGCTTCGCCTCATGCACTTAAATTTCACCAACGTCTGTATTTAACGGGCCACTCATGAGATCTCATGGCGTTATTTTATGACTGTTACCCGCGTTGACCAGCTGTTGCCGAGTGGTTGACCGTGATGTCGCGATGCGGCCTGCACAGCCCTTGCTTGTGGCGGCCGCGCTGCTGTCCGTCGGCCTCAACGGAGCTCAGTCTCGGGACGTGACGACGAGGAGGAGGCTCCTGCTTCCGATGTTCGGCCCTCCAATTGTTGCAGTGTCTGCAATTTAGATAGGAACCCCCTAGTGCCTGGAGAAACCCCTTGCATATGAGGGGCTAACACGATAAATGCCACAGCCACCTACTTGCTGTATGGCTTCCTGGTGCCCTGCTTGTGGATGCCTTGGCCCAGCTCAAGAGTCATGGATGACACGCATGTGGATGTTAAATACAGGAAAAACTCAACACAAGAGCCTTAATTGTAATATTGACTTTATTTACGTTGGATTACATTTATTTCCAATAATTAAAAATGCACAATCCCAGGTAAAGAATAGTGTTTTTTTAAAGGTACTGTTGTGGACAAAGAATACCAACTTGAATTCATGTAAATCAATGAATGGCGCCACAATTGCAAAGTGAAGTCGGCAATTTCCTGCTCAAATGAGCATTGAGGGCAGTTCTCATCTGCTTTCAGGCTCAAGCGAGTGGTGGAAATTCCACATGCGTGAGGGATGATGTTGAGCTGGTCACCATCCAGAATGTGAACCCGCAACCCTCCAGATAGCAAGCCGGAGACATCATCGGTGGAGTTTGACTTCTATATTCGGGGGGATGGGGGGGGTACAGGGGTTCGCATTGTCCGTCACATTATGAATTACAGTGAATATAATTAATTAAAATTTCATGTTCATTCTAAACTATTGAAAACTAATCTTGACTTAAAGCTTCCGTGATTGCGGGAATTCATATTCTTTGGGTCTTTCAGTAAAGTCACGGAGATGGGTTCAAATTAATACAAATAAAATTAACAAAAACCATGACGTTTATATCACAACACATCATCAGGAGGATAAAAGGGGGAAAGCTGCTGAGGCAGACTGTTTTACAGGTTTAAAATTGGGTGTAGCCCAAGGGTCATAAACAAAGTGGGCAGGGCTAGTGATGTTAATGTGTATTCTATTTAATTTATTTACTGAAAGAAGCAAAGGGTAATTCCTGCAGTCACGAAAGTTTCAAATCAAGTTAGAAATTAGCATCTTCTTTGGTTCTTTCGGTAAAGTCACGTAGAATGAGAATAAAATAATAAATTGATCAAATAAAATAAGACAATAATTGTGAGAATATTATTGTGTTATTTTATTTTATCAATTTATTATTTTATTCTCATTCTACGTGACTTTACCGAAAGAACCAAAGAAGATGAATCATTGCAGTCACGAAAGCTTTAAATAGAAATTAGCATGTTTAATGAAAGATCGGAGAGGGGCCTCCACGGCGAGGGCGAGGAGGTGGTTATGTTAATGTGAGATTAGCATGTTAATGTGAGATATTAACATGGTAATGTGAGAGATGAACATGTTAATGTGATAGATTAGCATGTTAATGTGAGAGATTAACATGTTAATGTGAGATCGCAGAGCCGCCACGTCGAGGTCGGCGCACGGAGGTGGCTATGTTGGTGTGAAAATTTTTACCTGTTAATGTAAAATAGGAGAGCCGAAGCTTCGGGGAAAATAAAAACTAACATCGGAAGGTGGCGGGATAGGAACATCACAGCCAGTTATGACTTAAACTGGTTGATGACGTCCTTCCAATGATTGCTCAGTTTGTACCCATCTTGGTTGAAATTGTGTCTGTGTCTATATATGTGAATGGCTTCATGAAATAATCTTTGTTGATAGCCAGTGGGCTTACAAAGTACCTTTGTCTTAGAGAAATCAATTTCGTGTGAGCCAACCGCATTAAAACAATGATCAGCCACGGCCGACGTGTTGGTCCTACCGTGTTTCAAATCTGCCTTATGTTCCCTAACACGGTCCGAGACATGTCGCTTAGTTTCCCAAATGTAACTACTGCCGCAGACACAGCTTAGTTTGTAGATGCTAGGGTATTGCTTATCAGGGATCCTATCCTTCACATATGGGATCAGATCACTAATTTTATGTACTGTGTTAATCGAGCCTGGATCTTGTGTTCGCTCAAGATTTTGGAAATATTTTTTGGTGACCCCTGCTATGTATGGCAAGATGATGGTTTTGATTGGTGATGATGGTCGGAGATACATCGAGCTCTGGTGTAGAGTTTTGATGAGGGAATTCTTCTGGGGTGGATGGTGGTGGGAGTCAGGTTTTAGGTAGGCATCCGTATGAGTTGCTTTCCTCCAGACAGTGTCCCATTGAGCCATCTGGTCTCTTTTCGATTAGAACGTTCAAAAGTGGTAGCTTGCCATCCTTTTCCTCCATGGTGAATTTGATGGCTGGGTGTATGGAATTAATGTGGTTGAGGAATTGGTTTAGAGCTGGTCGGCCATGTGGCCAGATGACGAACGTCGTGGTTTTTATTTTATTTTTATTCATTTGAACCTATCTACGTGACTTTACCGAAAGACCCAAAGAATTTTGAAAATAAATTAATAAACGTGTCCAATTTGGGCGAAGCCCCCCCCCCCCCGCTCCCCCCGCAAACTAAGCCCCTGCATTGCGTTGTGTGTTGTGCCCGATGTTGCAGGCGGACCAGCGATAAACTAACATGAGTCGTATCAGACATAAGAATAGCTTTTACCCTTTCTGATTGACCTACACCAGGTCAATCCGCTTCGAAGATAATGCATATAATAATTATCAGAGCATGTTTTCCCACAAGTACATGTGGTTAATGCAGACTTGAATCCTTGAAAACGGTACCCATTTGGTGTTTAAACATCTTAACACCTGTTTTATTGCCAGAAAGAGTAAAACCTATTATTTTTCATACGTAGATACTGGCAAAAAAGTATCCCATTATATATAACATGGGCCGTGGTATACTGGAACCACACTCCAGCTACACTATCGATGTTGAACTTCTTTCGCGTCGTACGTAACCAACCATGCTAATCGGAGGTGCGGGGGAAGGACAACACACTGAACACACAAAGCAGTTCTGCAGAAATTTGTTTACAAAGAAAGGCCATGACTTGGGTAAGCATATATTGGAGCTCTACTTTCCTAATACCACGGCCACGATATTTGAGTGGGATTCTGCCATCCTTCACAAACTGCTCCCCTCTGGATTTAAGCATGAACTTGCATCTCTCATGTTTCTCTGCTGACGACCAAAGCCTTGAAAAAGATCATTGCTGTTCAGGGCAAATGTTCCCATTATCCAGTGGTAGAGTTCATAAACCTGCGGTGGATATTGAATCGGTTTTGTATGCAGCACATGAGTGATTTAATACACCGCTAAAAGTTTAAATTTGAATGATAAAAGTGTTTTAGGCACCCTGTCTCCAATAAACTGTTGTGGAAGTTTAAGATCAAGCATTGGTTTTAAAGATTGTAGTGCAATTGCAGGCATTTTAATCGTCATACAGCATATACATTATGGTACCGCTTTTAAACCACTCTCCAATTATCTTTGTGCAAAGTAATTTCATGAAGTGGATTCAATGAAAGTTACGGATATAAATCTTACTCGGTACAACATTTGTTTGCAAAATGTCTCGGGGCCCTGTACGGTCCTGTAGTCTTCCTATGAAATGCTTAAATTTGTCATTTTTTCTAAATTATGTTTGCATTCCCGTTTCGTTTTTTTGGTATTTTATTTGAGTTATTTTGTTTATGGAAATAATTGCATTACGCCCGGTGAATATCTCGATCGCTGGTGTGTCAAGTGGAAGCGACAAGAGCTGCAAGAAGTATTGTCAAGTGTTCCCTGGCCTCCCGACGTTCTGCGATTGGTCCCGATTGAGCGAATGGTGCAGCACAGGGGACTGGGTGCCCAGCGGGCATCATCGGACCCACATCGACCCCGCACAGCGAGGATGGTCACCAAGGGGGCCACCGAGGGGGTTACTGAGGGGATCACCGAGGGGGTCACTGAGAGGGTCACGGAGGAGGCCACAGAGGGGGTCACCGACCTCTCGCTGGCCAGGAGCTGCACCAGGCTTGCCCGCACAGGACAATGTAACTGCCAAAAAGAATGTAAACATTTGAAGGAATTTCAATCATTGTGACAGGTATGAAAACTATTGGGGGAAACGGCATCTCTTGTTTTAATATTTCCATGATGACGAATTGTAAATACAAATAATAAACATCAAAGGTTTCCATTCGCGTTATTCTTGTTCACGCTTTGCTTGTGAACAATGTGTGACGTCACTGAAGACAACCCGACACGGATTGTTGCATTGCGGCTCCATGAGGAATGGCAATGGCGTGGAAATGCATTCATCCAACAGTAGTTAGACAATGCAATATGATGTAGAGAAGCTGTACTGTACTTTTGAATACCAAGTTACGTTTAACAAATAGTACACGTTTAAGAATACAAATTACTCCAAGGAGTGATGGTATTTATAGAAAAACTGCGACATGAATGTTCGTAAAGGTTTTTGGGTTAGATCGCGTTATTTATAAATGTGTCGTAACCCTCCACCACCCGTCACGGCCAATCAGCAAAAAAAGTGCCACGTTGACAAAAGACAATTAGTTCACTACTTTAGCCCACCGGTGTGTTGAAGTGTGAATCCGCAAAATTTACAGTTTGAATACGACGTTTCGCTGGTAATTACATCCAGCATCATCGGGCAATTCGCCAGAATGGTAAAGCCCTCACTTGCTCCCGGTCTTAAATAGAGCAGCAGGGTGACGTCATCATTTAACTCATTCAGGTGCAGTAATTATATCATTGATTGGTAATCAGTCAATGGTTATGATTAGTAATGAGTTGTAATGTGTGTTATTGTGAATATATGCTACGTTAGTAATCCGTTAATTAGTATGTGTTTCCCCGATAAGGAATTGTAATATGTATTATTTAATAATACGCTTCCAAGCCGCACTAAGCCTATAGCTATCAGAGCGATTAACGTTATTTTCATTTCTCTCAATTTCAATGGATTCTCTAATTAGTCTTTGCCAGTAATAATTAGTTTTACACAACACTTCAACGTTATCAAAATCAATTGAGTGTTCTTGTTGACAAGCATGTTCTGCCACTGCCGACAGTTGTGTTTGAGATAATTAAATAATTTTTTGGTGGTCTTTTAGTCTTATGTTGATGTTACGTCCCGTCTGTCCAATATAGCATCTGCCACATAATCCGATATAAACCTTCTGATAATTTAGGTAATTCGTCTTTAGTGCAAGCTACTAGTTTTTGAATTTTGTGTACTGTACCAAATGTTACTGTAATGTTTTGCTTTTGCAAAACATGGGCTAATTTGTCAGATACTCTGGAGATATATGGAATTTTAATTGTTTTAACAATCTGATCGCTTTCAGCAGTGTTGCTTTGCGATCGTGATTTGGCATTCAGTGCTCTGTTAATTTGAGTATTATTGTAGCCATTCTGTCGTTATGCTTCTTTAACATGTTTGATCTCTCTCACTAGACTTTCACCATCTGACACTGTTTTAGCCCGATGTATGAGCGTCTTGATAAGAGAGGATTTCTGAGCTGGATGATGATGCGAATCTGCATTCAGGTAGGCATCAGTGTGTGTTTGCTTTCTGTAAACGCTATGTTATTTTACCGTTTAGGCCATGTCCAAGCAAAATATCTAGGAACGGGAGTGTGTTATTCCACCTCCATTTCCATGGTGAACTGGATGGCCGGGTTTTGTGCATTGAGATGATTTAGAACATCATTAAGAGTATCTTTACCATGTGGCCAGACAACCAAAGTGTCATCCACATATCTAAACCAAAAAGATGGTTTTAATGTGCTCGAGGCAAGTGCTCTTATTTCAAAGTTTTCCATGTACAGATTTGCTATAGCAGGAGATAAAGGAGAGCCCATTTCTGCTCCTTCCTTTTGTTTAAAGAAATCCCCTCTCCATTAGAAGTAAGTGTTATTTAAACAATGGTCAGAAAGTTTCGGAATATCTTTTGGTAAACCTGTATTCTTTACTAGTGTATCAAGTAATTTAAGCAATTCGTTCACTGGAACCTTAGTGAATAGAGAAATCACATCAAAACTTACCAGAATATCATTAGGATTAAGTTTAATATCTTTAATCACATTCACAAGATGTTCTGAATTTATTATGAATTAAGATGTCCTGCCGATGTAGGGCTGTATTTGTTTAGTTATATATTTTGCTAATTTATATGTCGCAGAGCCAATTGTACTGACTATGGGTCGTAATGGGATGCCAATTTTATGAATCTTTGGTAGCCTATACAGTCTAGGTAGTTTTGAGGCCCTTGGCTTAATTTGGTGTTGCTCATTCTTAGGGATTAATGAATTTGCAATTATTGCAGTAGTCTTACGTTCTAAAGTATTAGTTGGATCTCTTCGATTTGAAGCTTTCGTGACTGCAAGGATTCATCTTCTTTGGTTCTTTCGGTAAAGTCACGTAGAATGAGAATAAAATAATAAAATAACACAATTAAATTCTCACGACGTTACGGCCACAACGCAAGCAGCCGTCTTCAGGTGAAAGGTACAGAACTGTCGGGACGACAGAGCTTCAATGAACGATGTTAAGATTCGTAGCGACTTTTAAGCTGGTTGGGAGAAGTGAGGCAACTTGACAAAGGGGTTTACATATCAAATAGCTGAGGGATTAGCTTATGACTGGTCACAGAAATGACTATGTTAAAGTCATGTGTAGGTTTTGACTTTAACATAGCCATTTCTCTGACCAGTCACAAGCTAATCCCTTGTGGTGCCACCACGGAGGAGTAGCTTCGTCGGGGACCGTGCCCACCGCCGCGACACCACCCCCGGGGGGTGACAACGCCGACGTGGCGCACTGCACCGCACCCCCCCCCCCCCCCCCCCCACACGAATGCACACACACCCCACATAGAGCCGGAAGGGGAGATCACCTGGCCGATAGTTTTTTTTTTCCAGAAGCCCCTAATGGGAATAAGTTTCATGGTTTCCTGCGGCCGGGAATTTGGGCGATTTCCCCCCGTAGCTGACACGAACCGCGGGGCCGTGACCTGATATTAAAATCACGTAGTCGCGGCGGAGGCCGTAAAGCCACCACGGACGAAATTACACACGCGGCACGGGGCGTGTGAACCACGAGATGCCTGTTGTTATAGATGGAATTAGGAACTGAATGCCCCTGATTATAGGTGAGCTCACGGATCCAAATGACAGGATAGGAGCATTCAGGCCTTTGAATGAGCAGGGCGATGCGGGGCGGAAGCATCTGAATGCCTTTTGTGCTCTATAAGGTCACAGGACGGAATGCCTTTGTTAGGATCAGGGATCTAGATAACAAAGGGGTAAGAATATCCAACATCTGAATGGACAGGGCCACCTGGGGTGTGAGAACCACAGTGCGCCTTTATTATGAATGGGATTAGGGACTCGATGACAATGAGATAAAAATAACGCGACCTCCGATTGGGCCGGGCAGCATGGGTGCGAAAGCATCGGAGTGCCTTTTGTTATAGGTAAGCTAATAGACTCGAATATGAAAAGGCACGGGCGATGATGTGTAGGGTTCGTGCAATATGTTTGGTGATAGGTAGGATAAAAAGGAGGTGAGGGGGACAGTAGGGAAGTCTTATTCTGTAAAATCATCGCGGTCCACGGAGCAGGAGGGTCAGCCATTCGAGACGTCCGTGCGATGAGCCCAGCGCAGCTCGACTCAACCCTCTCCGGAGACGACTCACAGTATCGCCTTTCTACAGCGTTCAGCGCAGCAGAGTGGAAGCAATCATAAGTAGAGGAGAGCGCTCGTGTGCCTGTGCGACGGTGTTGTGGTCGCGTGCCTGCGCGATTGCTAATCGCGAAGTAGCGAGCTAAAGCGCCGAGCGCGCGCGTATTCGCGCGACTGTTTGAACGGGCTCTTTAACTCAGAGCCGGGCGACCCTCCTCAATCGGCGGCGCACGCACGGCAAACGTCCCGCCCGCCCATCCCTCGACCCCAACCCCCTCGCGTGCGATTGGTGTACGGGGCTGGGCAGGGGGTAGAGGCGTGTTTGTTATTACCGGGGCACGTGGAGCAGGGGTAGGAGGGTGACACGCGCCGCGCCAGTCTGTTCACGGGCGGGAGGGAGTTTTTACGGGCGAACGCGCTCCTTGCGGTACACCGCCTCGCAGCGCACCGCAAGCGTAAAGCGACGCGCCCTACCCAGCGGTTAAAACATGCAGACGCGGTCAGCAGCACAGGAGGGCGGGGTAGTGGAGGTCGCTAGCCCAAACCCCACAGAGCAGCCGGGGGGTAGTGGGATAAATGTGGCGGGGGAGTCGGGAGCCAACGGCCCCGACAATTCGGTGATGGCGGGGGACATTCGCCCCCACAGTTTCGCGTCAGAAGCGGTACGAACCCCCGCGTTACCCCACGCGAAAATAAGGCATATTTTCACCGGCCGGGGTACCCCTTCGTGGAAAGCGTTTGCCCGCAACGTCCTAGGGGCTAAGGAAATTAATGGGTGGACGGACGCGCAGGCGTTACGTCAACTTAATATGAATCTGGATGGGCGGGCATCCGATTTTGTGGAAGCCCTACCCGCAAGCGCGCAGACACAGCTAGAGGAGCTGATGCGCCGACTTGATCTGCGTTTCGGTACGCGCGATGAGGAGGCAAAAGCGGCCTTAGAGGCATGCCGTCGCCAACCCGGCGAGGATCTGCGCGATTATGCCGAGGACGTGCGCGAGCTAACAAAGATCGCACGCCCGGGGTACACGACGGAGGTAATTGAGGAGCTGGGCCGCAGAGAAAATCCAGTGATACTTAACTCGCACGGCGTGGTGGCAGCCAGACATGAACTGTACGCGTCTCCCCTTTAACGCCCTTGTCGAGCGCGCGCGCAAATGTGAAAGAATTTCTAGCGAACGCGCGCAGCTCCGAGGACTGGGATGGGAGCACACCGTCGCAAGCCTGTACCTAGAGGAGGAAGAGGAGGAACAGGAGCTCACCAGGACGGTAAGGGATCGGGAAAGGGAGCCTCCGGTATCCCGCGAAACAACCCCGGGATGGGTGGCGGGAATACAGATGGGCATAAAGGATGTAGCCGGCCAGGTGACCCACGCACGTGAGGAAGCGAGTAAAAACATGAAAGCCATCCAGTCCGAGATAGGGGAGCTACGCTCCACAGTAGGGAGACTGGCTGGGCGGGAGTCCCAGTTAGAGTCCGACCTGGGACAGCTGTTTACGGGAAGGGGAAGAAGGGATGGGCAGGGGGCCTCCTATGGGACCGCTCCCCGAGCATGCTACCTGTGGGACCGTCAAGGGCATCTCGTGAGGGACTGTCCCTAGATCGCCCACGCTAGAAACGCACCACGGTTAAACGCCACCGCCCCCTAGAGAGTGGACCACCTAGGGGTGCAGTCAACACGGTCCCTTTGCAGAACGACGATAATAATAATGGTGAGCGAGTGACCCCCACGCAGATTCCGACCACAACACCCAGGGACATGGTGAGCACGGGCGACTGGCTGCGAGAGCTGGTGGCGGGAATCACAGGGGCCACGTCGCTGGTGGAAGGACAGGTGAACAGGCAGCGCACCCGGATCCTACTGGACACGGGGGCCGTAGCCTCACTCATGAGCGCCGCGCACTGCAGCGTGCTCGGGGTTGACGTGAGCCGCCTGCAGGCCCCCGGATCGCGCTGCACACAGCGAGCGGAGCCGGGATAGGGTTGCTGGGAAGGATCTCCCTCGAGGTCCGTCTCGGAAACCAGGGGTGCACACAGGAATTCTACATCTCGAGTGTGTTGTGCCACAAGTGTATTGCAGGTGTAGGGGTGCTATGGGGAATAAACACATGGCACGGGAAGGTGTGGTTCACCCACACCTTGGTGGCTACAACAACGTCCGCTAAGGCTCCACCCCCTGTGGGTATAAAGTGCGGGGAGCCAGGGAGCTCGGGGCAGAGTGTTGGGCCCGAGGAGTGAAGCAACCAGTGAAGAAAGAAGGCCAGCTAGGTGAGACCCTGGAACTCCTGTGACCGCTGCCCTTTTCAGGGCCGGCACAGCAAGCCAGTGGTGCGGCCCCAGAGCCCCAGAGTCAGAGTCCTTCTAAGGGCCGGTCTGGTCGGCGGGTGCCGAGATCTGTGCCTAACCAGGGCCAGATCTGATAGCCTCCCTTAGAGCCCTACCAGGAGGAACTGGGAGCCTAGAGCTTAGGCTAGAGAGCCTGGGGTGTGTTCCTGAGTTATACGGGTGGAGGGGCCGCTACCCCTTCTAGTGTAACCCTTGTTAAGGTTTAAATAAATAGTGCTGCTTATACCCTGCCATCTCCGTGTCCTGGAACCCACTACAACTGGTGTCAGGAGTGATTTTAAAATGGACACAAGGAGTACAAACCGATCACAGGAACCCCAGGAGGAGGACGGCTCGCCTGGGATTGCGCCAGAGGCCGCGGCCGACGATCCTGGGATGCCCCAGACGCCCCAACAGCAGCCGCCGCTGGAGGAGTGGCCGCCGATGGAGGAGGGGTTGCAGGCGGCTCACTCTCGACTGGCTGAGCTGTTGTACGCCGCGGCTTCCACGCTGGAGGAAATCAACCGCGCGGGGCTGCGGGCGCAACGGCGGCAGAGAGACGAACGCCGTTCAACGGCCATTCCCGCCGAAACACAGCCAACAGATTTCGGATTTGCCGCCATGACAGTGTCCGCCACGGCGATTGGAGGGTCGCAGCTCCACGTGGACGCTGTGGGCCAATCAGCGGTGGTGACGTCATCACCAACGGACGCCCGCTGTCAGGACCAATCGGCGGGCGCATCGTCATCACCTGCGCGACCGCCGATGGGTGTCCCCAGCCCCTCCAACACCGGCGGAGATGCCGGAAATGGCGCGCGGCATCTCTCAGAGACGAAGCCGTCATTTCAACAACGCCTGCCGGTGTTGAAGGAGTTCGTTTCAGACGGCGGCGACTGGGGGGCTTTTCAACGCCGCTTCCTCGCTCATCAAGCGATGGCCGGCTGGACGGACAACAAGGCGTTGCGTGCGCTACCGGTCATGCTGGACGATGACGCCCTTGCTACGCTCATCACAGCTCCCAGGTCAACGCGATCTACACTACAGTCGGCGCTCCAGGTCCTCACCATAGTCTACGGGCCACCGTCGGACTGCCGCAAACTCTTCCACGAGCGGTGCAGGGGCCAGAAGGAGCCACCGCTGGCGTATCGCACGGCTCTCCTGGCCCTCGCAAAAACGGCTTTCCCGCGGATGGACGGCGAAGGGGTGGACGCGATGGTGATGGAAAAGCTCCTGGCGTTGGCCCAGGAGCTACAGATCGTCATCGTCACAGAGGACGACGCGGACATGTGCTCCTTGCGGGCAGCAAGACACATCCACGCGCACCTGATAGCGCAGCGTCGATCACCTCTCGTCCCCAAGGGCGCAGCTGCGGTGTGCGCTGGGACGCCGACCATCCCCCCCTCCGAGGAGGTCTTCGCGGCGGGTCGCCCGGTGGAGTGGAGATCCGGAGGGAGGCCGGCTCGGACAACACCGGATCGCCAGGAGCACCCCAAGGCGCTCATCACGTGCTACAACTGTGGCCGCAAGGGCCACGTGGCTGCGGAATGCCGGGCGCCTCGTCAACGACAGCCGGGACGGTCGGACGGCGCTCCAGCTTACAGGCCTCCGCATCGCAACCCGGCAAGTCGCGGCACCCCACATGCTCGGCCTGTGCACACACCTGTCCCCACATCGCGCGTTTCGGGGTACGGGCCTCGGGGTACGCCCATTGGTTTGTTGGGTGGCGGCGGGGTCGAGAGGATGCTCGGGCCGGGGCAGTGGACGGAATTGGCCCACCGCATTGTTGCTGCGACGGCAGGCTCGTCCGTGGTCGCGGGTCGCATTGACGGGGTCGAGGTGCGTATCCTCGTCGATACGGGAGCTTCGGCGACCATTGTGTCAGACTTGATTTATAATATTCTTCCCGTTCAAAACCGCCCCTTGCTCCCAGTCATTGTTCCGTGTTACGCAGCGAACGGTGGTTCGCTGGGTATCATAGGCCAAATTCGAGCACAAATTTGCATTGGCGATATCAAACTCTCCGGGCCGATATTAGTCTCGTCCTCGCTGGCGGTTCCGTGCTTGTTGGGGACGGACTTTTTGGGCAAAATGCCGATTAAAATTCTAATTGATCAGGGTTGCATCGAGCTTCCCTCGGGCCGACGGGTAACATTCCTGCCTTCCCCTGTCACCTCAAGGGCAGCGTGCACGTCGATACAAGCGTTCGTCACTCGGACAGTGCATGTACCTCCCGGGGCGCAAATGCTCGTGCCCCTTTGCTTGCGTTGGCCTTTCGTGCCCGGTGTTCTGGACCAGGGAATTATGTTAGGGCCCTCGAGGGCTGGGGAAAACGGGCTGGATCTGGTGGCCGCTCAAACGCTCGTTAAGGGGAGTGATGACCCGTTTATCCTCGTCCTTAACGTTGGCGTACAGACGCCCGTCGTTCCTCAGGGAACTGTGCTCCGCACGCGACGCCGGTCCCCGTGGTAGACACGGTTATGGGTAATGTGGGGACCGATCCTCTGGCTCAACCACATTCTGAGGGGGACGATAGTTGGATGGACGCACTATGTTCGGGCACGAGTGATCTGTCCGACTCCCAGCGTGCCGGCCTACGCACCCTTCTGACGGAATTTTCCGATGTCTTTAGTAAACACAAATATGACATTGGGTGCACGAAATTGTTGCGTCACCACATTGACACGGGTGACAATGCCCCGGTACGCCAGAATCCTTTTCGGTTAAGTCCGGCCGAAAACGATCATGTCAAATCGGCAGTGGATGACATGATGGCTGCAGACATTATAGCCCCTTCCACCAGTCCATGGGGAGCATCAATAGTGCTTGTCAAAAAGCACGATGGGTCCTTGCAATTCTGTGTGGATTTTCGCCGCCTTAATAAGATCTCCGTGGCCGACGCGTATCCACTTCCCCGGATGGACGAATCTCTGGATGCTCTGGCCGGCGCACTTTTTTTTCTACGTTGGACTTGTTATCCGGATTCTGGCAACTCCCAGTGGATGATGAGTCCAAGCCAAAGACTGCGTTTCGCACACCACACGGCCTATTCCAATTTAACCGGTTACCTATGGGATTACACTCCGCTCCGGCGACATTTCAGCGCCTTATGGAACTGGTTTTGGCTGGCTTACAGTGGAACGTCTGTTTGATCTATCTGGACGACGTCATCGTGTTCAGCAAGACATTTGACGAACACCTTTTGCGCTTGCGCGCCGTGTTCCTCAAAATGCGCGCTGCGAATTTGAAATTTAAGCCGCAAAAGTGCCATCTGCTACGGAAATCCATACGCTATTTGGGGCAAATCGTCAGCCGCTCGGGCATATCCACCGATTCCGCAAAGACGCAGTGTGTCAGCTCCTGGCCAACCCCCACCTCGGTGGCTGAGGTCAGGAGTTTCATTGGATTTGCGTCTTATTACCGGCGGTTCGTCGCGGATTTCGCGACCATTGCTAAGCCCTTACACGCTCTGACGGCGAAGGGAGTGAAATTTCACTGGGGCCAGGATGAGGAGGTCGCTTTTTGTTCCCTTCGCGACGCTCTCGTGCGGGCCCCTCCATTGAGCTACCACGATTTTTCGGAACCCTTCTTGCTCGATACAGACGCCAGCAATACGGGCATTGGGGGTGTGCTCTCACAGGTGATCTGTGGTGTGGAACGCGTCGTGGCTTATGGCAGTAGGGTTTTGTCTCCGGCGGAACAGAGATACTGCGTCACGCGTCGGGAACTCTTGGCTATTGTATTTTTTATGCAACAGTATCGCCCATACCTGTACGGTCGGCATTTCACTGTCCGTACGGTCTATGCGGCATTACAATATGCCTTGCGGATGACGCAGCCTTCGGGGCAATTGTCCCGATGGCTCGAAATCCTTCAGGATTATGATTTCACGACCACATATCGGAAGGGTGCTCGGCACACTAATGCGGATGCGCTGTCTCGCCTGCCGCCCGCCTCAGATTGCACTTGTCTCAGGGGATCGGGGCATTGTAAGCCGCCAGAGGATAGCCCCCCCTTAGATATCCCGGTTCTCGCTGCTGCCACTGAGGACCCCTTGCCTGAGGGTCCTGTCGAGGAGGGAGGTGCGGACTCCTTGCTGGGGTTGTCCGTTGCGGAATGGGGGCGCCTCCAGATGGAGGACACATCCCTCCTCGCTTTGCATCGTCGCGCAGGGGGTTCCGTGCGGGGGGTCGCGGGGATTGATTCGTACCGGCTGCTCCAGGGGCTCCTAATGCATTGGGATGGGAGGGCCTGCCGTCACAGGCTTGTGGTGCCATCCGCTTTGCGGGGTAAGGCCGTTTGGGCTGCACACGAGCGGCTTTTGCACCTGGGGACCCACAAGACCCTTGCCGTGCTCCAGCTGGATTTCTTCTGGCCGGGTATGGCAAGGGATGTGGATGACCTCCTGGGTGCATGCACTCAGTGCGCCCAACGAAAACCACCAGCGAAAGGCGCCTGCCCACCGCTACAATCTATCACGGTCTCTCGGGTTAACGAACTCGTCGCACTCGATATATTGGGGCCCTTCCCTGCGACCCCTAGGGGTAACAAGTACCTGCTGGTTGGCGTGGAATATTTCACCCGATGGCCTATGGCATGGCCTCTCGCTAACCAGTCAGCAGCAGCCGTTGCCGAGGCCTTTGTCCAGGGCTATGTCCTCGACAAGGGTGCTCCTGAACGGCTGCTGACTGACCAAGGGAAGAACTTCTCTGGCGTCCTTCTGCACGAGGTATGTGCGCTTCTTGGTACGAAAAAGATTCGCACTTCCCCCTATCACCCACAAACCGATGGCATGGTGGAGCGGCTGCATAGGACGCTCACATCTATGTTGTGTCACCAGGTGTGTGACTCCCAGACCGATTGGGACCTTCACATTCCGGGGATTTTGGCCGCCTATAGAATGGCTCCTCACGCGGCAACCGGCTTCTCGCCGTTCTTTTTGATGTACGGTCGCGACGTTGACCCACCAATTGCGACTCAGCTCCGCGTCTCGGAAACCAGCAGAAAATCGAAATTGGCCAACCACGTTAAATTTTATATCCTGAGGTTGACCGAAGCGCGGGAGGCAGCGGTCCAAAACTCTTCCTCTCGGCAGAAGGCCAACGAGAGGTTGCGATCGCGCCAGTCATGCACACATGCGTGGAAGCCAGGCGATCAAGCCTGGCTGCACTGCCCTCAGGTGCCGTTGGCGACGTCGGCGAAATTGTTGCGACCTTGGAGGGGCCCTGTGGTTATTGTGAAGGTTATGTGGTCGCAGTGCGTTCGTATCCAGTGGGGGAAACGCCGCTGGTACGTACACCCCTCGCGTCTGAAGCCGTTTGTGGCGCCGCGCATCCCTCCACAACATTACACGGGCCGAGCATGTGATGTGTCCGCTGACTCCCGGACGGCGTCTTCGTCACCTGCCCCTGATGCTTCGCTAACTGTTCCACCTTCAGGCGCCTCAAGAGTGACGGCTTCCAGCGCGCCGGCGCCACCCGGTGGGGACGGAGTTTGCCCTTCCGGGGTGACGGAAAACGGTGCACCTGCACAGCCGGTGCCCACTGCTGGGCCGACCGGACCCTCCCCCTACGATGAACCCGCAAAACGGACTCGCGCCAAAACGCGCCGCTTGTTGTAATAATGGTTCTTGTTACTCTTGTTGTTCACTGTTAAGTTTTCTTGCTGCGTTGATGGGGGGGGGTTACAATGTATATGTGTATATAGTGTAATTTTGTATAGGTGGGTTGGGTTATTTATTGGGGTGTTCGTTCTTAGGAGGCACGCACGGGTGGGGGTTTGTTGTGTTTATTGTTCGAGTATTGTTGCAGCCGGGACGGCTGCGGGTTACACGGGAGGGGGTGATGTAGGGGTGCTATGGGGAATAAACACATGGCACGGGAAGGTGTGGTTCACCCACACCTTGGTGGCTACAACAACGTCCGCTAAGGCTCCACCCCCTGTGGGTATAAAGTGCGGGGAGCCAGGGAGCTCGGGGCAGAGTGTTGGGCCCGAGGCTGAAGCAACCAGTGAAGAAAGAAGGCCAGCTAGGTGAGACCCTGGAACTCCTGTGACCGCTGCCCTTTTCAGGGCCGGCAAGCAAGCCAGTGGTGCGGCCCCAGAGCCCCAGAGTCAGAGTCCTTCTAAGGGCCGGTCTGGTCGGCGGGGTGCTGAAATCTGTGCCTAACCAGGGCCAGATCTGATAGCCTCCCTTAGAGCCCTACCAGGAGGAACTGGGAGCCTAGAGCTTAGGTTAGAGAGCCTGGGGTGTGTTCCTGAGTTATACGGGTGGAGGGGCCGCTACCCCTTCTAGTGTAACCCTTGTTAAAGTTTAAATAAATAGTGCTGCTTCTACCCTGCCGTCTCCATGTCCTGGAACCCACTACACAGGTATGGACCTCCTGGACAAGCTGGGGCTCAACGTGCAGCCCCGCCAGCGATGCGCCATCGTGGAGGGCAGCGGGGAGCGGATCCCATTCCTGGGACCCGAGCCGAATCGCCCTCGCTTCACACCCGTGGCCGCCATGCTGGTGTCGGCCGTCACCATCGGGCCGCTCGCCGAGATGCTGGTGCCAGTGGCAACCCCCTCCGCCGACCCCACACACCGACCATCGGGCGAGGTAATGCTAACTCCTCACGCGGAGTTGGCAGCGCAGTACGGAGTCGTCGGGTCAGCCACGCTGGTAAACGCAGATGGGGGGCGACTGTTCATGTGGGTGTTTAACCCACACAGTACCCCGGCGATGCTACAACAGTGCACCACAGTAGCCACCATACACCCCCTGCATGCGCGCCACTCTAACGACTCGGTGTTCGCACTCTGGGCGGAAGACCCTGGCCGCCCCGAGGACAACCAGGATCTGGCCTGGCGGGTCGGCCCGACTCCGCGAGCCGAGATCATCCCCTTGCATGACGCGTTACATGTGCCTTGGGCGGACTTACCTAAGGGGGAGGCCGATCTGCTGCACGGGTTGTTGCAGGAGTACGTCGACGTGTTCAGTGAGCACGATTCGGATGTAGGTCGGTCAGACCTTGTTAAGCACACAATTGATACGGGTGCAGCCCGACCTATCAAACTCCCCGCATACCGGGTGGGCGTGCCTGAATGGACCCAGATCAAGGAGGCAGTCGCGGATATGCTACGTGATAACATAATTCAGCCCTCAGCGAGCCCCTGGTCTGCCCAGGTGGTGCTAGTGACGAAGAAGGACGGGTCGACCTGGTTCTGCGATGATTACCGAAAGTTGAACGCAGTCACCCTCGGCGCCGCCTTCCCCATACCGCGCATCGATGACACCTTTGACAACCTCGCAGGAGCACGGTATGTTTCCATCCTCGATCTGGCATCCGGGTACTGGCAGGTGGAGATGGCGGAGGAGGATTACCACCCCGATGGGGCTGTTCAAGTTTCGAGTGCTTCCGTTCGGACTCACTAACGTGCCCGCGACGTTCCAGCGGCTGATGGAGTTGGTGATGCGGGGCTTACAGTGGGAACAGTGCCTGATTTACCTGGACAACGTGATAGTGTTCAGCAGATCTCTGTCCGAGCACTGGTCCAGGCTGCGAGAGGTGTTCCAGCGACTGCGAGCAGCCCATCTCAAGCTCAAGCCGCGTAAGTGCTACATTGCGCAGCGCGAGGTAGGGTACCTCGGACACCGAGTCAGCGAGGCGGGGGTGCGCACCGATCCGGAAAAGGTGCGCGCCGTAGTGGAATGGCCACGGCCAAGGTCATTCTTGGGCCTCGCCACCTATTATCGTCGATTTGTAAAGGGATTCAGCGAGACTGCACGCCCCCTCACCCAACTCACCTCCCCTAAGAACCCCTATCGATGGACGGAGGCCTGCCAAACGGCCTTCACCACCCTCAAAGACCATCTCAACCACACCCCCACCCTAGCTTTCCCCGATTTCACCACGGATTTTATCTTGGACAACAACGTCTGCAGCAGTGGGCTGGGCGCGGTGCTGTCACAGGTACTGGGTGGGACGGAGCGGGTCATCGCATACGCCAGTCGGACCCTGAGTGGGGCCGAGCTGAATTATTGCGTGACCCGTCAAGAACTGTATGCCGTGATCTTCGCGTGTAAACAGTTCCGACCGTATTTGTACGGCAGGAAATGTCGGGTGCGCACCGACCATTATGCCCTGCAGTTTCTCCTTACATTTAAGGAACCGCGGGGGCAGATGACCCGATGGCTGGCGCAGCTGTAGGAGTACAACCTGCAAATAGAGTACCGAGCTGGGCATACGCACGCAAACGCGGACGTCTTGTCGAGGCGGCCCGCGGTGTGCGCCGAGACAAGGGTGGAGGAAGTCTGCCCGTGCTTCACGGGGGGCCGTTGCCAGCAGGTGGTGGACCCCCAGGAGCACACCGAGACTAACCCCCCCCCCCCCCCCCCCCGGTGAGAGACAGTGCAGTATGCGCAACAGAGACCCCGGCAGGGGGAACCAGGGACCTGGGGGACCACTCGACGGGCACGGAGCCCACACCCCGGGGCCCGACGGGTCGCCCAACCCCACCCGATCGGATCCAGGAGGACGTCGGCTGCGCCTTCCCGGGCCTGGACGACGAGCAGCTGAGACGGACCCAGCTGCGGGATCCAGATCTGGCAGCGGTGGAGATGGCCCTACGGGAGAAGAAGGACGCCCTCCCGGGACCCTGGATTGGTTTGTATGTCCGGTTGTGTGTGCAGAACGGGGTAGTATGGGAACTAACTGAAGCCGGCCAGTCGGGATGCATCTGCATTCCAGCCCAGGTGCGACCCCAGCTGCTAAGGCTGGTACACGACCACCCGCTCGGGGGCCATGACGGGGAACGGCGCACTCGGGAAACCCTTCGTCGCCAGTATCTCTGGCCCAAGTTGACACAAGACATGGCCGCCTGGGTGCCGGGCTGCCGCGTGTGTCAGCAATGCGGGCTGAAACCGGCGCGATACCAGGTACCCCTGAGACCGTTCCGCGTCAGTCGAACGAATCAGCTAGTTGGGATCGACCTGCAGGGACCATTCCCGCGATCCCACCGGGGCAACCTATATATTCTTGTAGCAGTGGAGTACTTCACACGCTATCCCGTAGCGGTGGCCATCCCCGATAAGACAGCCCTCGTAGTGGCCCGAGTGTTCGTAGAACACTACGTACGTAAGCACGGGATCCCCGAACGAGTCATTACTGACCAAGGTAGTGAGTTCAAGGCAGAGCTATTCCAGGCGCAGTGCCGGGAGTTCGGGATCCAGAAGGACCGAACTACGGCGCATCACCCCCAGGCAAATGGGATGGTAGAGAGGATGAACCAGACCCTAGCCGGGAAGCTTAAACGCATGACGGCCGCGAATCAACAGGACTGGGACGAACACCTCCCCTATGCTCTGTTCGCCTACGCCACCACGGTACACACATCCACGGGACAGACCCCGTTCCTAATGATGTTTGGTCGCGAGTCTCACCTACCCACAGATCTGCTGTTCCGTGTCCCTCTACCACAACGGGAGGAAGGGAGCTGCCCCATGGAGCACCTGATGGAGACCCTACGAGAAGCTAGAGTCCGGGCCTACCCGCAAGGCGAGACCGCACACCAGCGGCAGGAGCGGAACGCCCGACCCCGAATGGAGCCCCCCTTCTACTCGGCGGGCTCTAAGGTGTGGCTGCACACCCCTCGCGTTGGGGCCGAACAGGTGGGGAAGTTAACCACTTACTGGCGGGGACCCTGGACGGTGGGGCGACAGATCTCCCCCTGGACGGTACTGATTCAAGGGGGAGAGAGGGGCCGGGAGATGGTAGTCAATGTCCGGCGACTGAAACCATGGAGGGCGACCTCAGCGAGGGAGAACCCCACGGTTCAAGGACCCCGAAACCCCGGGGTCCCCACACCCCCCATACCCGGGGGCCTCGTGCCGTATATGGGCCCCACGGGGCCCCGGGCCCCAGAGGGTCCCGACCCAAGCCAGGGGAGACGGGGGACGACGACCCCTGAACCCCACCGCCCCCGAGTTTGTCTCCCAGCCCTCAGGTACCTAGGACCGGACAGAGCCACTGGAGTGGAGGAGGAGACCGCCGCCGGAACCCCGAGAGACGGAGCCGCCACCACCGAGGCCAGCCACGAGGGCCGGACGAGTCCCGCGGACCCCGCGGCGCTACCTCTGTAGGGGCAACCCAGGCGAGGTGCTCCAGTCAACCCGGGACGGGGACTGGCACCTCGGGGGGCTGTGTGGTGCCACCACGGCGAAGTAGCTCCGTCGGGGACCGTGCCCACCGCCGCGACACCACACCACCCCCGGGGGGTGACAGTCAGTTTAACACGTAGGCTTTCGCGACCAATATTATTCATAATATACTTTTCTTAAAACCAGAAAGTTGGAGAAGCTCCGCATTAAGCGGATGAAGTTGATATCTGTACTGGCTTTCCTCAAAAGGTGCAGAGATTCAAAGGTAATACCAAACGCAGAGAGAGGACAGAGGGAGAACAGTGACTGGGAGTCCAAGAATGACAGGAGAACTGAGCAGACTCGCCTGGAAAGACTGACAAACTCACTTGGTTTCTCTAATCAAGGACATCTCACTATCTCCAGATGATTTGCTTTTCAGTTTCGATGTAGTCTCCCTGTTCACCAAGGTACCTGTACCTTACACCATTGCAATCATTGAAGACTTGGCCCAACAAGGACTGAATCCAGATGTACCAACTTTGGTAAGGCACTGCCTGACCAACACTTACTTCACCTGGAATAGTACATTCTACAAACAGAATGAGGGTACCCCAATGGGTTCTCCCTTATCGCCAGTGGTAGCGAATGTTTTCATGATGCCATACAGACATCCACCCTACGTCCTTCCTTGTGGAAGTGAGATGCAGACGGCACGTTCGTCATCTGGCCACATGGCCTGCCAGCACTGAACCAATTTCTCAACCACATCAATTCTTGACCCTCTTGAGGAGCCTTTCAAAACCATCACTTTACCCTATATTGCGGGGATCACAAAAAAGATCTCCAAAATCTTGAATAAACACAAGATCCAGGTCCGTTTCAACACATTACATAAAATCCGTGATCTGGTTCCGTCTGTAAAAGATGTGATTCCGGACATACAATACCCTGGTGTCTACAAACTAAGTTGCCTCTGTGGTAGTAGTTACATTGGATAAACCAAACGCCATGTCTCAGACCGCATTCGTGAACACAAAGCAGACCTTAAACATGGTAGGACCAACACCTTGGCCGTGGCAGATCATTGTTATAATTCAGTAGGCTCACATGACATTGACTTTTCCAAGACAGAGGTTCTTTGTAAGCCATCTGGCTACCATGAGAGATTCGTTCATGAGGCTATCCACATATACAAGCACAGAGACAATTTCAACCGAGAAGATAGATTCTGGCTTAGCAATCATTGTAAAGATTTGATAAACCATTTCAGGTCTTAATTGATTGTTCACGCTTATAGTGGCATTCAGACAGCATACATTAAAACAAATTCGTCTCCCCCCTCCTCTTTTCAGAACATAGATGGACTAGTCCTAAATAAACTGCCAAATCGCTGCGCGTGGCGCTAACGTTTTTAATAAATAAATACACCGTTTAAAAATAAATAAATTTATGCAAACCGACACACCTGATGACGACCGTTTGTGTTATGGTCGAAACGTCGTGAGAATTTTTATTGTTTTATATATATTTTATTGTTTCCCTTCAACGTGACTTTACCGAAAGAACTAAGAATACACATCAATTCCATACACCCGTCTATCAAATTCACCATGGAAGTGGAAAAGGATGGCAAGGTACCATTCCTGGATGTTTTGATCGAGAAGAGACCTGATGACCCGTTGGGACACATTGCCTCCTGTGGCCTATTGGATAATACAGCTCTGGTGGGTGAGTGAGGAGGTGAGTGAGTGAGTAGGCCCGAGACACACTGCCTCCTGTGGCCTATTGGCTAATACGGCCCTGGGTCCGTGACAGTCCTCCAGGTGGTCCGCGAGGCAGTGATGCAAATGCAGATTTATTCGTACAATTATGACGTTTCACCTGTTGTTTCGCACATTGATATTTTACTTATGATAATTAATTTTAAAAAGTTAAGTAAACTACCCTGATTAGACTACCCTAAGATCTAAATGCTTCCCCTAAAAAAAACCTGAAAGCTGCGTAAAAAAAAGAGTGTTCCGCTAATGTGAATAATTAGTGTTGCTGGTATTTATATAAAAAAGTGAAAACGTTTTGTCACCAGGACGGGGGGAGGCTGGGTGGTCCGCATACCAAGCAAGTTTGAGAAAGCCTACGTTAGTTATTGCTCTGTAGCACTTGTGTTATTCTTCGCAAACCCGAGTAACTCGTCTTCTGTTTGCCTTTGACCCTTGCCCTGAAATATGGTTATTTTGACAGGTATGTTGTTTGAGACGAAAGTAACTGAGATGTATAATTTGTCCGGTGATTTATTTCACGATTGGACAGTGACGAATTCTGGAGGTGAGGTTGAGAATATACCCCCAAGCAAAACCAACCGGTGACTGGATGTCGCCTCGTGCCCATGGTGTGACTGGTGGGTCTGGGCCCATGGTGTGACTGGTGGGTCTGTCCCCATGGTGTGACTGGTGGGTCTGGGCCCATGGTGTGACTGGTGAGTCTGTGCCCATGGTGTGACTGGTGAGTCTGTCCCCATGGTGTGACTGGTGGGTCTGGGCCCATGGTGTGACTGGTGAGTCTGTCCCCATGGTGTGACTGGTGGGTCTGGGCCCATGGTGTGACTGGTGAGTCTGTGCCCATGGTGTGACTGGTGAGTCTGTCCCCATGGTGTGACTGGTGGGTCTGGGCCCATTATGTGACTGGTGAGTCTGTCCCCATGGTGTGACTGGTGGGTCTGTCCCTATGGTGTGACTGGTGAGTCTGTCCCCATGGTGTGACTGGTGGGTCTGTCCCTATGGTGTGACTGGTGAGTCTGTCCCCATGGTGTGACTGGTGGGTCTGTCCCCATGGTGTGACTGATGAGTCTGCCCCCATGGTGTGACTGGTGAGTCTGTCCCCTTGGTGTGACTGATGAGTCTGTCCCCATGGTGTGACTGGTGGGTCTGTCCCCATGGTGTGACTGGTGAGTCTGTCCCCATGGTGTGACTGGTGAGTCTGTCCCCATGGTGTGACTGGTGAGTCTGTCCCCATGGTGTGACTGGTGAGTCTGTCCCCATGGTGTGACTGGTGAGTCTGTCCCCATGGTGTGACTGGTGAGTCTGTCTCCATGGTGTGACTGGTGAGTCTGTCCCCATGGTGTGACTGGTGAGTCTGTCCTCATGGTGTGACTGGTGCGTCTGTCCCCATGGTGTGACTGGTGAATCTGTCCCCATGGTGTGACTGGTGAGTCTGTCCCCATGGTGTGACTGGTGAGTCTGTCCCCATGGTGTGACTGGTGAGTCTGTCCCCATGGTGTGACTGGTGGGTCTGTCCCCATGGTGTGACTGGTGAGTCTGTCCCCATGGTGTGACTGGTGAGTCTGTCCCCATGGTGTGACTGGTGAGTCTGTGCCCATGGTGTGACTGGCTGGTGAGTCTGTGCCCATGGTGTGACTGGTGTGTTTTCGATTTAAAGCTTTCGTGACTGCAAGGATTCATCTTCTTTGGTTATTTCGGTAAAGTCACGTAGAATGAGAATAAAATAATAAATTGATCAAATAAAAATAACACAATAATATTCTCACGACGTTTCGGCCACAACACAAGCGGCCTTCATCAGGTGAAGGGGACGAGACTGTCTGGAGGACAGCGCTGGAGTGAGACGAGACTGTCCTCCAGACAGTCTCGTCCCCTTCACCTGATGAAGGCCGCTTGTGTTGTGGCCGAAACATCGTGAGAATATTATTGTGTTATTTTTATTTTATCAATGTATTATTTTATTCTCATTCTACGTGACTTTACCGAAAGAACCAAAGAAGATGGTGTGTTTTCCCCAATCATTGTTTTAGCTTTTCCGACATGCTCCAATAACTATAACCTCAATCACGTCTATGGCCCAAGCTATATTTGGGGTGGTGGTGGCTCGTCATGAAAGTTGTATCCATGAATGCGGTAGCGACTGGCACGTCGGCCATCCAAGACGTGGGTTTCTTGAAGCGTCAGGACATCAGTGTCACGTGGGTGTTCATGATGTTCGCGATATGCACGCACGTCGACCAGGAGAGTCCGTCAATGTTCAGTTGGAGGATCCTCGTCCCAGGGCCTATCTGGCACGCCGTCCTTGTTTGGTCCTGAAGAGGGCCGTTGGCGTGGCTCGTGGTGTTGTTGTTGTCGTCGCTGTGGAGACCGGGAGATCGACTATCGATCTTCAGTCGCCGCGTTTGACGGCATTCGTCACGATTTATCACTTAACAGTGTGGCCGCGTGAAGGCTGCCATTCTCCACTCCTTTCACCCCCAATACCTGACCCTCACTCCGTACTCTTTAAATCTCCTGTTTTTTTATCGAACGCGTTTACAACCCTCTTTAACACAGCCACTGTGGCTCAGACTGCCATCTTTGAAGAAGCCAGAGAGACGCCTCCACCGCCAGGCTCTCGGATCCCATACGACAAAAAGCCCCTAACGCTTCGGAACAATGCCTTGTACAATACGATTTTTTTACTAAGCTATGGAGCTCTATTTCAGAAGCGACCTGGCTATCACAAATGATAGCTCAACGAAGTGGCTTATCACGTGGACATGTATAGCAGGCAAATACTCAAAACACGTGATGTCGATTTTAAATGCGGAGGGAAAACCCGGAGGACCCAGAGGAAAATCCCCACGACCACGAGGAGAAAGACACGCAAACTCAAACTACACAGTAGGCGTCTGTGTCGGGATCAAACCTACAACCTCCTGCACACCAGGCGAGGTAGTTCACATCTCGCTACCGTGGTTCCTGAATCCCTGATTCGCCCAAGCTCCCTCCCATAACCCGATGGGTCGGGCCTCGACATAACGTTCAGAGACCAGGGCTCTACCCGCACGCTGCAGCTCGGCCTGCGTGGACCTACAACACGTCGCTCCCAATGGCTGTGGACGCCCTCCGATCATGACCCACCAACCCCAATGTGGACAGGCCCTTTGAAGGTTCCCCTGAGTAACAGCATCAAGAGGCATCACGCCACTCAAACTGGCTGTTGTCCATTTATTGTAGACTAGTTTTGTTTGCCCGCCCAAGGGACGGGTGTATATTTATTGCAGTAAATCTGAAATATTCAATCGAAAAATTGTTCATCTCATGATTATTAATGAGGGGGGGGGGCCCATGTGGAGTGACGTCACCCGCTAACGGTTATTGGGGAGGGGTGCGGCATGTGGAGTGACGTCACCCCCTGATGGTTATTGGGGAGGGGTGCGGCATGTGGAGTGACGTCGCCCGCTCATGACTATTAATGAGGGGAGGGGTGCGGCATGTGGAGTGCGCGACCTTCTTGTGCGTTAGTGTAAATTTCCATGCGGGCATGAATATTAATGAAGGGGGGGGGGCTCTTTTGCAGTGAAGTAACGCACAGATGTAGCACTGTGCTGCGTAGATTTATTTTTTACCGTCACTTTCTGTATAGAAACGTCATATTTGAAGCGACTTTGCGTAATAAATTCTCTAATTCAGCTCCACCTTCCTCTTGCGTTAGTGTAAAAATCCACCCACTCATGAATATTAATGAAGGGGTGGGCCTCATGTGGAGTGACGTCACGCGGAGGAGTGGACTTCATGTGGAGTGACGTCACGCGCAGGGACACACACTCTTGGCTTATTATAGTATTATTAAAGTATTTGTGTTAGTCTTCTTTGGTTCTTTCGGTAAAGTCAGCGCTGGAGCTCCTCCAGACAGTCTCGTCCCTTCAACTGATGAAGGCCGCTTGTGTTGTGGCCGAAACGTCGTGAGAATTTTATTGTGTTATTTTATTTTATCAATTTATAATTTTATTCTCATTCTACGTGACTTTACCGAAAGAACCAAAGAAGATGAATCCTTGCAGTCACGAAAGCTTTAAATCGAAATTTAGTTGTGTTAGTTCGACTTCAATAGCCGCCATAGGTACACTTTGCTGTTTTCCAGTTCTGTTCCTTTTGACAGATATCCCCAATGGTTTAACGAACATATTGGAGATGAACTTTGTTGTGCTAATTTATTTGTGTAAATAGGGAGCGGTGGTGCAGTGGTTTGCGATTTCAACCCAGTGACCTGACCTCGATCCCAGCCTAGCCAGTAGTAGTTTCACACCCAAAGCTCCGGACAAAGGATTCCCATTCAATTGCTGCCATCTGTTGGCCACATAACATCGTGAATTTAACAGTTTTATATATCAGTGTGTGGTGCACAACACACCCGTGCCTCGAAAATGCTGGATAATAATCCTCGCGCATAATCACGCAAGACATATTCCCTCATTCCCAATTGAGTCCACATTATCGAGGCCATATTATTAATATCAATATAATTTACTACCCGTAGCACTGCCACAAACGACACACAGACACATCCCATATTCGTCAAGAATTAATTTTTATGCGATTTGTCTTTTGCAGACACGGTATCACAGTTGGCACATTTGCTAAATACTTAGCAAGATATCTTCTTGCAGAAATGGTATTTCCAGCGACGATCCCTAAAGAAAGTAGGAAGACGTCGTTAGTGATATTTAAATCAAGAGTGGCAGTAGACATCGCTGTCTGTAGATGATGAAGCAGATTGTGATGGTAGACGTCTGTATAATGATGGGAGAGATACAGGCAGAGATGACAATAACTTTACAATCCAATTTTCATGTTACATCACTTCATTATTCTTTATTGATAATTTCTTCAGATAATCTCAAGCTACTGTTTCTGTTGTGGTTAATATTTTGACCTGCCTTTTATTATCGGAATTATTTGGAACACCCAGGTCTCCCTAAGTCTCAGTCTGCTCTGATTGGTTTTAAATGCACGTTTCATCATGATGATTCATTCATGTTTAAAGTGATATTCACGTGACAATATACGATGATGATGCTGCTGCATCAAGTGTGCATTGTGAATATGAACACAATTGAGATGTATCTTAAGGAGGTGACTCGCTGTACTTACTCTTTGCCATTGTCGTGATAACTGGACACACCAGCTAAGAAGTAGGAGTCTGGGACGGTCCAGCTGAACTGCTCATCCCAGTTATTGACGTAGTCAGTCCACAAGCACTCGCTGAAGCAGACATTGCTCTGGGCGCAGCAATTATACTTCCACCTGCATCGGGAGGAGAATACGACTCAGTTCGCTGTCATTGTTTGCGAATAAAAGACGATACAGAGTATAGTGTGTTAACTGTAAAACGTCACGTGTGGGAAGGACTGTACGGCCGAGTTTACTACAACGGGGCAATGCAACCCCGAGCCTCAAATCGGATTAAAAATGCGCAGAGCATGCCACGTGGTGTTAGTCTCCCTCGGGGAGCCGGAAGCAGTGGTGGAAACTCCACTTTCCTATGGAGGGGGTTAGTCTCCACTTTATCTGCTTCCCACTCTTGGAAACAAAGTTGTTCACAAGAGGTTTTTTTTTTTTGGGGGGGGGGGGGCGTTAGATCGCGTAAATATAAATGTTGTGTCGTTAAAACCCGCCATCACCCGACGCAGCCAATTAGTAATCAAAACGTGACCAATTAGATTCTAGTTCAGCACACCGGTGTGTTGGAGAGTAAACCCACAACATTGTGGTGGTGGCGGGTTTAACGACACATTTATATGTTTGCGATATAACCCAAAACAAACCTCTGTTACGAATAAAGTTGGTCGCGAAAACCCTACTACATGTTAAACAAAGTCGGACTTGTTTTTATGAACGAGTACGACTTCCCAACTCTCCAATTGATTTCAACTCTGCCAAAAGCCTCCTGGCCAGGCATCAAAACCAAATGAGCGATTGCGACACTTCCCGGAATGTATGAAGCAGACGCTTTCTAAGCACTTGCCTGCGTCTATTGCAACGATTGATTGGATTGCAATCACGAACGGGGGAAGCAGGGGAAGCAATTTCCCCCCTCCTCACTTGACGAGTCGGGGCGTTTTGGGTGAAGCGGCTACGTAGGTCACGCTGCCTGGGTGCACGACTCAGCCTCACACGGGTACCTGGTGCGGTGTATAGGAAACATCGCCACTAGGCAGACAAAGGCGGCCGGGCGTGGTGCTGGCAACCCACCCTCTCGTGTACCGTTCCGGCCTTCATAGGTGCTCGCGAACAGCACTTGCCCCAACAGTCTGTTCAGGCTACGCTCGGGGAATCTTTGTTTGCATACCCGCGAGTCGAGGTGTGGGAGCTGCGCACCTGCGGTCCTCCTTGCCGTTGTCGTGGTAGCTCTCCATGCCATTCAGAGCCGAGTGGAAAGGGCAGCTGAAGGAGAAGGCCTCGTCGAAGTTGTTGACGTAGTTGCTCTGCGTGCAGGTGACGGTGCGGCTCGTGTCGAAGGTACCTTTGCAGCGGAAGTCCCACATCCGGTCTTCCTTGCCGTTGTCGTGAATACTGTAGGGCGACACCGGAGCGCAGCGCCACGCGTCACCCCCCTGTGCCCCGGCGCGTCCGTGCTGTCGAGGGTTTCTACTCCGCCTGACTCATCTGACCAGAGTGAATTTAATTCTGTGAAAACGGGAATATTTTTGTATCTATTTATTTACGTTCGTGCACTCATTTGATGTTTGTTTATATGACGTTATTGCATTTGTTTTATTGCACTTATTGCTGTCATTGTGTTATGTTAGTGACCCCAAGTCACTTCTTGCAAAGCAGTCGATCCCAGTCTTGCGTTGATACCTGGTTAAACCAAAATACATTTAAAACTTTAAACCCGCACTGACCAGCGTGGTAAAGTATGGTCAAACAATCCCCACGACCGACACGGCGTGAGAAGGCCTCCATCCAGCAGTGGACTGACAGAGCTGTAAGTTATTCCTTGTTCTCACTGATTAGTGGCTGGTTCGGAAAGGGCATGGGGCAACAACCCACCTCTGCACTTGCGAGATGCTCTGATGGGAAGGGCAGTTGAAGTTCAGAAGCTGGTCATAGTTGTTCACGTAGCGCGGGTCGGCGTTGGGAGCTGGATGAGTTTCCGTGCGGCACACACGAGGGGAGTGTCAGGGGGCGATGTTCAGGCAAACGGAGTTTCGGTTCATAGCGCGTGCTGTTGCTGTTGGGGTGTGTGGCTGCCAAACCCCTTGTGCAGCATACCACGGACATGAATTAGATACAAAGTTTACAGCAGCTCCTCCTGCTCACAATGAGAAAACGCGGGGGAGTGTTAAAGTGCAGCGGCCGAATACGGACGAGTCCGATGCACCACGCGGCCCCTGTGAGATCGTGAGGTTCGCTCTGTCACCTGTGAGGTTCACTCTGTCACCCGTGAGGTTCACTCTGTCACCCGTGAGGTTCACTCTGTCACCCGTGAGGTTCACTCTGTCACCCGTGAGGTTCGCTCTGTCACCCGTGAGGTTCACTCTGTCACCCGTGAGGTTCACTCTGTCACCCGTGAGGTTCACTCTGTCACCTGTGAGGTTCACTCTGTCACTCGTGAGGTTCACTCTGTCACTCGTGAGGTTCACTCTGTCACCTGTGAGGTTCACTCTGTCACCCGTGAGGTTCACTCTGTCACCTGTGAGGTTCACTCTGTCACCTGTGAGGTTCACTCTGTCACTCGTGAGGTTCACTCTGTCACATGTGAGGTTCACTCTGTCACCTGTGATGTTCACTCTGTCACCTGTGAGGTTCACTCTGTCACTCGTGAGGTTCACTCTGTCACCCGTGAGGTTCACTCTGTCACCCGTGAGGTTCACTCTGTCACCCGTGAGGTTCGCTCTGTCACCCGTGAGGTTCACTCTGTCACCCGTGAGGTTCACTCTGTCACCCGTGAGGTTCACTCTGTCACCCGTGAGGTTCACTCTGTCACCTGTGAGGTTCACTCTGTCACCTGTGAGGTTCACTCTGTCACTCGTGAGGTTCACTCTGTCACCTGTGAGGTTCACTCTGTCACCTGTGAGGTTCACTCTGTCACCTGTGAGGTTCACTCTGTCACCTGTGAGGTTCACTCTGTCACTCGTGAGGTTCGCTCTGTCACCCGTGCGGTTCGCTCTGCGTACAACGCCAGCGGCACTCACCCAGATTGGCGGCGTGAAGTCCGGCGACCAGCGTGGCGAACAGCAACAGCTTCATCGCGACAGGCAGGCAGCTTCTAAAACCCGAGTCTCTCCCTTGGCGACCCATTTGACGCCTCCTTTATAGCGCAGCCCACTCCTCCTGCCGGCTCCTGCCGGGAGCCACGCGCTTGCCGTGCGCGTCACAGTCCGCGGGCTGCTGGGACGACCACCGTCTGCTCGCGTTCCCACGACGGCGTGGGAACGCTCGCACGGACTCCGCGGGATATCCCGTCGCGAATTGCAGCCCTGCCATCATCCGGCCTTCACCTGGACCTGAACTGCTGCGCGTGTGGGGGCCGGCGTCCACCCCACCGCCCTCGTCGGGCAGGTGGGGCGCGACGTCCGCCCCCTCCACCGCGTCGGTCGGCTCCCGCCAGGCACCCGCCGACCGGGTGATCCCCCCCCCCCCCACGTGTGCGCCCTCTCTGGGGGACATGATTGAACTACTGGCTTACCGCCGTACAGAGTTAGTCCTCACTCACATACACACCACCGCTCACGCTAACGCGGCGCACAGCAATACGACCGCGCCCGCACCTGCGAGCGATCATCTCAACGAGCGCTCGTGCTGCGGCTCTGCCCTCACTCTCGCCGCGCGTCCGCCCACGCAGCCGCTCCACACATAAGTCACTCACACCACACCGATGCTCTGTGCTAACTTTTATCCGCAGCGCAAATCCCGCACTACCCGGAGGGAATATTCTATGAGCAGAGCCTAGCCTACTGCTACCCAAGTCCCCACATACTCGCACGCCCTATCACGTACCTCGCAGCTGTACTCACGGCGTCGCACGGACGCTGTGAGAGTCGGAGGGAGGATAAGGAAAACACCTTGCCTATCACTTCCTCGTAGCAGCACTCGCTGGCATCACACGGATGCTGCGAGCGGCTCGAGGAGCTGTTGAAGAGGTGGCGCTAGGATCTCCCCGCCCTCATCGTCTGCTTTGCTCGCTTAATATTTCACACCATCCCTCTCCCTGATGTCGTGCATGCCTCATTGCGGCTGGCCCGGTGAACATTTGTGCGCCCATGCAATTTTAAGCCAATTTAGGGGCGCCGCAATGTGACTTGTCCGGTGAGGGTCGGCCAATCACCTGGCATCGGGAAACCGCGGGACACCGGATAAAAACCCGTTGTGCCAGGCGATCCCCCGCTGGGACACTACGTGTGTGTGTGCTGCGTGTGTGTGTGCTGCGTGTGTGTGCTGCGTGTAATGTGTGTGCTGCGTGTAATGTGTGTGCTGTGTGTGTGTGTGCTGCGTGTGGGTGTGTGCTGCGTGTGTGTGTGCTGCGTGTGTGTGTGCTGCGTGTGTGCTGCGTGTGTGTGTGCTGCGTGTGTGTGCTGCGTGTAATGTGTGTGTGCTGCGTGTGTGTGTGCTGCGTGTGTGTGTGTGCTGCGTGTGTGCTGTGTGTAATGTGTGTGCTGCGTGTAATGTGTGTGCTGCGTATGTGTGTGCTGCATGTGGGTGTGCTGCGTGTGTGTGTGCTGCGTGTGTGTGTTGCGTGTGTGTGTGCTGCGTGTGTGTGTGCTGCGTGTAATGTGTGTGCTGCGTGTGGGTGTGTTCTGCGTGTGTGTGCTGCGTGTGTGTGTGCTGCGTGTAATGTGTGTGCTGCGTGTGTGTGTGTGCTGCGTGTAATGTGTGTGCTGCGTGTAATGTGTGTGCTGCGTGTGTGTGTGTGCTGCGTATAATGTGTGTGCTGCGTGTAATGTGTGTGCTGCGTGTGTGTGTGTGTGCTGCGTGTGTGTGTGCTGCGTGTGTGTGTGCTGCGTGTGTGTGTTTGCTGCGTGTAATGTGTGTGCTGCGTGTAATGTGTGCTGCGTGTGTGTGTGCTGCGTGTGTGTGTGCTGCGTGTGTGTGTGTGCTGCGTGTAATGTGTGCTGCGTGTGTGTGTGCTGCGTGTAATGTGCGTGCTGCGTGTGTGTGTGCTGCGTGTGTGTGTGTGCTGCGTGTGTGTGTGTGTGCTGCGTGTGTGTGTGCTGCGTGTATGTGTGCTGCGTGTGTGTGTGTGCTGTGTGTGTGCTGCGTGTGTGTGTGTGCTGCGTGTGTGTGTGCTGCGTGTGTGTGCTGCGTGTGTGTGTGCTGCGTGTATGTGCTGCGTGTGTGTGCTGTGTGTATGTGTGCTGCGTGTGTGTGTGTGCTGCGTGTGTGTGTGTGTGTGCTGCGTGTGTGTGTGCTGTGTGTGTGTGCTGCGTGTGTGTGTGCTGTGTGTGTGCTGCGTGTGTGTGCTGCGTGTGTGTGTGCTGCGTGTAATGTGTGTGTGCTGCGTGTGTGTGTGTGCTGCGTGTGTGTGTGCTGCGTGTGTGTGTGTGCTGCGTGTAATGTGTGTGTGCTCCGTGTGTATGTGTGCTGCGTGTAATGTGTGTGCTGCGTGTGTGTGTGTGCTGCGTGTGTGTGTGTGTGCTGCGTGCGTGCTCAGGGTGTGCTCAGGGTGGGGTAGGGAGGAATCGCGGCGCTTGCGGAGTTGCTCCGCGGTCGTGACACCCACGTGTCGTACGCTGAACTTCTTTCGCACCGTTCGTAGCCAACCCGTGCTAATCGGAGGTGCAGGGGGAAAGGGACAGCAAACCAGCACGCAAAAAATGGCGGGGATCTCACCTGCCGCTTGCTGCATTGCATCGCGATGACTGTAATGCATCGCGATGACTGTAATGCATCGCGATGACTGTAATGCACCGCCAGAAATAGCTGCCTCTCGACGCTAAGCGTGTTGCCAGCCGCTACTCGTTTACGTCTCTAATTACAACTCCCACGGACATCTGCAGCTGCTACAGCCACAGTGCCTTCTACGAGAACCCTCGGTGTGCAACTTCTCATTATATATCCACGTGTTTCACTGGGTGCATTATGTACGTATGTTGAACGTCTTTCGCACCATGCATAGCCAACCGAGTGTGATATTGACTGTATAATTGCAAACAGTATCAGTTATAGATTTACAGTGTGTATGTATACGTATCTTGACGTCTTTGTGTGCCTGAGTGACTTTCACGACGGTGGGCAGGCCTAGATAATGCTACTTGGCCGGGAGTCAGAGCCATTCCCTGTTAACCTTGGGGTGCGACAGGGATGTATTCTAGCTCATACATTATTTAAAAATGACTTTGACCATTTTGTTCGATAAGCTTTTTTATGTTCTTGGTTCTTTCGGTAAAGTCACGTAGAAGGGAAATAATACAATAATAAAAATAAAACAGAATAAAACAAAAGGCAAGACAGTGTTGGCTGAAGCATGTAGCCCGAATTTCCCAGCTACCGCATGCCCAAGCAGTTCTGTTTGGCCAAATAAATGGGGCTAATGGACACGGCGAGGGCTAGAGAAGAGACTGACTTGCAGAGGAGTGGTACCAGCGGTAGATTGAAAACTGTAGATTGAAAACTCATTTATTTCTAACAAATTTGTGTGTATAGTTTGTTGTCCTTCCCCCGCACCTCTGATAATCACGGTTGGCTACTTACTGTGCAAAATAAGTTCAACATACATATACACATGTCTTTCAAATTTTCCAACGAATATATCAATTGATGGTCTGGACACCCTTGTGCATGAGGCGTTACATCATTTTTTAAATGAAATAAATGTATAAAGAAAATTAAACTTTGACTTGATGTGCACTATGTTGGTGTACCGTAAAATATGATGACCCAGCTTAATAACTCGGTATTCCCTCTGTATTTTTAATCCATGTAAAAAAATAACGCAGTATTTCGAATACTTTGGTGTTCTGTGGTGAGGAGAATCCATTCTTGCAGACCGTGCCAAGAAGTGGCCTTGACCAGGCATCCTTTTGCAAAAAGCCCAAAGTTGAGTTTCATTGCAGTCAGAACGAGCAGCTACGTGGTGAGAGGTTCGTGGTGAGAGGTTCGTGGTGAGAGGTTCGTGGTGAGAGGTTCGTGGTGAGAGGTTCGTGGTGAGAGGTTCGTAGTGAGAGGTTCGTGGTGAGAGGTTCGTAGTGAGAGGTTCGTGGTGAGAGGTTCGTGGTGAGAGGTTCGTGGTGAGAGGTTCGTGGTGAGAGGTTCGTGGTGAGAGGTTCGTGGTGAGAGGTTCGTGGTGAGAGGTTCTCCCCAGGTGAGGAACCCAACGTGATCCTTGGAGAATTCTGCTCAAGCCAACAACTCAGTTCAGGTCCTTTCCTGGGCTGCAGTCACCATTGCCGTTGGGTCTAAACGTCCCCATGACCTTTCCTATTCTTGTATTTTCTGTTGTTGCTGAGACGAGAGCGCATGTGGGAGGCTTCGTCTCACGCAGCGGACACGAGGGAAGGGTGAAGGCCGGTTTACATTTACAGAGTAAACAAACGTGGTGGGCATTGCAACACTAAGATAAGCAATGGGGTGACTACAGGTGTCACTTTCCCCACCCGCGATGTTGCAGATCACTGTCACACGAGGAGAGTTCACGCGTTATCTTCGAACGACATTGTCCCACGTGGCTGCAGATAAGAGAGCTCTGTTGTACATGCAATGGAATAAACACGAGAACAAACAAGAATTGGCTAAAACTGGATTCGAAGCTTTCGTGACTGCAGGAATTACTCTTTGGTTCTTTCGGTAAAGTCACATAGAAAATAAAATAATAATAGAATACGAGGTTTCTGTTGCAACACAAGCAGCCATCATTAAGTAAGAATGAATGATAAAACACAGACACGAAAACAACATAAGGGAGACACACATGCAGAGAGAGACAAACATAAAGATACACCGAGCGAGACACTCACCAAGACAAACAGAAGGACAACGAATCTGTGCCGAGGCCTTAAATAGAGAGAGGGGGGAGGGCCCGGGGCAGAGAGAGGACTGGGGAGGCGGACAAACGAGAGGATCAGTGGACAAACGAGGGGACAAGGAGGGAGCAGTGTGGAATTCTGGAACACAGTGGCCGGAGGAGAGACAATGGTTTAGGGCAAGAAAATCGAAAGTTTGAGAAAGCAAATTTAGTAAAATTAAGAAGTGCAATGCAACACAGAGGGTCGGTTAACGCAGTTAACGCATAGCCTGGTTGATTAACGTTCTCCCCCTTCCTCGGATTAGCCGACACTCACCCCTACACTCTCTGCGATTACATTTACTTAAAAATTCCACCCCTAGTCCCACCCACTTCCCCTTGGTTGTACCCACCACAAACGTCTATAACCCTTGGTTGTAGTCACTCTCTCGCTACATTTCCTCCTCAGCAGTCCCGCCTGCTGTATATATTTTTTCACCTGAAGACGATGGCTTGTTGCTATCGAAACATCGTGATTTATTAGTTATTTGTTTCTACCTACGTGACTTTACTGAAAGAACCAAAGAGTATGAATTCCTGCAGGCACGAAACCTTCAAATAAATATAACTCTAGGTTGTAAAATCATAAACATTTATGTACTCTTATGTTGCCTATTATTTATTAAGGCAGCCAGTTAAAATCGATTATGTGTGTAAACACACTCAGACTGCTGGGGCTACGCAAACAGTCATAAATTTGAATAGTCCCCCTGCTCACAGCAGCTGATAGGAGGGTGTCAACCTAAGGTCAGGCTGAAGAGTACGTCAAGGTCTCCCTTTAATTTCCTGAGTTCTACCACACCTGAGTTTGCTCGGATGTCTCGGCCAGTGCTAAGGTCATGATCCTTCAGTTTAAATTAATAATTCTGAATCAACAATGTTTCAAAAGAAGACCATTAACAAGATCCGGTGACACAGATCAGCCCTTTCTCTATTACATTTTTTTTAATTCAAATATTTCACCTAGAACACTGTTAGAGATGGAACATTTCGTTTGCAAGGGTGTCCCAGGGTGGGTTTAGTTTATGCATTTGTAATGACAGTGCGGAACGATAGCGGGACAGTATGGTTCCCCGGGACCATGGTTACTAATGGACGAGTAAATGATGATTCATGAGACAAGCATTGACAGGGTCACGTGAGGGGGAGCACGGGATCCAATGGCGGGAAAGTGTAATAAGGGCGGTGATCGGCAGGGCCAGGTGCGGTGAGGAGAATTCGGAAATAAGGGCGTGGCCGGACCGCGCGAGGATAAGTAGCAGCGGGAGCATGTTGAGTTGTCATTGGACTTTATTCTTAATAAATATACAGAAGACAAGACGACGTCTCTGAGAGCTACATTACAGTGGTGTCAGAAGTGGCTATTGTAAAATGCCGAAGATGATAAATAGTAAGAACCTACCTGTAGCATCTTCAGAGATGGAGAAGGGAGATGGCCATGGAGTTCCCCCAGCAGCCCCGGGAGCCGGGAGCCCGTTAACGATGCCCGAGGGTGCAGAGGATGCGGCACCTGCGTCGGAGGAATGGCGAGCCCTGATGGCGGAGGCGGATCGGCTCTGGTTGACCATCGCTGACTTGAGTGGCGACTTTGCCGCAAAGTCGGGCATGGATGGTGAAGAGTCTGCCTGCGATCGGGGTTCCCGTGCTGGAGACCACACGATCGGGGGCTGCCATTTCGCGGGTGGAGACGCGGCCGATGGCCGCCATTTCCAAACCTGCGTAGGAGGCTACGATGGCAGTGTTGTCTCAGACGGCGGAGCAGGGAGCCGTCGAGCAGCCACGATGGTTGCCATTAATTAAATAATTTACGGCAGCAGGGGGAGACTCATGCATCAGGGTCATCGGGGATTCGTGGAGGTCGAACTCGTGCATGCGGTAGTGGAAGCTGGCGGCCGAGTAGTGGTGGGGGTGTCTGGTTCATCGGGAATAGTATATGTTATGTGTAGTGTGAGATTTTGTGCGTGTGGGCGGTGTGCCTTGAACTTGTGATTCGGGAGTCATTTTGTTACGAAGCCCTTTGAAGTGAGCCATCGTTGGGGTCCGTTGGGGTGATTGTGTTTGTGGCAGCATATGGAGGAAAGAAGGCATATTAACTGGGATCAGAGTTGAGTAAGGGTGAGATGTGGTTCCGGTATTTGAATTGGGATGCCGGTTGTGGCCTGTCTTGAGACACAGTTCCTGTCCAGGATGCCCCTGCAATTGTGAAACGACCAGGGTGTGTTCGGATGCCAGGGAGCCATGAATGTTACGTGGATTCCCCCCTATCGGCGAGCATTAGTGTGTTCAGGTAATGTGCGGGATATCTGAAGATCCGCCTGACACGAGAGTAGTGGTCCCGTCGTGCTGAGGCGGACAGCTTGACCTGACAGCCTGGAGGGCAAGACCCTCTGTGGCATGTCTAGCGCAGTAGACTGTGTGCTCACATTGCTCGGGGAGTAGTGGTCCCGTTGTGCTGTGGCAGACGGTTTGATCAAATGGGCCTGAGGTCGAGACCCTCCGAGCACGTCTAGCGCAGTGTATTGTTGGCTCAATGCCCGGAAGTAGTGGTCCCATCGTGTTACGGCAGACAGCTTGACCTAATGGGCCGGAGGGTCGAGACCCTCCATGGCACGTCTGGTGCAGTAAGCCCGATCTGACGGCCCGGAGGTCGAGACCTTCCATGGCGCGTCTGGAATGGTGGGCCGGAGGCTCGCAGAGCTTGGGGATAGTGGTCCCGTTATGTTGTAGCGAACGGTGAGACCTGGCTGGCAGGAGACGGGGGTTCTCTTTGGGCTGTCTTGAAGCGAAAAGGGCCGCGGACTCGTACCGCTCTGGGTGCTAACGCTGTTCAGTGGATAGGGGAACCATTCCTGCAGATCCTATTCAGGGATATGGAAATTGCGGGGGTTCAGGTGAAAGGAATATTGCTGAGGGAGTTTAGCGGAATGCGACGGGATCGGGCCGAGCGCTGAGACGAGAGTGAGGACACATGCTGGAAAGCATGGAAGGGTTAGTTGTGGCAGTAACCCTAGGTTGTTCGGGGTGCATGTTGTTGAGTACGACTCCTGTTGAGGGAAGGGTGGCCGTGGAAATTCGCACCTAGGGATTTTGGAGGGGGTCCGGCTTCAGGAAGGGACAAACCTTCCTGGTCAATAGATTGTCAGGCTGTGTGATGTGTCGGAGGTGTAGTACGGGATAGAGCATGGCTAAATCGGTTGCGAAGCGCCATTGCCTTGGTCCCTGAAATTTGCACTGGCCAGGTAAATGGCCGGTGGGGAGGGTCGTTGAAATTGGATGGCGACGGTGCGGGCAAGTGTGATGTTGCCGCTGAGTCGACGTTAGTTGCGCTTGGTGCTGTTTGTTGTTTTAGTCCTGCATCATTCATCCCCATTGTTTTGCGGTCGGTTTCTGGGGTGTCGGACGGGCCGGGCCGGTAGGCTGGATTAATCGGACGCCGAGAGATGAGTATTGTTCCACCCCCAGTTGTGGATCCCTGGTGTCAGAAGTGCCTGTAGGCCTGTAGACCTCAACCCCACCCCCCACCCCCCCCCCTCTTGTCCATTGTTGGCCACAAAATCTGCCCGTGGAGAAGGACTGACGTCAAGAGCTGCACATTTCGTTGACGGATCGCCGTAATATTGTTGTTTTCTTGTGTATTCTATGGTTATTTCGGTAAAGTCACGTAGATAGAAAAAAGAATAACAATAAAATAACCAAAAAATGAAATAAAAGTGAATAAAAAATAATACAAATATCACGATGTTTCAATCGCAACACAGGCAATCGTCATCAGGAGAAAAAAGAGGGGGAAAGCTGCTGAGGCAGGCTGTTTATAAAGGTTTACAGATGGGCGGGGCAGCTAATGTTAATATGTAGGAGAGGTCTCCGACACCGGAAGTAGGTCTACACCAATCAAACCATTGCACCTCGCTCCACACACCCACACTGCTGATGGTGTAGGTAGACAAGAAAACACAAATCAAGTCATGACCCAAAGTGGTTGATGACATATTTCAATGATTGCCGAGTTTAAAACCATCGTCTCGGTTGAAATTGTGTCTGTGTCTGTATATATGTGTAGTGCCTTGGATTCACTCGGACGACAATCGCCTTTCTTCCATCGTTCCGCACACTATAATTTCTCCTCTCCGCGCTCCGCCAACTCGAACACTCGAATTCCCCTCAGCACCGTCCGCTCATACTCCTTGTCTCCCCACACAGTATCTTCTTCTCTCCCCGCACACACAGTGGTTCTATCTCTATCTCCTCACACACAGTGACTCGTCTATCTCTTCACACGCAGTGACTCTGTCTATCTCTTCACACACAGTGACCCGTCTATCTCCTCACACACAGTGACTTGTCTATCTCTTCACACACAGTGACTTGTCTATCTCTTCACACACAGTGACTTGTCTATCTCTTCACACACAGTGACTTATCTATCGCTAACTCTCCCTGTACCTACCTATACCGTCCACTCTGTTAACGCTAACTCTCGCTATCGCTATTTATTGTCCTCTGGGTTCGGCTCTCAATCTATTTCCCACTAACACTTGCCGGCGTCCCTCTTCGCATCTCTCTCTACCCGCTGCTGTCTCCACTTCTTGCCAACAACTCCCTCGCCGTCCAAATCACCTAGCGTTTTTATCCCCTTTCCAATCAGCCTTAATTAATTGCCACGTGCCTCACTGGCATTTTCCCGCCAGCTCCGCACCTGTCCAACGGCCCAGACTCCGTGACGCCGCCACTTAACGCTAACAGCCTCTCGACCAATCACAGCCCTCGTCCCTTGACTCCCTTAATTACTTTGGCTTGGTTACGCCACCCGTGACTTCATCACCTGCCCGACCTTACATGACCCACACTGTTTGTATGTACTGTATATGGCCAATTTACCCATGTGTATCTTCTACTCCACTACATATGGATGGCTTCGTGAATGAATATTTGTTGATAGCCAGTCGGCTTGCAAAGTACCATCGTCTTATAAATACATTTAATGTGAGCCAGCCACATTAAAGTAATGATCAGCCACGGTAGAAGTATTGGTCCTGCCATGTTTCAGATCTGCCTGATGTTCACGAACACGGTCCGAGACATGTCGTTTGGTTTCCTTAATGTAACTGCTGCCGCAGATACAGCTTAGTTTGTAGACGCCGATATATTGCATGTCAAGAATCTTGTCCTTTACAGATGGGATCAGGTCACAAATTTTATGCAATGTGTTAAATCGGACATGGATCTTGTGTTTGTTCAAGACTTTGGAAATCTTTTTGGTTATCCCTGATATGTAAGGTAAGGTGATGGTTTTGATTGGATCTTCAGATGGCTCCTTCCTCGCGGTTGGGGTGATGGCTTTGCGGATTGTGTCGTCAGAATATCCATTCGCCTTGAGAGCCTGGTGTACGTGTTTGAGTTCACTGGTCAGGTGTTCATGGTCGGAGATACATTGAGCTCTGTGGTGTAGCGTTTTGGTGAGGGAATTCTTCTGGGATGGATGGTGCTGGGAATCAGTTTTTAGGTAGGCGTCAGTATGGGTTACTTTCCTGTAGACAGAGTGGCTCATTGAGCCATCTGGTCTCTTTTTTATTAAGTCATTCAAGAAGGATAGCATGCCATACTTTACTACCTCCATGGTGAATTTGATTTCTGGGTGTATGGAATTGATGTGGTTGAGGAATTGTTCCAGAGCCGGTCAGCCATGTGGCCAGATGACAAACGTGTCATCCACATACCTCTTCCACAAGGACGGGCGTAGAGTGGATGCTTGGATGGCGTCCGTCCAAAATTTTTCCATAAAAATGTTGACCACAACCAGAGATAAGGGAGAACCCATTGGAGTGCCTTCAGTTTGTAGAATGTTCTATTCCAAGTGAAGTATGTATTGGTGATGCAGTGTCTCACCAGGGCTGGTACATCAGCATTCAGTCCTTGTTGGACCAAATCTTCAAATATTGCAATGGAATCAGGCAAAGGAACTTTGGTGAACAAAGAAACTACATCGAAACTAACGGGCAAATCACCTGGGGACAGTGAGATGTCTTTAATTGACGATACCAGGTGAGCTGAGTTAAGAACAGAAGCGGTGGTCTTACCAGTGAATGGCTGCAAGGTCTCAGACAGATATCGGACCAGTTTGTAGGTGGGTGAGCCAATGGTGGAGATGGGACGAAGGGGTGTACCTTCTTTATGGATTTTTGGTAAGCCATATAGTCTGGGTGGTCTAGCAGCAAAAGGTTTTAAGGAAAACCGTTCGGTCTGTTCAATTAATGAAGCTGAATCAGTGATGATACTGGTCGTTTTTGTAATCCCAGTCCGTCTGCTGATCATTCACCAAGTAACACAGCATCCCTGAGATCGTGCGGTTAAAGCGTTCTACCATCCCGTCCATTTGAGAGTGGTAACGTGTTGTATATGTGGGTGTGTGAAAATTGATGAAAAGTATGAAAATTAAATGAAATTCGAAATTTGCATAATTAATCCAAAATTATGTAAATTCGTGTAATTATGCGTATAACTATGCTAATTAGAGAGGTAATCGTATTAATTTATACGAGTGGTTGTGGTTGTGTTAATGATAGCCTTTATGATAATCAGGCCCCGCCTCGTTGACGAGGTGGGGTTATCAATCAGGATAACGCAATCAATCGTGTGCAGTTACGCTAGTGTCAATTCGGCCTCGTTGTCTAACTTCGTATTATTGATCAGCATAATACAATGATTCTCGCTTTAACCCTCCCCGAGTGTTCATATTTTAGGTCCCAAGTTAGGTTCCCGAATTCATATCTCATCGCAGGATACAGATCTTATGCAAAAATTTCAGGAAAGAATCACACGACCACTTCTGTATTAATCAATTTATTTTCTAATTAAACCTTAACTATAATATGTATGTGAACTCTCAATCTCGGAACTTCAACACGGTATCCACACGGTATCAAGACAGTATCATCAACGACTGTACGATTTCACTTTGATAACACATGGACCCCGCATGAAGCGATGGTTGTTAGTGAAAGAGAGAGTTATTAGAACATGCAAATGCTATACTAAACAAAAAACGTAACTTTATAATGAATGATTATACTTGAATTGTCCCCGCAGTATCGCACTCGTTATTGATCATAGATCATAGGCAACCCTTATCACGTTGTTAGCACACTGGGTCACGGAACAGGTGATTATTCTGTAGAGTATGCGAGTACGTGCGGCGATTACGAACGAAAAATACTTTAAAGATTTTACGACGATAAGAAAAACAATTAAAACAGTTATTATTCTCAAAGGCACAAATCTCAACAGATACATCGGCAGATTATCTGACTACATAATGGCTTGGAGTAAGGGCATGCGATGGGGTGCTCCTTTCTCCTGAAGACCTCACCTGATACCAAGTTTTAATTAATTGTTGACCAAGAGCGTGGCTCTACGGGAGAAGGTGTCAAAAAGTCAATTCGTATTGATGGATCTGTTGAATATTTATGCGATTAAGAGTACAGCCCACTAAATAGTAAAGAGGACAATTATGGATATACTTATAACGACGGGTGGTTGTCACTCGGTCTCGTTGTAACGCCTTCACAGCCACTGATGGCTGATAGACTTGAGTGTTGGCTTCTGGTTAAGGACCCGTGTATGTTTGAGTGACATGAATTGTTTTGAATAGTCAGTGTTCGGAGTCGATCTTTGTGTCAAACAGACGCCTGCTTGTCGTGTGGTGAGGGGGCGGTGCGCGTCATACGTATCAGTCGATTCGGCGGTCACCGTGTTGAACGGATTCGGATGTCGTCGATACGCTGCTGCAGTTCAGGACGCGGTCGGTAGATGGCGCCACAGCTCGCTCGCAGCGTGCACGGTGGTTGAGTGTTGACCCGGGTGCGCACTCGGCTGGCGATGCACGGTGTGCACGCAGCCTCGTCGCCAAACAGCGACCCTCACCACCCCGGCGGCAGCAGAGACCTCCGCGTCGGCAGAGGCTGACCCCCGCAGGGGCGAGTTGAGCTGTCAAGCGGGTCTTGCCCGCCTGCAGATGAGATGGGGAGCCGCTCCGATGAGTCGAGCCCCCGATGGCCGGCTCCGGTGAGCCGATCGAACTCAGCTGAGTTCCGATGAACTGCGGACGAGTCGAGCCGACCCGTTGGCCGCAGCTCGCTCCTAGGTCGACCCCCCTGGTCGAACTGAGGTTTCAATGCCCAGGATCCTCTTTTTATGCCCAAAAATCCCTTCACTCGGATCCTGCCCACAAGGCGGGGTTTCTTTCGATTTTTGCTGTGTCAGGATTTGTCCGTATGTATCTGCGTCCGTGTGTGTCCGTACGTGTGTCAGTGTGTGTCCTTGTGTCATCACCCACGGTATATTCCGTTGTAATACTCCTACCATAAAACCCACAAGTAAAACAATCAAATGTTATAAATTGTCTCGAAGGCGCCTCTATGTCTGGGTGCACAACCTGGAGGGAGGGGCGATATTCCCTCCGACTTTCACCGACGCACAAAGAAATGGTTAAAAAGTTTTAAGTTAACATTTCATTTAATCAGAGTTCCACAGTTATGATTCTGTATTAATCCAAGGTCTGGGTCAGCTTCCCGTTGTGGTGTTTGACTCGTGTTTCCCTGAGCATATACACACTCCTACCCCGTGCTGCGGGGATACAAAGACGGCCGGGATCTCTCTTTCTCTCCGACCCTGGGTTTAACATCGCCCTTTTCTTACGTTGCAGTTTTGCTGTGCGCTTGCATTTCTTTTCCTCTCTACTCTTACTTTAACCCTGCTTATTATTTGCGTATGGGTGGAGGCTAGAGCATTCATGTTGACTTAGGAAAACCTGATTGTTATAGGCTTTGGGTCAAGTCGTATAGAAATTATTAAAATATGTAAATACATTTCATATTAAATTGATAGACGGGTGATGGTTACATTGACGTAGCTTGTGGCAGGGTTCAATTGAAGTGGGTGTGAAGATCAATAACTTTAGCCTACCCTGTCGTTAAATTCCGACTTTAAGTTACTTTAATATTAATGCAAAACCAATTAGCTTTTTGACTTAACTAGATCTAGGCTAACGCAACCTCCCAGTGACCCTGGCTTTGTGTTTACGTCAGCCCCTTGCAATCCGCTGCGCTCTCCTCTCTATCTGCTCCCTCTGACCCTGGGAGGGCTCTGAACGTCAAAATCGTGTTAGTGGGTCAAGGTAAATATGACCTCCACATGCCATGCTGAGGCCTGGTTTGGTGTTTTTATTCATTATTAAAATTAAAAGAAACAATAGAAATATGTATCTATATGTATTGAAAAAATACTTGTTAATATTAAGATGGAAAGGGGGGCATATACAACAAACGGGACGTCTGCACCTCCTTCTTGACACCCAGCATGTCACACACCTCCTGCAAAAGCTTGGAGGAAAATTTTCTGCCCTGGTCCATCAGCAGCTGCTCAGGAGCCCCCTTATCAGCTACATATCCATTTACAAAGGCGTCCCCTATGGACGCCACAGTCTGGTCAGCCAGCGGGCAAGCAAAGGGCCAGCGTGTAAAGTACTCCATCCCCACCAGTAGGTATCTACTTCCTCGAGGAGTGGCGGGGAAGGGGCCCAATATATCGAGGGCCACGAGCTCGTTTACCCAGGAAATTTTAATGGACTGCAGGGGAGTGCTTTGCACGACCGGTGGGGGCTTCCTGCGCGCACAGTCCGTACACGCCGACACCCCACGGTGGATATCAGCGGACATGCCCAGCCAAAAATAGCGAAGGCATACCGTAGCCTCAGTCTTACGGCTACCTAGATAGAGCAACTTTTGGGCGTGAACATCGGAGCATAGCTGACTCCGCATGGAAGAGGGCACCACCAGGACTTTACAGTTCACAGTCATGTCCCAGCGCATCAACAGGCCTTCCCACATGAGGAAAAACTTCCCCGACGTGGAGAGATTGGCAGCGCGTGCCGCCCTCCGCCAGCTGGCGAAGCGGTGCCAAAGCTGCGTCTGCCTGCTACCGGTCCCTCCATTCCCGCAGGGCGAGCCCCAAGTCGCTATCAAGTGATACCGGTGGCCCCGCCCGGTCCATGTCCGCGGTGGAAACCGGCGCCACGATCTCGGGTTGCACCGTGACCGGCGGTCTACAGCGCATGGATCCATTGCTGCAGGCACACTTAACAGGGGCTGGCAGCCTGGACAATGCATCGGCGTTCGTATGCCTGAATCCTTTCCGATACACCACTTGATACGTGAACTCTTGCAGCCGCTACAACCATCGGGCCATCTGACCGGTTGCTTGGTCAATGCAGAGTACTGCAATGCTGCATGATCTTTCCGAAGTGAAGTCACGGCCATACAGGTAGGGCCGAAACTGCTGAAAGAAGTGGACGACGGTAAGCAGCTCGCAGCGCGTAACACAATACCACTGCTCAGCCTGCGACAAGACACGACTTCCGTAGGCAATGACAACCTCTCTACCCTTCTGAATCTGGAAGAGAACGGCCCTGATTCCCATATCATTAGCATCCATATCCAGCAGGAAGGGAATCGAAAAATCGGGGTATGCTAGGGGTGGCGCATCTGACAGATGCTGGTGCAGTGTCAAGAACGCGTTGCTCTCGGTCTGGCCCCAACGAAATGACTATCCCTTCACCGTAAGCGCATGCAAGGGCTTATCGATGGTAGCAAAGTTCTCGACAAAATGGCGGTAATAGGATACAAACCACACGAATCTGCGGACTTCAGGCATGGATGTCGGTGTTGGCCAATCACGGACGCACACCATTTTGTCGGGATCTGTCGCGACTCCTGACGCGTTAATGACATGACCCAAGTATTTTACGGAGGAGCAAACCAGATGACACTTGGAGGGTTTTAACTTGAGGTTCGCGTCACGAATTTTCGAAAAACACCTGTCGCAAGGGGGTTAAGTGCTCCTCGAATCTGCGAGCGAATACGATTACATCATCCAGATAGATCACACTCAACTCCCACTACAACCCCGCAAGTACCAACTCCATCAATCACTGGAAAATGGCGGGAGCCGTCTGTAAACCCATCGGCAAACAGTTGAAATGAAAGAGACCTTGAGGCGGTCTGAAAGCCGTTTTCTGTCTGGATTCAGCATCTAGTGGTAGCTGCCAGAATCCCACCAAAAGGTTTGTGGAGAAAAATGTTGCTCCTGTGAGCACATCCAATGAGTCATCTATGCGCGAGAGCGTGTAGGTGTCCGCCAAAGTAACTTTGTTCAGTCCCCTTGAAGTCTACGCAAAACCACATGGATCCATCTGATTTCTTAACCAATACAACCGGCGCCCCTCACGGACTCGTAGAAGGCGATAATGATGTCAGACTCCATCATCTCCTGCACTGCCCACTGCACATGCTCCTTCTCGCTAGGACCCATCCTAATGGCGTTCTGCCAAATGGGTGGCTCATCGCCCGTATCAATGTGGTGCTCCATCAGCGTCGTGCGACCAACATCGTAGGGACCTTTACTCAACACGTCTGCGAAGTCACACAACAAAATCCTGAGCTCCCTCAATTCCTTTGCCGACAGATCGGTGTTCTGCACCAGGAGCGCGTCTATCCATGACATATCCTCTGCACCGACCGACGGACCCTCCAAATGCACATTGTTGACGGTCTGCGCCTCAGGGTCCGAATGCATTGGACTGACATTTGCAAACAAGGTCCCTTCCTGCACTGTAATGGGTGTGTCAGCACTGTTAAGGACCTGCAGGAACAGTGGCCGATTCCTGCGCACATGCGTGTCAGCTGCTGATAAGCAATGGCGACCAACCACCGACGGCACTGCGGAGACGATGAGCGGCGCATCCAACCGGGATGTGACGAGTGGGGTGCGATATCGAAGCAGCACCAAGGCCTGCGCACCAGGCGGGATCGAGACCATAGTCCCAACCAGCTCCTAAACTCGCAGAAATTGCTTCCGTTCCCCGTCTGGATGCAAGAAATACAAGCGACCCGCCGATGGGGTTTCGTGCCCAGCAAGCAGGGAACCGTGAGCACACTGGAGACCAGTACCGGTGCTCGTACCTCCAGCTCCCCGATGCGGACCGGCACTACCACTTGGTCTATGATCCCCATACTTCCCCCATTTGTGGCTATGTACCTTGCTTGAACCGGTGCGAGACGACGCTGTCCCTCCTTTAACAAGCCAAAGATGCACAGGGATATGATGCTGGCTGACGCACCTGTGTCAACCAACACGCGGACGCCAACCCCTGCCACCGAGCCTACCAACACGGACGTCCCAGCCGTGGCCGCCACCACCCTTCTGGCCAAATGACGCCATTTATTAACCGTGTCCGGCCACGGGCCCAGACCATCAGCTGGAATCCTAACTGCTGCCCCCGAGGGGTGAGATGCGTGATGGGGTGAACATGGGGTGGATGGTTCTGGCCAGGTGTCCAAGGTTTCAGCACTCGTCTGATGCGGAACAGCCACGGACCAAGGCTGAGGAACCCGGCTGGTCGTCCCCAGTGCACTCGTCCTGCTGTGGCATCCGCAGGCGATGTGTCCCTCGTGACCGCAGCGATGGCAGATGACTTTTCTCGTGACTAGAGGATGCTCTCCTGCCTCGCGAGGTGCCCAGCGCTGGGGTCGGTGCTCCGCTTCTCGCAGGATCCTCGGATACCGCCGCAGGGCCACCACCATCTCTCCCTCGTCCTCCTCTGCCAGCAGCGCGTGTCTGGTTGGGGGCCGTGGCAGCCCCTCAACGTCGCCGAGATTCCCTGCAAGGTGTGCCACACTTCGATTCGGACACTTCCTGCTGGCGGTTTTTAAACTTCTGGCACGCCCCCTGGCGGAGAATCAAACACCTCCGCCATCTTCTTGTAGAAGCCCTGCAGAGATCCTCTTTTTGCAGGCAGAATCCGGTCGAACACTGCCAGTGTGGAGTCGTCCAATGCAGTGGGCAGTATTGTCAGGGCTTGTTCCTCCATCCACTTCAGTGCCTGGGCAGTCATCTCGAACTGGTGGATGAAAGCGCGCCATTCTCCCGATCTGGACGTGAACCTCTGTATCGCGCCCAGCTGGCGGCTCCATCCTGGTCCTCCCTCCGCGGGCTGCCTCGACTGAGTTTCGGGCCGAGTTTCAGGCTGACTTTCGCTCCCGCCCTGTGCCGTTACCACTTGCACGGTCATTTGCTCTACGTTGCGCTCCAGTCGTTCATGTCCCCAGGTTGCTACTGCTGCCTGCGAATATTGGGACAGGCCGGGGCTTTCTCCTGGGTCCCGCGCGGGACACATAGTCAGTAGTGTCGCTGGTGCTGCTCCATCCCGCGATAGCTGCTGCGAAGTGCCAGGTCTGGAAGGCTGACCGTGGCTCCCATCCCCTCGCTGGGGAGGCGATGCGGCTGAAGTTCCCCCCTATCTTTCGTCCTCAGGACTCAGCCGGCAAAGCAGTGCGGTTACTGCCTCCAGCAGCTGATCCATCCTCCAATCCCTAGAGGATTATCTGCGGTGGTGGCGGCGCTGGGTCTGCACCGCTGGGTTGGTGGAGGAAGGTGCCCACACGGGGTGAGCAGCTGCCTCGGATCCCGCCGATGAGCCGAGGGACAAATCCCGACTCGTCGGTTCCGTTTCCGAGCAATGCTCGTCATGGACACCAAGAGCGTCTTCTCGCTGAGTCTCCCACCTTGGGATCTTGCGTCGGCTAAGGCGAGACATCCCACCGCTGCCACCAGATGAAGAGGAGTCAGAGACTGGTTAAGCACTTCTTTATTCTTCAAACCACAGCCACACTCATTCCTCAAAAAACAACCTCGAACACGCGTTTCACAGCCCCTTTTAAACCCTCCATCTCCGCCCTCCTTCCTAATTCACATCTCCGTCTCGCACGCCGTGTGCGTGTGACGTTAGTGGCCTTTAATCCCGACCCCTGTCTAATGTATTCCTGTGTGTGTGATTGGTGTGTGCTATGTTGAGTGCGGCGATTGCGTGTCTGCGTGGTTTGAGTGCGTGAGGATGGCTGGGACATCCCCTACACTAGAACAGCACACCGGTGTATTGGAGAGTAAACCCACAATATTTACAATAGTTACACAATATAACCCAAAAACTTCTATTGATGATAATATCGGTCGCGAAAGCCCTACATGTTAAACTGAACAATGCATAATGTGGCAACTTCTAATGGGAGATTCCTGTATTATGCATTGGTTACCTAGATGGCGAACCACTCGGTCACGAGGATGCTCATCTCTGGACTCGCTTTATACAAATGGGAGTTCGGCTTTTTTTTTTTCAAATCAGGGACACAACAATAGTGTCCCATAGAGCAGTTGTGGTTCTCAACCTTGTTTGGCTCTGCTGATACCCCCCTTGTTGGATTTTGTTTCAACCGAGTAACCCCCCCCCCTTGCCTGACCCCAACACGGTTCTCAGAACTAAACGTACGAATAATGAACATCAATGTTAACCAATTGTCCATCTTGTGAGGTATCCTAACTAGCTGCAAGTAAACTGATAAAGTCACGTATATAGAAAATAAAAATAAATATACAAATAAAATAAAAAAACCCACGACGTTTCAATCGCAACACAAGCGGTCTCCTTCAGGCGGAGAGAAAAGAGGGAAAGCCTCCAAATGCAACTGCTTATAAGGGTTTCCAAAGTGAGTGGGCGGGGGACGACAGTTGGGGGGAGGAGAGCTTGTGAACAGCACACGAGTACCTGGTATGGTGTGTAAACATCGCCACTGGGGAGACAAAGGCGGCCGGGCATGGTGTTGGCCTCCCACACCCCTCGTGTGCCGTGTCAGCCTTCATAGGTGCTACTCGCTAACAGCACTTCCTCCGCAGTGTTCAGGCTATATGTTTGCGTGTACCGCAGTGCATCTTGACCTGTCTCATTCTACGACACGCACACACTTACCAGCTTGCTCGATGTTCGGGGCACAACAATGCAACAAATCGCCGTGGGCCCATTGGGTGGGTGGAAATGCGTTGGAGCTTAAGCGAGAATTCACAATCCCTTGCTCATACTAAACTTTTTTTTATTTTACAAAGGTCAACTGAGCTATGCAGCTCTTTTTCAGAAGCGACCTGGCCACAAATTATAGTCCAATGAAGTGGCTTATTGTGCAGAAATTGATAGCAGCCAAATATTCTAAACCCATGTTGATTCTAAATGTGGAGGGAAAAACCAAAAGATCTGGAGAAAAATCCACGCGACCACGGGGAGAACATGCAATCTCCAATAATACAGCAGGCGTCAGGGTCGGGATCGAACCCACGAACTCCTTCATACCAGGCGAGATAGTTAACATCTCGCCACAAAGGCGCCCTTAATCTTAAGATCAAGCAAAGATCTACGACAAGAATTTGCTCAACTGCATGAGTGTCTTCGTATGTCTCTCCGTGTCTGTGTTTGTGTCTAGGTTTGTACTTGTGCCTCTAACTTAGAAGTCACCAGCCACCCTGCTTTTCAGACTGGCTCACTAGGTACGGGTCCCACAACGTTATCTGGCTACTCAGGTGGGTCGCAAATTGGGAACGTTTGAAAACCCCTGCCAAAAGGAAATGTAGCACTTAACATCTGTACACTATATTCTTGGTTCTTTCGGTAAAGTCACAGAGACAATTTCAAACGAGATGGATTCTGGCTAAGCAATCATTGGAAGGATTTGATAAACCATTTCGGGTCTTAATTGATTGTTCACGCTTACGGCGGCTTTCAGAACCGCATCCATTATTTTCGTCTCCCCGCTCTTTTCCTAACATAGATGGACTCGTCCATCTGAACAAACTGTCAAATCGCTCTCCGTGGTGCTAACGTTAAAAATAACCATTTTTTTTTCAAATTTTCTTGCTGTGGTTGTCACACCTGATGATGACTGCTTGTGTTGCAGTCGAAACGTCGTGAGAATTTTATTGTTTTATATTTTTCTTATTTTAGTGTTTCCCTTCTATGTGACTTTACCGAAAGAACCAAGAATATGAATCCCTGCAGTCACGAAAGCTTTAAATCAAAATCTGTACAGTATGTTGAAACCGGTCCAGACTTGGCTTGGGACTGAACCAGTTTTGCCAAAATGATGAACTCCCACGTCGTAGTGCTGACGAGACATAACACACATGTTTTTGTGTGTCGATACAGATATGGGAAGGTGTATTGTCTGCTTATATACATCGTTACACATTCTCCACAACGATGTCCATTGTTTCGTGTTGTTGTTAAAGAGGGTAACGTCTGAGCTGGCATGGTAGATGTCATCAGAACTCGAGTGATGCTGTGGTGGCCACTGGCCGGCAGAGAACCCGCGCCAAATGGCCACTCCTCTGCAGGCTTGCGGCAAGGCCAACGCTACTGCTCGGGGCTCCTGTGCCTTGGGGAGTTGTACTGCACTACGATCCTCTTCAGCTACCGCTGTGACGATGATGTCCCCCCATCTCCCCTGTTCTCCCACGAGGATGCGGGTTTAAGTAGAGCACAGCTTTATTTCTTACCAGTTAAATCGTTCCTTCACATCGATACCCAGAATGTTTTTATTCTTTGTATGAGATTTTACAATATCCAAACTTTTAAAAAAACTGGATACAGCACTTTTGTCCATCATAAGCACCTCCGATTAGCAGTTGGCTACGTGCGGTGCGAAAGAAGTTCTACATACATACGTAGGTATATTTCACAACATTTGACTTGGTTATCATACATACTTCAACATAAACACCGGTTAGGGAAACTGGACACACTTTATGGAAAGTCCGAAATGGTTTATGCTTGATAAATAAAAACTAGACACAAAAACATCAATTATTGAAAAAAATGCAAAATAGACAAAACGCTTTTCAGTCAAAATTCCGGTGGCAGCGGCCTTGTGTCTGAACTGCCATTGTCAGGAATTGCTTATGGATGGATGACAAGACGCGCAATCAACTGTGCACGCTGACCCACCATACGCGCAGTCGCTTGGGCACGGGACGAAAAGCGTTGCTGTGAAACGGTTTCTGCCCACACACCTCGTTCGTTCCTCAGTCCGCTTGTCCTGGTGAGGGTCGCGGCGGCAGCATGCATGTTGAGTAGGGCGGTCTAGACCTACCTTTCCCTGGCGACTCAAGTTCTTCCTGGGGAATTCCCAGGCGTTCACAGGCCAGCTTAGCAACATAATCCCACCAGTGTGTCCTGGGGTAGCCCCAGGGTATTCGCCCAGTGGTACGTGCCTGGTAGAGTTCCAGGGGCAGTCTATCAGGAGGCGTCCTTACCAGGAGCCTCCTCTCTAGAACTCTGGCATAAAGCTTTACCTGGGACGGTGAGGAGTGCGATTCCTCTGCAGTTGGAGCACACCCACTGGTCCTCTTTTTAAAAGAAATGGTAACCACGACACCAGTTTGTCAATCCAGAAGTATAGTACAGTACCTGCCTTCCATACAACATTGAAGAGGCGTGTTAACCATGTCACTCTTACAAGAGGCGTGTTAACCATGACACTCTTACAAGAGGCGTGTTAACCATGACACTCCTACACTGCCCAGCGCTTTCAACAACTGGGCAAATCTCGTCCACACCAGCAGCTTTGCGCTATGAAGGCCCTCAACTGCCGCAGCGACATCAGCAGCCGTTAGGGATCTCACCCCCCCCCCCCAGCTGTTTAAAGGGCTGCCTACTCACTATTACCACTGAACTAGCAGGCCAGTTTGTATACAGAACAAGTGTTATGTTTCAATTAAAAGCAACACTGCACGTCTCCCTGATTAACGAGGTCGACATCTTTGTTGTGTGCGAAAACAAATGTCGTCAAATTGGCGAACGAATGACACTCATCATCCTCCCCGTTAGAAAAGCACCGGCAACATTACAAATGACCGCTGTGAGGGCCGAGCCAACATAGCGATCGCATCACTGAGAATTGTACAGCTAAACTTCGAAGTGACCTCCCATGCAAAGAGCGACTTCCTCTCCAAATGCTTGAAGACCAACAACATGCATGGTATTGTGCTACACGAAGCACGTGGAGAATGAGGGTGACCATTCCAATACCAACGAAGAGGAATACGGGCGCTGTATATGAAGCACTCTTCAAGCCATTGAACGGATGACCAGACTTCAATAGTTGTTTTGATAGTTGCTTTTCAAATACCATACAAAAGAAAGACTGGTGTGGTCGAGGCCTTTTATACATAACACTTACAAGAGACGTGAAGACACAAACCCTAATTATCTAAAACTCTTTAGAAAAACAAACTGCTGCACCTGCCAGGTTTCTGTATGTCCATCAATAGATGTGTGTGATTACCAGTAACACAGGAAGATGAAGTGTCACTCTCCACATTGCCATGGCCACAGAAACATGTGTTTACTTAATTATGGTGGACAGGTACAATGGCAGACATATTCGATTCTCTCCCTGGTGGTTTAAATGTCAGCTGTGTGGATGACACTGCTTGGAGGTAGGCTTTCCAAATTGGCATGGGCTAAGATTCTATCTTTGTCACGTGTGTGTCTTTGCTGATGGCCCACAAGGTGGTGCTTGAGCCGGAAAGCCATGCCGCACTCCGCACATGCAAAGGGTTTCTCGCCGGTGTGAATGCGCTTGTGTCGGATCAAGTCGAACGACTGTAGGAACACCTTCCCACACTGCTCGCACGCAAACAGCACCTCTCCTGCGTGGATCCGCTCGTGCTTCCGAAAGTATTGCAGGTCCCTGAACTTCTGGCCACACACCTTGCACTGGTAGGGCTTCTCCCCCGCTTCTCTGCATGCGTTTTGAATATGGGGGGCGGTTACTTTTAAGCGCTTAATGCAATTTTGTATGGCACTTCCACTTGCAGAGTTCATGTTTAGACTTCTGGCGTCGATGATTTCTGCATCTGTTTGGAAGTGCGGTCTGATCACGCTGGCTTCCATGTCGGCGAGAGGCGCTGCACTGTCATTCGCAGCGATCCTGCCATTTCTGAAACAGTTTATCAGTGCTACATTCTGTTGGTATATTCCAGAGATGGTGCACGTTTTCCTCTTACCATCTTCCCTTCTGGGTCCTATAAAAAACACAAGAGAAAATCTGTGTCTTAGCACTTCATAAATAACGTTTAAATTTTTGTAGAATACGTAAGTATGTTTGTATGTATGTATGCATGTTGAATGTTTCGCATTGTACATAGCCAACCATGCAAATCGGAGGTGCAACTGCATCTCAAGACCCTTAACCGAAAAATGAAGGGTGAAACGGATTTAGAGGATCTTATGTGTTTAGTTTGTTGGCCTTCCCGCCCACCTCCGATTATCATGGTTGACTACGTACGATGCGAAAGAAGTTCAGCATACGTACAGAGTACAAATACGTGATCCGAGGTTCCCGTGTGTGGATGACGTCACGAGGGAAAGGAGAGAAGGCGGGGCGAGAAAGAAAAAGAACGTCGCGGAAAGAGAGGGGTGACATCACCGGAAGAGGCGGGGCGATCGGGGCGCCTCTTGGTGGGGATCGGAGTGAGGAGGACGTGTGTGGCGTGAGCTCGTGGAAAATAAAGAACAGTGTGGCTCCCCCTAACTTTGGCTGGTGGACACATTACACATACATAACACATTGGCTGGGGGGAAAAAGAAAATCATAATAAAAGTGATAACAGTAAAAATAGACCTCTAACTCCACAACACAAATTAAAATCACCGAAAAAACTGCCAAGACTAAACTGACCGACGCAACGACTGCACAAGCATGAATATATGTCTAGAAACGTCCCAATAGCCATTAGCTTAAGCATGCACAGTAATTACTGCGGGCTGTTAGGGGAGGCGTAGGATTCAGTACGTCAGGATCCCCTCTACACCCTTGGAAATGTAATCTGTGTGCCACTGCAGGAACCCACACACCCTACACTCTTGACACAATATAGCACCTTACCCTCCTCCCTGTACTCCTTCCCTCTGGTGCTTGCGGAGAGGCAGTGCCTGTGGTCAAATCTCCGAGGGGCGAGGCCACACGGACAGCGCCCGTTTCCTATTCCTTTATGCACCTGGCTAACACGCTGTCTTATGCATTGGTTGCCGAACGAATACATTATAAGGTCGCACTCGTTACACACAAAGCGTGTGCCACAAATGAACCACAATACCTAGTTGATCTCGTCAAGGAATAAAACTATCATCGCAGCAGCTTTTGGCTAACTATCGAACAAAGATGGTCACTGCATCGCGAGCTTTCAAACGCTCTTCCTTCCGATATTAGGAAGCCAATGGAGCTATAAACTTAAATTATCTAGATTGAAAACTCATTTCGATAAAGCTGCTTTTTACGTCTAGTTTGTTGTCCTCCCCCCGCACCTCCAATTAGCACGGTTGGCTATGTGCGGTGTGCAAAAGAAGTTCAACATAAATACATACAGGGAGCTGCCAACGCCACGTCAAAGCGAGAGGCACTTGCACAGCGCTTGCTGCTTGCGACTGCAGCGCAAAGCTGCGAGCGTGCGGGGGCTGTGCACACCTGCATGGTGCTGCTGTAGAGGCTGCGCTGTGGCGGTAGTGGCGTTGGTGATGTGGGCACTGGAGGCGTAATGCCCGCCGCTCTCGCACGCTCGGGGAAGCACGCCCCCCCCCAGCGAGGGGCCACGGAGACCCTGCCGTGAGTCTTTCCGCACACTCCACGAGGAAGCGTCGTCATGCCCGAGTGATGACGCCGAGCAGCCCGCATTGCCGCGAGGCTCCTCCTGCGCTCCGCACTGCGTCACCGCGGACTCCACGTTCATCGACAACGAACGAGCCTCTTTGGATTTTATGTCATCTGGTAAAAAAAAAAGACAAGTTTGTGTACACGCACTGTAGAAACCACACGGTATGGAAGAAAACAGCATATGATAATAAAGATAGAGGATTTAGTAAATGAGTAAACTTCAATCTAAATAAAATCATAATGAACACTCCATCAAAATCTGAAGAAAAAACTATATATTTATAAATTAGCATATAAACACGTATTAATGGAGTGGTTAAACATCCCAGTATAGGACCACAGAGCTTGGGAAATTGTTGATAGGGCCGGTGCCGGCTGCCTTTCTGGTCCTTGAAAACTGTGCAGCGCTACAATTACTACAGCCTTCATATGCGATTTGCATCAATGACGGAACAATATAAAAATGTAACTTTATTGTACTGAAAACATTAGATGTGTAAATATAATATACGGCAGAGAGAGCAGGCGGCTGGGGAGACGCGTCCAGACAGTATACCCATGGAAGGCCGCAGCCCATAGCAAGAGGCAACACAGCATTATCGACCTCTACAAACACCCTGATGACGGTCATTCTGGCCGTGTGCAACACACACGTGAGTGTACAATGTCTACGTATTCCTACGTGTTTATGTACGTTTATATTCCCTGTACCACAGTATACGTTGAGTCACGATGCTGTGAAAACGCTCCTGCTCTGGAGTTGTTGTGGCGAGATGTTAACTTCTTCGCCCGGTATACAGGTCGTAGGTTCAATCCCAAATCTGACACCTGTTGTATATTTGGAGTTTGCATGTATCACTCTCCTCTTGGTCGTGTGGATTTTTCTCTGAATCCTCAGTGTTTTTCCCCCAACATTAAGAAACATGCGTTTAGAGTATTTGGCTGCTATACATTTTCACATAATTGTAAGCCATACTCTTTGGTTTGTTCGGTAAAGTCAAGTAGGTATAAAATAAAATAAATCACGACCTTTCTGGCGCAACACAAGCGTCCATCATCAGGTGGGAAAGCATGGTCTGCTGCTGAGGCAGACTGAATTGTAAGCCACTTCGATGAACTATCATCGGTGGCCAGGTCACTTCTGAAAAAGAGCTATATAGCTCAGTGGGCCTTACCTGGTAATATAAAAAAAGTTTAGTTTTAAAAGTTTATAGTTTTAGAACTCTGTATACCCAATAAGATCTGATTCTGATATAGCTTTCATGGATCCCACCTAAGCCTACAGCAGAAAATTACTTTTGATATTTAGTTTATGAAGATTAAAAATTCATTTATTTTTGCCTCTTAAAACCTTGCTCACATTTACAAAAAAGTTTTCATTGTGAAAATTCCACACAAAATCTTTACAATAAACACAGGAAATCACCGACTCACCAACGTGAATGATGACTCCTGCTTCTGCGTCGAGGTTCCACGCACGACGCACTGGGTTGTCGTGTTCGTCGCCATTGTTTAGGTCTCCACATTGGGCCACGCCATCAAACATTTCATCTGCGACAGATAGCGGTACCATTTCCTTGCCATGACGGGCCGATGCGAAGAAGCCTCGCAGCACTTCCACACAACAAACTACTCTGGGTAACGAACTCAATAGCCACTCGGGCGACCGTGCAGCAAGGGGTAAGCAATGTGCACCGAATCAGCCGCTCAACCCAGCACACTGTGGTGCTCATCGGCATCGGCAAGCCAGACCTGGTGCTCCAAATTCCACTTTCCTCTTGGCGATAACTAGCACGTATATATATTTACTCGGACCGTACTTTCACAGCATGGATGGGACAATTTTCCCACACCTTCGATTAGCACGTTTGGCTACGTAACGGCACAAAAGAAGTTCAACAAACATAAGTGCATTTCTCGCACCGGAACCAAAAAGAGACTTAGCTCATTCACGGAGGCAGGCACCTGCTGCATGCCTCCGAGGAGCACCGTGGCCAGCGTCAAGGCAATGGGTACGCGGGGCGAGTTGGCCAGCGTACAAGGAAGCGACATTGAGAGAGTATACGTGCAGGAGATGAACCCAGGGGATCAGATGCATTGCCCACGCATTGTCCAAAACGATCGGCACGCCACGTCTACCCCCACGTCACCTACAAACACTTGCATCAACTACTAACATTTTCCCTGTAGACGAGATAATGCAGGGCACAGCCAAGAACATGGAAGGAGTGGGAAACGTAAGGGATTGTGGATACGCCAGCAACACGGCACTAGCTGGATCTAGTATGGCGGTGACAGGGCAGACATTCGCAGTTCCAACCCGGCAGGCCGCTCTTGTTAATTCTTCTGTGTGTATAAACCATCAAATGCTTGGCGCCATCTGCTTTGTAGTGGATGTTAAAGATCCCGAGATGTCAATTGAGGAGGAGTAGCGCGTTGCACCGGTGGCATTATCAAAATTTCCCAAAATTTTAATAACTACCAGCAAATTACTAAATGAAGAAAACAGCAATTGTCGCCCCCTGCTGTAAAACTTAAGAAGCTGTCCTGAAAAAGATCCTTGATAATTATTCCACTTGGGTAAACAAGTGGAATAATCATAAAACTTGTGCCCACACTGCCCCTAGCACAACAGCATAGAAGCAGCAGACTTGGGAAAACGTTTTTAGAAGTAAAACAATAAGGCAAACGACTCCATTCACATAAATGCTGCAACATTGCAAAGTCCGTTTGCATGCATATAGACAGGCGGATGTGACAAGGCTTTCACAGACAAATGTTCAACAAGACTAACAATGCGTGTTCATATATTGCTGCTCAAAACAACAGCAAGCACATGACTTGTGTGGTTTAATACACGCCACATTCAATATATTCGATTTTTGTACAAGTAACATACAGTGAGGGAAAAAAGTATTTGATCCCCTGCTGATTTTGTACATTTGCCCACTGGCAAAGAAATTATCAGTCTATAATTTTAATGGTAGGTTTATTTGAACAGTGAGAGACAGAATAACAACAAAATCCAGAAAAACGCATGTCAAAAATGTTATAAATTGATTTGCATTTTAATGAGGGAAATAAGTATTTGACCCCTCTGCAAAACATGACTTAAAACCCTTGTTGGCAATCACAGAGGTCAGACGTTTCTTGTAGTTGGCCACCAGGTTTGCACACATCTTGGGAGGGATTTTGTCCCACTCCTCTTTGCAGATCTTCTCCAAGTCATTAAGGTTTCGAGGCTGACGTTTGGCAACTCGAACCTTCAGCTCCCTCCACAGATTTTCTATGGGATTAAGGTCTGGAGACTGGCTAGGCCACTCCAGGACCTTAATGTGCTTCTTCTTGAGCCACTCCTTTGTTGCCTTGGCCGTGTGTTTTGGGTCATTGTCATGCTGGAATACCCATCCACGACCCATTTTCAATGCCCTGGCTGAGGGAAGGAGGTTCTCACCCAAGATTTGATGGTACATGGCCCCGTCCATCGTCCCTTTTGATGCGGTGAAGTTGTCCTGTCCCCTTAGCAGAAAAACACCCCCAAAGCATGTTTCCACCTCCATGTTTGACGGTGGGGATGGTGTTCTTGGGGTCATAGGCAGCATTCCTCCTCCTCCAAACACGGCGAGTTGAGTTGATGCCAAAGAGCTCCATTTTGGTCTCATCTGACCACAACAATTTCACCCAGTTGTCCTCTGAATCATTCAGATGTTCATTGGCAAACTTCAGATGGGCATGTATATGTGCTTTCTTGAGCAGGAGGACCTTGCGGGCGCTGCAGGATTTCAGTCCTTCACGGCGTAGTGTGTTACCAATTGTTTTCTTGGTGACTATGGTCCCAGCTGCCTTGAGATCATTGACAAGATCCTCCCGTGTAGTTCTGGGCTGATTCCTCACCGTTCTCATGATCATTGCAACTCCACGAGGTGAGATCTTGCATGGAGCCCCAGGCCGAGGGAGATTGACAGTTCTTTTGTGTTTCTTCCATTTGAGAATAATCGCACCAACTGTTGTCACCTTCTCACCAAGCTGCTTGGCAATGGTCTTGTAGCCCATTCCAGCCTTGTGTAGGTCTACAATCTTGTCCCTGACATCCTTGGAGAGGTCTTTGGTTTTGGCCATGGTGGAGAGTTTGGAATCTGATTGATTGATTCTGTGGACAGGTGTGTTTTATACAGGTAACAAGCTGAGATTAGGAGCACTCCCTTTAAGAGTGTGCTCCTAATCTCAGCTCGTTACCTGTATAAAAGACACCTGGGAGCCAGAAATCTTTCTGATTGAGAGGGGGTCAAATACTTATTTCCCTCATTAAAATGCAAATCAATTTATAACATTTTTGACATACGTTTTTCTGTTTTTTGTTGTTGTTATTCTGTCTCTCACTGTTCAAATAAACCTACCATTAAAATTATAGACTGATCATTTCTTCGTCAGTGGGCAAACGTGGAAAATCAGCAGGGGATCAAATACTTTTTTCCCTCACTGTATACGCTTCAGCAACCCCATGTTACGGTGTTCGGGAAGTTCTTATTATCGCTTGAATGGAAGACAAGCGAATGGTTGACGCGACAATACGAGGTGAGCTTCCGTCCCTCAACGCTCTATCTAGCTCAATACCCGAGTGCACGCGCTGCACTTCCTCTCACACCTCGTTTCATCACCTCCACCTCATGCCACCATGTGGAAGAGAGGAAGGTTATTTTTGACTAATGGAGGTTTGCGAATAAATGTAGATTAGCCGAACGTCATCTCATAAAGTTAAACTGAGTTCCTGCTCAAATGAGCGTTGAGGCATTGATACTCAACTGTTCCCGACAGGCCCGGGCCAGTGGTGCACATTCCACATTCCTATAGCAGGGTTGAGTTTATCTATAGGAAAACCACTGTCGACCTCCCCACAAACCCTATTAAAAATATATATATATTACCAGGTAAGGCCCATCGAGCTTAACCAAGTGGCTTATGTGGAAATTTATAGCAGCCAAATACTCTAAACGCATGTTGATTCTAAATGTAGAGGGAAAAAATGAAGGAACCAGAGAATAATCCACATGACCACGGGCAGACCATGCAAATTCCAAATATACAGGCATCAAGGTCAAAACTGAATCCAGGACCTCCTGTATACCATGCTAGGTAGTTAACATCTTGCTACAGTGAAGCAATGGAGCCGAGTGAACCCCCAACCAGGATTTGACCTCATAGCCGCTCGCTCTACTGCTGAGGCAAATGACCGGTTAATCACCCGGTCGTGAGGTAGACTCCGACATGCAGGCAATGAAATATTTTCACAAAACAATGAAAGCATGCGACACCATACCTATTGGGGACCCTCCAAACGAATCGTCTCTTGAGATGTCATCTTTTTCGACTTTGACCTCCACCAACGCTTCGGGTGTTTTAATGTCTCCAAGAGTGACCTCCAGCGCCGGCGACAGCCTTGCGGGACCTGGGGCCCTCTCTTGAGGCGAGGCCATTCCCCTGGGCAAGCTGTCGTCTCTTTTCACAAAAATCCTCGTGGGGCCTGAAAGGATAAATTATTAATTGTTATGCGCAGCAACATTTGAATAATTCACAGAGTTCTGCACGATTAAAACTCGTAGTTAAACGAGTCACGATTCTCCACTCAAGCAAGTCTAAACTATATAAACTATATTTTTTATTTACCACTAAGCTGCTATGTTTCTCTTTTTCAGAAGCAACCTAGCCACAAATGATAGCTCAACAAAATGGCTTATCATGTGGAAATTTATAGCAGCCGAATACTGTAAATGCATGTTGATTCTAAATGTGGAGAAAAAGCCATCCGACCATGGGGAGAACATGCAAACTCCAAACATATAGTAGGTGTCAGGGTCGGGATTGAACCCATGTACTCTTGTATACCAGGTGAGGCGGTTAACATCTTGTCACCATTCGATCAGCTACTTTTACCATCCATTGTATTATCTGTTTATTGGTGTCTCATTTGTAGTTCTTTCACTCGATTAGCATTAAAGTAACATGCACATATAATCCGAATGTAGTTTGTGCAAATTAAAAACACGTTTGTGATTACGTGTGACTTGGTGTGTATCGTGGGCCTTAACGTTCAATACGCAGATGAATAGATCCATTCTTGCACCCCTAAGTCCGTTAAATTCATATTTTTAACACAATTCAGCATCAACGCTTACCATTATATTTTCTCTTCACTTTTGAATTTCGCAAAATACTAAACTATTTTTTAGTATTCGTGTTCGGCCTAATTTTAACAATAAAACAAAGTGTGACGCTGTGAATCACCATGGGCCATGCGTCCTGCATATTCAATTTAGGGTTAGAATTCTTAAACATTACAACACAAACTATAGCAATTGTTTTCTACACCAAAAAAGCATTAACCACGTGTAAGAAAAGGTGCTAAAGTATCCCTAAGAGGTGCCTACATTTGGCTCTTTGAGAGTCAAGAACTCTGAACACTCAGATTTCTAATGGTGTCTGTGCCAGGCATGGGGGCACACGCTTCGAACCCAGCGCTTTAAGAGGCATTGGAAATGGACTGTACCCAAGTCATCAGCAAAATGGTCCATGAACAAGGCGGATAATGTTCTGGCAACAGAACTGACCGTAATCGGACATTTACTCTCCATGGTTACCGAGTGCTGATCATGACTCATGCCATGTATCGGAAGAGAGTGGCTGTGCAGGTCATCACGAATTCCACCCAAGAACTACAGCTTCAAACATTCTACAGATGTTATTATTACAAAAAAAACAAAGAAACACACCCATGTCACTTCGACATTTACCTGGCTCCAGCAGCGCCTCCATGTTCTCCTCGTGCGCATCTTGAGAATCTTCCGTCATGCACGGATCGGCCAAAGTCTCATATTCCTCAGCTTGTTTCAATGAGACACCACGAAAGAGACCCAGCATATTTCATGCATGATTAGAGTGCATCAGATTGAAGTCGAAACGTGTGAATGTGTACACCATAAGGTGGTATTCTAAACACCGATCATCAACAAATCATTTTTTGCAGACCATCAAACCGTTTTGAACAAATACTTCCAATGACATACCACATTAACTTATGGTATTGCACGATTGTGAATATCTGCAAACGCCAACAAATACTGTACACATTAAACTCTGCAACACGATTTATTGAACTAAACAGTAAATTCCACAGTCCCTCCATCACCTGCGTTTGAGCAGGTTCCAGCATCCGGGTCCTCCAGCGTGTCCATGTAGAGCGCAGGCTCCAGGCAGCTGAACCTCTCCGCCGACTGCTGCAGCTCCTGGCTCAGGGTGCTGAGCATCAGGACGATGGCTTCCAACAAGCCACTGAGAAAAGGCTGCAGCGGGGGGCCGGAGTGAGACCCAGGCAGCAGGGAAAACCTGCTGCTTCTCTCCCTCCGCTTCGTAAGCAGCGCTTCTGTGGCTCTGCGCACTGCGGCGTAGAAAGCGAAGGGCAGCCTCTGCTTGGCGGCAGAGAGGAACTCGGCACGGATCTGCGGCTGCTCGGCGCAGGCCAGGAAGGATTCGTAGTCAGCGACGCCGAGCTCCGCGTCCACAGCCTCGACGGCGCGTGCGCTCACGCCGTGGGCGGACAGCCACCCGGAGAAGTCTTCTCTGGGGTTGATGGAGACTTCAAGCATAGCCATGGCAAGCAATGCCGGATCACCTCACCGACCTGCAGCGCGGAAACATCAGTTCACCGGGACACCACATGCAAGGACCAATGTAAGGCAAGTATATCATAATGCAGATATCGAAATTTATAAACAATCAGATTGGATCAGATCCTGAGTGACAGTGCATTCACCAATATCCAATTATCCTGCAGTGAACAATGAAGCCTGTTCCTAGACAGGGAAAGCCCTGGTCTACTCGACTAAGACCTTTAAAATGAGATTGTGCATTCATTGTATGAGAGATCACAAGGACACATTTATTGGAAACATCATTCATTATTTAACCTACCATTTCTTACAAAAAACGTCTACAGTATGCCACACAGTGCGCTAACACCGAACTCAAGAGGAATTCTTAGCCTCTATAGAAACCCAAGATTACTCTGATGCAAAGACTGACCGAAGACCCAGATTGTCTGGATAAGATAGATAAGTCCCTGGAAAATGTTGCTGCTGGGAAAGTTTCTGGGCGCGATCGCCTCCGTCCATGTCGATGGGCAACCTGGCCACCTCAGTTCTCCTCGTGCACACTCAGGAACCATCAACTCTCCTCGAGCGGTGAGAGAATTTGCTCCGTAGGATGTGAGACACTTACGGTACCCGCTTCATAAACCCAGCAGGCCACTAGGCATGTGCTCAACATATCGCTCTGTTCGCTGCCTGTACTAATTAGGCAAGTCAGTGAGGCACACCTGCACTAATTAGGCAAGTCAGTAACAAGCACCTGTACTAATTAGGTAAGTCAGTAACGAGCACCTGTACTAATTAGGCAAGTCAGTGAGGGGCACCTGTACTAATTAGGTAAGTCAGTAACGAGCACCTGTACTAATTAGGCAAGTCAGTGAGGCACACCTGTACTAATTAGACAAGTCAGTGAGGGGCAGCTGTACTAATTAGGCAAGTCAGTGAGGCACACCTGTACTAATTAGGCAAGTCAGTGAGGGGCACCTGTACTAATTAGGCAAGTCAGTGAGGCACACCTGTACTAATTAGGTAAGTCAGTGAGGCACACCTGTACTAATTAGGTAAGTCAGTGAGGGGCAGCTGTACTAATTAGGCAAGTTAGTGAGGCACACCTGTACTAATTAGGCAAGTCAGTGAGGGGCAGCTGTACTAATTAGGCAAGTCAGTGAGGGGCAGCTGTACTAATTAGACAAGTCAGTGAGGCACACCTGTACTAATTAAGCAAGTCAGTGAGGGGCACCTGTACTAATTAGACAAGTCAGTAATGAGCACCTGTACTAATTAGGCAAGTCAGTGAGGGGCAGCTGTACTAATTAGGCAAGTCAGTGAGGCACACCTGTACTAATTAGGTAAGTCAGTGAGGCACACCTGTACTAATTAGACAAGTCAGTGAGGGGCACCTGTACTAATTAGACAAGTCAGTGAGGCACACCTGTACTAATTAGACAAGTCAGTGAGGGGCACCTGTACTAATTAGACAAGTCAGTAACGAGCACCTGTACTAATTAGGTAAGTCAGTGAGGGGCACCTGTACTAATTAGACAAGTCAGTGAGGGGCACCTGTACTAATTAGACAAGTCAGTAACGAGCACCTGTACTAATTAGACAAGTCAGTGAGGGGCACCTGTACTAATTAGACAAGTCAGTAACGAGCACCTGTACTAATTAGACAAGTCAGTGAGGGGCACCTGTACTAATTAGGCAAGTCAGTGAGGGGCAGCTGTACTAATTAGGCAAGTCAGTGAGGCACACCTGTACTAATTAGGTAAGTCAGTAATGAGCACCTGTACTAATTAGGTAAGTCAGTGAGGGGCAGCTGTACTAATTAGGCAAGTCAGTGAGGGGCAGCTGTATTAAGTATCAACAAACACGCGAGGCATCAACTCTGCTCAGGTCACTTCAGCTGCGAAGGAAATGAGACGGCGAGGGGGAATTGGATGTTCGCCTGCACGCAAGTTCCAGCGCAGCATACCCTGCAGGGCTCTGTAGGGGTTAAAGGTTTGACAATAATAATGAACATTCTACAGCACAGCTGCAACCCAGCGTGTGGCTGCTGAAGGTGATGTAGCGGTTAGCGCGCTGCCAGACGAACCCGGCCATCCAAGTTCGAATCCCGCTCACGGCCAACAATAGTGCCTTTTATTTGAATCGGTCCTGGGCCTCCTCGAGGTCGACTCCGCCTCAAATGCGTACCTGGTGCGGTGTGTAAACATCGCCACCCCCCCGCCCTCCCTCGTGTGCCGTGCCGGCCTTCATAGGCGCTCGCTAACAGCACTTGGCCCCAACAGTCCGTTAAAGCTACACGGGGGATCTTTGTCTTTGGTGGTGAAGTTGCGATGGGGGGGTTCGAGGCAGCGCGAACTGCAGCGAACGAGCTGAGCGTCAACCTCCACTCGCACGTGAAGTTCACCCCCAGCGCGGTGCCCACGAGGTCAACAATGGCAATAACAAAGGGTCACGTGACATATGGAGACGAGATTGGCGCATGAATGCTCGTGTCGTAATCACGGTATCGCGGCAACACCAATAGACCCCACTAACAGTTTTCTCATTTGCATATTAATTTCTGTTTGAAATACACCTTACTCTTTAAAAAAATATTACGTTTTATTGTAATTAAATGAGGGTCCCAAGATAACTGCATCACCCTGTACAATGTCCTATACTTTATGAACGGGAACTTTATAGCTCATCAGATTCCTACACTACAAATATTCCGATTCAATTGCCGCACGCGTTGGGCCGAGCACCCCCAGGCAACCACCGGACTCTGTCCCAGTGCTCGACCTCACCCCAGGCGCTTCCTCGTGCTGCGCCTCGCCACCCACCCCCCAGCGTTGTCGCGATCAATCCACTGCCCAGCACCTCATTGAGAATGGCCCCGCCATAGGGACGTGATGTTCCACCGCAGGCTCACGACCGCTGTAGTCACCCCACCATTAAAATAGAACACCCCAATCCCCTGTGCTCTCACGGGGGGTGTTGGAGGGGGCTACCCCCGACCGCCTTTGTCTCCCCCGCGCTGCTCAGTTTAGGCAGAGTTGGCCCAGCGCGGAGGTGAGGGAGGGGGGTGCCGGGACAGTCATGGACGCACGGAACCGCCACCGTAAGGGGGGGGGGGGGGGTGTGAGTCTCAGTTCGTCACCACGGCGTGAGCTCGGCTCAGCACCGCCATGGCCACCACCACCACCGTCTCCTCCTCGCCACTCACCGCGAGCGCCACGTGACCACCGCCACCACCGCCTCCCGGAAGTGACGATCCCCCCCTTTACCCCCTCTTCACCCCCCTTTTACCCCCTCTACCCCCCAGCGGTGGTCACGTGTCACGCGATGGGTGGTGTCTTGTGTGGCAGCCACGCGGTCACGTGACAAGGGTGCTATGCCGAACGCGTGCGTCAATTTATCAGAATCTGTATTCATGGTGGAGGAATCCGATGAGCTTCAAAGCTCTTTTTCACAGATATCCAGTAGGGCCCGGTCAGAACTTTACAACAACAAACAATGCAAAAACACGACAGGAGTGCAACATATAGGTACAATTGTGCAGGTTGGACCAGATGTCTTGTGACCCTAATTTAATTCTCTAAAACTTTATATGTTTACTAGCAGGAAGTACCCGGCGTTGCCCGGGCAAAAAAGACACACACACACATCGACTTACACACACAGACATCGACTCACACACACAAACACATCGGCCCACACACACATCGACTCACACACAACAACAACCGCCATTCGCCACTAAGTGGCTGTGACGTCACCACGACGCTTGTGCCAGGCCATGTGCACCTTGAGGCCACGTGAAGTGTCGAACGCCCGCGGGCAGGAGGTCACGGGGCAGACCCAGGTGCCACGGGTCGACTGACTGAGATGACCGAGATTACCGGCTGATGTACCACCTGTGCCCCCTACTGTGCCAACTTGCTGTGCTTTAGCCACCCGGCGCTCCGCTCGTTGTTGTGAGCGTCGCTCCTCCGCCCTCCCTTGTTGTTGGAGGGCGACTGCCTCCAACTGCCCAGTAGCGTCCTTCACGAGCCTCCTCCACAGAGGCCGATCTTGACACCGCTGGTACCAGTCATCGGCAAGTCCACTCAGCTCCACATCCTCCTGTACCACATCACTCCATCTCTTCTCTAGCCCGTGCCACGCCCGTTTAGCCCCCTCGATCCGGCCGAACAAAAGCTGTTTCGGCATGCGGTGGCTGGGCATGCGGGCTACATGACCCAGCCAACGCAGCCTTGCCTGCTGGAGGAGCTCACCGATGGAACTTTGTCCAGATCTTTCGAGGATTTGTGAGCTCCTCACACAATCCAGCCTGGTTAATCCAGGATTGATCGTAGGCAGGCCAGCCTAAATGTTTCTAACCGGCGGAGATGTCCATTAGGGGGGTCCACGTTTCGCAAGCGTAGAGAAGGGAGGGAATGACCGTGGCCGAGAAGACCCGAAGCTTCGTGCGGAGCGACAGACCAGGTAGCTTCCACACAGCGTTACACAACCGATGAAAAGAATGCCGCTCGACTGATTCGGAGTGAGATCTCTGCTGTCAAACCGGAGCCGGTCATGAGCACACTGCCCAGGTATGGGAAACTCTCCACTCTCTCCACAACTGCCCCATCACCAATTGGGAGTTGTGGGGGTGGAGTGCCCGATGGAACAAAATACCCAGGCAGGTGCTTCGTTTTGGTGGGGCTGATGGTAAGACCCCACCTCTTAGTGGCACACTCCAGTTTCAACAACAGCGCCTCCAACTCCTCCTCTGAGTGAGCGGTAATTATCAGGTCGTCGGCATACATAACGTGGTTGACCAATAGGAAGCCATGCCTTGACCGCACCCGGGCATTGATCAGCCTCCCATTGTATCTGTACCAGATGGAAATTCCTCTGGTACAGCTACTGAAGGCTTCACCAACTACGTGGTCGAAATAGATGTTAAATCATGTTGGAGCCAGAGGACATCCCTGTCGCACCCCAAGGTGTACAGGGAATGGCTCTGACTCCCGGCCCCGTAGTTTTACCCGGGCCTGCTCACCATCATGAAGGTCCTTAATGAGCGTGAGCAGAGGGTCAGGGACTCCGAAAGCACGAAGAACAACCCAGAGCCCAGGCCTACTGATGGTATCATAGGGCTTGACCAGGCCAATGAAGCAGAGATGTAGATCTTGTTGGAATTCCCTACACCTCTGCTGTAGCAAACGGACAGAAAATATGGCATCTGTGCAGGACCGCCCTTTCCTGAAACCGCATCGGGGCTCTGCAAGCCTTTCCTCAGCGTGCCTAGCAAGGCGATGTTGAATAATCCTTGCAAGGCGATGTTAAATAATCCCTGCACACACAGACAGACAAACAATGACATTTATAGGTAAAAAAAAGTTAAGTTGATTTCAAACGGAAATGAATATGCAAATGAAAAATGTTCTAGGGGTCCATTAATTGGGAGTCACAATACATCTGGACCACTCTGCATTCTGCGTATGTGGCCTTGTGAAGGGGACGGGAGTACGAGACGACACCAATGATACCGTCTAGATCTTACAAGGATCTGTGAGCTCCCCACACAATCCAGTCTGGTTAAAGCCAGGATGGATCATAGGCAGGCCAGCCTGAACGATTAAAACCGGCACAGATCTCCACGTTTATCAAGCATAGGGAATGGAGGGCATAACTGTGGCTGAGATCCGGAGCTTCGAATGGAGCGACAGGCCAGGTAGCTTCGACACTTTACCCAGCTGATGAAAAGATAATGCCGCTCGACTGATTCGGAGTGAGACCTCTGCTGCAAAGCCGGAGTTGGTCATAAGCACACTGCGCAGGTATGGCAAACTCTCCACTCTCTTCACAACTGCCCGATCATTCATGGGGAGTTGAGGGGGTGGTGTATTGGATTACACAAATTACCCAGGCAGGTGATTCGTTTTGGTGGGCTGATGGTAAGGCCCCACCTCTTAGCAGCACACCCCAGGAAAAAACCTCCAACTCCTCAGAGTGAGCACCAATTACCAGATCATCAGCATACATAACATGGTTGACCAATAGGGAGCCATCCCTTGATTGCACACGGGCATCGATCATCCTCCCATTGTATCTGTCCCAGATATAAATTAATCTAGTACAGCCATGGAAAGTCTCTCGAACTATGTAGTTAAAGAATATGTTAAATAATGTGGGAGGATGTCCCTGTCGCACCCCAAGATAAACAGGGAATGGCTCGGACTCCTGGACACACAGCTTTACCCTGGCCTGCTCATCATCATAAGCATAGAGTCTGGGACCCCGAAAGCACAAAGAACAACATATAGCCCTGGTCTATTGATGGTAGATCAATAAAGCATAGGTGTAGGTCCAGTTAAAATTCCTACACCTCTGTTGTAGCAGATAGAGAATATGTTATCTGTGCAGGACCGCCTCGGTCTGAAACCACATTACATTGCTACAAAGACAAAGATCCCCCCTATAGCCTGAATAGACTATTGGGGCAAGTTCTGTTAGCGAGCACCTATAAAGGCCGGCACTGTGGCACACGAGGGGGTGGGTGGCCAGTACCACGCCCAATCGCCTTTTTTCTCCCCAGTGGCGATGTTTACACACCGCACCAAGCACTAATTTGAGGATGAGTCGACCTAGAGGAAGTCCAGGACCGGATCAGATATTCGTCACCAGTAACCGCTACACCACCGCTCCCCATCCTCAGAAGTGCCCCACTCAACCACAAGCACCGCCCACACAGAGAGAGCAGCCGCCTGCTCACTGCCTGAAGATGAGTGACACGGATGGTGCCGTTTAGCCGGTTGTCCAGCTGTTTCACAAGGGGTTATCGGTGGTGCGTGAGCACAGCAGCAATATAAAAAGACTAAAACATCAACAAAGCAGAGAACGAATACAGGATCTTAAGGAATATTGCACAACGATCAAACGAGGTATTTAACAGTCGGAAACGAAACATGCCAATCGAGCAAGAGGCGCCAGAAACTTAGGTATGGGTGCACGTAAGCTCGTTGTTTTGGTATAAATTGGACATAAAGAGCGGAGTGAATGAAACAAACCAAGCTGTAGATCGTCTTCTTCCGTATGACTGCTGATGTCGATGCAGAGGACCAACTACAATCTCACATTCAGGTGGTCAAGCCCAGACAATCAGGGCAGGAGCAGCGGCGTTGTATCATCGCTGCGGTCTCCGTATTTATGAATCGGGCATTGCGTCGTGATAAGTTGTAGGGTCTGTTCTGGATGACCACAGTCGCACACTGGAGAGTTTTTAATTTTCCATTTGTGCATCGGGTATCCACATCTGCCATGGTGTGTGCAATGGCTACGGTTTAGGGTGGACCATGAGCTTCGTGGAAGATCAAACCCAGGGAAAGCTGTAGAGGAGCGGAAAAGGTATTCCAGAAACGCAGGAAGACGTTTTATCAATCCTAGTTTTAACAAATAGAATGTATAATTGGATTACCGAGGCACTTCTGAGGATACGAAAGTTATAGGAACTAAGTGTTAATTTAGGTATTTGGTGTATTTGCTTAAGAGGACTATTAGGATGATATCCAGGAGGGGGGAGATCTGAGTTAATGTCCAGGTTACGATGATGAGTTGCATCGGGGACGTCAAGGGCAACACCGATATCGGAGTCATATCCAGTGTAGTAATGAACTCAGACGGTTTAATACAAATTCGGAAGCTAGGTGGTAGATGGTGCCACAATACAGCAAATATCTGGGCAGGATGGTGGCTAGCCCGCCCACTGCATATTCCCCCCACTGCATATTAGCCCCCCCCCATTTGTATATATAACTCGGTCCCGCCCATGAACTTTGACAAAGAAAATGTTAAATTGACAGGAGTGCAAGTGGGCATGATGGAGAGGTGCATGCTTGAAATAACCATGAGACAGAAACATAGATACAATTAATTGAGGCATGATCTTGACTTTTAAGAAAAGTCGGTGGACTTTGGCGGGACAGAGCACGAGAAGGGATGGGGGATGGTGGCCGGTGGTTGAAACCAAGGACGGTGGTGCTAGCAAGAGCACGCCCCCGTGCTCCAGGGGACGTCCACTTCGGAGACGTAGGAGCATCAGCTCGTGTGTAGGCGATAAATGTGTATGTTGAACTTCTTTCTCACCGTACATAGCCAACCGTGCTAATCGAAAGTGCAGGATGGTTACAGTGCAGGACAAAGGGCGGCTTTTATTCAGCACTGGACTATGGTTGATGATGGTGATCATGACCATCATTTATTATAGCTCATATTATCACCATCAATTATCGTCATGCATTATTACCATCAACATTTTGTCTCCTTTGCATCATCACTGCCATCTTCACGTGCGAGTGCGTGCGAGTCGGCTTTCCAGCATTTGGCAGACAGCTGTGACTTTTCAGTAACAACGTAAGTTTCCCTAAAGTCTCTGGACAAATATTTCACGTCCGTGGAATGGCCACTAGCCCTCCCAACGATTCCCACACAGGCACGCTCCAAATGATGATTGGCACCATTCCCAATACGAGGAAACTTTCCACGGTTGTCGACTGTCCTTACCACTTACTTTGAGTGATTACACAATTGTGGCAAAATGATCGTGTTTTTACGGAATTGGTCGTAGATGAATAGGGGATGCGTTATTAAATAGGAACATTTATCAGTGGTAATGGGTATTTTTGAGACCGAATGTGCGTATGATTAAAGCAATGATATAAGCAACTTACATATACTGCTGGAATAATCACGATAGCCACGATGTATACTTGTGTTATTTATTTCTCAATACATGGGGGAAGAGTGGTAGCACTTGGAACTCGGTAACCTGAGTTTGATTCCTGGCCATGGCTAACATCAGTGGCGAGTGACATCTGAACCGGTCCAGTGTCCGCACCACGTTACCAACCCGTACTGACCAGCCGAGTGAAGTATGATCAAACAGTCCCCCAAGACCAACAAAGGATGCGGAGGCTTCATCCAGCGGTAGATTGCCAAAGGGCTAAACATTAATATAAATTAATCCAAAGCACTTAACGGAAAGACAAATTTACGTTTATTGTAACAAATATATTACACACTTCACATTTATTTTGTACTTAAAGTGTACACAAACATACGAAACTGGCTCTCTCTGACAGCCTTGGAGTTCGATGATAAGCAGGAGGTACACGGAGAGTGCAGTTCGACCACGAGATGGAAGGAGAATGGAACTGCAATTCCCCCATAAAAAAGACAAACGCTTGTACGGTGGTTTTTACCATTATAGCACGTGCCGGTTTAGACATAACTAGAATTGTCCAACGATTTGCAAGATGGAGCAATGGCACAGTGCCATCAAAAGGGTAAAACTTCGCACATTGTCAGTCGCAACATCAGAAGTGCCTCCCTGATCTTACAAAAAATACCGGCTGTTGCAACTATGGCGACATTTCCTTCCACGCTGCTGGCCCACGTTACTGGGATGTCCTCGCCTCTCAGCATAGGCTCAGCTCCCTCCCCTCCCTACATCGTTTAATATCAATTCTAGCTCAGCATGGACAGTTCGGCTGCACCTGTACATAAACCCTTTGCCGTTACTTTTCGTATTCCCGTGGTGGTTGTTTGATTCGCTTGGATTCCCTTTGCCTCACACACATCTCCTCTCCCACAATTCATTACCTCGTTTTTGATGTCGATTGTTATTCTTTCTGCATTATTTTGGCTTGTACCTCCAACGTGTTATTCCAATGTTGCCTGTTCCTCTGTATAATGTTGATGTTGTTCTTGTTCCTACATCTCCCTTGGAAACTAGCTGGGTGACTGGATAAAAGGGATTTTCCATGTAACAAATAAAGACTAAGTTAAATCGTATCAGCTGTGACCTACAGGGCTATAATAATTCACTCCGCCGAGCGACGTGATACACGCTCTCGATTCGGTGCCGGAATCCGATTCAATAACCAATTCGTAATTCTTATATTCTCTCTTTTCTCTGTCAGTCTTTTTCAATACATTAATGTTCACATATAATGTTCATGGAAGTTAATGGAACATTATCGATGACTAAACCTTAACCGATATTGATTGACGAAACAATGCATCATCACACCCATAATGACTGCTTTTAGGCAACATTCCAATGACATTTGCCATTAATTACAAAAAAAGAGGTCTATATGCAGGTTGTGGTTTGGACTTGGAGTGGGTCGTCTCACTACTGCAATTGTTACTGAACGTTCCAAGTTGAGATCTCTTCCCGGCTTGCCATCCGCGCAACGCTCCCTCGCCTTGCAGCCTGCGCCTGCGCCTGCGCGGGAAGAAAGTCTACACGCAGGTGGAGGTGCCCGAGGGCGGTGACTTCCTCTCAAAGATTTCATAAAAGGATGAAACAGCACCAACCAGTGCATGTCATGGCATCTTTATACACCGTAAGCTTTGTACACTGTATTTAATTTGTGTGTAAGATTTGTGCTTGTGGTTTTCGGCGTAGCTCAACCTCTCTTAAGTCGCGCTAACGGATGGAGAGTTGTACGCTGTTACGGCACGATGCTGGTGGCCTTGCGCAGGGCCAGGTAACCCGACACAATGTCCATGGGCAGCGTGCGCACCTGGGAGAACTCCTCGGCATTGCTGAAGTGGAGTTTGCTCTGTGGGTCCGTGTAACTTGCCTGCAACCAGACACAACACGGAAAGGTTGCTATGGTTTATGAACAATATCTGTGTACATTATTAACTGATTTTGAAGTTGATAGAGCCAATATCAATGTCAACACATTTGTCAACTACACTGTGGCCTTAAAAGTAAAATAGGCAATGGTTCAGGCAATGGCCCTTCTTCATAGCACATACAGTGAGGGAAAAAAGTATTTGATCCCCTGTTGATTTTGTACATTTGCCCACTGACAAAGAAATGTTCAGTCTATAATTTTAATGGTAGGTTTATTTGAACAGCGAGAGACAGAACAACAACAAAAAAATCCAGAAAAACGCATGTCAAAAATGTTATAAATTGATTTGCATTTTAACGAGGGAAATACGTATTTGACCCCTCTGCAAAACATGACTTAGTACTTGGTGGCAAAACCCTTGTTGGCAATCACAGAGGTCAGACGTTTCTTGTAGTTGGCCACCAGGTTTGCACACATCTCAGGAGGGATTTTGTCCCACTCCTCTTTGCAGATCTTCTCCAAGTCATTAAGGTTTCGATGCTGACGTTTGGCAACTCGAACCTTCAGCTCCCTCCACAGATTTTCTATGGGATTAAGGTCTGGAGACTGGCTAGGCCACTCCAGGACCTTAATGTGCTTCTTCTTGAGCTACTCCTTTGTTGCCTTGGCCGTGTTGTTTTGGGTCATTGTAATGCTGGAATACCCATCCACGACCCATTTTCATTACCCTGGCTGAGGGAAGGAGGTTCTCACCCAAGATTTGACGGTACATGGCCCCGTCCATCGTCCCTTTGATGTGGTGAAGTTGTCCTGTCCCCTTAGCAGAAAAACACCCCCAAAGCATAATGTTTCCACCTCCATGTTTGACGGTGGGGATGGTGTTCTTGGGGTCATAGGCAGCATTCCTCCTCCTCCAAACACGGCGAGTTGAGTTGATGCCAAAGAGCTCCATTTTGGTCTCATCTGATCACAACACTTTCACCCAGTCGTCCTCTGAATCATTCAGATGTTCATTGGCAAACTTCAGACGTGCATGTATATGTGCTTTCTTGAGCAGGGGGACCTTGCGGGCGCTGCAGGATTTCAGTCCTTCACGGCGTAGTGTGTTACCAATTGTTTTCTTGGTGACTATGGGCCCAGCTGCCTTGAGATCATTGACAAGATCCTCCCGTGTAGTTCTGGGCTGATTCTTCACCGTTTTCATGATCATTGCAACTCCACGAGGTGAGATCTTGCATGGAGCCCCAGGCCGAGGGAGATTGACAGTTCTTTTGTGTTTCTTCCATTTGCGAATAATCGCACCAACTGTTGTCACCTTCTCACCAAGCTGCTTGGCAATGGTCATGTAGCCCATTCAAGCCTTGTGTAGGTCTACAATCTTGTCCCTGACATCCTTGGAGGGCTCTTTGGTCTTGGCCATGGTGGAAAGTTTGGAATCTGATTGATTGCTTCCGTGGACAGGTGTCTTTTATATAGGTAACAAGCTGAGATTAGGAGCACTCCCTTTAAGAGTGTGCTCCTAATCTCAGCTCGTTACCTGTATAAAAGACACCTGGGAGCCAGAAATCTTTCTGATTGAGAGGGGGTCAAATACTTATTTCCCTCATTAAAATGCAAATCCATTTATAACATTTTTGACATGCGTTTTTCTGGATTTTGTTGTTGTTATTCTGTCTCTCACTGTTCAAATAAACCTACCATTAAATTTATAGACTGATCATTTGTTTGTCAGTAGGCAAACGTACAAAATCAGCAGGGGATCAAATACTTTTTTCCCTCACTGTAGATAAAGAGAGACCACGGTCCTAAAATGTCAGGCAGCAGCCCTTCTACAGATTTTGCCACTAGACTGTAGCTATGGTCAAGATTGGTGAATATTTTTTTCGGAGAAAATGTAGCGGGAAATAAAATCAATACTTTGCTTTGATGAGAAAGCTTGACAACAGCCTTAAATTATTAACTTTAAAAAACCCATGCTCCCGTGCCATCTGCCACATGTCATCCACACTTCTACTCTCCCCATATCAATGTGAACAACAGTTATACTGGGTGTGCCAAAATTGGATACATACCTACATTAATTATTTGTATCATTATTAAATCAAATTAATTACATTATATTCGGAATAGATGACAATATATCATGCAAGTAGCACAATTTACGAATTACTGGACTGTATTGTATAGTGAGTCTGCGTATATCTTACAGGCAAACCAGAGAGGTCTGAATACTTCTTGGCTGGCTTGAACGATGGAGGAGCGTCGATGTTGCTGTCTGTAAAAAATATTGTAAGATGTAAAACAAAGCAAACATTTCTGTCAAAATTAAGGTTGAATTTTTGCAAACAAGGCCTCTTTACCAGTAAACACACCTATCACAATATAAAATAAACCAATGCACAAATAACTACTCTTAAGTGTACATTATTAATTAATTAACACGTCCGAGGAGTTGCATGTCAGGAATCACATCCTTGACAGATGGGATCAAATCACGGATTTTGTGTACTGTGTTGAATCGAACCTGGATCTTGTGTTTGTTCAAGATTTTGGAAATCTTTTTAGTAACACCTGCTATGTATGGCAAGGTGATTGTTTTGGTTGGGTCCTCAGATGGTTTTCTCCCCATGGTTGGGGATACATTCAGACCGCACAATCCACAAAGCTGTCAAAAAATTATTGCTGTGGTTTTCACACCTGATGATGATTGCTTGTGTTGCAGTCGAAACGTCGTGAGGATTTTATTGTTTTATATTTTTATTATTTTATTGTTTCCCTTATACGTGACTTTACCGAAAGAACCAAGAATATGAGTCCCTGCAGTCACGAAAGGTTTAAATCAAAACTAAGTTGTGTCTGCGGCAGCAGTTACATCGGGGAAACGAAACGACATGTCTCGGACCGTGTTCGCAAACACAAGGCAGATTTGAAATACGGCAGAACCAATAACTCTGCCATGGCTATCACTGTTTTAACATGGTGGGTTCACACGATATTGTTTTTTTCTGAGACCAAGGTACTCTGCAAACTTTCGGGCTACCATCAAAGATTTGTCCATGAAGCCATCCAGATATATAAACACAGACACAATTTCAACCGAGAAGATGGATACAAACTGAGCAATCATTGGAAGGACGTTATTAACCGGTTTAGGTCAAAACTGGCTATGATGCTTCCCCCTTCCTGCCTGGCGATGTCAGTAGCTATTCTCGACTCTCTGAGTCACAGCTTCTCTCTCCCCCTTCCACCAGTTATCTATGCCCCACCCCCTCTCTCACCTTCTGCCGCCAATCTCCCCCTTGTCTCATGCGCAGCAGTCGTTTATGACTCTTGGGCTATGCCCATTTCTACCCTTTAGAAGCAGCCTGCATCAGCAGCTTGCCTCCTACCTTATATAACCACTTGTTGCAGCAGCTCTTTCTCCTTCGTCAGCAGTTCTGCTGTTGGTCTCACCTGATGACGATTGCTTGTGTTGCAATCGAAACGTCGTGATCTATTATTTTTCTACCTACGTGACTTTACCGAAAGAACCAAAGCGTATGGATTCCTGCAGTCACGAAAGCTTCAAATCAACATATTAACATTCGGTGTTTTGCTAAATTTAGAAAATTACCAGCTCTGAAAACTAAATATTTAACTTATTCTTGCAAGATAATAAGTGAAACTAATATATACCTCAAAATACACAAAACAAACTTAACATGTGTTGAATCGAACATTTCATTTGGAATGTAGAAAAATTTCCATAAATTTTGGAACAATTTTGTCCTCAGATCAAACACAAAAGATCAGTTTTCTTGCGTTGAACCGATGCTGCTAAAATTCAGCTCCCCCAGAGGACCGTGCAGCTGATGGGAAGTGTATAACATCCTTTTATATTTTATGAAGAGTGGAAAATATGGGAGGCGTTTTGTCTACTCATTCATTTTAGCACACGCCAGTATTCACTCAATTTCACGTCTCTCCCCACAAATCCTTGATGTAACTTTGTCACCACTCTACCCCGTGACGAGTCACGCCGTACGCACATGTGGCATCATCAGGGCTCCAGTTCATGCTGCGCTCGGCTGCGATGATCTGCTTCAGGTTCTTCCACACGCGCGACTTGCGAACTCCCATGCCACCCAGACCTGAATGCTACAGGACACACACACATGCCACTGATGAGACACTGAATGGCGATACTGGTTCAGTTTGCTGGTAATAAACCGATGCTACTCCCAGAAGGGCACGTGGCTGGTGGGATGTGTAAATAAACTTATTTTGTATGTGGAGAGACAGATGTGGGAAGGTCTGTTGTCTATTTCTCACATGTGCCTCGTGTGGGCTGATACACGAAGGGGATTCCACTGGCACGACCCTCACCTTGACAAATCAAGGTGTTTAAGTCGATCACAAGGGTGGGGCGCAGCGTATGGTTACAGGTTCCATCTCAGATTACAAATTATTTACAGAATAATTTAAATTGCCAACTATATTTAGACTTTAAAAAAATTTACTTTCCGAGGCCTCATGCCAAGGTACAGTCATACCTCGGTATACGACCACTTTGGAATACGTCGAATTTGGTATACGTCGTGTTGTGACGAGAAAAAAATGTCTTGGGATACGTCTTGCTTGGGATACTTTGCGCTTGCTAGAACCTGTCTGGGTCTGGATGAGTCACCACGTAGCCGCGTTTACCCCGTTCATGACTGAAACAAAGCGCGGCTCCTTCGTCTGCCTGTAGATCTCGTTCAGTGCACAAACCTTGCTATAACTCTGTGAATTTTCACGTGTTTTTTGTCATTTTAACTCCTTATTTATGCATTATGCATTTATTTTAATGTATGTATGCATTTTAGTAATAGTGTCTACATTATATATACAACCCCAGTAATGTATAATATGCCAAATAAAATATCATTTCTTATACTCTGGAACGGATTATTTCCTTTCCCTTTATTTCTTATGGGAAAAATTCGTTTGGTAGACGTCACTTCCGGTATAAGTCCTCCTGCCTTCTGGAATTAATTAACGTATACCGAGGTACCACTGTATCAATAATAATGTACAACCCTTTGTGAATGTTATAAATAATTTGTTTTTAATATTTCACATGGAAAAGCCTTTGAGATGTACACTTTGTTTGCACAGCTGTTCAGGGTGTACATCGACAAATACGTATCCACTGCTGGATGAAGGACTCTTTAAGCCGTGCCGATCATGGCCATACCTCACCACTCAGTAAGTGCAGGACCAGGACCGATTGATATATCACTTGCCACTGATGCTAGCCATGACCATATATCAAACTCGGGTGACAGGGTTTACAAGCGCAGTGCGTTAGCCACTGCCCCCCTTCCTGCAAGGCAGAGGTTACAAAATTAACCACTTAGTTTGGCCATAAGCGTCGTTTGAACACGAACAGGCAAATGCTGATGCCTAAACTAAACTATTTTTATTTTACCAGGTAAGGCCCAGTGATCTATATAGCTCTTTTTCAGAAGTGACCTGGCCACAAAAAATAGCTTAAAAATACTCTAGACGCGTGATGTTGATTCTAAATGTGGAGGGGAAACCCGGAGGACCCGGAGAAAAATCCACGGGACCATGGGGAGAGAGACGCGCAAACTCCAAATATACAGCAGGCGTCAGGGTCGGAATTGAACCCACGAACTCCTGTAGACCAGGCGAGGTCGTTAAGATCTCGCCACCGTGGGGCCTCAGACCAGCAGGAGGTGCGGCGGTAGGCGGTAGCTGGGCCCAGCACCACCAGTGGTCCCTTTCGTGCCACCCAAGTTTATCCTTGGCAGCCGCAGACTGCTGTCACGGTGCCCCCCCCCCCACACAACTTCTCGAATGCCCAACGCTCCGTCCGACGGGAGCAGGAGCCGCGTCTGGCTCGTAGCCACCCACGGTGAAGCTGGGGTTCTTGAAAGGAAGGGCCTTGCTCACGGCCGGCTCTGCCGACACGAGCACCGGCACCGCCTCCTTTCCCTCCACCGCTGCCACCGCCATCGTCGCCGTCGTCGTCGTCACCTCCCCCTCGCAAGTTGAAACTCCCGGCTGCTGCAGCTGCATCAACCCACACAGTGCACCAACCATGTACAGAAGCATCACGCACCACTGTCGTTGCTTGTTACAGGTATGCTCTCTGCACTGCACTTCCCTGGGTGAATAAAGATGCAATGCCTTGTGTCCTCGCTCCTCTCCCCTCACTAGCTCTCACTCCTCACCCGCTCCTCACTGGTCCCTCAATCGGTCCTCACCCCTCACTCGCTTCTCACTCCTCACCCTTCACTGGATCCTCACCCCTCACTCACTCCTAATCTCATCACTCGCTCCTCACCACTCACCTTGCCCCTCACTCGCTTCTCACTCCTTAATTCTTCCTCACCCCTCACTCACCGTTTACTCGCTCCTCACCCCTCACTCGCTCCTCACCCCTCATTCGCTCCTCACTCGCTCCTCACCCCTCATTCGCTCCTCACTCACCCCTCATTCGCTCCTCACTCACCCCTCACCCCTCATTCATCACTCGCTCCTCACCCCTCACTCGCCCGTATCCCCTCACTCCCCTCACTCACTCTCCACACCTCCCCCTCACTCACTCCTCACCCCTCACTCACTCCTCACCCCTCACTCACTCCTCACCCCTCACTCACTCCTCACCCCTCATTCATCACTCACTCCTCACCGTCGCCACCTCCCCCTCACCCTCCCCACCTCCCCCTCACCACGCGTTTCTTCATGTTGGGTTTTGTCGCCGTCCCCGCTGCCGCTACCGCGAAGGCCGCGCTGCTCCCGGGCCGCTTCTTGCAGCGTGGCCGCTGGGGGGGAGGAGGAGGAGGAGCGGCGCTCGGGGGCACCGCCGACATGGCCGGGGGGCCCAAACTCCCTGCAAAGTCTCAGCGCCTCTCTGTTACCAGTGAGGCGGGCCGCGTCTCCCTCTCAGTCCCCGTGAGGCGGGCCGCGTCTCCCTCTCAGTCCCCGTGAGGCGGGCCGCGTCTCCCTCTCAGTCCCCGTGAGGCGGGCCGCGTCTCCCTCTCTGTTACCCGCGAGGCGGGCCGCGTCTCCCTCTCAGTCCCCGTGAGGCGGGCCGCGTCTCCCTCTCAGTCCCCGTGAGGCGGGCCGCGTCTCCCTCTCTGTTACCCGCGAGGCGGGCCGCGTCTCCCTCTCAGTCCCCGTGAGGCGGGCCGCGTCTCCCTCTCTGTTACCCGTGAGGCGGGCCGCGTCTCCTTCTCAGTCCCCGTGAGGCGGTCCGCGTCTCCCTCTCAGTCCCCGTGAGGCGGGCCGCGTCTCCCTCTCAGTCCCCGTGAGGCGGGCCGCGTCTCCCTCTCAGTCCCCGTGAGGCGGGCCGCGTCTCCCTCTCTGTTACCCGTGAGGCGGGCCGCGTCTCCCTCTCAGTCCCCGTGAGGCGGGCCGCGTCTCCCTCTCTGTTACCCGCGAGGCGGGCCGCGTCTCCCTCTCAGTCCCCGTGAGGCGGGCCGCGTCTCCCTCTCTGTTACCCGCGAGGCGGGCCGCGTCTCCCTCTCAGTCCCTGTGAGGCGGGCCGCGTCTCCCTCTCTGTTACCCGCGAGGCGGGCCGCGTCTCCCTCTCTGTTACCCGTGAGGCGGGCCGCGTCTCCCTCTCAGTCCCCGTGAGGCGGGCCGCGTCTCCCTCTCAGTCCCTGTGAGGCGGGCCGCGTCTCCCTCTCTGTTACCCGCGAGGCGGGCCGCGTCTCCCTCTCTGTTACCCGTGAGGCGGGCCGCGTCTCCCTCAGTCCCCGTGAGGTGGGCCGCGTCTCTCCTCGCTAGGCCGCAACGGTGTCGCCATGACGCCGCCTCCGAGCGCCGCCATTGGCTGGCGCGGTCACGCGGTCGCCGAGGGCACGCGAGAGCCGCGCGCTCCACGTGGCGGAGTGGCCGCCCGGAAAGTAACAACCACGGCCACCAAGTGGCCACGGCGATTGTGCCAGGCTACGTGCACTAAGGGCACGTGAAGTGTCGAAGGCCCACTGGCAGGAGATCACGGTACATGTGCCATGGGTTTGCTGACTTAGATGACTGGCAGATGCACCACCTGTGCCAACTTTTGGCGTTTTATCCACCCGGCGCCCCGCTCGTTGTTCTGAGCGTCGCTCTGCTGCCCTCCGTTGTTGCTGGAGGGCGATTGCCTCCATCTGCGCAGTAGCAGCGTCCTTCACGAACCTCCTCCACAGAGGCCGATCTGGACACTACTGGTACCGGTCATCGGCAAGTCCACTCAGTTCCACATCCTCCTCGGTTAACCCAATTGCCCTCGTGTGACAGTAGTATCTGATATCCCAGATATAGCAGATACATGCGCTTGCATTGATAATTATCCCGTATTGTAATGCCTGCCACCTGATTGCTATATAAAGATTATCCGGCCTTCACCTTATTTCGTGTCTGCTTTATAGCACGTCATGAACCTGTCATGGATTGGTTATGTTACTCATCTGGCTAGGGACGCATCAAAGAAGCTTGGTTTTCTTTTTCTGTATTAAAGCCTCTTTAGCTCTCAACATTATTACGAAACAGCACAGGCAAAAGTTGGAAACTGTCATCCTGGAATGAGGCACCCAGGTGGCTAAACTTCACTGCACCTGATGGAGGAGTAAAGCGGCAGTCAGGTTGACTCATGACCCAGCACTCACCGGTTCACTCGCTCACTGGCGGTCAGTTATCTCTGTATCACTCTTCTCTCGCTAGTGCCATGGTTACCGTTCCCGTGAACTTCACTCATTGAGTCCTCTGCAATAGATGCAATGTAAAACTCTTTGTCAGCCGTCACCTTTATTCATCAATTTATGTACACTCACGTTTGTACAATGGGATGAACAAAAAAAGAACTAAATGCACGCTTCTCATCACTGCGAGGTTGAGTACACCTTTTTTTACAGCCCCGAGTGCAGAGTTTGTACAGCACGTGTTTCCTCAACAGCCGCGTCACCAACTCTGCAACCCGTCCATGTCGAACTCCTGTGATCTCTCTGTCCTCTTCTCCCTCGCGCCACTCTTCTGCTCTCACGCTCTCCCCGCTCTCTCACCCTCTTGTACTCACGTCTGCCCCACCCTAACTCCACTCATTCTCTATACCTCTTCGATTTCTCCTCTTCCTCATATCCACCTCCTTTGAACCCCCTTCACCCCACTCTCTCCAGCTCACCCTCCCACCTCTGGAACTCGAGAAACCTGACGTCTGCTTCACCTACTTTGCTACACGTCACCTGTAAAAAAACTTACTTTGTACGGGACTAAGAAGATTTCATTTCATCCTCTGGACCTGTGCAAAAAATATGTTATATGATGGATGTTGTTGCAAAATTTCTGCCAACCCTTTCCACAAATGGCATATACCAAAGTATTAAATCTTGTTACACTGTGCTAACGAAAACACAGTACACGATAATTTCTTCAACGTTGAATGCATTTGAGGATTTGGTGATCTTCTCTGAAAGCGACAAACACTGATTTGAACTTTACTGATATTACAAAGACCATGGGCAGAGTTCGAAAATAACCCGAGGACAATTTCTCCCCCCTTGCGGACGGATCTCGATTCGTGCAATAGGGTAATTGCATTGTGAGTGGAAAGCTGTTGCCACAACTTTTCTCTGCGACTGCATCAAACAATTTTATGTAGTGCACAACATGTTGGATTAATGCATTTTTATGCATTAAGCGCATTTTCACCAATAAATATGTGCCTTGCCCACTTCACAGTGGACATTTAAGATCCCCTGACATCATTTGGAACAAGTGGGCCATTGTGTGTTGGTGGCTTGGTCGAAATGTTACAAGTTCGGAAAAGAGCCGCAAATTACTTGTTTGGAATATACATAGCAATCATCACCCCCTAATGCTTTCTGGGTAAACAAATATAATAACAAAAAATATATAGAACTTTAGAGCTGAAATTCTGTGGTTGTGTAGTGTCACGTAATGCAACATGTCGTGGTGCTATTGTGCACCACACTAGGTGACCAATGCCCTGTGGACTGCCATGATGTGGCGTGCTTTTGTGCACCGAGTGTGCATGCGCTATTGCTGTGCGTGTGTGATGCGCTATTGCTGTGTGCTTGTGACGAGCGCTCGAGCGTAACATTCGGCAGGTCCTGGCCCGCTGCGCGCTCAGAGGCGCAGTCGCTTGATGTCCTCACTGCGGAAGTCGGCGCGCAGCGACAGGGCGCGCCGCACCTCAGCGGGAGTGAGCCGCCACGTAAGTGGCCCCGAGTTTGGGCCCCAGTAGTCCAGGATTTCCGTCACCTGGACACGGTCCACAGGGGAGGCGGTTTTGGGCGGTGCAGGTGACGGAAAAACCAGGGAGCGACCTCCCGTGGAGCGTGCATAATGTGTTACCTGGCCACTGAGGGGGGCGAAAACTTGTAACATCAATAAAAGCACTTCTTCGCATTATCCACTTCACTTTTAAGTTTACAAATCCATTTTGTACATCACACAAAGTATAACTTCGCTTACCTAGCACCTTCATAAAAAAATGCATTAATTGTAACTTGAATTGGCCAAACATCCAAATTATGAAAAATTACTTAGAAATTACTCAATTGGGATTATACAGAACAACACCGGCCCCTACTGCGATAACTTGGCAGGTCCCCCCCTGAGTGAGACTTTGCAGGATAAACACGCAGAATAATCTGTGCCTGAACGAAGCAACTCCTAAAATGTTCTTTTATTACTGATCGACATGCTGAGTCTCACCCGCTCCAGGTTGAGGATGGTGGCCATCTGTGTGAGCCGAGCGAACTTGTCACGGATGGTCCAGGTCGTGATGGAGGTGAGGTAGGCCACCAGTGCCCTCAGCTCCTTGTCAAACTGCAGTCCTCCCAGCTGCAAAATAAAGGTGGGCCCTGCTTGTTTTATTGTACAGGGTGGCAGGGTGATGGTGGTATATACGTCTGTATGTATGTTGAACTTCTTTCGCACCCCATGTAGCCAACCATGCTAATCGAAGGTGCGGAGTGGTAACACTCATGCCTCACAGCACGAAGGATCCTGGGTTCGATTCCGAACTCAGGCAGCTTTTCTGTATAGAGTTTGTATGTTCTCCCCCTGTTCTGTATGGGTTTCATCGGGGTTCTCCCACTTCCTCCCATGGCTAAAGAAAACAATGTAACCGGTAATGGCCAAACATCCCAATGCTGAAATATTACAAGCACATCACTCAAATGGGATGAGGCTACATTGCCCCCGACTTTGAGTCTGGAGACTCAGTAAATATTCTCTCGTAACCAAGCATAACAACAATAATAAAGCTGTCCCAGTGGTAGTGGGTTCCCGTCTCCACTCCTGCCAGTGGGCGTGGGGCACTCACCCGGCTGAATGTGGTTTTATGCACGCAGCGCTCCATCTCCTGGCTGATGAGGCCCGTCGCGAGTCCAATGAGGCTGTCGTATATGGAGGGCGACACGGCCGCCTGCCACGATACGTAGGCCAGCGAGGCCCCATTACACGGCAGGTATTATAAGAGACGTTCTTTTGTACAAGCACGTTTAAGAAAATTTATGTTAATCATAATCCACGCTGCAGTGTCTACAGCCTTTTCTCAATCCACTGCTGGATGAGGGCCTCCTCACGCCAGGTGGGTTGTGGCCGTTATTTGACCATACTTCACCGCACTGGGTTCTTCTGGGTTGTTGAAGCATAGATGTAGGAGCAGAGAATTACAGTACAATGATGGATGTGTTGCACTGCCCTCTGCTGTCCACCACGTAGCGCCACTGCAGCCAAAAGCAATCTGCTGTGCGCAGTGGCCGCCCATACGAGCACTATCCAGGCTCAACTCTGCTTCGCTGCAGAGGTCCGGGCGTTACGGTGGCGAGATGTTAACTACCTCGCCTTGTATGCAGGATATCGTTGTGTTCGATCCCGACCCTGACGCCTGTATATTTGGAGTTTGCATGTTCTGCCCGTGGCCGCGTGGATTTTTCTCTGGGTCTTCCGGGTTTTCCCTCTACATTTAGAAACATGAATTTGGAGTATTTGGCTGCTATAAATTTACACATGACAGGCTGCTTCATTGAGCTATCATTTTTGGCCAGGTCACTTCTGAAAAGAGCTATATAGCTCAGTGGGCCTTACCTGGTTTTAAAAAAAAAAAGTTTTTATAGACTTATTAGCACGAGATAATTGAATTTTACATGCAGGAGCCCAATCTGGGATGGCTTACCTTGAACTCTGCCATCAGCTGCTCGAAATTAACGATGAACTTCTGAGCCCAGGGGTCGTTGGCTTCGTAGTCATTGAATTCCTCCTGGAACGCGACGTACACACGCATGCCACCGCAGTGTCACCATCATGGCTAAGTCTTCGTGGCTGTTTATTCACTCATTGTCAGGGTTGTGCAACGATAACCGGTAATCCATAATAGAGTTTTTTTGGGTTAGATCACGTAAATATAAATGTCATTAAACCCGCCACCACCCGACACAGCCAATCAGTAAGGTTTGTTACGTAAACAGAACATGCCAATTTGTTACTAGTACAGCACACCGGTGTGTTGTAGAGTAAATCCACAGCATTTACAATCTGAGTACGAGGTTTCGCCAGTAATTACAACTAGCATCATTAGTAGTTACTGATTTGTAATTACTGGCGAAACATTGTACTTAGATTATAGAATGTTGTGGATTTACTCTACAACACACCAGTGTGCTGTACTAGTAACAAATGGGCATGTTCTGTTTACGTAACAAACCTTACTAATTGGCTGTGTCGGGTGGTGGCAGGTTTAACGACACATTTATATTTACGCGATCTAACCCAAAAAAAATCTATTATGGATAACATTGGTCGCGAAAGCCTATGTGTTAAAGATAACCGGTAAACCGGTCACCGTTTCCAAAATCGGTAACTGGTTCAGGCAGTCAGGAACCGGAAAACCGATTCCAGTAGGATTTTAGTCATGAATACACCGATTTAAGAAACGTGCCCCATTGTTTCAACTTCTGTGTCGGGAGATTGAATCGAACCGGTGACCTCTGGATTGCAAGTCCAGTGCACTGACCAATGCACCGTGGCAACACCCTTCAAATCGAAGACTAAAGTTGCAAGTCAACTCTTGCAAATACTACCCTAGTCACTTTGGGCAGCAGGGTTGCACAATGGTAACACTTGTGCCACACGGCAAGAAGGAGCTGGGTTGGATACCTGACTCGGGCACCTTTTGGTTTGAATTCTCCCCCTGTTCTTCATGGGTTTCCTCCCATTACTAATCAAACATTTAATGGTACTGGTATTAGTTAAAACACCTTAATGTTAAAAAATTACCGGCAAATCACTCGATTGGGATAACGCACAGCAGCAACATCGCCCCCCCCCCCTCTACTCCGAACACTTGGTAGGACCCTCCTGAAAAGAGCCGAGACTCGGTGAGGCTTTCATGGGTAAACACGTCTACTCATAATTACATCACATTTACATCACTACTGCGAATGAGACTGCCGTTGGTCTCTTGGGTTTCTCACCCGGTTGAACAGAATGAAATGCCTATGACAAGTGACTCGACAGGGACTCTATACCCGACCCACGCAGCTCCCTCCACACACACGGTGAGGGGGTGGGAGGCTGTCTGGCGTGAGTGTGCCAGGTGCCGTGGCTCGGCCTGTGGAGCGGCACCTCCTCGATGTTGTGCGAGACGAGCAGGAAGTCGTTCATCCAAGGCTTCACTTGCGGCATGATGGCTGCGTTGTTCAGCTCTGCCAGACCCTCCTGTGAGGCGGACAGCGTGAACGGACGGACTGCATGCATGGACAGACTATGTGCACATACAGCTGGTGTGTACACAGGCACCGTGCGCACCACGCGGCCTGCAAACGGGGCCTACAATCGCCCATGTTCTACAGACGCACGTCGCCACGGTGGTAGTGCGTCGCTACTGCGGTGACATTGCGTCACCACTGTGGTGATAGTGGTGCACAACTAACAAAAACACATCGGGCGGCGTAGTCGGATGCATTTCTGCGGCCGTCTGGAACGTTCTTCCTTCCGATATTAGGAAGACAGTGGGGCTATGCGCTTTTAAATAATCTAGATTGAAAACTCATTTCTTTAGAACTGCTTTTTGTGTTTAGTTTGTTATCCTTCCCCTCGCACCTCCGATTAGCAAATACTTGGCAGGACCCTCCTGAAAGAGAGTCTTGAGACTCAGTGAGGCATTTTTCCACCTCCAATTCGCACAGTTGGCTACGTACAGTGCGAAAGAAGTTCAACATGCATACAATAGCACTGCCTTTTGGTTGAACTTCGTAAGCCGCCTTCATTTCGCTGGTGAATATTTACGACCAAGCACAGGCAGACCTCACTTAGCGCTCAAGATGCGTTCCTGGAAAAGTGAGCGTGACCCAAATCGGAGCTAAAAGTGATCACGCTAAGCGAGGTTTGCCTGTATAGGGAGAACTGTCAAATAACAGGACACGTGTAAAAATTGCAGTCCAAGTCAAAGTGATTTTCTGCTTAAATAATAACTAAAACAATAAACTAAAACTATAAACAATTTTTTTTTATCAAGGCCCACTGAGCTACATAGGTATCTTTCAGAAGTGACGTGGCCATAAATGATTGCCCAATTAAGTGGCTTATCACATGAGAATGTATAAAGCAACAAAATACTCGAAACGCATGTTTCTAAATTTGGAGGGAAAAACCGGAGGACCTGTAGAATATCCACGCAACCACGGGGAGAGAGACACGCAAACTCCAATTATACAGCAGGCGTCAAGGTCAGGATTGAACCAACAATCTCCTGTATCCCAGGCGAGGTAGTTAACATCTCAACACCGTGGCACCCACATGAACAATAAAGCATTGGTGCTTATGTTCTGTTAGAGCCCTGAGCCAGTGGTGACAGTTCCACATTCCTATGGCGGGGCAAGCCTGTCTTTAGTAAATTATTTTTAAAATGTATTTATACTATAATTTTTATGCTGAGTGTCTACTGCTGCTGTGTCCTGTACAGCACTTTGAGATCCTAGATGAAAAGCACGATATAAATAGAATTATTATCTATAGGAAAACTACCGTTGACTTCCCCACTAAGTGGTACTTATTTTTTAATCCCGAGGGGGTGATGGGCTGAGTCAACCCTAACCAGGACTTGAACTTGCAACCTCTGATTGCGAGCCGCTCATTCTACTGCTGAGTCACCTGGCTAGTTTGTACATTACAGTGTAAGTTAAGATATTCTCAGTGTTACGGTCTCCTGCATTATTAATATTGTAAGATCTTACCTGCAAGAGATCCTTGAAATGGTTGGAGACAGACACCAGGTCTAAGAGACAGCTGTCCACTTTGGCACGGGACTGCTCACTCTTGGTACCTTGATTAAGCAACATCTGGCAGTCAGCCTGGGCATAAATACACACACATAGAGGCACACCATTATACGCACATAAGTGCAAACACAAGGTACAATCCAATAACGTTTCACCACAAATCTGGCTGTCCGCCTAGTTGTAATTACAGGCGAAACGTCGTACTCAGATTGTAAATGTTGTGGATTTACTCTACAACACACCGTTGTCCTGTACTAGTAACGAATTGCCATGTTCTGTTTATGTGACAAACCTTACGAATTGGCTGTGTTGGGTGATGGTGGGTTTAACGACACATTTATATTTACGTGATCTAACCCAAAAAAAACCTATATTATGGATGAATATGGTCGGGAAAGCCTACATGTTAAACTGACAAGGTACAATAAAACATTATATTGCACACACACTTACCCAGGGGAGCCTCAGTGACTCACAAGACACTTTTTCAGAAGGGTCTTGCTGTGTTTTAGCAGTATGGGGTGACAACAATGATGACGCTATGAATATTTCTTTATCAGAATACTTTTTTAAACTGGAGGAGGAATTCGATGAGCTATGAAGCTCTTTTTCACAGATCTCCAGTAGGTGATTGCTATGTGTGATTGCTGTGTGATTGCTATGTGTGATTTCTATGTGTGATTGCTATGTGTGATTGCTATGTGTGATTGCTATGTGTGATTTCTATGTGTGATTTATATGTGTGATTGCTATGTGTGATTGCAATGTGTGATTGCTATGTGTGATTGCTATGTGTGATTTCTATGTGTGATTGCTATGTGTGATTTCTCTGTGTGATTGCTATGTGTGATTGCTATGTGTGATTGCTATGTGTGATTGCTATGTGTGATTGCTATGTGTGATTGCTATGTGCGATTTCTATGTGCGATTGCTATGTGCGATTGCTATGTGCGATTTCTATGTGCGATTGCTATGTGTGATTGCTATGTGTGATTGCTATGTGCGATTTCTATGTGCGATTGCTATGTGCGATTGCTATGTGCGATTGCTATGTGCGATTTCTATGTGTGATTTCTATGTGTGATTGCTATGTGCGATTGCTATGTGCGATTTCTATGTGCGATTGCTATGTGTGATTGCTATGTGTGATTGCTATGTGCGATTGCTATGTGCGATTGCTATGTGCGATTTCTATGTGTGATTTCTATGTGTGATTGCTATGTGCGATTGCTATGTGCGATTGCTATGTTCGATTTCTATGTGTGATTGCTATGTGTGATTGCTATGTGTGATTTCTATGTGTGATTGCTATGTGTGATTGCTATGTGTGATTGCTATGTGTGATTGCTACGTATGATTGCTATGTGTTCCCAAATTAAGTGATTCGCGGGTAGTGATCAATGTGGACCGTGATGCTGGCACACAATAGCTTAATGTTCTTCGAATTACGTCACAGGATCTTTTATCAACCACTGTGAAGCAAACGGCGCGTACATTATGGATAAATATACCCTAAGTATTAATCAGGGAGGCCTGCTGGATTCAATCCACGAACCTCTGCAACAAGCGGGGCACGCCAGACCGTGTCACCGCTGTAAGCGCTGCAGAGCTGCGTTGGCAGTGGTGCACACAAACTCAACACGGGCGACGGCTGCCCGACGTTCAAAAACCGTGACCAAGCACGTTACCTCCAGCGTCTTCTTGAGGGTCTGGATGTTGTCGCTGCACACCTCCGTGTTGTTCAGTGTCACCTGAGCGCACGGGGAGGGAGCAGAGTGACACTCAACGCCTGTTTGACACTGGGAGAGAGGAGAGTGACACTCAGCGCCTGTTTACCACTGGGAGGTAGAGCAGAGTGACACTCAGCGCCTGTTTGACACTGGGAGGTACAGCAGAGTGACACTCAGCGCCTGTTTACCACTGGGAGGTACAGTAGAGTGACACTCAGTGCCTGTTTGACACGTGGAGGTTGAGCAGAGTGACACTCAGCGCCTGGTGACATTGGGAGGTAGAGCAGAGTGACACTCAGCGCTTGTTTGACACTGGGAGAGAGCAGAGTGACGCTCAGCACCTGTTTGACATTGGGAGGTAGAGCAGAGTGACACTCAGCGCCTGTTTGACACTGGGAGGTTGAGCAGAGTGACACTCAGCGCCTGTTTACCACTTGGAGGTAGAGCAGAGTGACACTCAGCGCTTGTTTGACACTGGGAGGTACAGCAGAGTGACACTCAGCGCCTGTTTGACACTGGGAGAGAGCAGAGTGACACTCAGCGCTTGTTTACCACTTGGAGGTAGAGCAGAGTGACACTCAGCGCTTGTTTGACACTGGGAGGTGAGCACGTTAAATACAGAACACAAGTATAATTCATGTGACCACAGTGAGGTGACTCCAGGAGGGGGTATTTTTGCACGGGATCATATTTAAACTCATTCACACTCACTCATTTGTATCGCTTGTCATTAGTGGCCCTGGGAAGGTGATACTGCAGAACAACCTCTGATGTTACCAATCTGAGGGGTGATTGTACTACTTACTCTGTAAAAAGTTTAATTAAACCAGATTTTAGTGCCCTCAGAGCTGGTATACATAAAATTAAGTGACGAACTAATATACAGTCATACCTCGGTATACGACCGCTTTGGAATACGTCGAATTTGGTATACGTCGTGTTTTGACGAGAAAAAAATGTCTTGGGATACATCTTGCTTGGGATACGACGCGCTTGCTAGAACTTGTATGGGTCGGGATGAGTCACCACGTACCCGCGTAGACCCCGTTCACGACTAAAACAAAGCACCGCTCCTCAGTCTGCCTGTACAGTACATCTCGTTCAGTGCACAACCCTTGCTATAACTCTCCGTGAATTTTCACGTATTTTTTTTGTAATTTTAACGTGAATCTTTTGCGAAATCATTCAAGATGGGTCCTAAGAAAGTTAGTGAGAAAAGCTAAGCTACAAAGAGAATGGTTAGGATCACTGTTGACGTGAACAAAGAGATCATAGAAAAGAATGAAAGTGGGATCTTAGTAAAACTCAAAGCTGGTGAGCCTCAACCAGGTCCAAGTCAAGAAAAAAAAGACAGAAAAGAGAAAGAGAAAAAAACTCCAGAATTTCAGCTTCCTGAAGTTTTAATGGAAGGGGACTCTCATTCCAAATAATAACATCTTCTCCTCCCCTTCCTCACCACCATCCTCGTAGGCTATCAACTCCTCTCAGCAAGCTAAAGTGATGTTAACTTTTATTTTTATTTCAATTTATTTTAATTTATTTATGCATTTATTTTAATGTATGTATGCATTTTAGTAATAATTAGTGTACATTATATTAAACAACCCCAGTAATGTATAATATGCCAAATAAAATATCATTTCTTATACTCTGGAACGGATTATTTCCTTAACCTTTATTTCTTATGGGAAAAAATTCGTTTGGTATTCGTCATTTTCGGTATAAGTCCTCCTAGCTTCTGGAACGAATTAACGACGTATATCGAGGTACCACTGCATATCATATACAGTAATAACAATTCACATTTTTTCTTTTTCAACGGTTTTAATTAACTTCACTTGTGTTTGTCGTGGTCAAATTGTGTAATCAAAAGTTAGTCTACTTCCTGTTGTCCCATCAATTCCAAATTTTGCACACGTACTCAGATCCGGAGACAATGCATGCCTCTATGAAAATCGGCATTAATTCATCAATTAATTGCCTTCTTTCAAGCAATTACAATTTTTGTATGGACGGCTTATTAATTATATCTTTTTGTGTAGGTCAAAAATGCCGCGGTCCCTAAACTGTGGAATCGGCTCACACAAAAAGCAGGTGCCGTGTGTCTCAGGCTCACACACAAAGCAGGAGCCACGTGTCTCAGGCTCACACACAAAGCAGGAGCCACGTGTCTCAGGCTCACACACAAAGCAGGCGCCACGTGTCTCAGGCTCACAGACAAAGCAGGTGCCACGTGTCTCAGGCTCACACACAAAGCAGGAGCCACGTGTCTCAGGCTCACACACAAAGCAGGTGCCACGTGTTTCAGGCTCACACACAAAGCAGGTGCCACGTGTCTCAGGCTCGCACACAAAGCAGGTGCCACGTGTCTCAGGCTCGCACACAAAGCAGTCACTGTGTGTCTCAGGCTCACACACAAAGCAGGAGCCACGTGTCTCAGGCTCACACACAAAGCAGGAGCCACGTGTCTCAGGCTCACACACAAAGCAGGTGCCACGTGTCTCAGGCTCACACACCAAGCAGGTGCCACGTGTCTCAGGCTCACACACAAAGCAGGAGCCAGGTGTCTCAGGCTCACACACAAAGCAGGAGCCAGGTGTCTCAGGCTCACACACAAAGCAGGAGCCATGTGTCTCAGGCTCACACACCAAGCAGGCGCCGTGGCTCAGGCGCCATTGAGGGACTTCTCGACCGTGAGTTAAATGAAGTTGTTAATAAAACTGTTGGTTAAAAAACTATTTTTAAGGAGTTTATTTACATATAACGCCACACATGCAGATTCCCCGTATAGCCTAAACAGACTTTTGGGGCAAGTGCCATTAGCAAGCACCAATGAAGGCCGGTACAGCACACAAGGGGGTGGGTGGCCAACGTTACACTCGGGTGCCTTTGTCTCCCTAGTGGCGATGTTTACACACTGCACCGGTTACTCATTTGAGGCTGAGTCGACCTAGGGGAGGCCCAGGACCGGTTCAGATAATCGTCACTGGTGTTGGCCGTGAGCGGCAATTGAACTCGTGTCGCCGGGTTTGTAGTGCAACGCGCTAACTACTACACTACCGCTCCTCACACACAGATACAAAGATCAAAGATCCCCCATTTAGCCTTAACAGACTGTAGGCGCAAGTGCTGTTAGCGAGCACCTATGAAGACCGGCACAGTACACGAGGGGGTGGGTGGCCAACACCACGCCCAGCCGCCTTTGTCTCCCTATTGACGATGTTTACACATCGCACCAGGTACTCATTTGAGGCTGAGTCGACCTAGGGGAGGCCCGGGACCGGTTCAGATAATCGTCACTGGTGTTGGCCGTGGGCGGGAATCGAACCCTGGTCGCCAGGTTCATACCGCAGCGCGCTAACCGCTACACTATCGCTCCCCACACAGATACACACACACAGATGGGAGGGGGCTGGCGGGGGAGCCTAGGCAGTGCAGGCTCACCAGGAATGACTGCTTTGCCTCCTCGGTGCTCTCAATGCCGCGCGCCTCGAACTTGCCCTGCTGCAGGCTGCTCTGCATGAGGCTCACGGCGCTGCTAACGCCACGCTGGATGTCCTGCAGCGTCGTCGCTGGGAAGCCCACGCGCAGCTTCGTGTTGAGTACCTCCCTGCGCGACAAATGGCATGGCTCCATCGCTCTAGGCACACGACAACAACGAGGTGCACTCGAGAAAAACAGTGCACTGCGTGCAATACAGCTTACATTTATAGAGCAGCTTAACACAGTTGTATGACAGGAACCCAGATGTTAACTATATCGCCTGGTAGACAAGAGGTCATGGGCTCCATCCTGAATATCACTCCTGCTCTATATTTGGAGTTTGCGTGTTTCTCTCCCTGTGGCCGTGTGCATTTTACTCCAGGTCCTCTGGTTTTTCCCTCCACATTTAGAAACATGTGATTAAGATGTTTGGCTGCGATAAAGTTCCACATGATAAGCCACTTCATTGGGCTTTCATTTGTGGCCGGGTCGCTTCTGAAAAAGAGCTACATAGCTCAGTGGGCTTTACCTGGTAAAATAAAAATAGTTTAGTTTGAATGTTTTCCAACCAAGGTAGAAAGCATCATTAGACCTCCTTTGCCAGTACTAAAATGTAATAGGGTTTTTCCCCTTTTTTTTGGCAACAAAACTGAAACCTTTTTTACAAGGATTCATGTCTGCATTAACCACAATACCTGCAGTCAAAATGCAAACAAAAAACATACTATGATAATATATGCATTGTCCTTGAAACTGATTGGTCCAGACCAAGGGACGGCTTTCTTTTGAGCCTCGACCCAATTAGTGCTCGACCAGATGACGCCAAAAGGCGCACAGCTCAAAGACAATGCACTATCAAAGTAAATGAGTGCTCGCGGTGAGCATCTACATCATTAGACCTCCTTTGCCAGTACCAAAATGTAAAAAAGGTTTCAGTTTTGTTGCCAGAAAAAAAGGGGAAAAACCCTATTATTACATTTTGGTACTGGCAAAGGAGGTCTAATGATGTAGATGCTCACCCCGAGCCCTCATTTACTTTGATAGTGCATTGTCTTTGAGCTGTACGCCTTTTGGCGTCATCTGGTCGAGCACCAATTGGGTCGAGGCTCAAAAGAAAGCCGTCCCTTGGTCTGGACCAATCAGTTTCAAGGACAATGCATATATTATCATAGTATGTTTTTTGTTTGCATTTTGACTGCAGGTATTGTGGTTAATGCAGACATGAATCCTTGTAAAAAAAGGTTTCAATTTTGTTGCCAGAAAAAAAGGGGAAAAACCCTATTTTAATAAGGTAGAAAGGGTTAATGCATTTACTCTGTCCACGAGAGCCCACACACACAGCCCATGCTGTGGTGCTGTGTACTCACTAATCCCACACACAGCCCATGCTGTGGTGCCGTTTACTCACTAATGATCAGAGACAAAACAAACACAAAGATCACCCGTATATCCTTAGGAGACTGTTGGGGCAAGTGCTGTTAGCAGCACCTATGAAGGCAGGCACAACACACGAGTGGGTGGGTGGCTAACACCACGCCCAGTCGCCTTTGTCATCATGTTTACACACCACACCAAATACTCATTTGAGGCCGAGTCGACCTAGGGGAAACCCAGAACTTGTGTTGGCCATAGCGCAGCGCGCTAACTGCTACACTACCGCTCACCCCCGGTGTACTAATCCCACACATACATGCACAGAGAGCACGGGCCCGTGCTACGGTACCGTCTAAGCAGCCAAGCTCACCGGAAGTCCTCATCGAGCAGTGTGGTCGCGTGATTGATCATGGCACACAGGCAGTCAATGTTGGAGCTGGCCATGGCTCGTCCAATGCACTTCTTGACGATGTAGAACACGTCGTCCACCACGCTGGACGTGAGCTGCCCTTTCTCCACCGTGTCCATCGCCACAGCCTGCCACCGGCATGCAGCGCCACTTTATTGTATTATTGTTATTATTACAACACTTGTTTACCCAGGAAAGCCTCACGAGTCTCAGGACATTTTTTAAATAAGAATGACATCAACTTGTAACGTGCCACCCACCACACAGTATTTGCTTGCTCCCAAAGAGACACCGGAAACAACTCAGGCGTGAGGAGGAACAAGAACAGATGAGACCCTACTGGACATCTGTGCAAAAAGAGCTTCATAACAGCTCGTCGGATTTCTCCGGTCTACTCAAAGATTCTGATTCTGAACAGCCAGGAGGTTAGCCGGCACGAAACCCTCCCCCCCCCCCCAACCTCTGCGGTCCTGTATATATGAAGGTGTTATTGTGTTTACATGTGGGAGAGAACCTGACCACCCAGAAAAAACCCCCACGTGCAAGGTGGCAACGCTTCTATCCCACACAGATGGAACAGGTGGAGTCTGCAACTTTCTGTACCGCCTTCTACTGGCGAGCCAGGGTATGGCACTTCCTTGAAGCTCACGGGAAAGGGGTTCACAACATTTGTGCAATCTGCCCACCCTCATTGCCTCCACAGGGCTGGGTTACAGGCCAAGTGCGAAGCCACCGCTGCCCAGCGAAGGTGGCTCCTGCCGCGTTGTTGCAGGAGGGGGCAATGTTGCTGCTGTGTAATTGAATTATTTTCAGGAAAGTTTCAGTATTGGGATGTTTCACCAATACCAGTTACACTCAATGGCTTCTTGGTAGCTATGGTAGGAAACTGGAGAACACCAAGGAAACCCACAAAAATAGGGAAGAACATACAAGCAGCACACAGAGAGGTGCATGATTTGGGAATGAAACCCAGGGCCTTCTTGTTGTGAGGCATAGGCGTTACCACTTCACCACCATGCTGCCAATGGAAAGAGTTTAAGTTTATTTTGATGTGTCACAAGGGTGGTCCCGTTTAGCCAGTTGCCTGGCTATTTTAGGAGGGAGATCCGAGGTGCTGCGTGAGCATGGCAACAAAACAAGAACGTCACTATTGCGGAGAACGACTGCACCATCCTTGCTGAGCCCCAGGAGGGAGCGCTAGGCGGTACCTTATTGACGGTCTCTCGCATGAAGTACTCTTCCATGGTGATGTAAGAGCACATGAGCTCCTGCATGCTGCGGCTCAGCACGCAGTTGTTTATCAGCCTCTCCAGCGCAGACAGGTGCCCTGACAAACAACACCACATTCTCATCACAAAAAATCCATTGTAACTTATATGACTACATTAACCCAATAGGCTCACAGTGACAACAACCAGCGGCGAAATGTCACGGTACTTGAATTGTAAATATTGTGGGTTTACTCTCCAACACACCTTTGGCATGTTTTGTTTATGTGACAAACCTGACTAATTGGCTGTGTCAGGTGGTGATGGGTTTAATAACATATTTATATCTTGATTTGATGATGACTGCTTGTGTTGCGATCGAAACGTCGTGATTTGTTTTATTATATTTCTAACTACGTGACTTTACCGAAAGAACCAAAGAGTATGGACATTCATATTCATGCAATCTAATCCAAAAAAACCTTTATTATGGAGTCACGCTCTATATCGCACATGCACTTTCACCCGTCACGACTCGCCTCAGCCTTGGCTTTGACTCAAGTGAGCCGGCACAGAACCATGCTCTTAACACAGCTCCGAGCATGGTCCCGGACACGCTCAGGATTCCCATGAGCCGTGCTACGGCTGAGCCGCTCACTTGCGTCCTTGGAAGCCACTGAGTGGCTCAAACCTGAGTTCAACAGAGAGGCCGAGCCAGAGTCGAGCTGCGACTGACCTTACGACCCTGAGAGCTTGGAGACCGGTAGACCAAACAGCTGTCATTAATACTAAGAAAAACAATTAAGCACACAGTACACCTCCTTCACATATCTGTCCCTCTGTATGAGTAAAGTACAATACTTTTTGTTGCACACCCCAACAACCACAAGGTCTTCGAGGAAAGAATAATTTAAATGCACTCTGGTGAAGAGACACTGAATGTCGAAACCGATCTCGGGTTTGTTTGTGCTGATTTGATTTATACTTAGAACTACTGGGACTATCATCATGAAGCATTGTATGACCAGTGTCCATGGTATTGTGCATAGATGCTTTCAATGAAAGGCTGAGGGGAAACACGACAGTGACAACCGCACCGTGCTCTGCACTCACCGTTGCGTGTTTCCTCGCTGGCGTCGGCGTCGCACACCTCCAGGTCAGCGAGCACGCGGCGCCGCACGAAACGCAGGTAGAGCTCGGCGCGAGCATTCATCACGCTCATCTCTCCCAGGATCGTGTCCAGCTCCCTGCGCAACACATACATAGTCTCTCCATTACCCTCTGTCACACACCCACACAGCCTCTCACGTGTTACCCTGCTCTCACACACAGAGACTCTCACATAGGACACACTCTCCGTTACTTGATCAGAGAGACAAATATCCCCAGTATAGCCTTAATAGACATTTGGGGCAAGTGCTGTTAGCAAGCACCTATAAAGGCCGGCACGGTACATGTGGGGGTAGGTGGCCAGGACCATGCTCGGCCGCCTTTGTCCCCTAGTGGCAATGTTTACACCTGGCACCAGGTACTCAAGTGAGGCTGAATCGACCTAGGGGAGACCCAGGACTGGTTCAGATATTCGTCTCCAATGTTGGCCGTGAGCGGGAATCAAACTCAGGTCGGTAGATTCATAGTGCAGCACGTTAACCGCTACACTACCGCTCCCCACTTTAACACACAAACAACGACAAAGATCCACCGTATAGTCTTAACAGACTGTTGGGGCAAGCGTTGTTAGCGAGCACCTATGAGACAAACTCATAAAGACACACTCGCATACACAGACACTTGCATGACGTTGATGTGCGTGCAGCACGGCCATACCTCGGCGCGATCCTCTCCAGCTGGGAGCCTCTCAGCAAGCTGCCCTCCACGCGCTTCAACTGTGCACACAGGAGGCACGTGCACCATGCTTGACATCCAAACAAGTAATCAGAAAACACCACTTGGAATGATGACTAAAGACTCACCCACTTATGTGCGACATTTCCGAACAATAGCTTCACTCTACCATCGGTCATCGGGGAGCATACTTCCAATGGTGTTTGAAAATAAAATCTCAACTCAAGCGCAAAGTTTCCATGCAGTCACGCACAAACGCATGCAGCATGTACACTCCGCATGGAGCATGCACAGGCGCACCGCTCCAGTGAGGATCTGCCATGGTTTTCCACATCACGTCTTGGGATTAATGGGAACATCTTAACACTTTATCTGTGCAGAGAATGAATACAAGCGGACAATCGCATCATGAGCCACGATCTATCTACTGCTGAGTGAAGGTCTCTCCCAGTCTTTGCCACCTCTCACGATGCAACAATCTATCTCGCACCTGCACACGAGCCAATTGCATTGCTTCTTCTTCAGATACGCTCCTGTGGCCGTCTGGAACGCTCTTCCTTCCGATATTCGGAAGCCGCTGTAGCTATGCACGATTAAATCATCTAGATTGAAAAGTTATTTCTTTAAAACTGCTTTTTGTGTTTAGTTTGTTGTCCTTCCCCCGCACCTCCGATTAGCATGGTGGCTACGTACGGTGCGAAAGAAGTTCAACATACATACAAGTGTGCCTTTCTCCGTGCTCCTTTGCGCACTTTTTCAGCATTTGTGTTTCTGATCCGTGATTAGGATTAAAAATGGAATCACTGGGTAAGAACAGGGGACCTGGTAAATTTGACCATACTACATACAACACGTGGAATCTATCTGGACAATCAAACTCTGTTTAACTGGAGAGATCAAGAGAAATAATCTGGGATATTGTTAAATTGAGACATAGTTGGTCTCAGTGAGGTGAGACGCAAAGAGCAGCCTTCTCTCTCATAGAAGGGGAGTTGACAGGAACCACGAATTAGTGAGATTCTTAGTCAGACCAGGAATCAAACATTGAGTTTTAGGTTTTCAGATTCAGGAATTGAGGACTCTGGTCAGGTGACTCAGTAGTCAAGCGAGTGGCCCACAATCGGAAGGATGCGAGTTAACATCCTGTTTGGGGGTTGACTCAGCCCAGCATCCCTCTGGGGTTGATACAATGCTTACCACTTTGTGGGGAAGTCAACGGCGGTTGTCCTACGGTTACTCGTCCCAGCAGTAGGAATACACATTTTTTGCCACTGGCTCAGGGCAGTATAGAGCAGCTGAGTACTGCACCAATGCTCATTTGAGCATGAAATCACCGACTTTGAATGAGAGAGGGGGGGGCTGTTCAAAGCGATGAGCAGCAATCCTCGTCCAGATGGGGCTGTAGTTGAGGACCCACCTTCTGCTCGTAGTGACGATGCTCCGTGAATCTGTCGACGACACGCTGCACCTGCCGGTCACACTCCCCCTGCAGGTGCTTGAGCAGGACAAATAGGCGGCCGGGCCCGTAGAATGTCTCCACGATGGGCTGGTGCGTTTCCACTATGCGAGCGATTCCTGTACCCAACGAAATGTTCACGCTATTAGGCTACGTGTGCAGACCTGTGTCTTTATCCGGCCACGCCTTACAGAGGGTTGGCACCTAACCCGAGATAGATAGGTGTAAGTAATGATAATAATTAAGACTTGTAACAGTTTTCACTCGCTATGGAAGCTGACTCAGAGGCGTGAGGGATGACAGACAAGCAGGAAAGCAGCCAGGCAGTGAGCCTGTGCCAATAAATGCCCAAGCTCTGCAATCCTCTATATATGAAGATGTTTTCAGCCAAGTAATGAGTGTTTATACGAGTGGGAGGAAACTGGAGCTCCCGAAGAAAATCCACGAATGTGAAGCTGAAAATACTCCATCCCCATAAGATGGCGATTAATCAAGTTGCTGTAAAGCCTTCTCCTGTGAAGCCAGGGTATTGCACCTCGAGCCCCACGGGAAGGGAGTTTCACAAACTTTGTGTGATCCACCAACTCTTGCTGCCTCCACAAGTGCTGGATCAAAGACCACATGCAACATAGTCACTGCCCACCAAATTTGAAGTTAAATGGTACAACTTTTAGGTGTGTGACTTTGCTACATTCTTCAAATATTCTGGAACATCTTAACACTGTTTTGCACCACAGTGCCATGTTACTGAACCATTTAACTCAAATCTCGTGCACTAATAAGAGGCTGGAAGGCTCAAACCCCTGCCCTCCCCTCTCGCCTGGACGGCCTCGCTCAGAGAGACCTGCTGGCTATCTAGGCAAGAAAAGGTGCCTGCTCGGTCTATGTGTAGCGCTGAGCGCCCCCGCCACCGTAGTCTCCGTGACAAGCGACACCAGCTGTACGACCACCACCCGTAATAAGTCCAGCTGCTCCGACACCTTCCAGCCGTCTTTGGGCTGCTGATGCGGAGATGCTGTGTCTGGATCGACCGCCTCCGGCGCAGCCAACTCCCCCGCAGTGGTTTCAATAACCGGGACCACAGTTCCCGTGGTCGGCAGGAGGTCTTAGGTCGAATTTTCGTCATCGGAAGACACCACAGGTGGGTTCCATTTCTTCTGATGTTTGGACATACTGAAATTTTCGCTGTTTAACACAAATTCTTCTGTTTAATCTTTTTCTTTTAACCACTTCTGACTCCAATGTAATGAGCGTCTTCCGCGACACGTCGTGTAGAGGGTACTTCTTCTTTATTCTGACATGGGCACAACACGGGCCAACCTGATCCTTCTCACTCTGAGTACACACTGAGATATTTATGTCTCTACTGGCTACACACATGGCCGATTACTCGACGCGGTTCCAGCGCCCTCACTCGGCTACGCCGCTGGCTGGTGGCGTGACGAGGATGGCGATGGAAGCCGAGCAGGGGATCTTCCACGTGGCCGGACGACGGAGAGAGATGACGGCGAGCAGCGACGCAGTCCGGACCCAAGAATCCACACACGAACCCCGAAGCCTGGTCTGCCCCCGCTTATATCCCCCCAGGCGTGGCTATGCTCTACCTCCAGCCACGCCCTCTCGTGAAACCTTCGAGTAAGTTCCCAGAGCATCTCGGCCAACCCCGCCTATTACCTTTGCCCCAGATACCTCTCCCTTCCAGATTGGATGTTGTCTTAAGCGGTGCCCGTACCCGTGCATCCCTTTCCCAGCCAACAGGTGTCATCATGTCATTTCTTATGTATAAAAGCAAAACTATCCAGAAATTGTGGCAGAAATACCAGAAAAATAACGAAGCCAAGTGTGTTAATGAACTTGATAAAGACAAACAATCCTATATTATCAAACATCTCTATCCTGGCATCATTGTCAGGCCTCCCCCCCCACTCCTTCGCACCTTCAAAGAGCAGGGTGAGGGTGTCTGCAAAAATGACGCCGGCTCGCTTATCGCCCACATCCGTGGTCATGGCGAGCTGTAGGTTCTCCTCCGCCTTGATGGCGACCTGCACAGCCACACGGCAAGGCCCAGGACCGTTGGTCTCACATGGGAAGAGCTCGTCACAGCCCCAGGTGCGTGTCAGTGGTTAATCTCACCATTCGCATGCACAAACTCACACTGATAAGCATTGGAATGTGTTTGAAGTGCCAATAAGATGCATATCTAATCGGTGGCACTGACGGCATGGCCCTCTGCTTATTTAGTTTAGGGCCCATGTTATGTATCTGGACACAAACTCAAAAAATGTACGTGGATCTTTACACAGGTTCACAAAGATACAGCATGCCCATCAATGAGTGTTGGCTACGTATGGTGGGAAAGAAGTTCAAAATACATACATCGCTGCCAATTGCACCTTTATAATTATTATACTTGCTTACCCACGACAGCCCGAGTCCCAACTCTTTTTCAGGGTCTTGCTAAGTTGTCAGAGTTGGGGTGATGATTGTTGTGCCTCCCAATCACGTGATTTGCAAGGAATTTGTCTAATTTGACAAGTTTGGGCCATAACACCGACACACACGATGGCCTACACTTCTTTGACAGACATCACAGCATCTTGAACATCAACCGCGACCCTCGCATCAACAGGCGTTAACGCTGGGCTATGTTACATAGCTCATGCAAAAGTGACAACGTCTATCCCGCAGCATTGACAGGCTTCAGGAGAAGGTGGCATCTCAGCCGGGTGGCAGTGGCGCACCTGGGCACAGAGGTACTGCGCAAACTTGCTGAGGCCTTCGTCGTGAAGGCCCAGCAGGGGGAAGATCTTGAAGAAGCGCTCCACTTGCGGCAGGTTTCCCTCCTTTATGGCCGCGTCAAACCGCACCACCACGATGGCCTTCAGTTTCTTCTCGGCGTCTTGCAGCAGGCCGAGGTTTGTGTCCGCCATCCCACCTGGTATAAAAACGATGGCACATGGCACCGTGTTCAGAGCGAGCACCATTACCGAATCACTTGTTATACTTTCATCATTAATATTTGTTTCTATGCTGCTTACCTGGGAAAGTGTTTTAGGAGGGTTTTGCGAAGCCTTCACAGGAGGGGACAATGTTGCTCTGTTAAATTTTTCAGCATTACAATGTTTTTTTTAGCTATGGGAGGAAACCGAATAACCTGAAGGAAAACCATGCAGAACAGGGGGAGAACATACAAACGCCACACAGAAAGGCACCAGAGCCGGGAATTGAACTCAGGACCTTCTAGCCTGCGTCACCCTGCCACCCATGAAAAAAGAGATAAGCAAAAATGACTCTATAGTCACATTAGTTCCACTTGTTACGGCATCCAAAATATGAATTGGTCTCTAATATAGGAAACACAAGCAGGTCAGCGAGGGTGTCAGGTGAAAAGGTCTGTATAACTACAACCTACAGATCAGTGCAGCGCCTCATACCTTACTGGACATCTGTGATAAAGAGCTTAACAGCTCATTGGATTCCTCCAGTATAAATATTCTGATTCTGATCTTCACAATATCTTTATGAAATGAGCAATAGCTTAATAACTGCACATACCCCCACGCCATGCCCCCACGCTATGTTGTGCACCGTTCTGCACGCTGAAGACACATGATCGGTGTCGAGAAGAGAACCCAACGTGGGGGAGGCCTCTCACCGTCCCTGCCATCGCAACTCATTTCCAGCACGGACTTGTCCAGCGAGAGGAAGCGGTGAACGTGGCCCGCGGCCGTCTCGTAGTCCTCGCTGTTGAGAGCGGCCTGCACCCCGTCGGTGCACAGCGCCAGGTCCAGGATATCGTCCACGCGCTGGATCGCCTGGTACACGCGCGTCTGAGCCACATGTGTGCGCACACACACACACACACGCGCGCCGCACTTCACTTGCAGTCGATGTTTTTCACGTGTATACCGTTGTCTGTTTGCATACACATCGCTCACTCAATTGGGATTAGACACAGCAGTTGCACCACCACGCCTACTGTGAAACCACTGCAGGCTGTGTCTGAGAAACGCAGCAGTGCCTTCCTCCGTGATCGCCTTGCTCTATAACAATGGCGCGAATACCAGATGTGCCAAGTTATTATTCACGTAATAATCACACCAATTGATGTTTCAATCATTTTACTGTACTTTTTTTTTAAAGAAAATTGAGCCAAACGAAATGTATTTTATTTAATATTACGTTTGCGCAGTTCTTGATTTGTAATGTAACACCGTATTTTACACCTGTTTTCTTGTCAGAAAAAAGGGGAAAACCTATTATCACCGTTGTTTTTGTTTTGATTTTTATCTGCTTAATTGTTCACCCCCTGAAAGAAGCAAACAGCAGCAGTTTTTTGTTGCGTGCGTGTAAGCATGTGTGTTAAAATACAGGGTCATTTAACAACAGGTTTATTTGTATTCTTTAGGTTTTTCGGTAAAGTAATTTAACAACAGGTTTAATGTATTCTTTGGGTCTTTCGGTAAAGTCACGAAGATAGAAAAAAATTAATGCGGTGGGCTCACACGAAATTGATTTCTCCAAGACGAAGGTGCTCTGCAAACCCACGGGATATCAACAAAGATTCGTTCATGAAGCCATCCAGATATATAGACACAGACACAATTTTAACCGAGAAGAAGGAAACTGAGCAATCATTGGAAGGACGTTGTTAACCAGTTTAATTCATAATTGGCTGTGATGTTTCCATCCTACCTTCCGATGTTGGTGGTTATTTTCGACTCTCTGATTTTACATTGACAGGTTGGATGTCTCACACTGGCACAGCCGCCGTCGCTCGTGTCCTCGATGTGGCGGTGGCTCTGAGATCTTACATTGACATGCTAATCTCTGATTTAACAATAACAGATTAAATGTCTCACACTAACACAGACACCGTCGCTCGTGTCCTCGATGTGGTGGCGGCTCTGTGATCTTACATTGACATGCTAATCTCTGATTTTACATTAACAGGTTAAATGTCTCACACTAACACAGCCACCGTCGCTCGTGTCCTCGATGTGGCGGTGGCTCTGCGATCTTACATTGACATGCTAATCTCTGATTTTACATTAACAGGTTAAATGTCTCACTAACACAGCCGCCGTCGCTCGTGTCCTCAATGTGGCGGTGGCTCTGTGATCTTACATTGACATGCTAATCTCTGATTTTACATTAACAGGTTAGATGTCTCACTAACGCAAGACGCCGTCGCTCGTGTAACTCAATGTGGCGGCGTCTCTGAGATATTACATTGACATGCTAATCTGTCACAATACAATGGCCACCTCCATGCCCTCGTCGTGGAGGTAGCTCTCCGGTCTAACATTGACATGCAAATTTCTCACTTTAACATCACTAGCCCCGCCCACTTCGTTTATTACCCTTGGGCTACACCCATTTCAAACCTTTAAAACAGCCTGATGACGATTGCTTGTGTTGCGATCGAAACGTCGTGATATTTGTATTTTTTTCATTTTTATTATTTTATTGTTATTATTTTTCTATCTAAGTGACTTTACCGAAATAATATGAATACCTGCAGTCACGAAAGCTTTAAGTGAAGATTTATTTGTGAGGAGGAAAATATTGGCCACTCAGTGACAGTTAAGAAAAATGCGGAATGTTGAAATTACCGTTCTTTTTTTAACCTAGTCAGCTATGCTTCAGTGACAAAAATCCCTGGCTTCCTCTAGGTCGACTCAGCCTTAATGAATACCTAGTGCAGTGTGACAGTGTCACCAATGGGGAGGCGAAGGCAGCTGGGCATGGTGCTGACCACACCACCTTTCCCATGTGTCGTGTTGGCCTTCATAAGTGCTTGCTAATGGACCTTGCCCCAACAGTCTATTAAGGCTAGAGGCGATCTTTGCGTCTTTGTGTGCCTGCGTGCACATGTGTAAACAGTAACACCTCTTCAAGTCACGCTAACACACGCATGCATCTGTCAAATGGATCGGCACCCGATTGGTCACCAAAGAGAAATTCCTGTGCTCCGACTCCTTGCATCTGCTCCGCTGCTTTCGCACGATGGAAGCGACACTAATTTATCACGAACTGGGTGAAACGCTTCTTACGCAGCATTGCCAACATGGAATAACCTGGGCCAGTTCATGCATTGCACCGTTGTGTTGAGAGTTCAAACCCATCGTGCAGTCAGCAGGGACACTTGCTGCAGCGTGTGGATGGGGATGCTATGCGTCCAAGCGTGCCCACACCTTGGCCAGGTCCAGCTGGCGGACTTTGCTGCTGATGTTCTCGGCCAGGTTGCAGGTGAAGTTGATCATTCCAGCGAGCTGAGAGGCATCCCCTTCAATCAGCTGCAGGTTTGGTCTGACAAATGGCAGCGTCAGAAGCATTGCATTGTCCGTAAACAACTGTCACATACACTATGCATTTGAAATGCTAATCTATATTTAAAGGTTATAAATGAGAGCGACACTCACCGCATGCGATGCAGAGAGCCCATTTTTGACTCCAATCCACTCTGCTTCTCCAGCAATGAGTCCAGTTCAGCTGTGACTTCTTCCTGCAGTCCATCGGCATAATACTCTTTAAACTAAAGCAATAAATTATGTTTTATATTACCAGGTAAGACCCACTGAGATATATAGCTATTTTTCAAAAGCGACCTGGCCACAACTGATAGATCAACGAAATGGCTTATCATGTGGAAACTCATAGCAGCCAAATAATTTAAATGCATGTTTCTAAATGTGGAGGGATAAACTGGAGGATCCGGAGAAAAATCCAGGCAGCCACGGGGAGAGAGACGTACAAACTCCAAACATATAGCAGCCATCAGGGTCGGGATCGAACCTATGACCTCCTGTATACCAAGCGAGGTAGTTTTGATCTTCTACTCATCGTGGCGCCCACTCGCCCAATGACACAATACACTCGCCCAATGAGGGCTCATTCCAACTCAATTTTGTGGTCTACAACCAACGACCTTGATGGTAGTTTTAAGCCACTGACCCAGGTGGTGGACAGGGCTGTTGAAGGGCAGAGTCAATGGGGAAGGGCAGGGGCAATGGGGAAGGGCAGAGTCAATGGGGAAGAGCAGAGTCAATGGCGAAGGGGATGCTGATCAAGGGTCGGTGCCATGCGTGTAGTCTTGTCACAGCATTGACTCCAGCCACGTTTGACGCGCCGAGTGCAGTGAGAGCAGTGAGAGCTTATCCTGAACTCAGCATGCACAACTCAAGTCTAAAAGCAGTCACCGCCGCTTGATAATTGCCACGAGTGGGTGCAATGCACGGCAGTGCGGGGTTGTGAGGCGTGCTCGTGCCAAGTGGAGTTTGGTGAGCATCGGGGGAGTGGTGACCGGCGAGTTGTGGTTTGGTGAGGGGCCGTGCTCGGTCTTCACACGAGAGGGCAATGGTTACCGTTTACCCGCGACAGTGGTTTGGGAGTAGTCTGTTTTCTCATTTGGATCACGCACGACGTCACGGAGTCTTTAACATCCACGGTTAGACAGCGGTCGGAGTTCTCCGGAGAGCGCGTATCTTGTGGTTAATAACGAATACAATTGTAACTGGTATGGGTCAAACCTCCCACCGCTAAAAATGAGCCTGCTAATTACTCCACTGGGATCACACGTCACAAGCAGCAACATCGCCCCCTACTGCGAACAACTCGGCAGGAGCCTCCTGAACAAGAGTCTTCAAGACTCGGCGGATATTTCCCGAGTAAACGAGTGAAATAATAACAACAATAACTATGTTGACGGCGACAATGATGATACACCCGCCGCATTAACCGGGGCGGCCGGTCGGAACGGAACCGCGAATGTGAACGCTGCGAACGCGCGACCGCCGGGCTGGCCCCGCGTCAGCGCGCACCTCGTCGCGGCACAGGCGCTCGTAGTCGCGCTGCAGCTGCCCCAGCTCGGCCAGGCCGCGCATCGCCTCCCACGACACCGAGGAGGCGGGGGGCGAAGAGGTGAAGGCGGCCCGGTCGCGGTGCGACGTGGAAGCAGAGGCCGCCGCCATCGCGCTTCCCTGCGTGGTGACGTCACCGCGCAGGCCACGGAGCGTTTCCTCGTGCGCGATGACGTCACCACGCACGCGGGATCGACCCGCCCTCTATGGGCGTCATCGCGAAGCGCGGCGTGCTGGGAGGGATATAAAAGGGATCGCCACGTGGGGAGACGCTCTCTTTGCGACGGGGACACAGAGAGACACTGGGAGAGAGAGAGAGACACACTGGGAGAGAGAGAGAGACACTGGAAGAGAGAGACACTGGGAGAGAGAGAGACACTGGGAGAGAGAGAGACACTGGGAGAGAGAGAGACACTGGGAGGGAGAGACACACTGGAAGAGAGAGACTCACTGGAAGAGAGAGACACAGGGAGAGAGAGACACGAGGGGAGAGGAGCGACATGGGTACACAGGGAGAGACACGAGGAGAGAGAGACGAGGGGAGGGACATGGGGAGAGACATGGGTACACGCGGCCTGGATACGAGGGGCCACGAAGACTCTGAACGCGCGGGCGCCGTGGTGAGGTGAGAATCCCCCGTGGTCTGTGTGCTAGAGCGGGGCGCGGTATCGCGTGCGAGAGGCTCCCTTGTGGACCTCCCTTCACCGTGAGCTGGAGCTGCTGTCCGGAGTTGCTGAATCTGTGTTCAGCACCCGGAGACCACCGCGCTAGGAGGCCGCGGCCCTACCGGCACGCAGTGCGGCCTACCCAGTAGATCCGCAATCTGATGCCCCCCCCCCCCGTCTCGACGAGACCTTCGGACGATTATTTTGTAAACAATTACCCAATAAGAACGAAACTTTAAATCCGTGTATCCCAAAACGGATTGTTTCAAACTCGGGAGGTTAAAAATGAAACTAGTGAATGCGCGTTATTGCCTTTCAAGCGCACGGCGGGGTAAGTCGGGTTATAAAAATGTTTTACAAAACCGATAACCGCTTGAAAACCCCGCGACAAACCCGGTGGTTACCGATTTGCCGCGCAGCAATGCACGTGGGCAGTGGCGTGGTCTCGCGGTGGGCGCTGTGTAGTCGAGGGGAGATGGCAGCTCGACCCCCAGGCCGCTACACCATGGGTGCTACGGCAAGACAAATTCGCGTCCTCCGTCTCAAGGACGGTGGACGTTAAAGACTCCGTGACGTCGTTCTCGAGAGCGAGGCCATTGTGTGGCGGCGTCATGAACCACCACACCAGCCCAATTTTAAAAATGTACCCCCCAAAAAATGTTCGTGCATAGCAGCAACATGGCCCCTTCTGGGGAAACCTGGCAGGACCCTCCTGAAAAATATTCTTGAGATTCGGCGAGGCTTGCTTGGGGAAACGAGTGGCATTAAATATTGATAACTGGGAAGCGTGCAAATATATATACATACCACGTGGTAACGGAGACCACCGTGCCCGTCTGTTACCAATGGGTGCATGAATGACGACTTCATTCCACTGGAATCCATTGTCGTTTTAAGGACCCAAGGTGGTGAAGGTGGTGAATAATGACTAGCCGTATCGGTTTCAACACATTTACAGAGGCAACACTTCCTATGAGGCTCCAGGTTTTGGGCGACGCTTTTATCACCTTTCTCAGTTTTCCCTACGGAAATTCCCGGATATAATCGCTTGGTGTAACGACGTGGTATTCGCGTGATTATCTAACGTGGGCTCGTCATTCCCAGAGTCGCCGCGCGAGGCTTAGAGTCATGTGTTGGGGTTCGCGTCTCCTCCACATGCTAAAGCACTCGCAGAAAAATCTGCGCGCCTTTATTCACTGGCTGTCTCTGTTGTGAGTCTTCCGGTCACCGGGCTTGCTACATACACTAAACTAAAGCGACACTTTTTATTTGACCACGTAAGGCCCACTGGAGCTGTGTAGATAATTTTCAGAAGCGACCTCGTCACGAGTGATGGCTCAACAAAGTGGCTGATGTGTAAATTTATAGCAGCCTAAACGCGTGTTTCTAAGTTTGTTCGTGTTTCTAAATGTGGAGGGAAACCCCGTAGGACCAAACGACCACGGGGAGAGAAGACGCAGACTCTAAACATACAGCAGGCGTCAGGGTCGAACCCACGACCTGCATATCAGGCGAGGTAGTTTACATTAAAGGGTTTGGCAGGGTGCTGGCCACACTCGTGCCTCGCAACAAAGTTGGCCGCGTTAAATTCCGGACTCGGGCACTTTTATTAGTGCAGTTTGTATTCTTACTCCACTCCAGTTTCCTCCAATAGCTAAAAAGCTTGATTCTGATAAATAACCGGCAAATTGCTCTATCGATGACACATTGCAATTAATTTACTGGACATATGTGAAAATACTGGACGGTGAAAAATAGCTTCATAGCTCATCGGATAAACATCGCTCCAAGCGTGAAAACTTGGCAAGGACCTTCCTGACAAAGTCTTGAGACTTCGCGGCTTTCCTGAACAAGCGTCGTCGTCGGCGTGTCGTGGTGGAGTGTAATGTGTGGCCTGTCCGTGTTGCCGGTGTGTGGTTGACCCTCCTGCCTGTCCACAGTTGCCACGCTATAATAAACAAGTCGTTGGCGCTGCTGTGAGATGGTGCAGCCCGGGACCTGGCGCCGCCTGCGCGTGCGGAGACCCCAGCAGGTGAGCGGCGCCCGGCACCGGGGCTTTAACGCAGTCGATGGACTGCTTCGACGGCATTGCCTATAGTGCAGATATTAGCCAATCAAAATAAGGCGAGCGTGTAGCACGATGCTACACTCACCAATGGGATCACTCGATCCATGGATCTATTGGCACTGGATCTACACCGATGAATCCACAAAGTACGATCCACTTTGAGCTGGCTTGCCGGATCGACTGAACAAAATCTATACAATTAACCACGATTCACCGGACCGTATATGGGCAAAGACACGCCCCTTCAGGCAACACCACGCCAACTTTTATGGGCAGATCTGATCGCTGATTTCGTCGGGTGTCCGATTTTATAGAATTTTGCAGCACCGAGCCAAGGGCTGCCCTTGCATGATGAGCTGATATGCATTTAGTGTTTCACATGATTGCCTGTGATTATTTGTTGCGTCTGAGCAAGGGCAGATGCAGGATCACCAGCGGGTGCGTTTGCCTGTGCACTGCTGACGTTCCCTTGTACTTTCAGGACGTGAACCCTCGGCCATGTTTCTCCGTTCCTCATCGGCGTCTGGGTATGCCGATTCCTTGTTCCCAGACGGTAAGAGACTTTGTTTACGTACGGTATGCAGCCACTGTCCCTTAATAAGCTCATAATGGTTGGCCTCCGGTTTTGTGGCTTTCTGTGCTCTGCTATGGATAAGTGGTCGAATGGGTGTCCATTTGGTAACTGACCTGAGGTTCATTAACTTTATACTTGTGAATGCGATGGTGGGTCTTCTGATAGAGCAATACTCGTGTAATGCTTGTTTCCAGAATGCATTTCTCATTATTTGGCACTTCATGTGTTTTTGCTCTATCAATACAGATGGAGCGCATGCTTGTTATGCCAAAATTCTCCTGCATGGACTGCAACCAGCAGAAAGTGTGCACACATGATGGTATTGGAAGCCTGACCACATTCTGCGTGTTTCTCATGTGCAGGCACGTGGTCCTCTTGTCAGGAGGCTGCTTGAATGCACGTTGCTGTGAAAACTCTGCTTGGCCATTGAGTTGGAGGTGAGCAAACTTGGAGGTTCGCAGCAATGCACGTGGACAGTGGCGTGGTCTCGCGGTGGATGCTTTGTAGTCGAGGGGAGATGGCAGTTCGACCCCAGAGGGCGCTACACCATGGGTGCTTACACCATGGGTGTAACGGCAAAACAATTTAGCGTCCGTCTCAAGGACGGTGGACGTTAAAGACTCCGTGACGTCGTTCTCGAGCGAGGCCATTGTGTGGTGGCGTCATGAACCACCACACCTGCCCAATTAAAAAAATGTACCCCCAAAAAATGTTCGTGCATAGCAGCAACATGGCCCCTTCTGGGGAAACCTGGCAGGACCCTCCTGAAAAATATTCTTGAGATTTGGCGAGGCTTGCTTGGGGAAACGAGTGGAATTAAATATTGATAACTGGGAAGCGTGCAAATATATATACATACCACGTGGTAACGGAGACCACCATACCCGTCTGTTGCCAATGGGTGCATGAATGATGATTTCATTCCACTGGAATCCATTTTTGTTTTAAGGACCCAAGGTGGTGAATAATGACTATAGCCGTATCGGTTTCAACACATTTACAGAGGCAACACTTCCTGTGAGGCTCCAGGTTTTGGGCGACGCTTTTATCACCTTAGTTTTCCGTACGGAAATTCCCGGATATAATCACTTGCTGTAACGTGGTATTCGCGTGATGCGTGATTATCTAACGTGGGCTCGTCATTCCCAGAGTTGTCGCGCGAGGCTTAGAGTCATGTGTTGGGGTTCGCGTCTCCTCCACATGCTAAAGCACTCGCAGAAAAATCTGCGCGCCTTTATTCACTGGCTGGCTCTGTTGTGAGTCTTCCGGTCACCGGGCTTGCTACATACACTAAACTAAAACGACACTTTTTATTTGACCAGGTAAGGCCCACTGGAGCTGTGTAGATAATTTTCAGAAGCGACCTCGTCACGAGTGATGGCTCAACAAAGTGGCTGATGTGTAAATTTATAGCAGCCTAAACGCGTGTTTCTAAGTTTATTCGTGTTTCTAAATGTGGAGGGAAACCCCGTAGGACCAAACGACCACGGGGAGAGAGATGCAGACTCTAAACATACAGCAGGTGTCAGGGTCGAACCCACGACCTGCATATCAGGCGAGGTAGTTTACATTAAAGGGTTTGGCAGGGTGCTGGCCACACTCGTGCCTCGCAACAAAGTTGGCCGCGTTAAATTCCGGACTCGGGCACTTTTATTAGTGCAGTTTGTATTCTTACTCCACTCCAGTTTCCTCCAATAGCTAAAAAGCTTGATTCTGATAAATAACCAGCAAATTGCTCTATCGATGACACATTGCAATTAATTTACTGGACATCTGTGAAAATACTGGACAGTGAAAAATAGCTTCATAGCTCATCGGATAAACATCGCTCCAAGCGTGAAAACTTGGCAAGGACCTTCCTGACAAAGTCTTGAGACTACGCGGCTTTCCTGAACAAGCGTCATCGTCTGCGTGTGGTGGTGGACTAATGTGTGGCCTGTCCCTCTTGCCGGTGTGTGGTTGACCCTCCTGCCTGTCCACAGTTGCCACGCTATAATAAACAAGTCGTTGGCGCTGCTGCTGTGAAATGGTGCAGGGCGGCACCTGGCGTTGCCTGCACGCGCGGAGACCCCCAGCAGGTGAGCAGCGCCCTGCAGTAGCGCAGAGCCAAGGGCTGCCCTTGCATGATGAGCTGATATGCATTCCGTGTTTCACATGATTGCCTGTGATTACTTGTTGCTTCTGAGCAAGGGTAGATGCAGGATCCCGTGGTTGCGTTTTCCTGTGCACAGCTGATGTTGTTCCCTTGTATTTTCAGGGTGTGAAACATCGGCCACTTTCCTCCATTCCCCATCGGCATCTGGGTACACGGAGCCCTTGTTCCCAGACGGTGAGAGACTCGCCGACACTTGGCCAGTCTACACGTGCTCTCTTTAATAAACACGTTGCATTTTTCAGCTCTTTTACTTCCTCCTATCCAGCTCTTGCTGGTAGCTTATCTCGACAGGTGTTCCTCTTGCTGCTTGAAGCCATAGCAGCAGGATTTAGTTCTGTCGGAGAGCAAAACGGCTTGATTCACTCTAGATGCCCGCCAGGCGGTTGTGCTGCCCCTCCACGGCATTTGGAAGTTTGCGAAGTCTGACAACTTGACCATTGAAAACGAGCTGTGCAACGCAGTGCAGAGGATGGGCACAGAGTAACTAAATGTAGTGCGGCATGTGTACGTTATGGCGCGAATACCCCCCACACTCGAATTGGGTTTGCTTTACCGGTTAGTGTGCTGTCGCAATGCATGGAGATGTGTGGGGTGCCACAGTGGTGATGTTAACTCCCTCACCTGGTATACAGGTCGTGGATTTAGAGTTTCACGACTATAAATTTCCATACTCTTTGGTTCTTTCGGTAAAGTCGCGTATGTATAAAATAAATCGCGACGTTTTGGGGCGCAACACAAGCGTCTGTCATCAGGTTTTCCAAGCATGATCTGCTGCTGAGGCAGACTGTTTCCACACAAATAAGCCACTTTGTTAGGCTATTATTTGTGGCCAGGTTGCTTCTGAAAAAGTTATAGTAAAATAAAAAAAATAGTTTAGTGTGACGAATACAATTTGGAATGAGACCGGCATTGGAGTAGACTCTCCTGTGTGCGTGGGGGGGGGCATTAACATCTTTGGCGACGGATGGTGTCTTGATCTTGACACCTGCCGAATCGTTTAACACTTGATCGTGGCAATGTCTCCTTTGCATTGTTTCTAGGTGTGCCTGCGGTTGGCTGCATTTCACCCGGGCGTGGTTGCTGTGATTGGAGGTGCTGTGTACATCTGGCGGAACACAATTGTTTCGTTTGTGCAACAAGATGCTTCAATTATTTCTTGCTCAAATGAGCATTGGGGTAGTGCTGTTTACAGCTGAGCCAGTTATGGAAATTCCACATTCATATGGCAGGGGTGAGTATCTACAGGACAATAAGTAGTACTTTTATTAACCCTGGAAGGATGATTGCTAAGTCAACCCCCAACCAGGATTTGAACCTGCAAACTTGAGCTGATGGCTGTTGCTTAGCCACCTGGCTGGATGTTTACATTAACACTCGGGAATTGACTAAACATTCCTCTGTAGGAGATTTCTATCTGCAAATGCTAAGTAGGTGCTTATTTCTATTTCTCAAATGGTATATATATTTTAACATGTAAAGCAGCTGTGATTGTATTCTACTTGCTGTGAACTTGACATGGAACTCAATGTTGTGGTAATATTTAAATAAATATTTCCCTTGACTCGTGGATTGATTTGTGTCGTTGCAATCCCGGACGCAGTGTCGACAGCCAATTTTGGGGGAAAGGGAGAGCAGTGATTGTGCCTCGGAAAGAAGAACGGCCTGGGTTTAACTTTAGGCTGGTGCCTTTCTGTGCAGATGAATACGTTGTCCCTGGTTTGCATGGGTTTCCTCCCATAGCTAAAACTGCATGTACAATCTCTTAGGTATTGGACAATCATGTAAATGATGAAACAACTGCAATTTACTCAATTAGCGTTCCCAATGCAATCATGACAGGACTCGCATGAAAAAGTTGAGGTTCAGCCAGGCTTTCATGGGTAAGCAAGCAGCCAGCAACAGGCGGGTATGGCCTAATGTTCTACGACTGGGCAGAGTGGTGGACCCAAAGGTTTATCTCCAGGAGAACACATGGGCATGAGCTGCTTTATTAAGGAAAGCCTAACGACGTTTGATTGCTGTGTCTGAGCCTCTAGGCACGTTATCACATTTTCAAAAGGGGAGGGGGGCTCATTTGTGTAAATAAGTGAGGGCTGCCACACTTCACACCATTGAGTTTTCACATGTATTGGTTGGGGGTGGCCTGTGGGGTCTTGGTGATGAACACTGCTCTAATCTGAAAACGCGTGGTGTCACTTTCAATGGCACTGGGGAAGTTCTGAAAGAAATTAGATCGAGGGCATCCCATTGGCCCTGTGGTGCATATATCCACGATTGTGGGAAATAAGTCTTGGAAACCCAACTCGGCATGTGAACATGGATTTAATATTGATTCACTACTCACCACAGACTTAGCCATACTTTACCATGAATAAGAGTCCTTATGCCTGGCTTTTAGTTAATAAAATATGGTGGGCTTCAAAAGCCACAGCTTTAACAAACATCCCATCACCGTGCCTCGTGAATTTTACGACTTCCAATAATCCGTGTACTCGCTTCTTGGAGATTTCAGCCCTGGAGAAATCCAAGAAATCTCGTAAAATTTGGAATTGCAGGATGAGTCGCTGCGAACAGTAAGGGCACTGCAGATTTTAGAATTGGATTACTAGGAGCATGGATTTGCAGGTTTCTTAATTTCCAATTATTTGACGGTGTTGCATGTATTGCAAAATTTAAACTTGCACAAGAAAACTAAAGATATAAGCAGTCACAAGCAACGGGTTTAGTTTGACTCAATGTGCAGGGCCAGTAAACGGACAATTGGGGGGGCATGGAGATCTAGGGCCAGATGACAACGCTTGTAACACCTGCTAGCTTGTGGCTGGCAAGGTCTGATGTGAGAAAACGTTAAAGAAATTCCAAGTTAACACGTAGTGAGACGGCAACATCGTTGCTTACTATTCACATCGTTTCCTTAATTATGGATTGACTTTTTTTTTGCCTTCGACAATCGGCGCAAAGGTTATAAGGACTGTTCATAAGTCCTCCGCTAACTCCCTTACTGACTCGAGAATTACGCCAAGCACTGGCGGACTCCCCTTTCCCGGGTTACGGAAGTCGTTCTGTAATTGGGCCCAGGTCAGGTGGCGTGAGGGGCCGGAGTCGCCCCAGTCTTCTGCACATCACTCTTCGCTGGGACGCACTACCTGCAGTACATCCAATACCGACGGCGATACTCGGCATGAAATCCAGTCGCCGTCAATAAACAATGATAGCGCATGCCGTGCAATCGGGGCCGTTACTGGGAGCAAGCCGAGTTGTGGTGCAACACAATAATTATCGGTGTCGTGGAACATAACAAAAACAGACGACGTGGCCTTGTCATCTGGTGCAGTGTAAAAATAAGTATAAAGTATTTAAATCTTTTTTATTTTACCAGGTAAGGCCCACTGAGCTATTGTAGATCTTTTTCAGAAGCAACCTGGCCACATAACTCAAAGTAGTGGCTTATCACGTGTAAATTTATAGCAGCCAATACTAAACTTTTTTACAGATCCCATCAGCCACGTGGCCTGGAGATGCACAATTTCAGCAGCATTAGTTCAACGCAAGTAAACTTTGGACCAGCTTCTCATCAGCAGGCTTGCTGGTGAACTGCCATTATAGGCAAGGACACTCTACATTAGATATGGGTCTGAATATTATAAAGCAAGCCATTACTGGTGATGAGACAGAATATTGAAAGCCGTGCAGGTGATGGGAAGTGTAACAAGACTTTTAGTTTACGAATGTGAACTTTATCCGGACGTTGGACCAGAATTGAATGGTGGCACAAATGAAAAGTGGTCGAGGAGCTGACAACCGCGTTGGAGCGCTGAGACGCCGCTGCACACAACTGGGTTCGAACCCAGAAAGCCACCGGGGAGGTTACTGGGTGTTTCACAGTGAGCAAGTTGATGGGTTCACCCTGGCTTCCAATGATGGCACAACACTCATTGTCCAATTGGGTTTCCCTGAACGTGACTGCCTCCAGAGGACTAAACAAAGCCACTGAAGTTGATCTCGTCACGGAACCCTCTGGGGTGAAGCCAATACATGGCTGATGCCGACTGGGCACCACGATGGTGAGATGTTAACTGCCTCGCCTGGTATACAGGAGGTCGTGGGTTTGATCCCGACAGTGACGCCTTTATATTTGGAATCGGCTTTTACCCTTTCTAAAACAGGTGTTAAGATTATCAAACGCCAGATAGATACCTTTTCCAAGGCATGAACTCTGCATTTCTCACACATGTGGCAAAATATGCAAAAAGCTCTGATAATATATGGCATTGTCTTTGAAACTGATTGGCCTACACCAAAGACAGACTACTTTAAAGCCTTGTCTCACCAGTGGTAGACCAGAGAACGCCAAAAGGCGAACAGTGCAAAGACAAAGCAAGTATCGGAACACAAATAGCTCGGGTCGAGAAGTTATATCTATGAGATACATTTTTCCCAGCATCCAAAATTATGAAAAAGAAGTATATATGTTTTACCCTTTCTGGCAATAAAACAGGTATTCAGGTAAACCTATTCTTATTCTTCATAATTTTTGATACTGGAAAAAAGGTCCCATAGATATGTATATTTGGAGTTTGCGTGTCTCACCGTGGTCGCGTAAATTTTTCCCCAGGTCCTCTGGTTTGTCCCTCCACATTTAGAATCAACATACATTTAGAGTATTTCGCAGCTATAAATTTCCACACGATAAACCACTTTTCTGAGCTGTCATTTGTGACCATGTCGCTTCTGAAAAATAGCTGTTTGGCTCAGTAGGCCTTACCTGGTAAAATAATAGTTTAGTTAAAATTAAGTTTAGACTCGTCTCCTGTTCAAGACCTTCAAGGGCCACATTCTTCATGTCTAACTTAACTTTACTATGAATAGTTTATAAACGTCGTTTGAGCAAACCTTTGTTTCAGGAAATGTGTTTTATTTAATATGATGTCTCGGCACCGTTTTCGTTTTCTTCTGTGACGCGGGTGTTCGTGCTCCGATTTCTATCTGGTGTTTTTTTCTGAAGGTCTCTGCTTCACAGTTGTACGCTGTTCTGTGTGCTTCCTTTTGCCATTAAGTTGACCCAAGTGCGTCGTGTCGCAAACGAGACTCTTGCTAGTCTCTCGAGTTCTCAACTCGTTCAAACGAAATAAACCAAACTCCTCTGGCCCAGGTGGCACAGGCCTCACCGTGAGAGCTTCGATTGGGGTAATGGCACAATGCCGACAGCCACCATCAAAGATTACCAAGAGGTGGCGACTGGTGAGATGTGCAGTTGCAGCACGCCCTCTCACCCAAACAGATTGTCCGCTAAGACTTCCTCCTGGGTTCTTTGACTCTCCTACACAAGGCGACATGACAGAAAATCATGGGGCACACCAAGCGGAATGCACAAACGTACGATAACGCTGCACACTTCCCCATGACATATTAAACCATCTGGTGATCGTGCTGCTGCTGCTTTGGCAGCGGTGCAGTTAACAAAAAAACTCAACACATTCGTCAATTGCAACACTGTGGTCTTACAAAAAAAAACTAACAGACTACGCTTTGGGTAACGACCCTTCACAGCCCAAACTGCCACTCTGGTCTCTCTGTCCACTGTGCAAAATAAGCGCCATGACAAGACACATCACCGATTGGATAGTTTTCCTTTTTAAGGCCACAGTGTTGTTATTGACAAATGTGCCATGTTCCCCACATCATCACGTCCCCCACTGCACCCACATCCCCCACTGCACCGTATCCCCCACATCACTGCATCCCCCGTGTCTGCCCCTCCCGTCACCTCTATCCAGGCGTGGTCGTCGGACTCCTCCTCGTGGTGGTACAAATCGGAGAAGGCGATGACGACGCGAGGCAGGGTGGACGTGACGCCGCGGGCGGCCTGCATGCCGCACGATCAACCGCGCTCCCTCACGTTACCGACGATGATGATGCCGTGGCGGCAGGGTGTTCACCTCTTGTTTCAGAGGTTCGTGGTTCAAATCCAACGGTTCACCCTGGTTACTACTGCGGGCGCTGTAAAATACCCCGCACGGGCTGCTTCGGGGTGGACCTTCGCGATCTCGTGGTTTCTACGGAAAGCGTGGCCTGCTGCATGTTGGTGTCGTGGTGCAAAATTACGTGCTCATGACTCAATTGGGATTGCACAAGGCAACACCACCCTCGACTGTGTAGCGGCCGCAGACTGTCTGTGAAACACAGCAGCCGGCGCCTTCCCTCGTGTTCATTTTACTACAAGGTCTGATCGTGTCCGTCCGGTGATGGCCGGTTGCCGAACTAATACATTATAAGTTCGCACTCATTCCACACAAAGTGCTTGCCACAAATGAACCACAATACCTTGCTGATCTCATGAAGGAACAAACTATTAGCACGCGAACCCCAGTCATCCTCACAGCAGCTTTTGGCTAACCATCGAACAATGACGGTCACTGCATTGTGCATTTTCAGATGTGCTTCTGCGGCCGTCTGGAACATTTTTCCTTCAAATATTAGGAAGCCACTCGTGTTCTCTCACCAAGGCGAGAGAACACGAGACCTCGAAATTTACAACAGACATGGATCCCCTGGGTCTGGGATAAAACTCATGCGCTTCTGCGCACCAGGCAAGGGAGATAACATTTCCTTGCCACCGTGACACCTGTACGTTTGGACGCGGGCGTGCGACGAACTCCACCCGTCCCACACCGGAGGCAGCCTGGCTCCTTCAGGCGCACTCACCTTCCTGAATGTCTTGAAGTTCCTGCGGAGGGTGCCGCTGAGCAGCGTGGGGGTGTCCGGGAGCCCCGCGTGGGAGGAGGCGGTGGGTCTAGCCAGCACCAGGGAGCGGAACTCACACAGCAGCAGCGCCGTGGGGGCAGTCACATCCTCCGGGTCCCCGGCCTCGAGCGACGCACACAGCAACACCACCACCATCAGCAACGCCACCAGCAACACCGCCACCAGCAACACCACCACCATCAGCAACACCACCATCAGCAACGCCACCAGCAACGCCGCCACCAGCAACACCACCACCATCAGCAACACCACCACCATCAGCAACACCACCACCATCAGCAACGCCATCAGCAACGCCACCAGCAACGCCGCCACCAGCAACACCGCCACCAGCAACGCCGCCACCAGCAACGCCGCCACCAGCAACACCGCCACCAGCAACATCACCACCATCAGCAACGCCACCAGCAACGCCGCCACCAGCAACGCCACCAGCAACACCGCCACCAGCAAAACCGCCAGCAACACCGCCAGCAGCAAAACCACTACCAGAAATACCAATTCGCCTTGCATTTCTATCCCGCCACATAAAACGTGATTTTCTTTACACATTCCATCGGTCATACGAATTTCTGCGAGTGCATCATTTCAGCAACATTGGCTCAAGACAAAAAAAAATCTGGAGCGATTTCGACATTCAGTGTCTCATCAGCAGCCAGGCTTGTTTGAACCAATGCTGTTTAACTGCCGGATGTTTATAGGCAAGGAATCTCTCTGCTGGACGTGGGTCTGAGTTTGACGCAAGACCCTACAGCACACACCTACGATTATGCACGGTGCGAAAGAAGTTCAACATACGTACACACACAACGCAGATTAACCACGGAGGTCTCCTTGAGAGTGGAGCGGCCATAGAGGAGTGCGGAGGTATCTCACCACCACGGGCTCCTGCTTCACAGGTGGGGAGTCCACGTATCTCCTCCGCTTTGCACTTGGGCCGCCAGCTCCCTCTTGCGTCTCCCCCTCCTCGGTCGGCTCCTCCATAGCAAACTCCTCAAAGCCCTTCTTCTTCTTCGTCGTCGTCTGCGTGTGACTCTGTTCCGACTGTGAACGCAAATCGGCTGTCAGGTGGGTGACCCTGCAGAGAGTCAGAGGCTCCCTGCTGAGTCAGAGGGTCCCCGCACCATTGAACAACATGGCAGCACCCATCTCCACCGCGAGTCCTGAGCCAGGGGTGGCAACATGTTAACTACCTCGCCGTGTATACAGGAGGTTGTGGGTTCGATCCCGACCCTGAAGCCGGTATATTTTGGAGTTTACATGTTCTTCCCGTGGTCGTGTGGATTTTTCTCCAGGTCCTCCAGTCATTCCCTCCACATTTAGAATCAACATGTGTTTAAGAGTATGTGGCTGCTATACATTTCCACGCAATAAGCCAATTAATTGAGCTATACTCTTTGGTTCTATTCGGTAAAGTCACGTAAAAAACAACAAAAAATAAAAAATTCACGACGTTTTGGCCACAACACAAGTGGCCTTCATCAGGTGAAGGGACCGTGCTGTCATGAGGACAGCGTTGGAGTGAAAACAGCCAAGCCCAGGTCGCGTCCTTTAAGCTGTGTGGGAGGAAGCAAAACGCTTGACAAAGGAATTAGTATAGAAATGAGCACGATATACGTAGGAGGTGTATGGGCCATGATGGACCAGGAGCGGGTGGGGACCATGACGGACCAGCAGCAGGGGGGGGGGGAGTAGAGTGAGTGAGTGGAGTGAGTGAGTGGAGTGAGTGAGTGGAGTGAGTGAGTGGAGTGAGTGGAGTTAGTGAGTGGAGTGAGTGGAGTGGAATGAGTGGAGTGAGTGAGTGAAGGGACCAGACTGTCCAGAGGACAGCGCTGGAGTGCACACAGACAAGCTCAGACCGCGACCTCTAAGCTGTGTGAGAGGAAACAGAGCGCCCTGACAAAGGAATTAGCATAAAAACTAGCATTTCATTGGCGGACTTAGAATTAAGGACGATGTGCTGGGGGGGAGCATTCACTCCAACGCTGTCCTCATGACAGCACGGTCCCTTCACCTGATGAAGGCCACTTGTGTTGTGGCCGAAACGTGGTGAATGTTTTATTTTTATTTTTTGCTGTTTTTTACGTGACTTTACCGAATAGAACCAAAGAGTATGGATCCTTGCAGTCACGAAAGCTTTAAATCTAGAATTATTTGAGCTATCATTTGTGGCCAAGTCGCTTTTGAATTAAGAGCTATATAAGTTAGTAGGCCTTACCTTTAAAACTAAAAATAGTTTAGTTTTAGTTTCATTCCCATGGCAGAGGCCGGTTTCTGCATTGGACAACTTGAGATGAAGCTGAGATGAGGTGTGCACTGATGAGCGTTGCCCTGGCATATTTTTTTATGGACGATAGTTACTTGAGTGTCCTACACCGTGACGTTGCTTCATCATTGAAGACGTACACTCACTGAAAAATCAACAACAAAAGAAAATGTAACACGCTGCAGTTTCTGGAAGCAGTAGGAAGGCAGCCAGCATCTGTGCCAACAGTTGCCCAAGATCTGTGGTCCTATATTGGGATGTTTGCCCAACTCCATGCCCGAGAGTTCACGCACGTGGGAGGAAACCGGAGAACCCGGAGTAAACCCAAGCGTGCTAGATGGGTAACACTTACTCGCTGTACAGATGTAATTCAACCCGCTAGTTGTACTGCCAGCATATCCTGGTCATAAGCCAGGAGCTGGAGACCTCGAGGCCCAGGGTAGGCTGGAAGTTTCACGAGCTCGTGCGTGTTTCACGAGCCCATTTGTTTCACGAGCCCGTGTGTGTGTGATCCGCCAACGCTCCCTGCTGCCTCCGCAGTGCACGGGCCAAGGGCAGCACGGCCACGGGGAGGCCTTGGCAGGGCCCGTGTGGAGCCGCACGCACTCGGGGCCCAGGGGCCATGGAGCACAGCGAGCGTGCGTCTCACGCTCAGCAACTACACCAGCACCGTGAGCTGCGTGGCACAGAGAGGTGCTAGTGCACCGTGAGACTCTGGCACACAGTGAAGTGCTGGCGCAGAGCGAGACGCTGGTGCACTGGGATGCCGCGGGAACTCTTCCACCCACGCCCCGAGCACCGGCCTCACCGGTGCCGGCACGCCTTCTGCGTTTCCTCCCCGCGCACCAAGCTCGCCCGCTGGGGTCCTGGGTGTCCCCGCAGTCGTCTTTGGGGGAGCCGGCTGATGTGAGTCCTCCCCTCTTGTTCCGTTGTCTACACAAAGGCACGTGGTATGATCCTTATATTCGTGCTGGGCAGCTCCACCTTGAAGCACAAAATAATCATCGGCGTGCTTCTGCAGAACACAAGCGACTAAATGAATAAGGAGATGTACGATACGCCTCCTTCGTATTTGTCTTCACGTCATTTTTTTACACATCCCATCAGCCACATGACCTTCTGGGAATACATAATTGCAGTAGCATAGGTTCAAGCAGAGCAAACTCTAGACCGGTTTAGACATTCAGCGTCTCAACAGCACAACCAGGCTTCCTTTTAACTAAAGCTGCTGTGAAATTAGGCACTACCAGAGGAGGCCGCGTGGCTGATGGGATGCGTAAAAGGCACGTCTGTTTTACATAGAGGGAGAGACAGGGGAAGGAGGCGAATTGTCAGCCCCGCTTCCACGCGGAGCACAGCGCAAGAATGTCGGCCAAGAACGGCCGGGCGTGGAGAGGAGGGGGAAAGGGAGCGTGCCGCACGGCAGGCGTGCTACTGGGTACGGCTGTGTGGGCAGGCTGCAGGTGGGGAGCGCACGCACAGTGAGGCGCCCGTGGCAGGAGTACTACCTGGGTATGGCTGTGTGGGCAGGCTGCAGGTGCGGGAAGTGCGATCCCCGGACTCCGGCCATATCAGGGTGGGGGGCTGCTCCGCTGCTCTCGACACCTTGGGGGGCACCGCGGAGCCCTCGTCGTCGGTGCCGGCGTGGCGAGCTCTGCGCGAGACCGCGACGGCGGCGCAAACCTGAGCCAGCCGCCCTGCCCAACACGATTCTATGCCGCCATCGTACATACGTGTGCACGTTGAACTTCTTTCGCACCGTACGTAGCCAACCGTGCTAATTGAAGGTGCCTCAATGACTCACCTGCTGCTTGGGGCCAGTGGTGGAAATTACATATTCCTATGGCTGGGGCAAGTTTGTCCACAGGACACGTGCTGTTGAGTTGCCCACAAAGTGGTGCTCATTTTATTGGCCCCAAAGGTATTTATTATTCGTACACTTATTTACACAGGGGAGCCTCGCTGAGTCTCAAGACTCTTGTTCAGGAAGGTCCTGGCACGTTTTCTCAGTAGTGGGCGATGTTGTTGCGGTGTGTGATCCCAATTGAGTAATTTTCAAGTAATTTTTAAGCACTGGGACGTCTGGCCAATACCGTTTACATTGTACGTTTTTGTAGCTATGCGAGGAAACCGGATAACCTGGAGGAAACCTAGACAGAACGGGGGAGAGAACATACAAACTCCACGCAGAAAGGTGCCCGAGTCGGGAATCTAACCCAGGGGCTTCGTGTTAGGAGCCACGGGCGGTACCACGGCGCCACGTAGCGCAATGCCGCAGCTCAGTGGCCCCCTCTGTGCGTCACCTCTTTCTAGACGATGGCTGGAAGTAGCTGGTGATCGTGGCCTTGGCGTGAGCGGCAGGCTTCCGTGCAGAGTCGGTGCTGTCACACGGCCCTCTGGGCTGGCTCTTCGTGGACAAGGAGGAGCCGTCCGCAGCCTCCTCCACGTCGTCTCGGAGGACCGCGGCGGCGGTCGCTCCCGTGGTGCCTACCTGCACACGGCACGAACCGTCACAGCACCACGGGCGGTGCGGCCATGCGAGTGACGAGCCACTTCTCTACGGGGGAGCCGCCCCTCTACGAGGGAGCCGCCCCTGTACGAGGGGGCCGCTCAAGGAGTGGCAGGGTGGTGGAACAGCGTCAATTCCCGACTCAGGAGCCATTCAGTGTGGAGTTTGTGTGCTCTCTCTCCCCCTGTTCTGCGTGGGTGTTCCTCCAGGTTCTCCGGTTTACTACCATTAATATTACTGAGCTTGTTTATTGCCAAATTTTCGCAGTAAGGCACAATGTTCTTGTCTAATCCAAATGAAGTAATGTGCAGTGTAATTTTCAGCTTTTGGGAAGTTTGGACAACACTAGTTACATTGTTTTTTTAGTTATGGGAGAAAACCAGTGAACATACACACACAGAACTTTGAGATCTTGTCAGAGATTCACTCGTGGCTCTGGTAGAGGTGACGGCACGGAGTGATGTCATGGGCTAAAGTGACCTCTTCACACGTTGTATGCATGTTGAACTTCTTTCGCACTGTATGTAGCCAACCGTGCTAATCGGAGGTGTGATATGCATTGTTTGGTGCTGGGAGACTCACCCTGACTTCTGGTCGTCCCGGGTCCCGGCTCATGCTGGTGGCCTCCGTGGGAATGAGCGACCTCTTATCCAGGGTCTCATCCACCCGCTGTGACTGGGAGCCGCTCGCCGACATCACATGACAGCTATTTGCATCGGACACAAACAGGAGATAAGCCGAGTGGAAACGTCATTCACGCATGCCCGGCGATGTTCGGTGACATCAGAGTGTGGTGTTTTTAGCAAGCATCATCAGCTATGACCGGTCTTCGGTTGGGCGGCAGGATGGCACAGCTAGAATGGCCTGGGTCTGACTCGGGCGACTTTCTGTGCACGGTTTGCACGTTCTGCCCCTGCTCTACAAGGGTTTCAATCACACAATGTAACCAGTATTGGCCAAACATCCCAATACTGAGCAATTACCTGCAAATTACTCAATTGGGATCACACAGCAGCGGTGGCAGCGGTGGCAGCGGTGGCAGCGGCGGACAGCAGCAGCATCGCCATGGGGGCTCCCGCAGCCCGGGGGGGAGCAACGTGCCCAGTGCTGCATCAAGGTTATTGAACGACTACTAGAACGGTAAATGAGTTATGAGCATTTTCTCAATTGAATGCAAAACCTAATCATTGCCCTTGTTTGTTTCTATATAACTGAAGTGTTGCATATTATTTGTGTATGGTTTGGAGGGCCATGAACTAAAATTGTTTTTACCAGGTAAGGCCCACTGAGCTATATAGTTATTTTTCAGAAGTGACCTGGCTACAAACTACAGCGCAACGAAGTGGCTTGTCATGTGAACGTTTCTAGCAGCCACATTTTCTAAACGCCTGATGCTGATTCTAAATGTGGAGGGAAACAACTGGAGGACCCGGACAAAAATACACGCGACCACGGGAAGAACATGCAAACTCTAAATATACAGGCGTCAGGATCGGGATCAAACCCACAACCTCTTGTATACCAGATGGGGTTGTGATATCTCGCCACCACGGCGCCCCTACTCGAGCGAGTGTGGGAGAGTGTTCCCTGTCAAAGCATCTCCGTGTGCGAGCGAGGACGTGAGGGTTGTGGTAAAGCGCGTGAGAGAGAGACGGCGGCGGCGGCGGTGGTGGTGGACGCACCGGGCCAGGATCAACGAGGCCTGCGTGTCAGCGGCGTACAGCGTGGAGTCGGGTGCCACGCCCTCGCTGGGCTCAAGCGCCAGGTTCTGCGACAGCGTTGCCCCAGCCAGGTTCTGCGACAGCATTGCCCCAGCGAGGTTCGTGTTCACACAGCTCACCTCGTCTGCCGGGAGACGTGGGGCGGTCAGAGGAGAAGCTCAGGCTGCGAAACTCGCTAAAAACCGACATGCAGATGCTGACACGCAACAAGTTAAACCCGGACAGCCTCTTAGAAACGTCCTGCTCTCGTGAAGCAAGGGAGATGTCCAGCGTGTAATCAAGCTCCATTGAAATGCTTCCGGATTTAAACAATTCAGTGGATTATTGTTCAATTGAGCAGAGGCACCGCTCATCTCCTGTGTATGATTTATTCTGTAAAGCGGTTGTTTTTGTGCCGATTTATATTTGCTTCATGTTGTAATTTTTTTACATTATTGTAATTTTAGCAACCCAGGTGGCTCTGGCAGATGAGACGATGGTGGTCCCCCCTGGATAAACAAAAAGCACTTAACACTTGACGTTGTTAAGTAGACTCATGAGACATCCTCTATACGTGCTCCTGTGGACCTGGTTGGGATGGCTGTTTAGAATGGCACGGGGAAATTCCGTCTCAAGACAAGAGACAAAACAAATAATCAGGTAATTCTCCTCCTTCACTGTCCCTCCGCATAAAAATACAAGTAATTTTTACACATTCCATCAGCCACAAGGCCTTCTGGGCGTGTATCATTTCAGTAGTACTGGTTCAATGCAAACAAAGTCTCTGCCGGTTTCGAGATTCAGTGTCTCATCAGCAGTCAGGTTTGCTTGAACCAATGCTGGCGAACTGCCAGGTGTTAATAGTCAAGGGCCCTCTCTGTTGGACATAGAACTTATTTCGTACCGTACGTAGCCAACCGTGCTAATTGGAGGTGCGGATTGAGAGAAGGGGAGGCTCCCCACCTGGGAGCCGTGCCGAGGGGTTGCAGTAGGTGTGCGTCGAGCAGTAGACTACAGCCAGGCCAACCTCCGCCTCCGTGATCATGCGCAGGCCGAGGCTGCAGAGGGAAATGTCACAACACAGCAGCACAACACGTGAACGGGACTGTACAGCACAGTGTGTTTTACTTCTGTAGTGGTAATGATGGAGACACAGTCTTCTTCTGGAGGCAACACGTTTATTTAACAGCAACAACTATAACACGAGGTCCCTAGCACAAAGGGGTATCGGCCCCTCCACCCGATACCCTGGGGAGGTATAGCCTCCGGGCTAGCGTGTCCTATTCACTGGAACCACTTCCTCTATATATCAGCCCTCCGGCTAGGGGGACCTAGGGGAGGCTAGCTGACCCGACCCAGCCAAGGTCCTCGGATCCCGGCCACTGGCCTGCTCGGTCCCGGCCCTTAGAAGGACGTCGGGTCTGGGGGTTCCCAGGGTCCTATTCTAGGCTGGCTCTTCGGGTCTTCAGCTTGACGACGACTGGCAAACCTGTTCAGAGGTCCGCCTTATATACAGCTCCCAGGGTCACTCCACCCCTGGCTACGCCTACTCTCTAGAACCTTCTGGAGGGACCTGGACTATTGCGTAATCCCCCAGCCCCCACCGAGGGCCTGGGGTGTGTATCTCCGGTTCCCAACCACCCTCTGGGTTTCGTGGCCTAACGGCGTTACTTAATACAGGCCGTACTCGCCGTTGCCCCCTGTTGACCAATGGCTGACGCTACACCATGTGAGTCGTGGTAACCGCGTGTAACGCTAACAATACCCACTGCAATTCTAAGGTGCCTATCAATGTCTGATGTATTTTGCTATATATACAGGAATATTGAAAGTAAACACCAGTTATTAGATATCAGACACAAATACCAACAATGATACGCATGCCCCGCAAACACATGCCAACTTTTGATTTAAAGCTTTCGTGACTGCAGTAATTCATATTCTTAGCTCTTTCGGTAAAGTCACGTTGAAGGGAAAACAATAATTGTTTTATATATATTTTGTTATTTTATTGTTTCCCTTCAACGTGACTTTCCCACATACCAAACGCTGAAATCAAGCATCAGCACTCAATACACTTTTCCCAGAAACACCCACCTCTTCTGATTCATCATCAGCAGCAGTCGTAAAAGCAATATCAGCAGCAACAATTAAAAGATCATTATCATCGACTTCATCATTATCATCATCATCATCTTTGTCATCCCAGGGCCAACGGTCAAGAATATTTATGGAGTGTCAACCAGGAATAGAACGCATCTGAGAGAATTTCCATTTCGAAGATGGAGAAATAAAACTAGTTCATGTGTTGGATAGATTATTGAATTGCATGATCGTGAGAGGCGGCGGTGGGTTGGGAATGCTTCCATTCAGCAGTGGATTGATCATGGCTGCTGCTGATGACGACGATGATAAATAAACCCTTGTCAGAAGTTTGTGAGAATGTCAAACTTTGCAAGTGTATCACCTTTGTGCTGGTGACACCATTTACCCACGAAAGCCTCACCGAGTCTCAAGACCATTTTTCCGAGCAGGCGGCGACAATTTCTACGCGTTTCCCAATCGAGTAATTTGCCGGTAATTTTCTAATTGGTCAAATGTGCATCACGACGCGGGGCACGCGATGGCAGCATTGACCACAGGTGACCTGCCAGATCCGAACCGCGAACGTCTGCAACGAGCGGCGAACGCTCCGCCGTTGGGCTGCCACTGGGCCCGCCGAGTCATGCCACATCATGCCGCGTGGTCGCGTTTCTCCCGAGGACGCCCTCCCGTGTGCGCGACGACGACGAGCGGCCGGTGGCACTCTCGAGCGCCACCGGACTCACGTGTGGAGGCGTACGCCGACTTGGGCAGCCCACGCTCGCGCGTCCTGTGCCAGCACCTGGGACGAGAGCTGCGAACAGCCGGCCTCCGGCTCCACCACGCAGAAAGCTTCTCCGTGCCGCGGCTCGGCGCGCTGGCCGGGGGAGCACAGGCACAACGCCGCGCCGCCCGCCAGCGCGATCGGCACCGCCAGCCGCTTGTGCTGGAACAGAGAAGACGGCCCACGTCGGCACCTCCAATTCGCACGGTTGGCTATGTTAAGGTCCAAAATAAGTTTCATGTATATGTAGTGAGTCCAACTGAGTCGCAAATATTGTCTTGGGAGCAACACTATTTATTCACAACTCAACATAACATAACACAACCTACACTTGGGTGTTGAATGCTCATCTAGCCACGCTACGGCAGAACTAGGCACGGTTCGCTATCCCGGCCCGGACCACAAGCTGGGTCCCGGACCGCGTGGTTAGAGGCTTCTTTTACCCGACGTGAATCTTCATCACCAGCAACAAGAACCCCGAGCCCCTCACGGGGCCCCCGTTATATCGGCCTGGGCTGGGGCTGGCTCCGCCCCTGACCCCACCCAACTTCTAGATGTCTCGAGCTCTTTCCCGAAGGCTCCCCGAGAGCTCTTTTATACCACGTGACCGCCCAGTGGCCCCCGTCCACCGGTGGCCCCCCTCCAATATCATCCGGTCACGTGTCGGCAGGTCAACCAGCGTATCATGCTCCAACGTAACCCTGGCTGGCTGACACTCCCTCTCGCTCCCTCACCGGGAGCCCGCACCGCACACTGTAGGTGATGCCTCCGCGCTGACCAGCACTCACCCAAGCCCCGCTAGGGCTGGTACTACGCCCAGTAAGCGGGCTACACATAATGCCAACACATTATCTGCCGTGGCTTCGTAAGCCCGGCACCACACAGTGACAATCACAGTCACTACATATACGTACATACAATGCTCTCCTGTGACAATGTGAAAGGCTGCAGGCGCCGTGAGCGGAGGGCCCGGTACGCACGTACAGCTTCAGGATCGCCGGTGCACACACAACACGCACCACCTCCTACTGCGCGTGGTCACGTCGGCGCCACTTGTACTAAAGTGTTCTCGTGCATGCACTGCGCCCCGCTCGGATTTTTCTTGGCAAATCTTTGTATTTTTATTTATTTTTGGAGGCTAAAATAAATACTATTAAACACATTTTTTTTTACCAGGTAACGCCCACTGAGCTATATAGCTCTTTTTCAGTAGCGACTTGGTCACAAATAACTGGAGGACCCGGAGAAAATTCCACGAGACACCGGGAGAGAAAGAGACGCAAACTACAAATGTACAGCAGGCATCTGGGTCGGGATCGAACCCACGACCTCCTGCATATCAGGCGAGGATGTTAACATCTCGCCACCGTGGCTTGCCCTGAATTCCATCTTACTGGAATTCAGGGTATGTTCTCCCCCTGTTCACGCTTCTTTGGAAGTGGCTCAAGGCCTGAGCTGGGCTGAGTTAGAGGCCAAGACGGAGCCGAGCCAAGAACATGATCCTGACCCTGAGACTCGTAGCGCGGCACACGCGTGGAGCGGCACATGCGTGACACGGAACATGAGTGGAGCGGAACACGTGTGGAGCAGCACGCGCTTGGAGCGAAACACGTGTGGAGCGGAACAAGCATGGAATGGCACCTGCTTGGCGTGCAGGAACTGGAAGGTTTTCCCCTGGAACAGGAGCCTCCGCTCAGGCCGGGGGGTCAAGTCGAGGTCGCCCGGATTGATGCCCGGTTCATCGGCCAGAGGCCAGAAGCTGACGCACATCAACACATAGCGCACATCAACACATAGCGCACATCAACACATCAACACATAGCGCACATCAACACATCAACACATAGCGCACATCAACACATAGCGCACATCAACACATAAACACAAAGCGCACATCAACACAGCCAGGACTCGTTTCCTTGTTACAAATATTTTATTCTGCTTATTTACCCAGGCAGGCCTTACAGAATCTGCAGAATATGTATTTCCAGAGGGTTCTGCCAAGTGTTTGCAGTAGGGGGTGATGTTGCTGCTGAGTTAATACAATTGCGTAATCTAACCTATTAAATATTTTTGTTTGTCTGTCCGTCTGTCTGCGCACGCGCGCCTGTGAGGGATTTGGCTCTCAGACGGTGGAGTTTACGTAAAAAATTTTTTGCCAGCTACCACCCCGTAAGCCCCGCGGTGGGCAAGCGCTATTCTGTTATCCCGTCCGTTACCTTTAAATTTGTAAAAATAGCATTTTAGTGCAATGTATCTTTATTTATTTATATAAATTTGCCGCCCGGCGCGGTACAAAGCACGCAATTGCGCATGCGCGAAACGCTGACAGGAGTTGCCCCTAGCAACGCACACACGATCGCTAAAAAATGTAATTCGCGTTAACAATGCTTAAAAAATATACACACAATGCTGAGGTTCATTCTTCACAGTCTTATGTCCTCTTCTCTCCCCCCCACCCCAATGCGTGCAGTTACTGATATAAAGTCCGTATATATTAATATTGATTGCAGCACGGGTGGGGAGTGCGGCCCAGCCCCCAGCCTGGCAAAGTGTCACCTCCTCCGGCTGGGCAATCTAGGCGAGGCCGCGGGCTTTGCACGGGACTAGGCCTCACCATGGCAATGTAAAGTACAGTTTTATCTTTCGCTAAGAACTCAGGGTCATTGTTTACTATTATGAAACAAATAAGTTGGCAAATATTACAATAATAATGTTTGTGTGCAGAAAACGAAAATTTCATTATTAGGTTGCTAATTATTTCCTTTTTTAGGTGTGTTTTATGATGCTGCGACAGTGTACTGCCAGTCTGCCCTGTGGCCTGCTGCCTGCTGATTAAATAATGTCAGAGGCACAGCTACTTCTACGACCAGTCACAAGCTAATCCCTCAGTTATTTCAATGCTAAATTCTCCTGTTTGATTTGTACTAGGTGCCTCTGTGGATGTGTAGGCTTTGACTTTAACATAGCTATTTCTATGACCAGTCACAAGCTAATCCCTCAGTTATTTCAATGCTAAATTCTCCTGTTTGATTTGTACTAGGTGCCTCTGTGGATGTGTAGGCTTTGACTTTAACATAGCTACTTCTATGACCAGTCACAAGCTAATCCCTCAGTTATTTCAATGCTAAATTCTCCTGTTTGATTTGTACTAGGTGCCTCTGTGGATGTGTAGGCTTTGACTTTAACATAGCTATTTCTATGACCAGTCACAAGCTAATCCCTCAGTTATTTCAATGCTAAATTCTCCTGTTTGATTTGTACTAGGTGCCTCTGTGGATGTGTAGGCTTTGACTTTAACATAGCTACTTCTATGACCAGTCACAAGCTAATCCCTCAGTTATTTCAATGCTAAATTCTCCTGTTTGATTTGTACTAGGTGCCTCTGTGGATGTGTAGGCTTTGACTTTAACATAGCTACTTCTATGACCAGTCACAAGCTAATCCCTCAGTTATTTCAATGCTAAATTCTCCTGTTTGATTTGTACTAGGTGCCTCTGTGGATGTGTAGGCTTTGACTTTAACATAGCTATTTCTGTGACCAGTCACAAGCTAATCACGCAGCTATTTCAATGCTAAATTATCCGAACCAAACATTAAACTAATTTTCAATGGTACAGTATATTTTTTCAAGTAGTGGTATCCCAAACTTTTGCAGCAACTTAAATTCCCTTTTCATACCATCAATATGTAAACTCCCCCTCCCCCCCTCGCCGGTCTGCACATGTTCACCCCCTCTACACTGTTCATCATGCTAAGTCCGCCAATTAAATGCTAAATTTTATACTAATTCCTTTGTCAAGGCGCTCTGTTTCTTCTCACACAGATTAAAGGTCCTGGTCTGAGCTTGGCTGTGTTCGCTCCAGCGCTGTCCTCCAGACAGTCTCGTCCCTTCACCTGATGAAGGCCACTTGTGTTGTGGCCGAAATGTCGTGAGAATTTTATTGTTATTTAATTTTTATTAATTTATTATTTTATTCTCATTCTACGTGACTTTACCGAAAGAACCAAAGAAGGTGCTGCTGACAGTGAATCTGATGCCTTAGGACGAGTCTACACAGTTCATCCCAACAATGAGCAGTGCTACTTTCTCCCAATGCTTCGCCATGTTGCCAAAGGGCACAAATCTTTCCAAGACCTCTAAAAAGTGGAAGGAGTTGTCTGTCAAACATACAGGGAAGCTTGCAATCTTCGTGCAATTCTTGCGCATGATCACCATCTTCATAAAGCTATGACAGAAGCTTCTGTTGGTCAGTCCCCTTTCCAACTGACATTGGTCTTCTGCATAAATCTTCAAGTTTGCAGCCCATCTAACCCCATGGGACTCTGGCAACCATACAAAGAGGGCATGAGTGAGGACATCCTCCACGGAGCTCAATGAGAAAATACAAACCTCGACGTCAACTTTTCTGATGTCATCTTCAAACAGGGCCCTCATCCTCCTTCAGGACAAACTGCACTCCATTGGTGGAAAATACCTCGCGTCTATGGGACTACCAACACCCTACAGGGATAACCTGCATGCCCTTGCTCAAGAGATCCTACGTTAAATATGCTATTATGCTTTACAGCTTCTTAAATTTAGGAAAATTAACCAAAGCTCATGGATGCACAAATAGAAACCTACACGAAAATCTTGGAAGACATTGATGCACCTGCCAGGACTGGAAAGAACTTTGTTCTCAAACTGCTCCTCGCTAAGGCTCGCCAGAGAGAGGAAATCCCTCTAGCTGTGGCATCATCGGGAATTGCTGTGCAAGTCGATGTGTGTGTATAAGTCGATGTGTGTCTGTGTCTTTTTTGCCCGGGCAACGCCAGATGTGTCTGTGTGTGTACGTCATTGTGTGTGTGTGTACGTCGATGTGTATGTGTGTGCGAGTCCATATGTGTGTGTGTTAGTCCATATGTGTGTGTAAAAGTCCGTGTGTGTGTGTGTAAGTCAATGTGTGTGTGTGTGAGTCGATATGTGTGTGTGTAAGTCCATATGTGTGCTTAGGTCGATGTGTGTGAGAGTCTACGTATGTGTGCGAGTCGCTGTATGTGTGTACGTCGATTTGTGTGTGTAACTCCATGTGTGTGTATCTAAAGTAGATGTTTGTGTGAGTCCATATCTGTGTATGAGTGTAAGTCGATGTGTTTGTGTGTGTGGGTCGATGTCTGTGTGTGTGTGTCTAATTCGATGTGTGTTTGTGTCTTTTTCGCCCGGGCAACGCCGGGTACTTCCCGCTAGTTTGCTATATGGGGGATCTTTGTCTTTGTGGCTGGGGTGCACACAGGGAGTGGTGGGTAGGGAATGAATTATGAGACAGCGAAGGCCGTGCGTGGGCCCTCACCTGCTGTGGCTGGGTTGTGGCGAGCGGCTCCTGATGGCTGTGACGAGCGTGGAGAAGAACACCGGCTGCACGATGGGGATGCTCGTGATGAGGGCGCAGATCGTCTGTGGCAGAGCACGGCAAACACGGGACCACGCGTCCATTACTCCACCGCCACCACCCGCACGACCGCCTCTTATGCCCACGGTGCGAGGCGGAGAACCGCAGAGCAGCAGTGGAGCAGTGGTGACAACACCCATGCCTCGCAGCCAGAAGGTTGCCGATACGGGCGCCTTCCTTTGTGGAGTCTGCTTTGGTTTCGTCGGGCTTCCCCGGTTTCCTCCCATTGCTAAATAAACACGACACAATGTAACTGGTATTGGCCAAAGAGCCCAATGCTGAACCATTACCTGGTAATTGGTTAATGTCCATGCGGTGCTTTAACTCTGTTACAGATGTGAGAGTATGTACGGTAGAACACCCCTTGTTTGTAACCCTCTTATCCACAATCCCATAGCTGTAGAGGCCAATTTGTTATCCACAAGTCCCTGAGGATTAACTAATCATTCTAGTAATGGACAAAACACATCATTGCAACTGTGATAAAAACACGATGAAGGATTCTCCCTCATTGTCTTGAAGGGCGCGGCAGTGGCGAGATGTTAAATCCCTCGCCTAGTATGCAGGAGGTCGTGGATTCGATTCCGACTCTGACGTCTGTATATTTGGAGTTTGCGTGTCTCTCTCCCCGTGGATTTTTCTCCGCGTCCTCCGATTTTTCCCTCAGCATTTAGAATCAACACCACACGTTTAGAGAATTTGGCTGCTATGTGTGTGTTAGGGTTAACCATTGACTGATTACTAATCGATTATATAATTACAATACCCCCCTCTGCCTCAAATCACTGCACCTGAAATGAGTTAAATGATGATGACGTCACCCTGCTGCTCTATTTAAAACCGGGAGCAAGCGAGGGCTTTACCATTCTGGCACATTGCCCGATGATGCTGTATGTAATTACCAGCGAAACGTCGCACTCAAACTGTAAATGTTGTGGATTCACTCTTCAACACACCGGTGGGCTAAAGTAGTGAATTATTTGTCTTTTGTCAACGTGACACTTTTTTTTGCTGATTGGCCATGTCGGGTGGTGAAGGGTTACGACACATTTATAATTAACGCGATCTAACCCAAAAACCTTTATTATGAATAATATTGGTCGCGAAAGCCTACGTGTTAAACTGCTATGCATTTCCACATGATAAGCCACTTCGGTGAGCTATCATTTGTGGCCAGGTCGCTTCTGAAAAACTGGGACTAACCTGGTAAAATAAAAAATAGGTTAGTTTTTTTTATTCCACTCATTTACCCAGGGAAATCCTCACAGAGTCTCAAGACCTTTATAGGTGGGTTCTGCTGGGCTTTCTCAGTAGGGGCAAGGATGGAGATGTGTTTCTCAATCGAGTGGTTTGTGAGTACATTTTCGTATTTTGACCGTGACGCCAGCACACGATGCCCTACTCTTGTTCGAATGACGTCGCGGGAACTCTCACGTCCACTGTGAAGTAGACAAATGTGTATTTTTTCATCAATACCCCCGCAGTATTAACCAGGGCGGCCTGCGAAATTCCAACCACGAACCTCTACAAAAAAAAGTTTCTGGTGGGCTTGAAGAAATGATTTGTAAACCAAGCACATGAGATGGCGCCACCGCCAGCCTATGCACGTGGCCTGTAATCCAGCACTTTCGGCGAGGGTTGGTGGATCAAACACTGATGTTGTGGAACTCCCTTCCCATGGGCGTTGAGGTGCCATAGCCTGACTTACCAGAAGGTAGTACAGCAAGTGGACGAACCACCATCCGTTTACATCTCTACGGGGATACAGTGTTGCCCCCTTGCGTGCGTAGCTTTTCACCGGGTGCTACAGTTCCCTCCCATTTGTGTAACAAACATTCATCGTAAATTGGCTGGAAATATCTTTAAGTAAATACATAAATAAAAACAATGCAGCAGGAACCTCCTGAAAAGGAGTCTGATGACCCAGTGTGGCTCTCCCGGATGATTGAGTATCTCTCTCGCCAAAGGAACAAATGCTAACACGCCGAGCAAGCAAAACCTGGCTTTGTACATTGCAGTACAGGGCACTGGCAGCCTGTGCAAGCAGCATCCTGTGAAACATCAAGTCCTTCAAATTACTCAATTGGTATCACACATGGCAGAAACATTACTCCCTACAGTGAGAACTTGGCAGGAACCCTCCTGAAAACGAGTCTTGAGACTCAGTGAGGCTGTCCGAAGTAAACAAATGGAATATTACGAGCAGGCACCACAAGGGGATTCACAAACGTAACTTTAATATTCTGTGGGCCGATTATGGGTTTTTAAAAATCTGCGCAACTGAAAATCTGAAGCTTCTTCCTGTACAAGTACATGGGCTTTAATTCAGCCACTTAAAAATAAAACTTTATATTTTACCAGGTAAGGCCCATTGAGCTGGGTAGCTTTTTTTCAGAAGCAACCTGGCAACAAATGATAGCCCAACAAAGAGGCTTATAGCGTAAAAATGTATAGCAGCCAAATACTAGAAATGCATGTTTCTAAATGTAGAGGGAAACACTGGAGGACCTGGAGAAAAATCCACGCAATCACGAGAACATGCAAACTCCAAATATACAGCAGCCTTTAGGGTCGGGATCAAATGCACGGCCTTCTGTATACCAGGCAAGGTTGTTAACATATCGCCATCGTGACGAAATATTACTGCTCGCTCGCAAAACTGAGCAGAATTCCATGACGAGAAAATTAACTCCGACAGGCCGCCAAGGAGATGGAGCGGCGAAATCAGTTCACACGCAGGTACTGGACAGATTTGTACATCGCAATATCGTGAGATGGTTGCCGCTTGGGGAGGCAGTCATCTAACAGTGAATTAATGGTTGATGATATCAACACTGTAGGCCGAAAGTCATAGTTATGGCTCGGCTCAGGCTTGAGCCACGAAGCTGCTTTCAAAAACGCATGAGCGGCTGAGCCATGATTTGGCTCAGACTCAATGTAACTGCGTGGCTTTGTGCTGGCTCACTTGAACCAAAGCCAATCCTGAGCGGAGCCATGACTACGAATGCAGGGCCGAGTCTCAATCCCTTGTCGTGTGACCAGTGTACCAGGTCACATTCCCACCGGTTCCAGCGGTGGAAGGAACCTAATACAGGGACCGTTACCTTCACGGTGACCTTGATGGACGTCATGACCAAGTGGGTGCAGTCGCTGGTCCATTGGGAGACGAAATGTCCTCCCAGCGCGAGCAGCGCGGAGCTCAGCACGTGCTTGGATTCCGCATCGAGGCAAGAAGAGCATACGACGAGCGGGGAGTATGCCACTCTGCACAGAGAACACGGCGGCCCAGCACTCTCTCAACATTCATAATTACGAACAGAGCATCGGGTGGCTAAAACACAGAAAGTTGGCACAGTATGGGGCACAGGTGGTGCATCGGCCAGTCAACTCAGTCAGTCAACCCATGGCACCTGGGTCTGTCCCGTGTTCTCCTGCCAGCGAGCGTTCTTTAAAGTGCACATAGCTTGGCACAAGCGTCGTGGTGACGTCACCGCCACTTAGTGGCAAATGGCGGTTATGTATGCATATGCTTGTGTAACGGTTAGCACGCTGCACTACGAACCCGACCACCTGCGTCCGATTGCCGCTCACGGCCAACACCAGTGACAATTATCTGAACTGGTCCTGCGCCTCCCTTAGGTCAACCCAGCCTCAAATGAGTACCTAGTGCGGTGTGTAAAAACATCACCACTGGGTAGAAAAAGGCAGTCGGGCTTGGTGCTGGCCACCCACTCCCTCATGTACCATTCTGGCCTTCATAGGTGCTACTTGCTAACAGCACATGCCCAAAAAGTATGTTAAGGCTATACGAGGGACCTTTGTGTTTGTTGTGTATGTATGTATAAGCGTATGTATCTTTAATAAAAAATATTTCATGTGGATAATCCCTTGAGGTAGAACATCTGGTTTGCATAATTGGTACATGTACAGCAATCACATCTTGACACTACACAATAAAAATAAATAACTCTCGATTTAAAGCTTTCGTGACTGCAAGGATTCATCTTCTTTGGTTCTTTCGGTAAAGTCATGTAGAATGAGAATATTATTGTGTTATTTTATTTTATCAATTTATTATTTTATTCTCATTCTACGTGACTTTACCGAAAGAACCAAAGAAAATAAATAACTCGCACGGTGTTTACACAATATACACCCGGGTAGCTCAGCGGTCGAGCGAGTGGCTCGCAATCGGAAGGTTGCAAGTTCAACTCCTGGTTGGGGATTCATTCGGTCATTATCCTTGCAGTGTCGATAACATGAATTCCACTGTGGGGAAATAAACAGTGGTTGTCCTATGGTTAGACTTGCCCACACCATAGGAGTGAGGAATTTCCACCACTGGCTCAGATGAGCACCGCCCAATGCTGATTTGAACAGGAAATCACTCTGCCATGAAAATGCATACAATTAACATCACGCCCAGTCAAGACTTCAATGGCTTCTCTCCACTCAGCTGTGGTCGAGACTGAATTAAGATGCAGTGAAGAAGCCAAGGGATTCCGAGTTCACTCGTTGATGCACAGTGTGGGTTGAAGCCAGGACCTGTATTTGCTCTCAAAGACACCGAACTTCAGAAGGTCGCCACAACAAAGGGCCCGCTCGCTGCCGCTAGTCAGCTTCTCTCCATTGACGAAGGTTCCATACTTGGAGCTGTCCTTGACGGACAGTGCAGGCCTGCATGATGGGCGTGCCTGGGGAAGAGAAAAGGGCAACACTTGGGATGCTGCGCTGTCATCATGCATTATATTGGGCGTCAGGGCACTGGTGCAGTGGTTGACACTCGCGCATCACAGCAAGAAGCTCCTGGGTTCGAACACTGACTTGTACACCTTTCTGTGTAAAGTTTGTATGTTCTCCCCCCGTTCTGCGTGGGTTTCCTCCTATAGCTAAAAAACTCAAACTTATTTTGCACCATACGTATCAAACCGTGCTAATCGGAGATGCGGCCATCTAATTGGTATTGGCCAAACATCCCAAAGCTGACAAATTCCTTGCACATTACTCTATTGGGATTACACACAGCAGCAGCAATATCTTCCCCCTGCTGTGAAAACTTCAAAGTACCCTCCTGGGTAGGCAACCGTTGCAGTAATTAAGTGAATGTGCCTTGTACCAAGCTGGACTCAGCGTGCGAGACCGTCAAAACCGCGTGCACGCGGCTAATGGACTGGTCGTTGCCGATGAGGATGCCACAGTCCTTCCTCCCCACCACGTGGCGTTCGCCCACCAGCAGCTGGTGCTCGCTGCCTGCAGGAACACACGCAATAGCACCCCAGCTCTGCCGTGCGACACGAGTGAGCGCGGGATCTATGGATGAAATGCGTCTTACGAATGTAAGCTACGCGTGACTGATGTTAATTGTTCTCTGGAGTTGGCTTAAAATGCAATGCACTTCGGTCCATTGGCAGACAGGAGATAGAAAGACCTACAGAGAGACGGACATGCAAAGAGACACAACAGCCGCCATTCGCCACTAACTGGTGGTGACGTCACCACGGCCCCTGTGCCATGCGAGGTGCACTTTAAGTCCACGTGAAGCGCCGAAGGCCCACTGGCAGGTCACAGAACAGCCCCAGGTACCATGGTTATGATTAACTGATTACTGGCAGAAACACCAACTGTGCCCCCTACTGTTTCTGAATGTTATCCGTCCGGCACTCCGCTCGTTGTTGTGAGCGCCGCTCCTCTGCCCTCCACAGTTGCTGAAGGGGCAACTGCCTCCAACTCCCCAGCAGCGTCCATACTGACACCGCTGGTTCCGGTCATTGGCAAGTCCACTCGGCTCCATATCCTCCTGTACCAGATCACTCCATCTCTTCTCCAGCCCACACCGTGCCCGCGGTTTGGGCATGCAGTGGCTGGGCATGCGGGCTACATGACCCATCCCACGCAGCCTCGCTTACCGGAGCTCACTGATGGGGTACTGTGTCCAGATCTTTCAAAGGATCTGTAAACTCCTCACAAAATCCAGTCGGGTTAAACCAGGGTGGATCGTAAGAAGGCCGACCTGAATGTTTAAAACCGTCGCAGATTTTCCTTTAGAGGGCTCCACGTCTCGCACACAAGAGATGGGAGGGCATAACTGTGGCCTAGAAGATCCGGAGCTTTGTATGAAACGACAGGCCAGGTAGCTTCTTCCCCACAGCGTTACGCAGCCACTGCACCACCGCTCCCCACACATACTACACAAACACAATACACACAAGCAGCGCGCTAACCACTGCACCACCGCTCCCCACACACACTACACAAACACAATACACACAAGCAGCGCGCTAACCACCGCACCACCGCTCCCTACACACACTGTACACACACGTAGCCCGCTAACCACTCTACCACCGCTCCCTACACACACTACACATACACTGTACACACACGCAGCACATTAACCACTGCACCACCGCTCCCTACACACACTTCACATACACTGTACACACACGCAGCGCGCTAACCACCGCTCCCTACACACACTGTACACACACGCAGCGCGCTAACCACTCTACCACCGCTCCCTACACACACTACACATACACTGTACACACACGCAGCGCCCTAACCACCGCACCACCGCTCCCTACACACACTTCACATACACTGTACACACGCAGCACACTAACCACTCTACCACCGCTCCCTACACACACTACACATACACTGTACACACGCAGCACATTAACCACCGCACCACCGCTCCCCACACACACACTTCACATACACTGTACACACACGCAGCGCCCTAACCACCGCACCACCGCTCCCTACACACACTACATATACACTGTACACACGCAGCACACTAACAACTCTACCACCGCTCCCTACACACACTTCACATACACTGTACACACGCAGCACATTAACCACCGCACCACCGCTCCCCACACACACACATCACATACACTGTACACACACGCAGCACGCTAACCACTGCGCCACCGCTCCCTACACACACACTACAAACAGAAGAGGCTCCCACACACTGGAGACACACACAGGCGGGAGATAGGAACCAGAGACAAGAGACACGGACCTTGCGCAGTCTCCGCGGGCTCGAGTCTCCACATCTCCGCGCGCTGTCCCGGTGTGACCTCACCGCCTCGCAATGGAAATGGCGCGAGTGTCGAATGACGCCATTTCCCGATTGGGCGCGATCGAGAGTGACGTCATTTGGAGATGCGGCATGAAGTCAATCCGAGATGGAACATGACGTCAATCCGAGATGGAGCATGACGTTTTTGCTGACTTGCAGGGCGCCCTCGTCACGTGGCTCGTCGCGCGATCACGTGGTTTGCTCAGACCGCGGGAAAAGCGAGGAGCGGAATAGGTGAGAGACGTGGGCACTGAGACACTGAGGCAGGAGAACATTTAGACACTGAGGCAGGAGAACACTTAGACACTGAGACACCGAGGCAGGAGAACACTTAGACACTGAGGCAGGAGAACACTGAGACACCGAGGCAGGAGAACACTTAGACACTGAGGCAGGAGAACACTTAGACACTGAGACACCGAGGCAGGAGAACACTTAGACACTGAGACACCGAGGCAGGAGAACACTTAGACACTGAGGCAGGAGAACACTTAGACACTGAGACACCGAGACAGGAGAACACTTAAACACTGAGACACCGAGGCAGGAGAACACTTAGACACTGAGGCAGGAGAAAACTTAGACACTGAGACACCGAGGCAGGAGAACACTTAGACACTGAGACACTGGGACACCGAGGCAGGAGAACACTTAGACACTGAGACACCGAGGCAGGAGAACACTTAGACACTGAGGCAGGAGAACACTTAGACACTGAGACACCGAGGCAGGAGAACACTGAGACACCGAGGCAGGAGAACACTTAGACACTGAGACACCGAGGCAGGAGAACACTTAGACACTGAGACACCGAGGCAGGAGAACACTTAGACACTGAGACACCGAGGCAGGAGAACACTTAGACACTGAGACACCGAGGCAGGAGAACACTTAGACACTGAGGCAGGAGAACACTTAGACACTGGGACACCGAGGCAGGAGAACACTTAGACACTGAGACACCAAGGCAGGAGAACACTTAGACACTGAGACACCGAGGCAGGAGAACACTTAGACACTGAGACACCGAGGCAGGAGAACACTTAGACACTGAGACACCGAGGCAGGAGAACACTTAGACACTGAGACACCGAGGCAGGAGAACACTCAGACACTGAGACACTGAGGCAGGAGAACACTTAGACACTGAGACACCGAGGCAGGAGAACACTTAGACACTGAGGCAGGAGAACACTTAGACACTGGGACACCGAGGCAGGAGAACACTTAGACACTGAGACACCAAGGCAGGAGAACACTTAGACACTGAGACACCGAGGCAGGAGAACTGACCGAGGCAGGAGAACACTTAGACACTGAGACACCGAGGCAGGAGAACACTTAGACACTGAGACACCGAGGCAGGAGAACACTTAGACACTGAGACACCGAGGCAGGGGAACACTTAGACACTGAGGCAGGAGAACACTTAGACACTGAGACACCGAGGCAGGAGAACACTTGGACACTGAGACACCGAGGCAGGAGAACACTTAGACACTGAGACACTGAGGCAGGAGAACACTTAGACACTGAGACACCGAGGCAGGAGAACACTTAGACACTGAGACACTGAGGCAGGAGAACACTTAGACACTGAGACACCGAGGCAGGAGAACACTTAGACACTGAGACACCGAGGCAGGAGAACACTTAGGCACTAAGACACCGAGGCAGGAGAACACTTAGACACTGAGACACCGAGACACCGAGGCAGGAGAACACTTAGACACTGAGACACCGAGGCAGGAGAACACTTAGACACTGAGACACCGAGGCAGGAGAACACTGAGACACCAAGGCAGGAGAACACTTAGACACTAAGACACCGAGGCAGGAGAACACTTAGACACTGAGACACCGAGGCAGGAGAACACTTAGACACTGAGACACCGAGGCAGGAGAACACTTAGACACTGAGACACTGAGGCAGGAGAACACTTAGACACTGAGACACCGAGGCAGGAGAACACTTAGACACCGAGGCAGGAGAACACTTAGGCACTAAGACACCGAGGCAGGAGAACACTTAGACACTGAGACACCGAGGCAGGAGAACACTTAGACACTGAGACACCGAGGCAGGAGAACACTTAGACACTGAGACACCGAGGCAGGAGAACACTGAGACACCAAGGCAGGAGAACACTTAGACACTGAGACACCGAGGCAGGAGAACACTTAGACACTGAGACACCGAGGCAGGAGAACACTTAGACACTGAGACACCGAGGCAAGAGAACACTTAGACACTGAGACACCGAGGCAGGAGAACACTTAGACACCGAGGCAGGAGAACACTTAGACACCGAGACACCGAGGCAGGAGAACACTTAGACACTGAGACACCGAGGCAGGAGAACACTTAGATACTGAGACACCGAGGCAGGAGAACACTTAGACACTGAGACACCGAGGCAGGAGAACACTTAGACACTGAGACACCGAGGCAGGAGAACACTTAGACACCGAGACACTGAGGCAGGATAACACTTAGACACTGAGACACCGAGGCAGGAGAACACTTAGACACCGAGGCAGGAGAACACTTAGACACTGAGACACCGAGGCAGGAGAACACTTAGATACTGAGACACCGAGGCAGGAGAACACTTAGACACTGAGACACCGAGGCAGGAGAACACTTAGACACTGAGACACCGAGGCAGGAGAACACTTAGACACCGAGACACTGAGGCAGGAGAACACTTAGACACTGAGACACCGAGGCAGGAGAACACTTAGACACTGAGACACCGAGGCAGGAGAACACTTAGACACTAAGACACCTAGGCAGGAGAACACTTAGACACTGAGACACCGAGGCAGGAGAACACTTAGACACTGAGACACCAAGGCAGGAGAACACTTAGACACCGATACACTGAGGCAGGAGAACACTTAGACACTGAGGCAGGAGAACACTTAGACACTGAGACAGCGAGGCAGGAGAACACTTAGACACTGAGACACCGAGGCGGGAGAACACTTAGACACTGAGACACCGAGGCAGGAGAACACTTAGACACTGAGACACCAAGGCAGGCGAACACTTAGACACTGAGACACCGAGGCAGGAGAACACTTAGACACTGAGACACCGAGGCAGGAGAACACTTAGACACTTAGACACCGAGGCAGGAGAACACTTAGACACTGTGACACCGAGGCAGGAGAACACTTAGACACCGAGACACCGAGGCAGGAGAACACTTAGACACCGAGACACCGAGGCAGGAGAACACTTAGACACTGAGACACCAAGGCAGGAGAACACTTAGATACTGAGACACCGAGGCAGGAGAACACTTAGACACTGAGACACCGAGGCAGGAGAACACTTAGACACTGAGACACCGAGGCAGGAGAACACTTAGACACCGAGACACTGAGGCAGGAGAACACTTAGACACTGAGACACCGAGGCAGGAGAACACTTAGACACTGAGACACCGAGGCAGGAGAACACTTAGACACTAAGACACCTAGGCAGGAGAACACTTAGACACTGAGACACCGAGGCAGGAGAACACTTAGACACTTAGACACTGAGACACCAAGGCAGGAGAACACTTAGACACCGATACACTGAGGCAGGAGAACACTTAGACACTGAGGCAGGAGAACACTTAGACACTGAGACAGCGAGGCAGGAGAACATTTAGACACTGAGACACCGAGGCAGGAGAACACTTAGACACTGGGACACCGAGGCGGGAGAACACTTAGACACTGAGACACCGAGGCAGGAGAACACTTAGACACTGAGACACCAAGGCAGGCGAACACTTAGACACTGAGACACCGAGGCAGGAGAACACTTAGACACTGAGACCCCGAGGCAGGAGAAAACTTAGACACTGAGACACCGAGGCAGGAGAACACTTAGACACTGAGACACCGAGGCAGAAGAACACTTAGACACTGAGACACCGAGGCAGGAGAACACTTAGACACTGAGACACCGAGGCAGGAGAACACTTAGACACTGAGACACCAAGGCAGGAGAACACTTAGACACTGAGACACTGAGGCAGGAGAACACTTAGACACTGAGACACCAAGGCAGGAGAACACTTAGACACTGAGACACCGAGGCAGGAGAGCACTTAGACACTGAGACACCGAGACACCGAGGCAGGAGAACACTTAGACACTGAGACACTGAGGCAGGAGAACACTTAGACACCGAGACACCGAGGCAGGAGAACACTTAGACACTGAGACACTCGGACACTTAGACACTGACACTGAGGCAGTAGGACATTTAGACACAGACACTGAGGCAGTCGGACACTTAGACACTGAGGCAGTAGGACATTTAGACATAGACACTGAGGCAGTAGGACACTTAGACACTGAGACACTGAGGCAGGAGAACACTTAGACACCGAGACACCGAGGCAGGAGAACACTTAGACACTGAGACACCGAGGCAGGAGAACACTTAGATACTGAGACACCGAGGCAGGAGAACACTTAGACACTGAGACACCGAGGCAGGAGAACACTTAGACACTGAGACACCGAGGCAGGAGAACACTTAGACACCGAGACACTGAGGCAGGAGAACACTTAGACACTGAGACACCGAGGCAGGAGAACACTTAGACACTGAGACACCGAGGCAGGAGAACACTTAGACACTAAGACACCTAGGCAGGAGAACACTTAGACACTGAGACACCGAGGCAGGAGAACACTTAGACACTGAGACACCAAGGCAGGAGAACACTTAGACACCGATACACTGAGGCAGGAGAACACTTAGACACTGAGGCAGGAGAACACTTAGACACTGAGACAGCGAGGCAGGAGAACATTTAGACACTGAGACACCGAGGCAGGAGAACACTTAGACACTGAGACACCGAGGCGGGAGAACACTTAGACACTGAGACACCAAGGCAGGCGAACACTTAGACACTGAGACACCGAGGCAGGAGAACACTTAGACACTGAGACACCGAGGCAGGAGAACACTTAGACACTGAGACACCGAGGCAGGAGAACACTTAGACACTGAGACACCGAGGCAGGAGAACACTTAGACACCGAGGCACCGAGGCAGGAGAACACTTAGACACCGAGACACCGAGGCAGGAGAACACTTAGACACTGAGACACCAAGGCAGGAGAACACTTAGATACTGAGACACCGAGGCAGGAGAACACTTAGACACTGAGACACCGAGGCAGGAGAACACTTAGACACTGAGACACCGAGGCAGGAGAACACTTAGACACTTAGACACTGAGACACCAAGGCAGGAGAACACTTAGACACCGATACACTGAGGCAGGAGAACACTTAGACACTGAGGCAGGAGAACACTTAGACACTGAGACAGCGAGGCAGGAGAACATTTAGACACTGAGACACCGAGGCAGGAGAACACTTAGACACTGAGACACCGAGGCGGGAGAACACTTAGACACTGAGACACCGAGGCAGGAGAACACTTAGACACTGAGACACCAAGGCAGGCGAACACTTAGACACTGAGACACCGAGGCAGGAGAACACTTAGACACTGAGACCCCGAGGCAGGAGAAAACTTAGACACTGAGACACCGAGGCAGGAGAACACTTAGACACTGAGACACCGAGGCAGGAGAACACTTAGACACTGAGACACCGAGGCAGGAGAACACTTAGACACTGAGACACCGAGGCAGGAGAACACTTAGACACTGAGACACCAAGGCAGGAGAACACTTAGACGCTGAGACACTGAGGCAGGAGAACACTTAGACACTGAGACACCGAGGCAGGAGAACACTTAGACACTGAAACACCGAGGCAGGAGAACACTTAGACACTGAGACACCGAGACACCGAGGCAGGAGAACACTTAGACACTGAGACACTGAGGCAGGAGAACACTTAGACACCGAGACACCGAGGCAGGAGAACACTTAGACACTGAGACACTCGGACACTTAGACACTGACACTGAGGCAGTAGGACATTTAGACACAGACACTGAGGCAGTCGGACACTTAGACACTGAGGCAGTAGGACATTTAGACATAGACACTGAGGCAGTAGGACACTTAGACACTGAGACACTGAGGCAGTAGGACATTTGGACACAGACACTGAGGCAGTCGGACACTTAGACAGAGACACTGAGGCAGTCGGACACTTAGACACTGAGGCAGTAGGACATTTAGACATAGACACTGAGGCAGTAGGACACTTAGACACTGAGACACTGAGGCAGTCGGACACTGAGACACTGAGGCAGTCGGACATTTAGACACTGAGGCAGTCGGACACTTAGACACTGAGGCAGTAGGACATTTAGACACAGACACTGAGGCAATCGGACACTTAGACACTGAGGCAGTAGGACATTTAGACACAGACACTGAGGCAGTCGGACACTTAGACACTGAGACACTGAGGCAGTAGGACACTTAGACACAGACACTGAGGCAGTAGGACATTTAGACACTGACACTGAGGCAGTCGGACATTTAGACACAGACACTGAGGCAGTAGGACATTTAGACACTGAGGCAGTCGGACATTTAGACACAGACACTGAGGCAGTAGGACATTTAGACACAGACACTGAGGCAGTCGGACATTTAGACACAGACACTGAGGCAGTCGGACATTTAGACACAGACACTGAGGCAGTCGGACATTTAGACACTGAGGCACTGAGGCAGTAGGACATTTAGACACTGAGACACTGAGGCAGTAGGACATTTAGACACAGACACTGAGGCAGTCGGACACTTAGACACTGAGGCAGTAGGACATTTAGACACTGAGGCAGTAGGACATTTAGACACAGACACTGAGGCAGTCGGACACTTAGACACTGAGACACTGAGGCAGTAGGACATTTAGACACAGACACTGAGGCAGTCGGACACTTAGACACTGAGGCAGTAGGACATTTAGACACAGACACTGAGGCAGTCAGACACTGAGACACAGAGGCGGTAGGACATTTAGACATAGACACTGAGGCAGTCGGACACTTAGACACTGAGACACTGAGGCAGTAGGACATTTAGACACAGACACTGAGGCAGTCGGACACTTAGACACAGACACTGAGGCAGTCGGACATTTAGACACAGACACTGAGGCAGTAGGACATTTAGACACAGAAACTGAGGCAGTCGGACACTTAGACACAGACACTGAGGCAGTAGGACATTTAGACACAGACACTGAGGCAGTAGGACATTTAGACACAGACACTGAGGCAGTCGGACACTTAGACACAGACACTGAGGCAGTAGGACATTTAGACACAGACACTGAGGCGGTCGGACATTTAGACACAGACACTGAGGCAGTCGGACATTTAGACACAGACACTGAGGCAGTCGGACATTTAGACACTGAGACACTGAGGCAGTAGGACATTTAGACACAGACACTGAGGCAGTCGGACACTTAGACACTGAGACACTGAGGCAGTAGGACATTTAGACACAGACACTGAGGCAGTCGGACACTTAGACACTGAGGCAATAGGACATTTAGACACAGACACTGAGGCAGTAGGACATTTAGACACAGACACTGAGGCAGTCGGACACTTAGACACTGAGGCAGTAGGACATTTAGACACAGACACTGAGGCAGTCGGACACTTAGACACTGAGGCAGTAGGACATTTAGACACAGACACTGAGGCAGTCAGACACTGAGACACAGAGGCGGTAGGACATTTAGACATAGACACTGAGGCAGTCGGACACTTAGACACTGAGACACTGAGGCAGTCGGACATTTAGACACAGACACTGAGGCAGTCGGACACTTAGACACAGACACTGAGGCAGTCGGACATTTAGACACAGACACTGAGGCAGTAGGACATTTAGACACAGAAACTGAGGCAGTCGGACACTTAGACACAGACACTGAGGCAGTAGGACATTTAGACACAGACACTGAGGCAGTAGGACATTTAGACACAGACACTGAGGCAGTCGGACACTTAGACACTGAGGCAGTAGGACATTTAGACACAGACACTGAGGCAGTTAGACACTTAGACAGTGAGACACTGAGGCAGTAGGACATTTAGACGTAGACACTGAGGCAGTCGGACACTTAGACACTGAGACACTGAGGCAGTAGGACATTTAGACACAGACACTGAGGCAGTCGGACAATTAGACACTGAGACGCTGAGGCAGTAAGACATTTAGACACAGACACTGAGGCAGTCGGGCACTTAGACACTGAGACACTAGGACATTTAGATATAGACACCGAGGCAGTCGGACACTTAGACACTGAGACACTGAGGCAGTAGGACATTTAGACACTGAGGCAGTCGGACACTTAGACACTGAGACAGTAGGACATTTAGACACAGACACTGAGGCAGTCGGGCACTTAGACACTGAGACACTGAGGCAGTAGGACATTTAGACACAGACACTGAGGCAGAAGGACACTTAGACACTGAGGCTGTAGGACATTTAGACACAGACACTGAGGCAGTCGGGCACTTAGACACTGAGACACTGAGGCAGTAGGACATTTAGACACTGAGAAACTGAGGCAGTCGGACACTGAGACACTGAGGCAGTCGGACACTTAGACACTGAGACACTGAGGCAGTCGGACACTTAGACACTGAGACACTGAGGCAGAAGGACACTTAGACATAGACACTGAGGCAGTAGAACACTTAAGACACTGAGGCAATAGGACACTTAGACACTGAGACAGTAGGACACTTAGACACTGAGGCAGTAGGACACTTAGACACTGAGAAAGTAGGACACTTAGACACAGAAACTGAGGCAGTCGGACACTTAGACACAGACACTGAGGCAGTAGGACATTTAGACACAGACACTGAGGCAGTAGGACATTTAGACACAGACACTGAGGCAGTCGGACACTTAGACACTGAGGCAGTAGGACATTTAGACACAGACACTGAGGCAGTTAGACACTTAGACAGTGAGACACTGAGGCAGTAGGACATTTAGACGTAGACACTGAGGCAGTCGGACACTTAGACACTGAGACACTGAGGCAGTAGGACATTTAGACACAGACACTGAGGCAGTCGGACAATTAGACACTGAGACGCTGAGGCAGTAAGACATTTAGACACAGACACTGAGGCAGTCGGGCACTTAGACACTGAGACACTAGGACATTTAGATATAGACACCGAGGCAGTCGGACACTTAGACACTGAGACACTGAGGCAGTAGGACATTTAGACACTGAGGCAGTCGGACACTTAGACACTGAGACAGTAGGACATTTAGACACAGACACTGAGGCAGTCGGGCACTTAGACACTGAGACACTGAGGCAGTAGGACATTTAGACACAGACACTGAGGCAGAAGGACACTTAGACACTGAGGCTGTAGGACATTTAGACACAGACACTGAGGCAGTCGGGCACTTAGACACTGAGACACTGAGGCAGTAGGACATTTAGACACTGAGAAACTGAGGCAGTCGGACACTGAGACACTGAGGCAGTCGGACACTTAGACACTGAGACACTGAGGCAGTCGGACACTTAGACACTGAGACACTGAGGCAGAAGGACACTTAGACATAGACACTGAGGCAGTAGAACACTTAAGACACTGAGGCAATAGGACACTTAGACACTGAGACAGTAGGACACTTAGACACTGAGGCAGTAGGACACTTAGACACTGAGAAAGTAGGACACTGAGACACTGGGACATTGGCACAGTGGGACACTGGGACACCGCTACACGATTACACTAGGACACTGGAACACTGGGACAGTGAGAGACTGCGACACGGGGAAACTGATGCAAGTCCCAACCCCCTCGTGATGCCTCTTGTGTCGGGGCGTGGTACGCCATCTCCCTCCCCTGTGCTGCGCACAGGGAGGGCATCGTTGACCCGAGGATGACGGAGAGGAGGAGATTGTTTGAAGTCTTCCAGACAAGCCTCCATCAAGGTGAGTTGTGCATTCATTGTGGAAATATCTGCAGGCAATTTTCATACTTTTGTACTCATATACTTAATATATTTTACATATTTATTTCGGTGATATGCTTAGCTTTCCTATATACTGTGCTTTAATAATACAGGATTTTTTGGGGGGGTTAGAGCACGTAAATATAAATGTCGTTAAACCCGCCACCACCCGATAGCCAATTAGTAAAGTTTGTCACGTAAACAGAACGTGCCAATTCATTACTAGTACAGCACACCGGTGTGTTGGAGAGCAAATCGGCAACATTTACAATCTGAGTATGACGTTTCGCCAGTAATTACAACCGGCATCATCAGGCGGCAGCCAGATTTGTGGATTAATCCTGTTTTGTTCATTAAATAGAGGGATAGATGAGGTGACGTGAATTGTGAGCCCTTCTTGTGTGACGTGGGCGGGGATTAATGAATGTATAAAAATTACAATGGATACACAGCACGAGACTAAAAGAACACCAAAGGAATATGAAAAACGACACATTTATATTTACGCGATGTAACCCAACAAACCTGTTATGGATGATATTGATTGCGAAAGCCTACGTGTTAAACACATTGTACTTGGATCGTTTTTTGTATTTGTTGTAACTTTCTGACTTGCCCATAATTGGACGTCTGTGAAAAAAAAAGCTTCATAGCTCATCGGATAAATATAGATTCTGATTCTGAACTCGCCCTGCCAGTGAGGTTGGTGGTGAGGTAGTCCTAGTTGATGATATAGTAATGTCACAGACAGAGCCAAGGCTGTATTATCCAAAAGGCCACATTCGGCACTGGGCCTATGGCCTACGAAAACTAGAAGGGCCTTTGAAAAAAATATGACCATGGTTTTTGCTTCTAGTCTATGATGAAAAAAAATGGAACCAAGATATCTTCTTGAATAAATGTATTTATATAACAAGGATAGGCACAGTGTTTATACAAAGAGGCAGAGTCATGTTGATCGGTTTTTTCATAAGGTGAGAGAAATCAACACTGGAAATTAACTTTTCGAGATTTTTTCATAGCACAATAAGCAAATAGTGTTTTTCGCACAATCTCATTCTCAATAGAGAGTAGTGCAAGGGAAGACAGGGCGGCATTATTGTTGTCCTATTGATTGGAGACAGTTTTTTTTATATATATCAGCTTTAGCTTCGAAAAAAACGCCACCTTTCACAATTCGTTCCCAAGGTGGCAAGATGCATCCTTAGAGCAATGCAACATTCGGAAAGCTGCTGATCAGCTTGTCAGATATTTGGGATTTGAACATATCTGCCATTGTTTTCTGCTCTGCATACAAATGCAGGAACAACAGGAAGTCATCAGTGAATGATTTTTCAAGATCTGCTGGATAAGCTTAAACGAAATTAAAGCAACGCGGCGCTCGCCACGCTGTTGTCTTGTCAGAACATTGAGAGTTTGTTATCGGTGACAGTGAACGGCATCCTTTTAAATCTGCATCATTCGATATGATAATCTTGGTCAAAAATTGTTGAAGACATTTTCACTGATAATATTTTTAGGCTTACCTTGTTTTTTTTCTTCTCAATTTCTAATTGAATCTGCTTATCTCCGGCATATGGCGTGCTCCCATCGAATTAGGGCACAGACTAAATAATTAATGTAGGAGCAATAACGATGTCTGTCCAGTGGGTGGATGTAGTACCGCGTGAAACAAGCAGAGTGACAGCGGTGGTGGTAGTGAGATGGGCAGCAGCACCAACTATAGGAAGTTATCATTGAAGGCCTACGAAACAGAAGTGCCAGGGCCTACAAGAACCTTCATCCGGCCCTGGACAGAGCGATTGTGTGTTTGTGCTCTGGCCACTTGCAGACCTGGGGCCCCGGAGTGTGAGTTGGTTCCATGATCTAAGCGCGGCTTCCGCGGTGCAAGGGGAGGAGGAAGAGCAGGAGCAGAGCTCACTAGGTGAGGATGCAGCCGGCTGCACGCTGCCACCACAGGGACATGCACAGCAACGTTAACAGCAGCAATTAACGATCACCTTTACCATTGATATGACAGGCTGGCACTCGGAGTGCCCTGGGTTTGATTCCCCAACTTGGGGCGCTTTTCTGCATTCAGTTTTTATGTTTTCTCTCTCCTGTTTTTTCCCGGGTTTCTCCGGTATCCTCCCAATGTAACAGCTATTGACCAGAAATCCCAATACTAAATAAGTTAATAAAAATCTGCTAGTTACTCATTTGGTATAACACACAGCAGCAACATCGCTGCCGACTGTGAGAACTGGGCAAGACCCTCCTGAAAAAGAGTCCTGAGACTCCGTGAAGCTTTCCTGGGTAAACAAACAGAATAATAATAATGGTAATACAATTCATGGTGATAGCAGTGGTGACTTACAATGTTGTTTTCATTACTAAAACGTTATAGGCCATATAGTTATATAAGATGCAGTAATTAATGCATGGCGTTTCTTGCCATATGAAATGGACCTCCTGGCGGAATAAGGAGTTCTACTTGGCAGTTGTCCCCTTGTACTCGGGCAATGGGACAGACTGAAAAATTAAATACCTCTAGCATATTAATATTTCGGTTTCCCCATGTAACCCTATGGGCATTCATTTATAAATGTCCACCTATGGACATTCCGTTTTTCAGTGTTAGCCAATAGACATTCTGTTTTCCCCATGTCACCCTCTTGGCATTACTTTCTGAATATTAACGTGAACAATCATCCAGCAAATGCCCCCCTTGACGTTTCCTTCTGTAGAAGCCCAATGCACTATGACCCCACTCCCAAGATATCTCAGGGCTATCATAGATAGAAGCCTGACCTCAAGCACCACGTAAAACATCTCTGAAAATACCAAATTAAGAATCATCCTGCTACAAGAATGTTGAGGAACAACCTGGGGCACCTCAGCTGATGCGCTGCGAACCGCCGCCCTCTCACTGATCAACTCAGTGGCAGAGTCACAGTGGCCCAGCCTGGTCCGGGAGCTCCTACACAAAACTGCCAGATGCACAATTAAATGATGCAATGCGCATCATAACTGGAATACTGAAACTGACACCAATACTCTGGCTCTCTGTTCTGGTGAAAATTCTGCCACCAAATATCCACACAGACACTGCAAGGGAGTTTATATATGTTTCTAGCCAATGACAAACTAACCATCAACCAAGATATCAACGATGTACCTTGCTGCCGACTCAAATCCCGATCCCACTTTCTGGGCCCGCGCTGTGACCATCTTAGAATCTCATCCAGATCCAGAAGAATGCTGGCGAACAGAGTGGAACAAAATGGACACCCAGAATAAACACCTTAATTGAGACCCAGGCATCACACCTTCAGGGTTTGACATTCCTCAAAGACATTGGTGTAACATCAGTTGCATCAGTACATCAACAGGCCAATGCACACAGCTCCTTCATGAAATGAAAATTAAAGACAAGTCTCAGTAGCACGATAGTGGCCAAACTATGCACCATACAGCAAACCACTGTAGTCTGCACTTTTTCAATGAGGTAGCAATACTACTGGAACATTCCCCTAAAGCGCTGTCGTGGCTAGCAGACGTCGACATTGGCATTTAGCTCTTGAACATAATGCCATCATATGCAAGAATAAAATAGAAACCTGTAGGCATTGCGTTTTCCACATTTTAGTCTTTGGGCATCCTTTTCTCTGTCAATCAATTGTGTCTACCACTGGTAATTGCATATATTAGGGCGAGTAGTGCCCAGATAATTTATCTCACTTGTTGAGCTTTGTGCATTTGATCAAAGTTGGGTTTCCCTTGTCTCCCTCCCCTAGAGCGAATGTACTTTGTCTGCAGGATGGTTCCAGTCGCAGCTGCTGTGGGTGATGATGTTTTAGTGCCCATCCATGCCGACGTCTCTGCTATTTCTGATATGTGCGTAGCTCAGATTAATAGGATGGCTGAGCCGCACACAATGGCAAGAAGCACAGATTGGTCCAATCCTACTGATGAAAGGAGTCGTGGATAAGAGCCACACATAGGTGGGGTTTCACTGTTGTGTTCCATTGGTTATTAAAATGCTCATCACAGTGCCTGTCTTTCCTTGTTTCAGGTGCTATTCTAACTCCTGTTGACGATGAACACCCACATCGCAAAAAGGTAACTGTTCAAAATCTGCAGGAGTATTTCAGGTGCGAAATGTATCCTAGTGGAGCACTGTAGCTGGCTCGGTAGCTCAGAGAGCAAGGCGCGGTGTGTGGATAAGGGAGGTACAGTGTGTGGATATTAAAATAAAATGTAAAAAAATGTACCAGGTAAGGCCCGCTGAGATATTTAGCTCTTTTTCGGAAGTGACCTGGCCACAAACGATAGCCCAATTAAGTGGCTTATCACATGGAAATTTACAGCAGCCAAAAACTCTTAACCCATGTTTCTAAGTGTGGAGGGAAAAAGTGGAGGACCTGGAGAATATCCACATGACTACAGGGAGAGAGACATACAAACTCCAGATATACAGGAATCAGGATCGAACCCATGACCTCCTGTATACCAGGCAAGGTAGTTAACATATCACCAACGCGGCACCCACGGTGAGGTGTGGAGAGGGGAGGTGGGGTCTGTGTGAATGGGTGCTCTGAACATGGAGACAAAATGACATTGATTGTAAATATACAATAAAACCTCATTATTTCGATATTTGATCATTCGTAATTGGGGATAATTCAGCACGGCTGTGCTTTCGGCATATCCAGTATTAGTAATTCGCCACGAGCCGAATTGCTGTACGAAATGTTCCAATTTCGATATACACGTGGAGCGACACCACGCGCCACAACCAACACAGTTGCGTAGTAGAACCACGTGGAGGCGGAGTTTTCTATAAGGGCGATTGATGTTTATTAACACTATCACGTTCAGCACTCAAGCTCACACCAGGGTAGGTGCTCTCTATTATTGGTCCTTACCCTGGACCCCCAAACTCTATGTTGTCCTACCCTTGGCTATCCCTTGGGCTTTCTCACTCAGGCCTTATCCAACACCGCCCGGCAACGAGGAGAGAAGAACCCACTCTCTCTCAGCCGATCCTTACTGAATACTTAGAGCCCCGCTCTCGGCTATCCCCTTTGGCTCTCCCACTCGTCTGCCCCGGATGGGGGTTCAGCCAACACCGTCTGGCGACGAGCGGGAGAGACCTCCAGCAGCCGATCCTTGCTCCGCGCTCCCACAACGACCCCGCCTTTGTCACGGGGTCCCCCTTAAGTACCCCTTTGGCGGCACCTCCCCATAACTCGGACCCGCCTTTGTTCCCGAAGGTACCCCCTTACAGCACCCGTGACATGACGTCATCCTTCGCTGTCAACTCGCTCGCACCTCCCTCTGTACGCCCTCTCATGGTTGCTCACACTACTCTACACAATGACTGAGTCTAGTGGCGGCGCACATGGTTAGCGTTAGTGCAGACTTGTTGCTTTGGACTTTACCCTGTTTATGCACTTTGTGCAAGCCAACCCCCTGAAATGTCATCTACACCTATATCAAGAAGTAACAGAAAGGGACTGAAGTATAAATCCCTTAGTCTGCGAGACATCCAAAGTTTTGGATATAATTGTTGCATGGTGTGTGTCAATGCTTGTGGTGTGGCAAAAACAACCCCCTACCTCCTCGTTGGTGCCAGACAGCAACACTGTTGTGGACAGTGCCTTGGGGGGAGGGCCAATTTAGATTGGCCATTCCCTTCATGGCGTTTGTAACCACCACAGTGGCCAAATGGGGGCTCTGGATGGGTGCGAGGGGCTGGTAACCCCTCCACCTTCAATTAATTACCACTAAACCACGACTGAACAATGTAATGAATAAACTTGTGCCGGAGGCCCCGGGGGGACAGGTCTTTATGACGTCTCCTGGCCAAACCCTATTTGGTGGAGCCAGGAGACTGAATTCATACCCTCCAGAAACAACAAAAGACCATTATGGGTGGCCACGTGGAATGTTCGAACGCTCACTGTGGAGGAGAGGCTGCCACTCCTCTGTCGGGAGCAGGACCAGTACCGCCTGGATCTCTGTGGTATTCAAGAGGTCCGTTGGACCGGCTCTGGCTTCCTGCCACCATGAGGGGTGGATAGTCCTCTACTCGGGGCAGGAGACTGCCAAACAATAGGGAGTGGCTCTTCTGAACAAAAGAATGAAGGGGGCATGGGAGCGTGGCGGTGAGGTGTTGGAAGCTGTAAGCCCCAGGCTACTTTGGGCTTGCCTTCCCATCAATCAGAGGCGAGGTGTGGTGGTCGTGGTTACTTATGCCCCCAACGAAGACGAACACGAACATCCGTGGAGGGATGCAGGCAAGGCCGATGAGTCAGATGCCTTCTATGACCTCCTGTCACAGGTGCGAGCTCAAGTGGCCCCTCGGGATAGAGTCATCTTGTTGGGTGACTTCAATGCCCGAGTTGGTCATGGTGCTGGCACCTGGTCTGGAGTAATTGGAAGGCATGGGCCAGATCAGCTCAATAACAACGGCAGGAGGCTGCTCGATTTTGGTGCAGCCCATGGGCTTGTAATTACCAACATGCTGTTCCGCCATTGGCGCATCCACACAACAGCATGGATGGATGCCAGGTCTAAGCAAGAACATCTGCTGGACTACAGTGACGGAACAGCGGATGCGGGCCCATGTCCTTGACACCAGGACCTATCGTGGAGCTGATCTGCCCACTGACCATCGACTTGTTATCTGTAAAAGATGCGCCTGCCATTCTTCCACTCCGGTGGTGGGTGTACACCCAGGACCCCATTCAAATCCATAGTAGCATGGTCTCACCTAGCTAATGATAGTTGCAAGCGAGAATTTCAACATCACTTACGACTGGGGTTGGCATTGTCCCCCACTCCTCCTGATGTCGAGGGGAAATGGACGAGGTTTAGGACTGTGGCTCATGCAACTGCAATGGCAGCTTTGGGGACACGGTCCAGACCTCCTCAGAGACCCTGGCAGACAGAGAAGGTGTTCAGGCTGGCTGAGAAAAAACGACAGGCCCACTCTCATCGTATACAGCATTCCACATCAGAGAATGAGGAGGCTGACCACAGCCTTTGCTCGGAGGTTTGGAGAGCCATGAGGCGCTGCAAGGATGGTTGGTGGTCGCTGGTTGCTGAGGAGATGGAGTCTGCCTCAATCACAAATCGCTCTTTAATTCCATCAAGAAAGTAACCTGCAGCGCCACACCTATTGCCATCATTAGGACAAAGAACGGTGATCCAATCTCCTACCCCCAGGAACAGGTTTTCAGATTTGCTGAGCATTTCTGTGAGATTCTGGGGGAGGGAAAATCCCTCTGCCTGGAAAACATCGTGGGACAAAGTGGGGATGACCCTGCTGAGGCTGCAGTGCCTTAAATATTGAAAGAAGTCACCCCCTGTGAGTGGCTGGCTGAGGTGCCATCTGTTGAGTAAGTACTGAAGGCGATCCAGAGCCTGAGACCAAGAAAGGCACTGGACAGAGATGATTTCCCAAGCGAAATGCTTAGCGAGGGTAGCGTTTGTGCACAGACTGCCCTACATGACATCATAACAACAGTCTGGACCATTGGACGGGTTCCGCAGGATTGGAAGGATGCCCTGGTGGTCCCCCTCTTTAAGAAGGGGACCATACAGACTGTAACAACTACAGGGGCATCTCACTCCACAGTGTGCCAGGAAAGGTCCTGGCAAGGATTATTCAACATCGCCTTGCCAGGCATACTGAGGAGAGAGACTTGCGGAGCCCCATTGCGGTTTCAGGAAAGGGCGGTCCTGCACAGATGCCATATTTTCTGTCCGTCTGCTACAGCAGAGGTGTCGGGAATTCCAACAAGACCTACATTCATAATAAAGACCTACATCTCTACTTTATTGACCTGGTCAAGGCCTATGATACCATCAGTAGGCCTGGGCTCTGGGTTGTTCTTCGTGCTTTCGGAGTCCCTGACCTTCTGCTCACGCTCATTAAGGACCTTCATGATGGTGAGCAGGCCCGGGTAAAACTACGTGGCCAGGAGTCAGAGCCATTCCCCGTTCACCTTGGAGTGTGACAGGGATGTCCTCTGGCTCCCACATTAATTCACATTCATTTCGCCCACGTAGTTCGTGAAGCCTTCGATGGCTGTACCGGGGGAATTTCCATCTGGTACAGATACAATGGGAGGCTGATCGATGCCCGGATGCGGTCAAGGGATGGCTCTCTATTGGTCAACCACGTTATTTATGCCGATGATCTGGTAATTGCTGCTCACTCAGAGGAGGAGTTGGAGGCGCTGCTGCTGAACCTGGAGCTTTCCACTAAGAGGTGGGGCCTTACCATCAGCCCCACCAAAACTAAGCACCTGCTTGGGTATTTTGTACCATCGGACACCCCACCCCCACAACTCCCAATTGGTGATGGGGCAGTTGTGGAGAGAGTGGAGAGTTTCCCATACCTGGGCAGTGTGCTCATGACCAGCTCCGGTTTGACAGCAGTGATCTCACTCCGAATCAGTCGAGTGGCATTATCTTTTCATCGGTTGCGTAACGCTGTGTGGAAGCTACCTGGTCTGTCGCTCCGCACGAAGCTTCAGGTCTTCTCAGCCACGGTCATTCCCTCCCTTCTCTACGCTTGCGAAATGTGGACCCCCTAATGGAACATCTTTGCCGGTTAGAAACATTTTGGCTGGCCTGCCTACGATCCATCCTGGGTTTAACCAGGCTGGATTGTGTGAGGAGCTCACAAATCCTTGAAAGATGTAGACAAAGTCCCATCGGTGAGCTCCTCCGGCAGGCAAGGCTGCGTTGGCTGGGTCATTTAGCCCGCATGCCCATCCACCGCATGCCTAAACAGCTTTTGTTCGGCCGGATAGAGGGAGCTAAATGGGCGCGGCACAGGCTAGAGAAGCGATGGAGTGATGTGGTACAGGAGGATGTGGAGCTGAGTGGACTTGCCAATCACTGGTACCAGCGGTGTCAAGATCAGCCTCTGTGGAGGAGGCTCGTGAAGGACGCTACTAGCCAGTTGGAGGCAGTCGCCCTCCAACAACAATGGAGGGCAGAGGAGCGATGCTCACAACAACGAACGGAGTGCTGGGTGGCTAAAGCACAGCAAGTTGGCACAGTAGGGGGCACAGGTGGTGCATCGGCCAGTCATCTCAGTCAGTCGACCCGTCGTACTTGGGTCTGCCCCGTGACCTCTTGCCAGCGGACGTTCGACACTTCACGTGGCCTCAACGTGCACATAGCCTGGCACAAGCGTCGTGGTGACGTCTCCGCCACTTAGTGCCAAATGGCGGTTGTTGTTGTGTGAAGAGTTTTATTTGGGCAGGAGGCACTCGGTAGTACCGTTGTACATAATTTGGAATATTTCATAATTCGGCAAGGCCAGAGCCCCATGTGTCGAATTAACAACGGTTTACTGTATATGTATGTGTTGACATTTTTCGCACCATACGTAGCCAACAGTGCTCATCAGAAGTGCGAATGGAAGAACCGCTACAACGCGGTTCTTCCATTAAGGAATAATAGTGTGAGTGTCTCTGTGTTTGTGTCTGTGTGCGTGCCTACGCGTGTCTGTGCATCAACCCATGCACCTGGGTCTGTTCCGTGACCTCCTGCCAGTCGGCGTTCGACACGTCACGTTGCCTTAAAGTGCACCTAGCATGGCACAAGCGCCGTGGTGACATCACCACCACTTAGTGGTAAACGGTGGTTGTTGTTATCTGTGCGTATCTTAGCCAACGCCCCAGCGCATCTCGCAGAGCTTGGGTGTGGAGAACTACACCGACGTGTCGTGGACGAGCTCCATGCTGAGCCTTCCCTTCTCCCTGCTGCCTGCTGGGCCTGACCCCACAGCCACCTCCACCGTGTGGCCACATCTGCCAGGTGCCTTGCTTCATTGTTTACCCAGCAAATCCTTACGGTGTCGCAAGACCTTTTCAGGAGGATCCTGCTGTTTTTTCTCAGTAGGGGCAAACATCGCGATGTGTTTCTCAATCGAGTGGTTTGTGGGTAACTTTCACATTTGGAATGTGACGCCGGCACACAATGCCCTACTCTTGTTGGAATGATGTCCCAAGATCTTAGCAGACTGCCATACCCTGGTTCACCAGGAGAATGCAGTACAGCAAGTGGACTAATCGCCATGTGTTTACATCTTTACGAGGATACAGTGTTGCCCCCTTGCGTGCGTGGGTTTTCTCCGGGTGCTCCAGCTTGGGCCCACTTGTACAATAAACATTCATTTTAAAGTGGCTGAAAACATCTGAAAATTATAATAAAACCCAATGCAGCAGGGACCTCCTGAAAAAGCATCTGATAACCCAGTGTGGCTCCTCCAGATGATTGAGTATGTCTCTCGCCAAAGGAAGAATTGCTAATGCGCCGGGCAAGCAAAACCTGGCTTTGTACATTGCGGTGCAGGACACTGGCACCCTGTTTCATCCCTCCGTCACTTGTTGGTAGAAATGAAGTTTTGCAGAAACTTAATGCATGTGTGGCTTTTTTGTTTTGTTTGTTGCAATAGGACAGCAAGGGGAGAGTTGGAGTGAGGAGAGTAACAAGCGAGGCAGGGTAAGAGCTGTCTTCCATTCCGTCCCACAGGACCATTCCTATCTCGAAGTTGGCGGGACAGGGCTTTAAATGTATTTTATTATGATTATGGTTACGCTCTTTTCATGGAGGTTCCTGCGATGGTGTGATCCCATTTGGTTCATGTGCAGGCAATTATTCATAATTTGGATGTTTGGCCAATATCGCTTAAAATATATTTTTGGCTATGAGAGAAACCCCATGCAAAAAAAGGGGAGAACATACAGACACCACGCAGAAAGGCCACCCGAGTTGGGATTTAAATCAAGGCTCTGCTTGCTGTTCAGCACAATTGTCACCATTGTGCCAGCTTACCGTTCCAAATACAACCTCAATTAGTAATGTGTGTGCTTTATAAATTGAACATGTGCCAATTGTTGTGTTGCAGGTGGCAAGATGTTTGTTTCATTGCCAAAGCAGAGATCCTGAGCTTGTTCCCTTGCCTTCTCCACGGGCTTTTTCATCTGATGGAGCTGCTCAACCAATGTCTGCTGAAGGTCAGATTACCAGCATTCACCTAGCTGGAGTCAGGCTTGTGTTTTGCTTTCGTAAGGGCGTTGATACCTTGGAAAGGAACAGGAGGTGTTGATGTTTTACAAATATCGACTCTCTTATACTGATAAGCGGTGGTGGACATGTGCGGGGCTAGATCTCGGCACACCATACTGGCACTTCTTCCAACACCAAACACGTGGACCGACACTCTACACATGTTCCTATTGCCTTTTCCACACTTTCGACAGAGAGGAAGAGGCAGTGAACATAGGACAAATTGGTTTCATAACGGGAACTTCTACATTTCAATCACTGCTCTGAACCCAAAACACAAAACCTTCGTCAGCTGCCATAGGATATTGAGTTTACATACATAGCTATGAAGTGTTGCTGATTATTTAAGGATAGTTATTGTAGTGGTGATTCATTGACTTGGATTTTTTTTACTTTTGCAGAAAACAAGAAAAAACTGCAGATTCAGCAGCACGTTTCTAAATTGCTGATGGCACAAGGGGAATGTGACAGTCAGCTGTGTGCTTTGGATGACTCCAAGGAGCTGCTTTTGAAGTCTGATGATTTTTCACAAAAGCTCTGTAAGTCAATAAACATGGACATTCATTCGAACTTTGAGCCATCACTGGTTCATGAAGAAGACTCGGAGTTCAACAGAACAGCAATGAAGAATTTATTCATAGATAGTCCCCTGCCTGAGTCACCTCTGGGAAACACCACACGTCACGATAGCATGTTAGTAGATGGTCTTGCCAACATTCAAGAGGATTTGGCTACTTCGGGAGACTTGATTCGTCCAATTAGCGATCCTCAGACCAGCAAGGCTGACTGTGGACTGTGTTCAAGGAAGGAGCCATCTATGTCACAGACAGTGGAAAATCAATCGGCGCCTGTCGATGCTTTGCACCAGCATGCTTCCGACATGCACTGCAAACAGATTTCCCATTCTCAGCGTGACCATGAAGTTGTCAGAAATCCTACTCGTGATGATGCTGTGAGTGAGGAAATTGCTAATTCTGTAGGGCAAGTGAAATTAGAATCTCAATCTGTCATGGGCTTAATCGATGCAGATTTTGTAATGGACATCAATGGACCTCTACCTAAATTAAACACGAGTACATTAAGCATAACAAATATAAACCCTAATGCAAGTGATCACATCGCATTGGGCAGTACATATTGCCAAACTGAGGCTTGCGATCCCTGCATTAAATCCACAGACAGCAAGTCAGTAGATGACATTTGGAATAACGGTGATTCGAAATGGGACATATCTCCCACAGATCTCGTGCTTATGCATTTAAGTACCCCAAAGTCCCAGAAGACAGCATGCTGTTTGACAGACATTGGGACTAACGTGCATGTGAAGGAAAGTCAAGGAGAGAAAATGGACCAGGGCAATAATTACTGCCTTCCGAGTCAAACGAACAATGCGAAGTTCGAATCGGAAAATTACATTCGTGAAGAACCAGCTGTGGAGGCCGTGACGAGTCCTGCGAACCCACGGGCTGAACTGCAAATGTTCGCGCCAATTGAAGAAACGCCTAGGAGGCCATCAAGACTCGGCGTCACTCTGAGTGGAGCACCGGGGGCCCTGGGGACCCATGCTCGCAACAGCGGCCGCAGCGGTATTGGCGGTAGCGGCGGCGGCAGCAGTAGCAGCATGTTTCTCTTGTCATCCCTGGGCCGGCGCAAATCCAAGTTCATCTACTCGGTTCATTCAAACGTAAACCAGGCGCTGCCTCTGGCGCTCAACGAAATGGTAATGGGCGAATGTGAAGCAAGCGTCTCATTTAAAGAAGCGCCGCCGCGTGGATTCACAGAGGATGTCCAGAGGACACCGTGCACATCGTCCACCTCCACAGGTACTGACACCGCCTCGTGCTACACACAGTGCATGCGGCTAAGTGCCAATCATATTTCTGTGCAGATCGTTACGCTAAGCTATGGTTGTTGTGTGTAGAATGGTATTGTTAATTGGTGAAAGAGAAACGTGGATATTGTTCACGTGTATATTGTTGTCCTTTGTGTTAAAGGGAGCTGAGAGGCTACATACTGTATTGTGAGTGGGGGAGTGGAGGGGGGGGGAAGTATGGTTGGGTGGTAGCGAGGGAGGGGGAGAGTCTGACTTGGTGATTGGGGGGACTTGCATACATGCTGGGGGGTGGCAGAGAGGATATTTTAGGAATTGACTGTAGTACTGAATGCATCCTTAACATAGGGAATGAGCTCATCTTACTATTGGGGCCATATAGTCACACTTTAATTTTAACATATTTTGTATTTAATATTTACATTGTAATCTGTTTTCAGATTTTACAACGCTGAAGACTTACAATGCTCAGGAAGGCAGTTTTGTTCAGTCAGAGGTTACTGGAGAGTCTAGGAGTTCCTTGGCAATGAAACGTCAACAAATGCCCAAAGTAGAGACGACCCCTTGCAATAAACAGAAAGCAAATGAGAGCGGTGATTTTTCTGACCATCTCAATCATGAAAAAAACAACAAACTTAGTGAACAAAGCGCTGCTCTCTTTGCAATCGGTCACCTGAAAGAATGCAGTGTGAGCCCTGTTGTCTGTGTGGACAAGGTATCCATGCCAGTATTGTGCAACGACACTCCATCCGTGCACAGTGGCACCTACAACTTCAGTACTCCAAACACAGAGCAGAAACTCTCCATTTATGCTGTGAAACAGAAGATGCTTAGCAGCCACAGGTTTCCTGCTGCTAAAGCACTCACGCGGGAGAGGAAATCTGATTCGGACAGTCAGCTGCCAGGACTGATTGCTCATCCTGGCCGTGGGCTTCCCACTACGGTGGCCACCGATAAAATACTTCCGTCTGTAACAACGGAATGTAAAAAAGAACCTGAAGACGTTTTGCTGTTATCCCCTTGTACAAGGAGTGAGATGACTGGAGGAGATGGTCTCAATGCTCGCCAAGTGAAGCCTAATGCAGAGCTATTTCAGCCTCCATATTCAGAACACATGTCGGACGATTCTCTCATTATTGCTGTGGACACATGTATGGATGCAGGGCATCCTTCTGCGCACCCTGTGAAATGTGATGAAGCAGCACCAGAAGAAGATGAAACCCCTGCAGGCCATGATGCTAGCCCGAAGGCAGTTTCTGCAGCTCAGTGTGAAAGACCAAATTCATTATGCGGAGTCACTGATGAAAGCCACGTAGCTGAACGATTGCATGGAGATAATTCTGTGAGTGAAGAAGTTCTTGGGCCGTTTCTGCCAGTGAACCATGTAATCACAGAGAGTGACGCACCATTACCTTCGCTGGATAGATTGTATAAAAGTTCAAAAAATATGATTGTTTCCAAGCTTCCATTCTTAAAAACAGATCCTTGTAAGTTATTTGTCACCACAGTGGATGATAAAGATCTGTCTAGATTCGAAACTTCTTTGTCGATTAATGTTGGAGAAAGGCATGACAGACACAGCATAAGTCGTGCTCCATTAGAGCATGTCTTAAGTATAAAAGATAATGTTCCAATTGACCAAAGAACTCGAGAAATCCAAAATGCCAACAACTATCAATCGCTTCCCATGACAATGTTCAATGAACTTCAGAAGACATCCAATGAAACTAATTCTGTGTTCACTATCGCAACTGAAAATGCTAAATCCATTGTGGCCGATGCAGAAGATGAGCCGCAGCATCCAACAGGGCTCTTGCCTGCCAAGCGGCCCTGCCCAGATATCGATGTACACGATATTCATCAGTCGTGTTCTGTTGGCAGGGCAACTCGAGCCCGTGGTGTTTCTGAAATGCACCATCATGCCCCCACCGTGGAATCACCTGGCCCACAGACTTTGGCTTCTTCGAGTGGTTTATACAGCAGAGCAGCACCTCGCCGACTTACAGGCACAATTGGCACTTCGAGCATTTATTCTGGTTTCCATACGGCATCCAGAAAACTAATTCCTGTTTCGGATGACAAAATCGAAAAAGCTAAAAATATTTTCAAAGATATCGAGGAAATATCGTGGACGGAAGAGAGCAGCGTCGATGTTCAGACTGTTGAGGTAAAGAAACCTTCGTATTCTAGCGCACATTCATCCAACGTTCCAGCAAGATCTAATGATGATGCCTTGGCACCCTGTGTCCTGCAGGAGCAAAAGCCTAACACAGTTTCTAAACAGCTGGAGAAGGTAACATGTAACGACAGCAGAACTATAACCTTTAGCGCGTCCACATTTAAACAAAACGTTGAACTTACTGAAAGCCAATCGGCAGAGGTGGAAGCAATCACGAATATGATGGAGCTCACGGGTAGCCAGTTTGAGTTCACACAGGCATGTATGCCTGCGGTACCACCGCGTTTGTTTCCTCGGGAAGGGCTGACATTAGGAAGAACCGGTGATAGGCTGCATCCTCACGGCAGTGGTTCTGCTCAGGGTATTTTACAGGCAAGGACTGCAGATGACCATCAGACTGATACTACTACCCCTGATGAGCATCGATGTAGACAGGAGACATGTGGCTTGGAAACCCCTCCTAAAGACTCAACAATACTTTCAAAACAAGTGTTAAAATTACTGTCAGGTTTCCAAGACCCCAGTGAATTCCAAAATGCTCACCAGTCAAGGTTCCTTGACATTTCCAAAGTTTCTGCATGGAAATCTGATTGCACACCACCCACTACTCACGATGGAGCCTCCATTGTCAGCATTAAAAGATATCATGAAGATTTTGATATCCAATTTATACAATCTGCCGAGCAGCCCAGTACACTACAATCATCATATTTGAAACTCGGAAAGCCTGTTCAAGCATGTATTAATCATCGTCCAGTGCCAGCTGAAAGTTTAAGCAAAGAATCTTCCGTATCAAATACACGTTCAAAGGCACAAGAGTGTAATGCTGTTAGTGCATTTTGTGAAGATATATTAATTGAGAATTACCCTGACAATGTGCTGAAAGGACAAGTAGACAACGTAATTCAAAGTACCAGAGGAGATCAAGGACGAAACCTGCCGAGCTCCACAATCTTCCAGGAGAATAGAGAAAAGAGAGATAGAGCACAGAGTAGTACTGCGAATTTTACCAACGAGGGAGGGTTCCAGACAGCTGCTGGTCAAACGATAGTTCTGTCTGAATCTGCAATTCAGAAGGGCAGAAGTATTTTTAAAGATGATATTAATTTAAATGATGTTACAGAAGCTAACGACAGACTCATTCAGACCTCATACAACATTGATTGTTCAGTTGAAAATAATGCAGCCCAGCAAAATGTAAAATCCCATGGAAGTACAAATGATAAAACGTTAGAGCCCTGCTTAGGTTTCTCAGTGGGCAGTGGCATAATTATAAATGGTGGCATGTTACCTCTTCAACACAGCGGAGGCTTCCATCCGCAATCAGATTTGAGTTTCAGGAGCAAATATCAATCGGGAAAAAATACAAATGTGAATGTCAAGTTAGATACAAAGACGAGCAACATTCGTCGTTCTCGAAACATTACGGCAGTGAACAATTGTGTAGCAACAAAGCCGCCATGCTTGACACACGTGCAAGCTGACAGTGGCAACACACGCATTTTAGAAATGATACCAGATAAAGAAAGAAGCCAACTTTTAGAAAATACCAGCATCCAATGTATACACAAGATGGGTGAGACTACGGCAAGCGACAGCGTCGCTTCAGAAAACAAACGCGAAGCGAACATTGTCCACTTAGAGCACAGCGCACATCTCGCCAACCAGGGGTTTCAAACTGCCAGCGGGAAGAAGGTGACCATCAATGAATCATCTTTAAAAAGAGCAAAAGAGTTATTTGAAGAATTCACTGTTGCAGGAAATGAAGACCATTGTAGAGATAATGTAAACAAGCGTGATGATCCGCCTACACGTATTCTGCCCGAAAGTTCATTAGATGTCTTTCATGGAATCGGCACTGTAGGTGGAAGAGGTGTTACATTTGAAAATTTGCCACCCACTGAGGATGTGAAGATGGGCGTCGAAAGATTTTCGGCAGCAGCAGAAGCCAGAGTTGAAAGCGACGATGATGGAAAGCTGAACTGCACACAAAATAAAACTGTTATGCGACCACCACTTTTCTTGCACAAGTCTGCTGTTCATATAAAGGGCCAGAATGAGCCTGGACAACAAATGGACAGCTTGAATAACTATGTAGGTTGTAATAACATTTTGGAAAGTGACAATTCTGTTTTGAATACGGCTATGGTGGGATTTGCAAACTGCTTCAGTACAGCCAGCGGAAAGTCCATTGAGGTTTCAGAAGAGGCCTTGCACAATGCCCGAAAGAGATTACAGGAGGTTGACATCTCTGAACGGTCCGAGTTCATCAAAAATCCCATTCAGAGTGACATAAAGCAGATTGAAAATGCCGTTCAGCGAGTCCCAGCCAATCTTTCTGATTCTTTCTTAAGCAAAAGTGGCACCGATGCACATTGCAGAGTTCATTCTCCAGAAAACCTTTCCTCTCCCACCGTTAAAGCCACACAGTTAATTCCACCCGTACAATTTTACACGGGTAGAGGATCTAAAGTAAACATTTCGGAAGAAAGCCTCGAAATTGCCAAGAGGCAGCTGTCCAAAACAACGTGTGAATATCGTCCACCAAGGATTCTAAACGCGGACGTCGCACACGTGAAACGGAATACTGACCGTGGCTCGGAGCTGCCCCATGGCGGCAAGCCACAGAGGGCCGGGGGGCGGCTGCAGGGTGGGGCCAACGACGGCCTGGTGCGGGAGGAGCTCCGTTCACCTGGGGTGGCGGAGCGAGAGCGCCTCTCACCCAGGAGCCCAGACTCTCGCGTGAGACAGGAAACAGAAGAGAGTGTCATTGCCTGGCTCCAGGACGAGGACACGGATCCGGCGTCTCCACATCATTTGGCAGCCCCCCTAACACCGGAGTCTCCGTCACTGCGTGCATGGGCCGCCCCTAATGCACATCAAGTCGCAGCTAAAAGGCCAAGGCACAGTGAATCCTTCCCTACAGGTACAACGTTCTGTTGGTAAAGCACGTTGCTGAGGCTTTAGATAACACGTATGGATTAAAAGTGGATTTGTCGAGGTGGCCAGGTGGCTCAGCAGTCAAAAAGCCTCTACCGAAATCTAGGCAGCCATCCATAGTTAAACTGGGTTCTCATGTGTGGTGAGTTGGTGGTCTCAGCCCAGTCACCAATGGCTCTACAAAAAAAACCCATCGTGCCACAGAAGTTCACTTATCTTGGCAAACATTCTAGCTCTGAGGATTAAAACGTTAAATGTTGGTTTGACTGCCATATGGCAAACATGCAGGAAGGTGCAGTGCCCACAGTGTGGATGTGAGGTCATCTTAGAAGTAGTTTTGTGATATAATCTTCTGTGGTCGCTCGAGCATGGGGATGTGCGCTGCTCACTAAGACATTTAATCACATTGACACAACAACAATAGCACAGTAGAATAACATGAGAAAATGTAAAATCCGTAAGTAACTAATAACAATGCATTGGACATTGAATTATATAATATGTTTGCGCATTTAAATTTATATTATTATGCTTATTTCCCCAGGAAAGCCTGACTTAGTCTTAAGACTTTTTCAGGAAGGTCCTTCCAAGTTTTTGCAGTGAGGGGCGATGTTGCTGTGTGTGATCCCCAGTTGTGTAATTTGCAGTAAATTTTTCAGCATTGAGATGTTTGGCCAATACCGGTTCCATCGTGTGTTTTTTATGCTTGGAGTGGCCGATGTGCATATTTTTAATATTCATCCAAGATTTTCACTTAATGTTTGCATAATAATAATGATACATTTTCCGAGCAAAGGAGAGCCACCCTTGAAGCGGCAGCTGCTGTCCGAGTCTGACGTGGGGGCGAGCGCGGAGCCTCTGCTGGAGCCGAGCGTCAGCAGCCCAGACGGTGAGCTCCACAGTGCGCGTCGCTCATGCCCCTCGCTCTGCCAGACTCCGCAGCACGCTGCAGTGGCTTCTCAGCAGGATCAGTCAGGTGTCACCCTCACGCCTGTCGCGCTCCCAGGCTTCACAGCTTCACAGCAGAACCAGTCGGGTGTCACCCCCACCTCTGTGAGACTCCCACACTCGGCAGCGCCATGCAGTGGCTTCACAGCTTCACGGCTACCCAGTCGGGTGTCACAGAGAGCGGTAGTTCTCAGTGTGTCTGGCCCCCCGGGCTATCACTCACAACCCCCAATGTTTTTGCGGACTGCCACCGTGTACCGATAAGACTCTTCAAAAATTGAAACGGCTCTAGATCGTAGTGATGGCTCTGAGGACCGTATGCTGGGAACCATTGCCCTCAACTATGCAGTCCATTACCTTTACATTCAGAAGTTAACAACATTTTAATCAAAATGTAGTTGTATAAAAATGCATTTTGATGCTAGGAGTCATGCAGCTGCAAAATCCAACTATAAATTATATATGTATTGTCATATAGAAGTTGTTTTGCTTCATGATGATTGCTTGTGTTGCAGTCAAAACGTCGTGATAATTTTATTGTTTTATATTTGTATTATTTTATTGTTTCCCTTATACGTGACTTTTCCGAAAAAACAAGAATATGAATCCCTGCAGTCACGAAAGCTTTAAATCAAAATTTATACGTGTATAAGTTACAGATAGTAGGTGTATGTGTACGTGTCAGTAATTGTTTGCTATGATTTGTTACTTGACACCTTGTAAGGTGACATTGTCCTTTTGTCATCCGTGGCTGTCCACACCGTGGATCACATCGCACCGATTCCCCGGTGCACACAGGCAGCCACTGTGCGTGCTGTGCCGAACGATTTACTCGTGAATGTTGAAACCCAACATTCACGAGTTGCGTTGCTTGCACTGATTAAAGTGGAACGGCCTTATCTTTCAGGCTTTTACGAGAAGAGAAGACGGCTTCCACATGGTACCGTGTTGCGGCCTTCCGTTTCAAGTCCTTATTGCGACCTCAGGTAGAGCAGTCTGCATTCTCAGCAAAATCATCTCCACTGTATTGTCTCCTGCACATTGTAAAGCCATGGGAAATCCTGTTTTCACACTGCCGAATGATAATTGCTGCATAATTATATAATATGAGGTATAAATCTCCTCTACAGTGTATATATCCAGAATTGGGCTTGTTTGTTTGAGCAATACTGACGATGTAGTTGAATGTCATCACAATGCAGCGCAGACATTGCTCTACATCTGAGACTCTTATCGATGCCTTTCTCACTTCTCATCTTGATTGCTGCTGCACCTTCCTCTGTGGCTTCCCCAAATCCAATCACCTCCTCAGTGCCACCTCAAGAATTATCTGCTGACAGCAAACTGTTTACCATATAATTTGTTATCTTCTCACGCGGGTTTCTACAGCCAGTGTTATGATTGGTGCTTAATAGTTGCGTGACGTCAGGTAATGACCTGTTTTTTTCTGAGGTCATGCACCTGTTTAAGAAGCTGGTTGAGGTGACACAGTTATCCTAACTTCCTGGAATTTATTCTTCTTTCCTTGAAGATACTTGGTGTAATCTCAAGCAGAACATAATTTCGAATTGCTAAATTTGGTTGACGATTATTATTCTTTAAATTACTGGCGAGCTGAAACAATGATGGCGTATTAAATGGCTGTACGCGTGACGTTTTAATTTTAACAGCAGAGCGTCTGAACGACACGGATGTGCCCACATCATTACGCGGCCTGATCCAATGATTTGTGACGTTATCGTTTGATATGCCTCCAGGGAGCAGAAGCAGGCTGCTCCCGCGATCGACACGAGGCAGCAGCGGCAGCAGGGATTGGCCAAGGGCACTGCGAGCCCATCAGGCGCCCCGCACGCGCACAACCACAAGGCCGGGGCCTTCTTGCCGCCCTTCCGCGTCTCCCAGCCCAAGGCTTTGTCGGCAGCGCGGGGCGTGCGCGCTTTATCTGCGGGCGTGCACGCGCCGCCATCCGGAGGCTGGTTCCCCGATGCCGCTGGGCGGCTAACAACGTTGAGCGGCGAGCCCGGGGTCGTGGGCGGCGATGACAAGCACGCGGGGGGGCGCTGCTCGCCGCTGACGAGACGTGAGGGCGCTGCATCACCGCCGCCGCTCCCGGCCGTGGACGGTTTGTTTGCGACTCGTGGCTACGCGACCACCTTCATGAGCAACACAAATCCGTTGACAAACATGTCTGCTTTTGCTTGGACGCCACGTGCCCGCGTGTCTATACGGCTGCATCGGATGGCACTTGCGATATTTCTGAATGCAAATAGGCAATTTTTATATATGGCTGCATCTGATTAAGTTTGTATTGATTTAATCTCGAGCAACTGCAGGAAAATGTACATTCTTCTACCAAAATCACACAAGTTATTTACTCGCAGAAAAGATGACAAACTAAGAAGCAGTCCCCGCGATGCGTGTCGTCCGCTGAGCAGCCTCGTGCTCCTTGGGGCCGGGACACAGCCCTGTGGTAGCGAATTCGCTGTTTGTTGCAGAGATGGTTGACTGGTTTGTTGTTGTGCCCCTGTGGAGCAGCAGTGGGGAGCGCCCAGTGGTTGGCTCGGTTGGAGAGCGCTCGCACGATGCAGGAGCTGCGTGTGAGCCAGAAGCGAGGGCAGGCGGAGCATGCGCTGCCCGGCGGCCTGCTGGCGGCACGGGGCGCGGCGCCTGCCAGGGTCTCCCTGCGCTCGGCCGTCGGCGGTGGCACGCCGGGGTCATACATTTACGAGCAGGTGGGGAATCTCGCAGGACGTGGCCGTGGGGACTCACCCCCCTCTCACACCCCCCCGCCACCCCCTCCCTGCCCACTTACCTGGGGGTGACCACAGGGCCCGCTGCCCACGCGGCCACGAGAGAGAGGATTCCACGACCGTTGTTGAAATAGCTGTCGCCAAGTGAATTACGCTGCAGTACCTTGCATAGCAGTGCCACGAGCACAACTTAATATACAACTAGCTTTACTTCCCTGCTTCGCCCGGGACTTGGATTCACCACGCCCGGCCGCCTTTGTCTCCCCAGTGGTGATGTTCACACACCACACCAGTTACTCGTTTGAGGCTGAATCGAACTAGGGGAGGCCCAGGAGCGGTTAAAATAATCGTCACCGGTGGTGGCCGTGAGCGGGAATCGAACTCGGGTTGCCAGGTTCGTAGCGCAGCGCGCTAACCACTACACTACCGCTTCCCCCACACAGACACGCGCGTGCGTCCACAACTTCAATGTGCGTACAGCAGTAAACGACTGAAATAATAAAGCAATGCTGCGCGAAGAACGCCTTAGACCCGCAACACATTTGTATGGCACTTTACCCGCGGAGGGTTGGGGGGGGGAGTGCATGACATCAGCAGGCACTCTCCGTTACGCTTCCGCATGCGGGTGACATCACAGATGTGACGTCACAGCTCACTTACCGTGCAAAATATATGCATTATTGCGCCCCCCCCCCCCAAAAAAAAATATATCCAAAAGTTTATTTCTAGAATTTTTGCATAGTCCACAGTCTGGAAAGTACCCACATGGCAAATTTCAAGTTTGTTGCATGTCGGGAAGTACGCGAAAGATTTTGAACAGACACACATAATCACAAATGTCCCTTTTATATATATAGATGTAGCTTCACGTTATTTGGTGACAATAAAATTTAAATAACGTCTCAAATAATAGATATTTAGGGTCATGAAAAAACAAAGATTCTCAACATTGTATGCTTTTCTTGTTACGCTTGTTTACCCAGGAAATCCTCACTAGGTCTTAATACTTTTTTCAGGAGGGTTCTGGCAGGATTTTGCAGTCATGGTTATTTTTTTTCTTTGGATTGTGCCATCAGCACACAGTGGGCTTGTAGTATTTTACGGTTAAACACTGGCAGTATTAACCAGGATGACCTGTTGGATTCGACCCGTGAGCCTCTGCATCAAGCGGAAAACGCGCTACCACTGGGCCACGTCACCGTCCCAAAATTAGTGCGGAATTCACGTTTTTACAAGAGCAACCGCCTCCTACCCCACATGCACGCCACTTTTCGTAATGGTGAGAGCGCCGCTCGATGATGAGTCCAGCTGTGCCGCCGGCGCCCACTCGAGGTGCCGTGTGCATGCCGTGTGCCCTCCCAGCTGCTGCGCTACGGGGTCAGCGCTGGCGTGACGGACGTGCGAGCGGACACCGCTGAGGCGTTCCGCTTCCACTGCGAGCAGCATTTCAGCTGGCGGGCGGTGTGCGGGGGCTCCGGCTTCCGGCTGGCGGATGGCGGGTTGCTCGTCCCTGACCACGTGGGCACCGCCGGCAAGGAGGAGTTCTACAAGTACGACCCTGTTGGCAAACCGCGACCGCAGCGTGCGTCGGTGACATGCCCCGTAGCCTGCCCGACGTCTCGGAGACATAACAACACACGGGAGGAAAGTGGGAGGGAATGGGGAAGCACCGAGCCAGGGAAGGAGAGAAGAGAATTAACTCTCCCGCTCGCTCACCTACCCAACTCACCCAGTTACCTGTTACTCGACCACTCAGTCAGTCAAGCATCCGGTCACCGACTCACCCACTCGCCCATCCACTCACCCATTCACTCACCCATTCACTCAGCCACTAACTCATCTACTCACTCACCCACTCTCTCAATCATCACTTATTCACCCAGTCACCTACTCACTCACACAGTCACTAACTCACCCACTCATCCAACACCCACCCGCTCACTTACAGTGGACGTTAAAGATCCCCTGATGGTGTTTCGACAAGAGTATGTCATTGTGTGCCAGCGTTTCTGTTCACATTTTCCAAGTACAGTGGTACCTCGGTACACGTCGTTAATTCTTTCCAGAAGCTAGGAGGACTTATACCGGAAGTGACGTCTACCAAACGAATTTTTCCCATAAGAAATAAAGGGAAAGGAAATAATCCGTTCCAGAGTATAAGAAATAATATTTTATTTGGCATATTATACATTAATGGTGTTGTATAATATAATGTAGACACTATTACTAAAATGCATACATACATTAAAATAAATGCATAAATAAATTCAAATAAATTGAAATGAAAACAAAATTTAACATCACTTTAGCTTGCTGAGAGGAGTTGATAGCCTACGAGGATGGTGGTGAGGAAGGGGAGGAGAAGATGTTATTATTTGGAACGAGAGTCCCCTTCCATTAAAACTTCAGGAAGCTGAAATTATGGAGTTTTTTCTCTTTCTCTTTTCTGTCTTTTTTCTTGACTTGGACCTGATTGAGGCTCACCAGCTTTGAGTTTTACTAAAAACCTGTTCATTGAAGTTTGTTTTTGCCTTCTAAGAATGTTCCTGAAGTGTGACATTGTCTGGTCATTCTGCACAATACTGTTACTGTAAATTCACAGAGAGTTATAGCAAGGGTTGTGCACTGAACGAGATCTACTGTACAGGCAGACTGAGGAGCGGCGCTTTGTTTCAGTCGTGAATGGGGTATACGCGGGTACGTGGTGACTCATCCCGACCCATACAAGTTCTAGCAAGCACGTCGTATCCCAAGCAAGACGTATCCCAAGACATTTTTTTCTCGTCAAAACACGACGTATACCAAATTCGACGTATTCCAAAGCGGTCGTATACCGAGGTATGACTGTAATAAAATTGCCCACAAATTACGCAATTGGGATTACACACAGCAGCAGAAATCATTTCCCCTGGCTGGCAGACTAATGCCCGCTTGCAGGTCAAGTGCTAAATCACCTTGCGCCCACAGAGACAGCTGCCACTGGGGGACGCCCTTTCAAATGTGCGTGCGAAGCGCTGTGAGATGCCGCGGTCTGAGGGGCGCTTTGTCAAAAGCAACCGACCGCGACCGCTCCTGTCAGAAATTGGGCGAGCACACACTGCGGGCTGACGAATGCTCGTTGCTGTGGGGTGGCGCGTGCTGCACTAGGGCGCTGTTGGACACGCCGGGCGTGGATCCCGGGCTGGTGGACGCTGCGTGGGCCTACAACCATTACCGCTGGCTCGTGTGGAAGCTGGCCGCCATGGAGGTCGCCTTCCCTGCCCACTTTGCTGGCCGTTGCCTCACCCCGGAGGTTGTTTTGCTGCAGCTCAAGTTCAGGTCAGCTCGCAGCTTCCATCTCCCAGCTCCCAGCTTCCATCTCCCAGCTCCCAGCCTCCAGCTCCCAGCTCCCAACCCACACTGCGTCCTCGCTGGCCCCATGGGCATTGCACTCTCAAAGGCACTGGGTCACGGTCAACGACAAAACCGCCCAGGCGAGGATGACATTACTTGAGGCGTGCAATTCTACAGGTCCTCCCAATGTATTGGGCGGCAGGGTGGCGAAGTGCCAACACTTATGCCTCACAGCAAGAAGGGCCCGGGTTCGAATCAGACTCCTGTCTGGGTGGAGTTTGTACATTTTTCAGAACTGCATGGGTTTCCTCCATGTTCTCTGGGTTCCTTGCATAGCTAAAAACAGCATACGGTAACTGGCACTGGCCAAACACCTGCCCTCATGCTGAAAAATTATCTGCAAATGACTCACTTGGGATTACACATAGCAACATCCGCCCTGAATTTGAAAACCTGGAAGGATGCTCCTAAAAAATAGTTTCTTGGGTAAGCAAGCAAAACAATAATTCCAATAAAGGCCCATGCTTATCACAATCAGGAAGGAATCTGAAGAGCTCTATCAAGCTTTTTCACAGATGCCTCGTAGGGATGGGTCACAATGTTACAATAAGAAAGAGTACAAAAACACAGTAAGAGTGCAAAGTATAGGAAATATAACTAAACTATTTTTTCATCTTGCCAGATAAAGCCCACTGAACTATGAGCTTTTTCAGAAGCGACCTGGCCATCACACATGACACAGCGGACTTCCTTTGATGTGGAGCTGCGCGCTGCGCCCCTAGGTACGACGTGGAGGTGGACGGCAGCAAGAGGTCGGCCATCAGGAAGATAGTGGAGCGCGACGACGTCGCTTCGCGCACGCTCGTGCTGCTTGTCTCGAAGCTCACGGGCGCAGACGCCGCCTCCGTGCCAGGGCCGCCGGGACCGCCGGGGCCGTCGGGGCCACCCGAGCCGGGTTTAGCGCTCGAGCTCTCGGACGGCTGGTACGCCCTGCCCGCGCTGCTGGACGCGCCGCTGGCCGCGCTGACTAGGCAGGGCCGCGTCCGCGTCGGCCACAAGCTGATCGTGCACGGGGCGGAGCTCGTCGGGGCGCAGGAGGCCTGCCCCCCTCTGGAGGCGCCCCCCTCGCTCGCGCTCAAGGTGGGAGAGAGTCGCCGCGAGAGAGTCGCCGCGAGAGAGTCGCCGCGAGAGAGTCGCCGCGAGAGAGTCGCCGCGAGAGAGTCGCCGCGAGAGAGTCGCCGCGAGAGAGTCGCCGCGAGAGAGTCGCCGCGAGCCTTAGCCCGATGGTGGCTTCCCCGGCTCGCTACAGGCCGCATCGTGCCGCCCTCGTCTCGTGCTTTCCCTGCCGTACACTTTCACTCTCAAGTCGCTCACCTCTCTTGATGGTCACAATGCACACAGGCAGGCGGTAATGCCTCCTTCCCACGTCCCTCCTTCCCCTTTTTGACATTTATTTTTTAATTCATGTGGGCAAATTTCAAATGACTACATTTACATCTGAGCCGTGAGAGAGTTAATATGAACTATAAAAGTTTATGTTTTCTTTCAACAATGACTTTGCCCAATTATTTTGACAGAAGACTTAAAGCTCGTTACAGAAGTGTATGCTACATCGTAACAGCCTAACCGTTATTTTGTTTGTACTGTTTGTTAGCCCGGGAAAGCCTCACTGACAAGGAACATTCACAGTGTGTGATGCTCTCCGATTTCAATCAAAATCTGTCCGTCAACGGTTGTATGGAGGTAGAACAGCACTGGTGATATTCCACGTGGCACTCGTGGTACATGCGCTGGTGAAATGAATATAACAGACGCAGCTCCTGATGGGTGGCACGTATGATGAGTGGGGCTTCATCACATCCACGCATGCCCCCTCGACTTCCTGACCGCTTTGTATGAAGATGATGTCCATTGTGAATGATATTGAACAGGTGTGCGATGTAACTCGGCTCTGTGCTGGGTGCGTCCCAATCCGCATCGTTCACACATGGATCACATTCTTTGTTTTAGTTTTATTCTTATTGTATTTAAACATGAATCCGGTACAGAGCACGATCTGCGACGTGGGGAAGGGGGGCACAGACACTCCGTGGACAGAGGAAGTCCCCAAACTGGTTTTAGAGGGGAGACATTGGGCTCACTTTACAGACACATAATCCTTTCCACATCCGGAAAAAGAAAACGTCCAATGTTTGGATTATGTCCGATTGCCTCCAGTAGAATCTACATTTCATTTTGGTTGTCCTCACCCGCACCTCCGATTCGCACGGTTGACTACGTACGGGGCGGAAGAAGGTCAACATCCATGCATACATTGCAGCCAGTGTTTGCTAGTTTCACATCGTTAACTGCCAGTCGACCTTTATTTGTTCCCCAGGAGTTGACCTGGAGGAGTAAATTGTTTCCATCTGCTGGGATGGCCATATTTTGAAAACGTAGCTGATAATTCTCGAATCCTGATGGCGCTGATGCGGTCGTCCAGTCGGGAAATTTGGCCTCCAAAAATCTTGATCACGTTCAGAGTGTTGATTGCCATGGTAAAAAGGCGCCACGGTGGCAAGATGTGAACTCCCTCGCCGAGGATGCAGTAGGTCGTGGGTTCGATCCCGACCCTGTGACACCTGTTGTTCTGTATATTTGGAGTTTGCGTGTTCTCTCTCTCCCCATGGTGACATGGATTTTTCTAGGGTCTTCCGTTTTTTCCTTCCACGTTTAGAATCAACATGCGTTTTGAGTATTTGGCTGCTATAAATTTCCACATATGCCACTTCATTAAGATCGCTTCTGAAAAAGAGCTAGAAAGCTCAGTGGGTCTTACCTGCTAAAAAAATAGTTTAATTTAAGTTTAAATAGAAGAACGAACAGCAGCTAAACAACACGTGGTATGTGAGGGGATGCAGATGTGGAAGGTTGAGAGGTAATTCCTGTCTTGCCCCTGTATATCGGATCAATTGCTTATGCGGTAAATGCTATATTGGACAGATGGGACGTAACATTAGCGTAAGACTAAAAGAACACCAAAGGAACATTAAATTATCTCAAACACAACTGTCGGCAGTGGCAGAACATGCTTGCCAAGAAGGACACTCAATTGAATTAGATAACGTTGAAGTGTTATATAAAACTAATTATTACTGGCCAAGACTAATTAGAGAATCATCGAAATTGAAAGAAATACAAATAATTTTAAATGCTCTGATAGCTACAGGCTTAGCGCAGCCTGGAAGCGTATTATTAAGTAATACACAATACATATTCCAATTCCTTATCGAGGAATCACATGCTAATTAACTGATTACTAATCTATACATATAAAAGGGAAATTTGTGAATGTGTGTCTGTTCAAAATGTTTAGCATACTTCCCGACATGCAGCCAACTTGAAATTTACTTCCAGACTACACCATGCAAAATTTATAAAAATACACTTTGGTAAAAAAATTTGGGGGGGGGGGAGGGGCGCAATAATGCATATTTTTTGCACGGTAAGTGAGCTGTGACGTCACATCTGTGCTACGAACCTGGCGACCCGAGTTCAATTCCCGCTCACGGCCACCACCGGTGACGATTATTTGAACCGGTCCTGGGCCTCCCCTAGGTCGACTCAGCCTCAAACGAGTAACTGGTGTGGTGTGTGAACATCGCCACTGGGGAGACAAAGGCGGTCGGTCGTGGTGAATCCAAGTCCCGGGCGCAGCCGGGTAGTAAAGCTAGTCTATTATATAATTACAATACCCCCCCGCCTCTGCCTCTGATCTCGAAACCTGATGGGGTTCAATGATGATGTCGTCCTGCACTATTTAAGACCGGAAGCAGGTGGATGACTTCACTATTCTGGCAAATTGCCCTAAGATGCTGGATGTAATTTCCAGCGAAACGTCGTACTCAATTTGTAAATGTTGTGAATTCACTCTTCAAACACACCGGTAACTAATTGGCGTTTTGTTAACGTGACACATTTCTTACTGATTGGCCGTGTCGGGTGGTTGGAAGGTTGCGACACATACTTATGCGATCTAGCCCAAAAACGTTTTATTATTAATAATACTGGTCGCGAAATCCTACGTGTTAAACTAAGGAATTTCCATTGTGGATCGTGACACCGGCACACACGACAACCTCCTGTTTGCGAACTACGCCTCGCGATATTTAATGGGCACCATAAATCAGATGGAGCGTAGCTTTTTAGTGTTAATGCACCCGGCAGCATTAACCGGAGGCGGCCCGCCGGAATAGATTGGAGAGCCTCTGCAACAAGCGGCGAATGCGCTACTGCCGGATGGTGGCACCGCCGCCGCATGTGTGATGTTGTAAGCAGGAATGACGCTTTACACAGATAAAGTACAGTCTGTTCTCCTATAACATGGTAGTGGCATTCCTAAAGAACACTTCTTTCTGGGAAAATTGCGATATAATAAATAATATAGGGTAAAGTACAGTCTGCGATAGAAGTATCTACCAGCATCCCGTTTTGTGTGATGCTATTCCCAGGCAGCCATACGACTGCTTATTCCTACTCACACGACGTAGCTCTATTTACTCGATCGCGTTATGTCCATTTCGCGTTATGAAAACACGTGGCGTTATAGAAGAACGGATTGTATTATAATTGTGCCCTCTCTGCTCAGATCTGCGCTAACAGCACGAGGCGGGCGAGGTGGGACGCCCGCCTCGGCTTCTATCGCAACCCGGGGCCCTTCCCCCTGGCTGTGTCCTCGCTGCTGGCGCACGGCGGAGCCGTAGGCTGCGTGGACGTGGTGGTGCTGCGCGTCTACCCCCTGCAGGTGATGCTCAACGCCAACCACCCCCGCCCGTAGGCTCGTAGCAGCCAGCGCTGGGCAGCCGAGCAGTAACCACTGCTACTGGGCGCCAGTCACTTGCTTATTGGCAGTCGGTCGCCTCCTCGTCACCGTGGTTACTGTTCCCTTGAATTTCGCTCAACAATTCCTCCACCCACGTTGAGGACTCTTTCCACCAAACACTGACTAGTTCGTCTCATCCACACTTCGTTCAACCACCACTGCAGGGCTAAACAACACACTCGCTCACCTATTTACTCACCCCCTCACTCAACCACCCACCTAGTTACTCACCCCTTCACTCGCCCAACCACTCACCCACTCACTCGCTCACCCACTCCATCGCTCACCCACTCAAAGACAATAGAACCTGGACGAAACTCGTGTAATGCAGGGGGAGAACGTGCAAACTCCACACAGAACGGAAACCGAATCAGGAATCCAACCCAGGGCCCTTGTTGCTGTGAGGTGTGAGCTTTCCCACTGTACTGCCGCCCAAGAGCGTCGACAGTTGTGATCAAAGAGCACAGAAACGTGGTGACGATATCGATGACAAAGTGTTGCCGGTGGTGCTTTTGCAGTGGATGGAGAAGCTGGCGAGTGGGGGCTACGTGTTCCGGAGCGAGCGCGCCGAGGAACGGGAGGCGCGTAGGAGAAGCGGCGAGCAGCAGCGAGCGCTGGAGAGCCTCTACGCTCGGCTGGAGAACGACCTGGACGAGCAGCACAAGGGTAGTGCTCTCACAGCCGCACTTGTCATTGCCGCCGCGGCTCCGGGTTGGCCTCTAACAGCGGCTTCACGTCGGGCTTGAGCCGCTCGTGGGTCGGGTCGTGGGTCTAATGGAAACAGGTCGGGTCGTGGTCTAATGGAAACAGGTCGGGTCATGGGTCTAATGGAAGCAGGTCGGGTCATGGGTCTAATGGAAACAGGTCGGGTCATGGGTCTAATGGAAGCAGGTCGGGTCATGGGTCTAATGGAAACAGGTCGGGTCATGGGTCTAATGGAAACAGGTCGGGTCATGGGTCTAATGGAAACAGGTCGGGTCATGGGTCTAATGGAAGCAGGTCGGGTCATGGGTCTAATGGAAGCAGGTCGGGTCGTGGTCTAATGGAAACAGGTCGGGTCGTGGTCTAATGGAAGCAGGTCGGGTCATGGTCTAATGGAAGCAGGTCGGGTCATGGGTCTAATGGAAACAGGTCGGGTCGTGGTCTAATGGAAGTGAGTTTTGAAACTACTTCCGGCTCTCTTGGGTCAATGTGCGAAACAACAATACCACTGATATGACTGTCATTGTTTGAGAAAAGGACGGGACAGAAATAAACCAAGGAAGAGCATGGCAGAGATCCAGGCACTGCAAGACGGAGCAGAACTCTACGAGGCTATAAGGGACTCAGTGGATCCTTGCTATGTGGAGGTAATGAACGTGTGAAAACCAATTGATATTAATATCGCAGAGCTACTGAATTTCGGGTGTCTGTGTTTCGTTTGAGCGTCTTGTTGGTCACGAAGAAGCAACAATGTTAGTCCACTCCCTGATTGCATTTCCCTGGAGCAGTAATTATGACGTGAACACGGTATGGCCCATAGGGATTGTCACCGTTCTTTGGAAAATATTCAATTTGTAAATTATGTCTGGTCTTGTGTTTTGTTGGGTGTGTGATAGCTGACGTAGTTTCACTCCAGATTTGTTTATCCCGAGCTCGTAATTCCACTGCCGTTCACTGCCAAGCCTTTTTCTTAGCACTGACTTCTGTGGCCTGCTCATGATGAATGCCACCACGTTTTTTGGTTGCGACTATTTACATTTGTCAATGACGAACACACCATGACCACAGGAAAATGTGAATTCTAGTTGCCGTTAGCCAAGTGTTAAACGGGTCCCCATAGTATAACGGTCCAAATCCTGTCCGTATATGGGGTTTTTAGAGGCATGTGGCGGCAGCGAACATTGATGGCTGTACCGTACTGATGAGTCAAAATGAGGGCTAAACTCATTCAGAGTTTTGTCTTTGAATTGGTGATCTAGGCGACAAAATGGCCACACAATTCAATTATTTTGAGCTGGTGCTCTGGATAAGGCAGAGAGCTATTTTTCGTGCACTGCTGCACACAGCTGTGTGTGTTGTTGAATTCATGTGGGCTGCAGTCGTGCCTGAGTCATGAGCAGGCAAGGACCCTGCACAGCCACCGGCAGGGCCTGGCTGACCAGAAGAGGACCGAGATGCAGGCCGAGCTGTGCAAGGCCCTCTCCTCCGCGGACGGCTCCAGCGGCGGCACTCAGAGGGACGTCTGTGCGCTGTGGAAGCTGCGGGTCGCCAGCTACGGAGACGATCGCGGAAGGTCGCACACGGCAGGTACCAACGCCCGCCTGGTGCGTCCACTTGGGCCCTCGTATACTCGGCTCGGTCTCGTGATGCAGAATAACGGTGAGCATCGTCTCAACTTAACGGTATCACAATGCCTGGCCCTCTATACAAACGTGCCTTTGGTCCTGTGGTGAAATTTTTCTCTCACGTGGTATGGCAGAGACGCTCTGGTGAATATTTACGTGTCGTTCTGACATTTGTTTTCACTTAATCCAGATACCAGTGAGGATTCCGAGCTAGTCTCGTCGTTGTCAATGCGTCTACTATACCAAGTGATATTTTTAATTGGACTTTGTTATTCCTCCCCGCCGAAAAAGTGACTTGGGCTCACCGTGTCCAGACCTCGTAGTTTACCAACGCAGCTGGGATCTGTGTGATTGCGCGGAGACAGGGATGAGCAGGTGCGCACGCCAGTGACACCATCTGTGTTATATCTAACAATAGAACAATCGTGTCGTCATAGCCACGTTGCGCGAGTGACTGGCGTGGTGGCCACATTACGTGGGTTGTATTCCTGGTAGCCGATTGGCTGGCACAGCGGGAGTTATGACATCGTCCCCAGCGGCCGTTACCGCGCACCGCTGCGGGCTTCTTCCGGAGCTCAATTGAACGCTGCCCGCAGTTGCGCATGGCGAGAGCTTGAGAGGGGAAACACCGAACCTGCAGCCCAACCCACAAAACCGCTATTTGTATCACGTCGACTTCATTTAGTTTACAGGCAAAACATGCATGAAGTGTGTAATTAATGGCCGGTTACGAGCCACCTTGCCAATTGGTTTTGTATTGGGACTGTGTATGTGACCGCACAGGGAACATACTGAGCATCTGGAGGCCAGTGCCGGAGCTGCACTGCTTGCTCAGGGAGGGGCTGCGCTTCCGCATTCACCACTTGGCTGCGTCGCAGGGCAGAGGGCATCTTGACGCCGGAGACGTGCAGCTTGCATCCTCCAAGAAGACCAAGTACCAGCAAATGCAGGTAGCTAGAGGTGACCTTTGAGGCTATTGAGGCGTGGGGGTGCCACGGTGGCGAGATGTTAACTACCTCGCCTGCTTTGCAGGAGGTCGTGGATTCGATCCCGACCCTGATGTCTCCTGTATATTTGGAGTTTGCGGCATCTCTCTCGAACCCGGTGGTCGTGTGCATTTTTCTCTGAATCCTCCAGTTTTTCCCTCTACATTTCGCAACATGCGTTTAAAGTATTTGCCTTGCTATAAATTTACACGTGATTAGCCACTTCTTTGGGCTATCATTTGTGGCCAGGTCGTATTTGAAAAAGAGCTATATTGCTTAGTGGGCCTTACCTGGTAAAATAAAAACAAGTTTTGGTACTGGCAAAGGAGGTCTAATGATGTAGATGCTCACCCCGAGCCCTCATTACTTTGATAGTGCATTGTCTTTGAGCTGTACGCCTTTTGGCGTCATCTGGTCGAGCACCAGTTGGGTCGAGGCTCAAAAGAAAGCCGTCCCTTGGTGTGGACCAATCAGTTTCAAGGACAATGCATATATTATCATAGTATGTTTTTTGTTTGCATTTTGACTGCAGGTATTGTGGTTAATGCAGACATGAATCCTTGTAAAAAGGTTTCAGTTTTGTTGCCAGAAAAAAGGGGAAAAACTTTATTATTAAAAAAAAGTTAGTATAGTTTTCCCAAACAGTGTGATTATCATCGCATCAAACAATTCAAGTGCTTAGATTTCTGTCCAGTGCAATCTATTTGGCTACTTTTGCATTGCTTTATGCTTGAGAAGCAGTCAGCATTGAACCGGGGCCGTAACACAGGGGTTTGCGGTTCGAATCCGGCGACGGCCCTGGTTTTTACTGCGGTTGTAACAGTAACCATAAAATACCTTGCCACTCTTGTCTGCTTCACTCGCAGTGGGCATTTACTATCCCGTGGTGTCATTCCAACAAGTAGGTTGTCGTCTTTTCTCCCGCAACTCCCATGAGCACGGTTGGCTACGTACGGTGCGACGTACCTCCAGGTCAAAATCGACTCGCACTTTACTCGATTGGGAAACGGCAATCGTGATCCCCCACTGAGAGGACCCTCCTCAATGAGAGTCTTTGTCCTAGGTGAGGCTTTTCTGAGTAAACGAGTGTAGTGATACGATTTTGTTTCGTTGGGTGTTTTCTCTGAATGGAGGTTCCTTCGTCTTGTGACATGGGGCCATGACCACAGTTGTTTGGAACAGAGACAAAGGAAGAGAAAAAACTGTAAGGTGATTTGTAATTTAACGCGTTCCATCCTTCCATCGCCGTGGCCCAGGCTTCAGAGGCGCTGATCGGCACCATCTACCAGCCAAGGCAGGCTGTGGCCTTCTTCGATTTGTCATTGCCCGACTTCTGGCCCCCATACTCGGAGCTAGACGTTGTCGGCATCGTGATCTCCATACAAAGCTTGGCAGGTACGGGCGTATGCACCTCCATGCCCTGTGCGGAGTTTTAAAACACTTAAAAATATTTCTCCGAAAGTATTTATTGAACAAACGATTCAGGTATGCGCAGAGGGCATCTAAAAACGCATTTTAATCTGAAGTTGCAGTGCTAATGGCATGTAGAGCTTGTTTGTAAGTAAATCATTCTAATGCTTGATTTGGAGCTTTCTTGACTGCAGGAATTACTCTTTGGTTCTTTCGGTAAAGTCACGTAGAAATAAAATAAATTAAATAATAGCATACGACGTTTCGATTGCAACACAAGCAATCATCATCAGGTACAAATGAAAGATAAAACAAACCTAGTAACAGAAATATAATGCGATACAACACGGAGAGTCGGCTAACATAACAGTCAACACCCTACCTGGTTGATTACATTCTTCCAAAGATTGCTAAATTTGAGAGAGAGACAACAGACCGTTAAACCACTTCGTTGGGCTATCATTTGTGGCCAGGTCACTTTTGAAAAAGAGCTGCATAGCTCATTGGGCCTTAGCTGGTAAAATACAAATAGTTTAGTTTAGATTTTGAGTCCAGATGATTACTGTTACTAACAGGCAACGTTTGGTGTTTGTTGATTCCACCGTTGCTCCTTACTGCCGGCTCCGGCAGGGGGAGGAACTCAGACTGTGGTCCTGGCCGACGAGGGCCGGCGGCTGGCGAACGTGCGCATCTGGGGCGGCCTGGCCGCGGCTGCGGCCGAGGAGCTGGTGCGCCCACGGGCTGTCCTCGCCATCACCAACCTGCAGTGGCGGCCGGCGGGAGCGCCGCGCGCCGGCACCGCCACCCCCGTGCTGTTTGCCGGGGAGCTCTCCAGCTTCTCCCTCAACCCCAAGGAGCAGCATCTGCGCCACAGACATTCCGCCCTGAGAGCCGCCGTTCCGGTAAAGCGGCGCGAGGGTGACGTACCGGTGTGAGGCGTACTCAACTTAACTATAAATGCCTTGAGATATATTTTTTTGGGTTAGATTGCGTAAACACAAAAGTGTCGTTAAACCCGCCACCACCCGACGCAACCAATTAGTAAGGTTTGTTACGTAAAGAAAAGATGCCATCCCCGGACGCAAGCACATCAGTTGTGTTCATGAGGGAGATTAGGGAGAGAGATTAGCATGAAATGAGCTTCCGGCGCCGCATAATAGTATCGTCACCGCATATGCGCACAACAGCAGTGTTAATGGGAGATTAGCACTATTTTGATGGGAGAGATTAGGCAGGGAGATAAGGGGGATTAGCAAGTTAATGTCACGTCTATGTGTAACACAAGCTGCGGCGCTGCCAACTGCACTGAGGCAAGCGCGTCTACGCAAGAGAACCACCGCAACGGTGGTCGCGCCAGTGAGACACAAAGCCCATCACACAGCCAGAACCATCGATACATCGATGTTAAGGGAGCAGAGGTGGCCATGTTAGTGAGACCCCAGCCCGTTAATGCAGAGGCACCTTGCTTGCCCATCGCCACATAAATAACCTCTTGTTGTAACAGCTCTCTCGCTGGTTCAGCAGTTCCAATGCTGTATTATTTTTTCCGCCTGAGGACGACCGCTTGTGTTGCGATTGAAACGTCATGAAATATTTTTTTGTTTTATTTTATTTTTCTACCTACGTGACTTCACCGAAAAAACTTTAGAGTATGGATTCCTGCAGTCACGAAAGCTTAAAATCAAGATTAAAACATGCCAATTAGTGACTAGTTCATCGGTGTGTTGGAGAGTAAACCTTCAAAATTTACAATTCTAGTACTGCGACGTTTTGCCAGTAATTACAACCAGTCTCATCAGGCGACATCCAGAGTTGTGGAGAAATTCTAAACTTTTTTTTATTTTACCAGATCTTTATCAGAAGCGACCTAGTCACAAACGATAGCTCAACGAAGCGGCTTATCACGTGGACATTTATTGCAGCCAAATACTCTAAAAGCATGTGACTTCTAAATGTGGAGGGAAAAACCAGATGACTTGGAGAAAAAGCCACGTGACCCTGGAGAGAAAATGCAAATTCCAAATATACAACAGGAGTCAGAGTCGCCATCGAACCCACGACCTCCTGTATACCAGGCGAGGTAGATAACATCTTGCTCCGCTCGGCAGCGGGTGGTTGGCTCGCGAGTCTGACTCCTGCAGGGAAGGTCGGCTCGGCTATTCGTGCCTACTGGGTTGATACAATTATACTGGTCTGTGGGGAATTCAAGTGGTTGTCGTATACGTAAACTCATTCCTACCATCGGCATGTGGAATTTCCACCACTGCCTCAAGGCTGTAAACAGATGAGCACCGCGGTAATGCTCATTTGAGCAGGAAATCGCTTGGACTTTGATTTGCCTATGAGCCAATGGGTGCAATGTAATGGTACCGAATATAGATTCCAACAGGTGCTGATGCAAAATAAGACCCATAACCTCTCTGCTGAAGTTGCTGCAGTATCCGGAAATGCCCACACCGTATAACATAAGAGCGACCAATGTCACTTTATTCGCTGTGTCACGCTGTGTCCTCGCTGTGTCCTCGCTGTGTCCTTGCTGTGTGTCGTGCTGTGTCCACGCTGTGTCACACGCTGTGTCCACACTGTGTGTGACGCTGTGTCATGCTGTGTCCATTCTCACACTGCGTCCACTCTGTGTCATGCTGTGTCATGCTGTGTCCACACTGCGTTACGCTGCATCCCACGGTGTCCGCTCTGTCACCTGTGTTCACTTTGTGTCACGCCGTGTCCATGCAGGATGTGAAGAGCTTTGTTCAGGAGGTAGAGGAGAAGCTTCTGGGGCATGGAGCACAGCCAGAGGAGTGTCGCGTCGCGCTCGCGGAGAAGCCGAGCCCCGGCAGCGGTGGCCGTTTGCAGCGCAGCGGCAGCGGTTTGCAGCGCAGCGATAGCAGTGCCGCGGCCGCCAGAGCCAGCCCAGCCTCCATCAGCCTGGTAGGCCCTGCGCCCTCTACACGAGTAATAATGTAACAACGCGTTTACCCACGAGAGCCTCGCTGAGTCTCTAGAATTTTTCATGAGGGTTCTATAAAGTGTTTGTTGCAGCAGGGGAGTGATGCTGCTGCTTATGCTGCAGTGTGTAATACCAAACTCGATTCGAAGATTTCGTGACTGAAGGAATTACTCTTTGGTTATTTCGGTAAAGTCACGTAGAAAATCAAATACAAATAGAATACGACGTTTCGATTGCAACACGAGCAACCATCATCAGGTAAGAATGAATGATAAAACACAGACACGAGCACAACATAGGCAGACACACATGCAGAGAGAGACACACACACAAAGACACACTGAGTAAGACACTCACCAAGACAAACAGAAGGACAACAATCTGTGCCAAGGTCTTAAATAGAGAGGGGGGAGGGGCCGGGCAGAGAGAGGACTGGGGAGGCGGACAAACGAGGGGACAAGGAGGGAGCAGTGTGGAATTCCGGACCACAGTGGCCGTAGGAGAGACAATGGTTTAGAGCAAGAAAATCGAAAGTTTGAGAAAGCAAATTTAGTAAAATTAAGAAGTGTAATGCAATGCAACACAGAGGGTCGGTCAACACAGAGGGTCGGTCAACACAGAGGGTCGGTTAACACAGTTAACGCATAGTCTAGTTGATTAACGTTCTTTCAAAGATTTCTAAATTAGAAGTGTGGAACAGACAAGCAAGGAGGATCTATGATAATTGTTTTTTTACCCTTTTATCTGGCAACAAAACTGGCACCTTTTTTACAAGGAGTCATGTTTACATTGACCACAATACCTGCGGTTGGAATGTAAACAAAAAACAACAACTCTGATAATGGATGCACTGTCCTTGAAATTGATTGGTCCACACCCGAGACAGCTTTCTTTAGAGCCTCGTCTCACATGGTGTTGGACCAGAAGATGCCAGATAAAAGGCTAAAAAAAAACAATTATCATATTGTTGCTGGCAAATGAGGTTTCCGATGGTGAAGGAGGATCTAGTTTGAACCACCTCTACGTGGAGGGTTTACTCACAACTCACACATTACTTCTAATTTAGCAATCTTTGGGAGAACGTTAATCAACCAGGCTATGCGTTAACTGTGTGTTAGCCGACTCTCTGCGTTGCATTACATTACATTCTCTAATTTTACTAAATTTGTTGTCAAACTTCCTATTTTCTTGCTCGAAACCATTTTCTTCTCCGGCCACTCTGGTCCGGAATTCCACACTGCTCTCTCCTTGTCCCCTCGTTTGTCCGCTGGTCCCCTCGTTTGTCCGCCTCACCAGTCCTCTCTCTGCCCCAGCCCCTCCCCCCCTCTCTCTATTTAAGGCCTCGGCACAGATTCGTTGTCCTTCCGTTTGTCTTGGTGTGTGTCTCGCTCGGCGTGTCTTGGTGTGTGTGTGTCTCTCTCTGCATGTGTGTCTGCCTATGTTGTTTCCGTGTCTGTTTTATCATTCACTCTTACCTGATTATGGTTGCTTGTGTTGCAATCGAAACGTCGTATTCTATTATTTTATTTTCTATGGACTTTACCGAAAGAACCAAAGAGTGTGTAATACCAATTTAGTAGTTTGCAGGTAATTTTTCAGCATTGGAATGTTTGGCCAATACCGGTTACATTGTGTGGTTTATATGTTTTATCTCTGGGAGGACATAGGAAAATGCAGAGGAAACCCACACAGAACAGGTGGAGAACATACAAACTGCACATAGATAGGAACCTGATTCGGGAATCGAACTCAGGTCCTTATAGCTGTGAGGCACGAGTGTTACCATTGTGCCACATTGATGAGTCACGACTGTTTTAATGATCTTGCTCAGGAAAAAAGAAAGAGGAGCCTGAGCTACCTGAACGGAATCCCTTCACTTCCGCCCGTGTCTCCCCTCGTCGCGACCTCCACGCCAGTGGCCCGCAGAGCCTTCCGTGCGCCACGCTACGTACGTGGCGACTCTGAAAGCAGCATCGGGCCGTCACACGCCAACCCACACGCCAACCCACACGCCAGCCCACACGCCAGCCCACAGGCTAATCCACCCGCCATCTTGCATATAAAGCCGCACGCAGCCTCACCAAGGCCTCACACCCCACCTGTCAGCACGCCCACAAACCAGTCCTCTTCTGCGCATTTTGAAGATGAATTCCCCAAAGACTCTGTTGCGGATGAAGATCTCATGATGATCGATACTCAGGCTCTTTTGCATAAACAAACACAAGGCCACGCTTGCAACCCTTACAAGTCTGCAGTTCAGGAAAGCGACGCCTCTTTGGATGCGGCAGCCGGCAAAGTAGAAGCTGCGGCCATTTCGGGCACAAGTGGCGGGGAGCGCGTCCCAGCCCCGAGTGGCGCGACAGCCCCTGGGCCCGTGCCGCCCAATGTGGCCCACACGGCGTGAGCAGGCCCAGGGTGCCCCCCCCGCGCGTCTGCGTACGGCCTGTTGGGCCATGGACAAGGTGTGGGTCGGGGGGGTCACTGCGGACCCGAAGTGCGCCGGCTGTGGATGAAGGAGACTGATCCCAGGCAAAGCTAGGAATCTGCACGGTCAATGCAAGCACAGCTCACTGCTCACCCATTCTGCTGAATCGCAGCGTGCCATTCACTGTGTCATGAGAAAGGAGTCTGCTTGCAGGAAAATCTGAGACAATACAACCTGGCGTAACCTCAATCAAATCAACATTCAGTTTCATTGTTGTTAATAGACTTAGATTTAAGACATACTGTAATAAAAAAAAGGTTAATACCAGACGTTGGCATTTGGTATTTCATATACATACGCGTGTATTTTTGGCTGAAAGAAAAATGCAACTCGTGGGTTGTGACATCTGTGTGAAGCTTTGTTAATTAAAGAAAACATTGTCTTGTGAAATGTGGTCTTCAAACATGTGGCCTGAGTTACCGCTGCCCCCTGAGTGTACGGCATTACGAGTGTTACTTTGTCTACAAGGGCAGCAGGGTGGCGCAGTGGTAACGCTTGTGCCTCAAAGTAAGAAGAGCCCGAGTTTGATTCCTGATTCAGGTGTCTTTCCGTGTGGAGCTTGTATGTTCTCTCCCCCTGTTCTGCATGGGATTTCTGCCAGTTTCCTCCCAAGGCTACATACAAAATGACGTAAAAAATGTACCGGTATTGGCCAAAACATAATGCAACATTTTACCTTAAAAATAATTAATTGGCGTGACACACAAACTTCATCGCCAAGTGTGAACACTTGGCAGGAACCTCCTGAAAAAGTATTGAGACTTTCTGGCTTTCCTGAATAAACAAGCTTCATAATAGCAAGGGTAGCGGGTGGGGAGGACCTGAGTGGATGTATGTTGAACGTCTTTCCCAAAGTATGTAGCCAATCGTAGTCATCGGAGGTGCGAGGGCAGGACAACAAATTCAACACAAAAAGCAGTTCTAAAGAAATTAGTTTCTAATCTGGATTTAAGTGGATAGCTCCAGTGGTTTCCTATTGGAAGAGCGTTCCAGACGGCCGCAGAAGCACATCGAGTGAGGTTAAGGACACCGTTCTCTCTCTGACATGTACACAGCAGCAGCGACAGCGGAAACTTACAATGTGGGTTACACGCTGAGGCTTATCGCCGTGCCCAGGGGTAAACAGCAACTGACCACTCGCTCCATTTAGCTAGTATTATTGTTTCATGCTTTCAACTGTCAAAGGTCGGTTGGCTACGTACCGTGCAAAAGAAGTTCAACATACATGTTAGAGGCATTATATTACGAACATTAGTCCTCGTTACAGAAACTGTTAGTAGCTTGTCTGTGCTGTTTGAGGTTAAAAGTGCCAGTTATTACGCTTGTTTACTCAGCAAAGCCCGAGTCGAGACTTTTTAACTTTGGTCCTGCCAAGTTTTTGCAATAACATTTTGCGCTTATTCGACACCTTTCACAATGTCTCAAGGTGCCACAGGTAGTCGGGGACGATGTTTCCATGAGTAAACCCCAATTGAGTAATTTGCAGGTGATATTCAGCAATGGGATATTTGGTCAATACCAATGAAAATGCATGTGCTTTAAACGATTGGCTTGTGTTGTGAGGAATGTCCATGGGATGATTAGCCAATTGTGCTCACTGACACAAGTATAATGGATCACTGGCTGATGTGTCATTGACAAGGGTGTGGGATTTCCCATTGACCTGAGACTGGGGAGGTGGTGGGGCAAGATCTAGGTTTTCTGTCTCCCCATAACTTATGTGAACCCTCCTTGGTGACTTGATATGACTTGAGCCCGATGCTTTCTTGCCCCCCAGATTCAAAATCATTCCACCACCAGACTATAACCTACACTTCCACCACCACTAGATCCGTGGCAGCCACTTTCATACCACCATCACCATAACCACTACAACTTTCAGCATCACCATGTAAACTACATCCACTACTCCTACTTGCACATCCTGCATCATCACCACCACATCAAATACTACTACCAAATATATCACTGTTATCATCACCACCAGTAACCACTAATACAACAATTATCACCATTATCACCAATAACCGTAACAAAAGTACCAACAGCACGTGCACTGGCAGGTGACAGAGGCCAAGGCCCCTGGTTTAATCCCAGTTGCAAACCAAACTTTAATATTGTTCCATACAGTGTAACACCACCGTGCTCTCTGAAGCACTGTATAGCTATTATCTTCTTACTCTTTGGTTCTTTCGGTAAAGTCACGTAGAAATAAATTAAATTAAATAATAGAATACGACGTTTCGATTGCAACAAGCAACCATCATCAGGTAAGAATGAATGAGAAAACAAACATAGCAAACTTAGAAATATAATGCAATACAACACAGTCGGCTAACACAAGTCAATACCCTACCTGGTTGATTACGTTCTTTCAAAGATTGCAAAATTTGAGAGAGAGACAAAACACAGACACGGAGACACAAGCAGAGAGAGAGACACTTAGACAAACAGAAAGACAACGCCTCTGTGTCGAGGCTTTAAATAGAGAGGGGGGGGGGGGGGCAGAGAGAGAGGGGGGGATGGGGTAGAGAACAATGAGAGAGTTGTGTGGAATTCCTGCCCATAGCGGCCGCTGGAGAGACAATGGACTTATAAACAAACCAGCACGGCAAAATTTAGAGAAATAGGAAGTTTGAGAAAACAAATTTAGTAAAATTAGGAAGTGTAATGCAATGCACCACAGAGAGTCGGTTAACACAGTTAACGCATAGCCTGGTTGATTACGTTCTTCCAAAGATTGCTCAATTAGATGTTAAGTGTGAAACAGATAAGCACGGCAAAATTTAGAGAGAAATAAGTTGAGAAAACATGTAGTCAAATTAGGAAGTAATACAATGCAACTTCTAATTTAGCAATCTTTGGAAGAACGTAATCAACCAGGCTATGCGTTAACGGTGTGTTAACCGACTGTGTTGCATTACATTACACTTCCTAATTTTTACTTAATTTATTTTCTATAACTTCCTATTTCTCTCTCAAAATTTTGCCGTGCTTGTTTGAGTATAAGTCCATTGTCTCTCCTCCAGCCGCTATGGGCAGGAATTCCACACAACTCTCTCATTGTTCTCTACTCCTATCCCCCCCACCTCTCTCTCTGCCCCACCCCCCCCCCCCTCTCTCTAAGGCTTCGACACAGAGGCGTTGTCTTTCTGTTTCTTTGTGTCTCTCTCTGCTTGTGTGTCTCTCTCTGCTTGTCTCTATGTGTCTCCGTGTCTGTGTTTTGTCTCTCAAATATAGCAATCTTTGGAAGAACGTAATCAACCAGGTAGGATGTTGACTTTTGTGTTAGCAGACTCTGTGTTGTATTGCGTTATATTTCTCAGTTTGCTATGTTTGTTTTCTCATTCATTCTTACTTGATGACGGTTGCTTGTGTTGCAGTTGAAAAGTCGTGTTATATTATTATTTAATTTATTTTCTTCATACGTGACTTTACCGAAAGAACCAACGAGTAATTCCTGCAGTCACGAAAGCTTCAAATCTATAATCTTCTTGTCAAGTACTCAACCAAACCTTTAACTGCAATAAAGTTGATGGAATATTACAGTTTTTCATGAAAACAAAGATATACAAGATAATATATCGGGTGGATCGCCAACTTCGGAGAACAACAGGAATTGTGTTCTCTCTGCTTCAATTAATCCCTCCAAGTCACCTCCATGTCGTCCGTACGGAATCTGTGGAGCACAACAGAAAAAAGGAAGAGACCGGCAACAACGTTGATTACACAGGCAGCGCGGTGCGTTTCCCAGGAGAGATTTGTACAAACGAGCAACGAAAGAGTGAATCAGCTGAAATGTTCCAGCATATATGTACGTATGTTAAACTTTCACACCGTACATCGTCAACCGTGCTAATCGGAGGTGCGGAGTAGTGCGGTGTATGATTAACTACTTTTGCACCTTACATAGCCAACCATGCTCATCGGAGGTGCGGAGTGTTCCCACGTCGCACTTTCTGCTTCTTCCCTCACACTGCTCGGCTTTTGGGAATTATCTCCCATCGTCTCTTTAGCCCCAAATCTTCTTATTACAACCTTGCTCAGTTCAAGAAATGTGACGACACCTTTCATTAGTGCTATTTTATTGCTGGCCTCGACATTTTGGGCCTGGATTCAGCAACTGTGTTTAAACATGCTTATATTTTGTATCATAGTTAAAAGATCAGTAATTTAACAACTTTATTTTATTAAACTAATACCAGGATTCATAATTGGTAACATTTTTATGTCATTTATAAGTAATTATAGGTATTTTGATTAAAACTGTCCATTAACTATGTTACCAAGTAAGGCCCACTGAGCTATCACTTTTTCAGAAGCGACCTGCCCATAAATGATAGCTCAAACGCAGTAGAAATGATGATCTGAAGCTTTCGTGACTGCAGGAATCCATACTCTTTGGTTCTTTCGGTAAAGTCACGTAGGTATAAATAAAATAAATCACGCGTTTCGATCGCAACACAAGCGACCATCAGGACGCACCAATACAGCAGGACAACCGCTGACATAGGAGAAAGAGCTGCTGACAACAAGAGTTTATGAAGGGTTGTGGTGGGCCCAACCCAAGGGTAAGTGGGCGGAGCTAGAGAACGAAGAAAGGGAGGGAGGGTGAGGGGTGTGGGCGCAGGTGATCGGTGGAAGGCAGAGAGACGCTGTGCCTGTGGAAGGCAGAGAGACGCTGTGCATGTGGGGCCAATGTGAGAAATTAGCATGTAAATTAGCATGTTAACAGGATGAGGATGGGGAAGGTCGCCCTGTTAATGTGAGAAATTACAAAATGGCAGGCAGGATGGAAGTATTACAGCGAAATCCGACCGACCTGGTTAATAACGTCCTTCCAATGGTTGCTCATCATGTACCCATCTTCCCGATTGAAATTATCTCTGTGTTTATATATCTGAATGGCTTCATGCACAAATCTTTGAAGGTAGCCCGGCGGTTTGCAGAGCACCTTGGTCTCGGAAAAAAACAATATCGTGCGAGCCCACAGCATTATAACAATGGTCAGCTACGGCAGAGGTATTGGTTCTGCCGTGTTTCAAATCTGCCTTGTGTTTGCGTACACGGTCTCGAGACATGTCATTTCGTTTCCCCAATGTAACTGCTGCCGCAGGTACAACTCAGTTTGTAGACTCCAGGGTATTGCATGTCAGGAATGACCTCCAAAGATGGGATTAGATCACGGATTTTGTGTACTATATTGAATCGGACCTGGATCTTGTCATACATAGCAGGTGTTACCAAAAAGATTTCCAAAATCTTAAACAAACACAAGATCCAGGTACGATTCAATACAGTACACAAAATCCATGATCTAATCCCATCTGTGAAGGAGGTCATTCCTGACATGCAATACCCTGGAGTCTACAAACTAAGTTGTACCTGCGGCAGCAGTTACATTGGGGAAATGAAAACGACGTCTTGGACCGTGTTCGTGAACATAAGGCAGATTTTAAACACGGCAGAACAAATACCTCTGCCGTAGCTGACCATTGTTATAACGCTGTCGGCTCGCACGATATTGTTTTTTTCCGAGACCAAGGTGCTCTGCAAACTGCCGGGCTACCTTCAAAGATTTGTGCATGAAGCCATCCAGATATATAAACACAGAGATAATTTTAACCAGGAAGATGGGTACAAGCTGAGCAACCATTGGAAGGACGTTATTAACCAGATCGGTCGGATTTTGCTGTAATAATTCCATACTGCCTGCCGTTTTGTAATTTCTCACATTAACAGGGCGACATTCCCCAGCCTCATCCTGTTTACATGCTAATTTACATTTACATGCTAATTTCTCACATATGCCCCACAGACACAGCGTCTCTCTGCCTTCCACAGGCACAGCGTCTCTCTGCCTTCTACCGATCACCTGCACCCACACCCCTCTCACCCTCCCCCCCTTGCCTCCCCCCCCTTCTTCCTTTTCTAGCTCTGCCCACTTACCCTTGGGTTGGGCCCACCACAACCCTTTATAAACTCTTGTTGTCAGCAGCTTTCTCCTATGTCAGCGGTTGTCCGGCTGTATCAGTGCCACCTGATGAAGGTCGATTGTGTTGCGATCGAAATGTCGTAATTTGTTTGATTTTATTTCTAACTATGTGACTTTACCGAAAGAACCAAAGAACAGTGGAAATGTATAGCCGCCAAATACTCTAAACGCAGCTCAATGAATTACATTACCGTTGCGTTATCCATGAGTCTTTGATCTCTGTTGTGAGGCCTGATCGGAACATCTCCCAACCAGCCTGAGCTATCATCGCTCCATTGTCGATGCAGAACCTGAAACACAAATGTGTGCACACAAAAATCCCCCGGATAGCCTTTAATAGGCCGTTTGGGGCAAATGCAGTCGGCGTGCATCTACAAAGGCCAGCACCTACAAAGGCCGGCACCCACACGGGGTGGCTGGCCAGCACCACGCCAGGCCACCTTTGTTTTCCCAATGCTGATGTTTACACACCACACGCGGTACTCATTTGAGGATGAGTCGACCGAGGGCTGGTTCAGATCCATCACCCGTGTTGTCTGTGTGGGAATTCAATTTAGGTCGCCAGGTTCATACCACAGTACGCTTAAACTGCACCACCACTCCCCTCGTGCACAAAGACAAAGATCCCCTGTATAACCTTAAGACTGTTGGGGCAAGTGCTGTTAGCGAGTAGCACCTGTAAAGGCCGGTACGGTACACGAGTGGGTGGGTGGCCAGCATCACGCGCAACCACCTTTGTCTCCTCTGTGGCAATGTTTACACACTGCACCAGGTGCTGAGTGAACCTAGGGGAGCCCAGGACCGGTTCAGATAATCGTCACTGGTGTTGGCCGTGAGCGGGTATCGAACTTGGGTCGCCGGGTTCGTAGCACAATGCACTAACCGCTTACACTACCTCTCCCCACACAATCTTACAAAGCAGGGTCTTTGTAAAAATGGTTTTACCTCTTGTTCTCATTACGAAGCACTGCATTATAAATTATGTACTGCAGCACACACTGCAATTGTAATACAACTGTATTGGCAGTGGTGTGCAACCAATTCCTAAATATATCTGCATTTACATCGTGAGGACCGTGGAAGAAATTTACGTGCTAATTCAAAGATCTCAGCCACTGTCTCTCTCTCTTGTCTACAAAGGTGACATGATAAACTCTCAGTTGATAGTGATGAATAATCCCAAATCAAAAACGTGCAAAATATATATTTAAATTAAGTAAAACATCAGATACTTAAACCCCATTAATGTGAAGTTAAAACTGATCATTAACTATACTCTTTGGTTCTTACGGTTCTTTCGGTAGAAAAAATAATAGATCACGACGCTTCGATCGCAACGCAAGCAATCGAAACGTCGTGATCTATTATTTTTCTACCTACGTGACTTTACGGAAAGAACCAAAGAGTATGGATTCCTGCAGTCACGAAAGCTTCAAATCAAGATTGCTCATTAACTGTTGGTAAAATGTATCAGTTGTCCGAGAGCCCCTTCGCGTACAGTGCGATCTGCAACTGCATGGGAGCACGCCTTGCTGCCCATCTCCTGAGCTCTGATGAAGGGCCACTGCCTGAAACGTTAACATTTTTTTGTTTTCTGTGACAAAGCAGCAGCTCCCTTTAGCCTTGATTCACACAGAAACGTTTAATTTAACCTCTCTCACCTGTCAGTTTAACACGTAGGCTTTCGCGACCAATATCCATAAGAGGTTTTTTGGGTTACAGCGCGTAAATATATCATTAAAACCCGCCACCACCTGACACAGCCAACTAGTAAGGGTTGTCACGTAAACAGAACATGCCAATTCGGCACTAGTACAGCACACCGGTGTGTTGAAGAGCCAAGCCACAACATTTACAAACTGAGTATGACGTTTTGCCAGTAATTACAACTTGCTTCATCAGGAGACAGCCAGATTTGTAGAGAAGTCCACCTGTTTCGTTCCTTATATAGAGGCGTAGATGTGTTGACCACCCTTCTGCGCTCTTGCACAATGTGGGGGGGGGGATTACTGAGGCAACGTACATTATCCTTCCTATTGTGTTTATTAAAATAGCCCTACCAACGGTAATCCCTATTGAAGTATGCTGCCCTTTGTCGGCATTCATTTAAAGAATATTTTTTGATTCGTTTCCACGCAGCACTAAGACGCTAACTATCCGAACGGTTAAAGTTATTTTTATTTCTTTCAATTTCGATAGATGCTTTAATTAGTCTTGGCCAGTAGTAGCTAGTTTTGTACAAAACTTCAACATAAAAATCAATTGAGTGTTCTTGTTGGCATGCGTGTTCTGCTACTGCTGACAGTTGCATTTGGGAGAATTGAATATTTCTCTGATGTTCTTTTAGTCTCGTGCTGATCATTCGTCCTGCTTGCCCAACATAACATTCACCACACGTGCAGTTAATCCTGTTCACACAGCACGGGAGGGGTGCTCACCCAGCCGCACCTGAACGCGGATCTCGAGTCCACAATTAACGCAATGAAGATGGCGGTGGCGGCGTGTGTAGCAGCGTGTGAGTTGTTTTTGTGAGTTGTTTTGCGTGAGTGTAAACTGCGTGAGAATGTGTGAAAATGTGAGTGAGAATGAGCTGTGTGTGAGCTGCGTGTGAGTGTGTGTGAGTGAGCCGTGCGAGAGTGGCCGTGACGAGAGGGACTTCTGCGTTCGTGTGTGTGTGATGGTGTGGTGATGTGCACTCTGTGTGTGATGGTGTGGTGATGTGCACTCTGTGTGTGATGGTGTGGTGATGTGCACTGTGTGTGTGTGTGTGTGATGGTGTGGTGGTGTGCAACTCTGTATGTATGTGATAGTGTGGTGATGTGCACTCGTGTGTGTGTGTGAGATGGTGTGGTGATGTGCGCTCGTGTGTGTACCTGGCACAGCCTGAGTGAGACCTGGTTGGTCGCGCACGTGGTGCAGCCTGAGTGAGGCCTGGTTGGTCGCGCTGTGTAAATGCCAAGGCAACATTGCTACGGACCCCAAGCTATGTTCCTGCCAAGGCAACATTGCCACGGACTCCAAGCTATGTTCCTGCCAAGGCAACATTGCCACGGACCCCAAGCTGTGTTCCTGCCAAGGCAACATTGCGACGGACCCCAAGCTATATTCCTGGAAAACTTCACGGAGATCGTCACGACAGCCAAGGGTCGTGAATGAAGAGTCCCCTGTGTGGGCTTCGGTGGGGCCGTCTGGTCAGGCAGCAGAGACACGAGAGGCCAAGAAACGACATTCCAGTCGTGGGCTGAGCTCAAGGAGGGCTAGCTCGAGCACCATCCTGCGGTGGGGAAAGGAGGTGGTGTAAGTGGTTCAGCCAAGCCCACAACAGCCAAAAATCTGCTGTCCCTGTCTGGGGGGGGACGCTGTTCAACCCTAGCACAAGGGCGAGAAGCCGTGCATGTGTAACGAGTGCGGCAAGACGTTTTCTCGCGCTCGGCCAACAAGTATATCTTTTTCTTTTCCGCTTGTGTGTTCATCTGTTTACCCTGGATATTTTAGAGATGGCAATTCTCCTGCTGTGTATCCTACTGCTGTCCCTCCCAGCCATATCAAGTGCCACACTCAACTCTACAAACAGCTACCCTCGTTAGTTTGCGTCCATACTTGTTGCTCGATTTGCCACTACACCTGCAAATGTAACAGCTCATAGACACTTCTACACTCCATAATTGTATCCTTTTAAACCCTATCTTTATCCCATTACTTCACCAGCACTCCTTCCAAACTTCATTCTGCTCTTAAAAATAACACCATCTGCGAGCTACTGCTATTCGTCCAAGGTTCGCCGCTCTTCATCCCTTCACAGAAAATACTTGTGCAAACTATTAATTCTACTTTTCTTATTTCTGGGTGGTATTGAGCTTCATCCTGGCCCAAATGAAAAGAACTCGTATAATTCTGTAGATTTTTCTGGCGGAAAGGTGTTGGTGTTCTACATGTCAATATCAGAAGGCTTGTGATTAAATTAAGTAAACTAAAACTAGAAGTGGCAATCTTGAACCGGACATTTTTTGCCAAACAGAAACATTTCTCACTCCTGCCGTCAATGACTTGCAGATTGCTATTGACAACTACAACCTTTTTCGGCTTGACCGAGGATCTAAAGGAGGTGAAATTGCCATCTATGTTCGTAATACTATTGCATGTTCACTAGCTCACTATTTGTTTGAAAAATGTTGCTTTGAAGGTCTGGCTCTCAGAATAACTCTCCCAAATAACAGACATTGGTAGTATGCTGCTATCGACTGCCTAGTGGGAAGGATGTTGAAGCTGCATCTGCACTGAGAGAGCTTTTTGGGGGCTCTCTAAATGTGAAATAGTTTTAGTGGGTGATCTAAATTGGAATTGTCTAAACCCGCCGGCCGTGGCCACAAATTTAGCAGATGAATTTAATCTGTTTCAATTAATAAATGTCCCCACAAGACCCAACCTAAAAAATCCGGGACAGCCATCTCTGCTTGGCGTCCTATTGACAAATGCCCCTCACAATTTCACACTGCCTGGTGTTCTGGGTAATAACCTTAGTGATCACCCCTTCATTTTTGGGGTGAGATCATCAGCCAAACCCAAAGCCCCCCCTAAATTGGTTGAGAAGCACTCTATGAGACACTTCAGCACTCAGGAATTTACTAATGATGTGCTTCACTCAGATATTGACAAGGTCTGTGATATCCCCAACCTGACTATGGCTTGGGAGACCTTCAGGTACACGTTTCCCCAAATTCTTAACAAACATGCTCCGTTGGTTAGATTTAAAACTAAAGGCAACCTCCCACCATGGTTTGATCCTTTGATTACAAAGCTCATGAAAACTAGGGACAAGGCTTGGGCATGTGCTCAGAAAAGTAATTTGGTCAATGACTGGCTAGAATACAGGATTTTAAGGAATAGATGCTTCAAAAAAATACGGCATGCAAAAAATGACTACTTTTCCTCCACTCTCCTGGAATCACATGGAAATGCCAGGATTTTTTGGAAAACAATCAAATGTATCGAAAAGGCATCCAAAACAGACAATCTGCCCGTTGAGCTTAACCGAAATGGGGAATATTTTTCAGATCCTAAAAAAATAGTTGACAATTTTAACCTTCATTTTTCTGAAGTTGGTAATATTTTTGATAATGTATTGGGAGTCACCCCTGCTCATGCAAATTCATACACCCCTGTCCAAACATTAAACAAATTTAGTTTCCAGCCAATCCACAAAAGTAATGTTCTGAAACAACTGTCCTACCTCAAAGGGTCCTCCTCTACCGAAACTGTTGGTCACCTAAAATACAAACCTATAGCCCATATTTTCAACCTGTCCATCAAAGAAGCATCAGTTCCTCTAGAATGGAAACATTCCTGTGTTCATCCACTTTACAAAGGGGGCCCTAAAGATGATCCAAATAATTACCGACCTATCTCAATTTTGTCCCCGTTGATGAAAATTTTTGAAAAATTGTTGACCTACCAAATTAGCAGTTTCCTGTCCACCAACAATCTACTACATCTAAAACAATCTGGGTTCCGAAAAAAATACAGCACCACATCTGCTGCATTAGACTCTCTAAATCACATTTACAGTAGCCTTGATAATAAGCAGTACTGTGCCTGTCTTTTTCTAGACCTGTCCAAAGCTTTTGATACAGTAGACCACAACACCCTGCTTAGTAAACTAAGTTGCCTCGGTTTTTCCGAAAACGCAGTAAAATGGTTACAAAATTACCTCTTTTCTCGCGCCCAAACTGTATTCACAGATGGTTGGAGGTCAAACAGTGTTAAGATAACAAAAGGGGTTCCACAGGGTTCCATCCTCGGCCCAATTTTGTTCTCTCTTTATGTCAAGGACTTGGGCACTGACCTGGATCGTTCCAGGGTAAATCTTTTTGCAGATGACACGATACTGATTACTGCTGGCTGCTCTCCGGATGACGTGATTGCTAAGCTACAGGGTGATTTCAACAAACTACAACATCAGCTAGTTGCTCTTAAACTAGTCATAAATACCTCTAAAACCAAGGTGCTATGCTTCTCACCAGGACTAAAGCAGTAAGTTATTTTTCCCCAATTACATTCCTTAAATAATTATCAAATAGAGCAAGTCAAGATCTATAAGTATCTTGGGGTCATCCTGGATTCAAAACTGAATTTTGAAGATCACATTGATTATATTGGTAAAAAGACAAAAATAAAAATTGGTTTTCTGTATCGACACAAGCACTGCTTCCCCCCAATGTTCCGTTTGGAATTGATAAAAGCTACCATACTGCCTCTACTTGGCTACTGTGACATCGTATATAAATCAGCCCCCAGTACTGTACTGAAGAAGCTTAATTCCATCTATCACTCGGCCTTAATATTTACATTGAACTGCCCATATAGGACTCACCACTGTGATCTCTACATTGGGTCAAACTTAACATCTCTTAATGTTCGACGGCTTGTGCACCAGATCTTATTTATTCACAACGTACTTCCAAAAAAATTCGCAGACTACCTGCTGGATCTCCTCTCTGTTTCAAAGAACAAATTTGACCTCAGGTCTTCGCTCATTTACCAGCTTCACATTCCCTATTGCCGTACAAAAACTGGAGGAAGGGCCTTTGCTATTGATGCCCCCAGGGTCTGAAATGCTATTGCCAATAAACTGCAACTTGAATAGCTACCAATGAGATCTTCTCTCAAAACTGCTCTAGAGGAGTTGTACACCCTTAGCTGCCACTGCTATTCATTGGTGTAAAATAAAATAAAATGTTTCGCTCCGGATGACGCTGCAAAGTATTATCTGTATTTTGATTTAGCGTGCTGATCTTAAAGGTGCATTGAAAAATTTGATACTCCGACTGATGCTTCTGTTGTTGTGGAGAAACTCATGCAGCCAGCTATGGCTCTAGGATTTGGTGTTACATGTTATTTATGTAGTTTATTGTAAAAATTCGGTCACAGTCCCTATGATCACTGTTACTTTGCAATTATGGCTTTATTTTTTGGTGATTTCGAAAAGTATTTTGGTTTGGACATGTTTGTTTTATTGTAGTACGGAGTTAGACTGATGGCCTTAATCTAAGTTTTGTTGTTGTTGTTTGACTTGCATCCCACTGGGATTTTTTGCACACAGCATTGGGGTACGGTGCTTTTTTTCAGGAATATTTTTGCTGTTTTTTTCATGGATTTTCTCTTTGCACAATCACATAGTCACTTTAAGATGTTTTCTTGTTCGTGTTTTTGGTTTTTTGTTTGTTGTGGTTGCACCCGATTCAAGAGCTGAATGGCTCACAGGGCTATAACAAAATAAAGAAACTGAAACTGTTGATAGCTTCGGTAATACATCTTTTGTACCAGATATTAAATTCTGTATTTTATGTACCATGCCAAATCTGACTCGGATGTTTTGTTTTTCCAAACATCAGGCTAGTTTATCAGTTACTCCCGCAATGTACGATGTTTGGATCATTATTTGGGCAGTTTCAATGCTCTTGTTATTTCATTTGGTTTTGGTATTCAATGTCCTGTTGATTTGTGCATCATTGTAACCTTCATTTGCAGCGCCATTTTTACATGTTGAATTTCACTTCTCAGATTGTCACCATCTGATGAATGAGCGTCTTGATAAGAGCAGATATCTGTGCGGAGTGATGGTGTGACTCTGCATTCAGATAGGCGTCAGTATGCGTTTTCTTTTGGTAAACAGTGTTATTTTACCATTTCGACCCCGTCCGAGCAGAATATCCAGAAATGGTAGAGTTCTGTCAGATTCTACTTCCATGGTGAACTGGGTGGATGGGTTTTGCGAGTTGAGATGATTTAAAAATGCGTTCAGTGTATCTTCGCCATGTGGCCAGACCACCAATGTGTCATCCACATATCTAAACCAAGCAGATGGTTTTAGTGTGCTTGAAGCTATTGCTTTTGTTTCAAAATCTTCCATGTACAAATTCGCTATCACAGGAGACAAAGGAGAGCCCATTGCTGCTCCTTCCTTTTGTTAATAGAAGTCACCTTGCCACAAGAAGTAGGTGTTCTTTAGACAGTATTCAGCTCGTCTTGAGATATCTTTGTCTAAACCTTTGTTCGTTACCAGAGTGTCGAGTAATTTAATTGACTCGTTGACCACAACCCTCGTGAACAGAGAGGTCACATCAAAACTTACGAGAATATCATTAGGGTTAAGCTTAATATCTTTAATTATATTTACGAGATGTTCAGAGTTTTTGATGAACGAAGAGGTCCTACCGATGTAGGGCTGTATTTGTTTCGTTACGTATTGTGCTAATTTGTACGTGGCAGAGCCTATTGTACTATGGGTCTTAATGGGACATCAGGTTTGTGAATTTTTGGTAGCCCATAAAGTATTGGTGGTTTTGATGCCCTTGGTTTGATCAGGCATTGCTCTTCCTTGGGAATTGATGACTTGGCAATGATTGCCGTTGTTTTACATTCCAAGGTGCTGTTTGGGTCTCGTTTAATTTTAAGGTAGGTACCTTCATCGAGTAAATCTTTGATTTTATTATCGTAGTCCTCACAACAATCGATCGACCCTTATCAGCACCAAGAATTTGGATATCTTTATTTTCTCTCAATTCTCTGAAGGCTTTTACTTCACTGAAGTTAATATTTGTTTTTGGCACTTTGCTGTTCTCAATAATTTTGGAAACCTTGTGCCTAGTCATCTCTCACCTGTGCTGCGAGCGGTGTGGCACGGGGTGTGTGGTAGGAGTCTGAGAGAAGCCCCCCTCATTAGGAATCCACATCTATGTGTAATTAATTACAGGTACTCCATTTATGAAAGGGATGCATGCTTCAAAATATATACACCAATATCACTTTTCACTATTTAAAAGTAATAAAGATAAAATATTTAGACGATTGATTAATAATTAATTAAAAGCTACATTTACCTTTTTAGGGATTTCACCAAAAGATTTTCATTTTGGAATTCCTGGAAAGGTGATATGGAGGCATTACTACTGTTGCACTGTAGGGACACCGTGACGCTGTCGTGGATGGATGAGGCAGCTTCCTGGGTGGTGCATCTTGTTTGATGATCTCCTGGCGCGTGGCCGGAGTGAAATTCCGTTCAGGCGGAAATTTTATTAATCGATAAACGTCGACAATTTGTCACTTACGTGAAAGCGAAATTTCGTAAACCGAACGTTTGTAACTCGAGGGATATCTGTACACCCCTCGCCAATGTGGACGGTAACGTGGGCAAGAAGCGGAACAGCGAGGTCCCGCCGATCCTGCGCGGGCAACAGCCTGCGCAGGATTGCTGCAAGACCACCTAGATTCTATGGTCTTCCAAAGATTCATAAGGAAGGCACTCCACTACGACCCATCGTATCCACGATCAACTCCCCCACCTATAAGCTGGCACGTTTTCTGTCAGATACCTTGCTACCTTTCACTGGCAAGACCTCCTCAGCAGTACTTAACTCGGCCCAATTGGTTTCTATGGTCAAGGACGTTGTACTGTCCCCTGACGATATCCTTGTCAGCTTCGATGTGGTCTCCTTGTTCACCAAGGTCCCGGTACCTGATACCATTGATATAATTGAAAATTTGGTACAACATGGACTAAACCCCGAGGTACCTACTCTGGTCAGGCACTGCCTCACCAACACCTACTTTACTTGTAATGGTTCCTTCTACAAGCAAAATGAGGGTACTCCCATGGGTTCCCCCTTGTCACCAGTGATAGCCAATGTTTTCATGGAGAAATTTGAATCGGACGCCATCCAGACTTCCACCCTCAGACCTTCCCTGTGGAAGAGATATGTGGATGACACTTTCGTCATTTGGCCACATGGCCTCCCAGCTCTGAACCTTTTCCTACACCACATCAATTCCAGACATCCCGCCATCAAATTCACCATGGAAGTGGAGAAGGATGGCAGGCTAACATTCTTGGATGTTCTGTTTGAGAGGAGACCTGATGGCTTGTTGGGGCATTCTGTCTACAGGAAACCCACCCACACGGATTCCTACTTGAAGCCTGATTCCCACCACCACCCAGCTCAGAAGAATTCTCTCATCAAAACTTTGTACCATAGGGCTCATTGCATTTCGGACCAACACCACCTGACCAGTGAATTAAAACATGTACACCTGGCCCTCAAAAGGAATGGATAATCTGACCGTACCATCCACTAAGCTGTTTCTCCCTCCATACAGAAACAACCACTTGATACTCCGGTCAAAACCATCACACTACCATATATAGCAGGCGTTACTAAAAAGATTTCCAAAATTCTAAACAAACACAAGATCCAGGTCCGGTCCAATACAGTACACAAAATTCGTGATCTGATCCCATCCGTGAAGGATGTCATTCCTGATTTACAGTACCCCGTTATTTACAAATTGAGTTGTACCTGCGGTGATTGCTATATCGGGGAGACGAAGCGACATGTCTCTGACCGAATTCGCGAGCACAAATCAGATTTGAAACACGGCAGAACGAATTCTTCTGCCATAGCTGATCACTGTTACAACGCTGTGGGTGATCACGATATAATTTTCTCCGATACCAAGGTTCTTTGCAAACCCACGGGTTTTTATCAGAGATTTGTTCAGGAGGCAATTCAGATCTACAAACACAGACACAATTTCAACTGAGAAGATGGTTTCAAATTAAGCAAACATTGGAAAGATGTTCTAAATCGAACCAAACATTAAACTAATTTTCAATGGTACAGTATATTTTTCAAGTAGTGGTACCCCAAACTTTCGCAGCTTCTTAAATTCCCCTTTTCACACCACCAGTATGTGGACGCTACCTTGCTCCTTCGCCAGCCTGCACAGGTCGATCCCCTCCCTACCTTTCATCATGCTAAGTCCGCCTATTAAATGCAAATTTTTATGCTAATTCCTTTGTCAAGGCACCTTAATTACTCTCACACAGCTTAAAGGTCGCGGTCTGAGCTTGGCTGTGTTTCACTCCAGCGCTGTCCTCGAGACAGTTTGGTCCCTTCACCTGATGAAGGCCGCTTGTGTTGTGGCCGAGACGTCGTGATTTTTGTTGTTTTATTTTTTACCTACGTGACTTTACCGAATAGAACCAAAGAGTATGGATCCTTGCAGTCACGAAAGCTTCAAATCTAGAACAGCCTGTCCTCCGTGCTGATGGATCACGGGTGCACGCTTCGTGCCTAGCGTGGAGCGAGAGGCCCCATGCGATGCTTCTCGTGTACAGGTTTGGAGTTTAAGAATAAAAGGCAACATCCCTTGAAATCTCCACCAGGTGCACTGGCAAACTCTCTTGAAAACAAATGTGCAGCCACCGAACTGGACATAAGCTCTATGGTTCCGAAGCACCATTGTAGCTCACCTCTCATCAGTAGCGAAGAGCTTTGCTCCTCTCTCCTTGCACATCACCTCCATCATCTCCTGCAGACGCAGGTTGCCTGTGCACATGGGTGAGAGCCACCGTCTGGCGAGTTATCCTCAAAGATGCCACGCGACGGCGCAGAGCCAGGAGAGCGATAACCTCCAGTGAAGCAGATACTCGGTAATTTTCACAAGTTGTACGAAATTCATCAATCATGCTCTTTTGTACAATATATTTTTTATAATTAATCTGAATCTAATAGCACATATTTAGTCACTTTAACAATGAAAAACAGACTATATGAGCATATATTATGCATGGCAGTCATGGGGCATGTGACCTTAGTGGATGGTTCCCACACTTACCAAGTTAACAGACGATTTATACTGGAGGAATCCGATGAGCTATAGAGCTCTTTTTCACAGATGTCCAGTAGGGGCGGGTCAGAACGTTATAACAAACAATACCCTATACACTATAGGAGTGCAATGTATAAGGTAAACAAATCACCCAAACACATACAAATGCAACTAAACCATCCCCGTCCTACCAGGCAAAGCCGACTGAGGTATTCACTTGTTTTTTTCAGAAGCGACTTGGCCACAAAGTGACCCATAATTTGGACATTTATAGCGCAAAATAATATAAATAATCTCAATTCATGTTTCTCAATGTGAGCACAGCGCCACCCTGTCACAGTCACCCGCCGGTTCACTTTTCTCATGCTGCTGCTCGAGCCTGCTGCCCGGTGCGTCGCGTATGAAGTGAACCGCCCTGCATACACACGCAGGGGCCCGGTCTGGAGGGTTGCTGATTCTTACACCCAACTCCGCCCACGATGAGCACCTCCCTGACTCCGCAGTGTGCCATGGCACGCTCCGTGATCTCCACCAGCATCGCAAACACGGTCTCCTGCAGCACGCGCGTCGCACACACACTCAACAAGATCTCCTGCAGCGCACGCGTCAGACACACACTCAACACGATCTCCCGCAATGCACTCATCTCACAGACATACACTCAACACGGTCTCCTGCAGCACGCACATCATGCAGATACACAGACACACACTCAACACGGTCCCAATCGAGTATTTTGCAGGTCACTTTGCACCATTGTTTTGGCCAATACCAGTTAAAATGTACGTTTTTTTAGCTTTGGAAGGAGACTGGAGAACCCGGAGGAAATCGTAGCAGAACAGGGGGAGAATATACAAAATCCACACAGAAAGGTGCCCGAGTCGGGACTCGAACCCAGGAACTTCTTGCTAAGGCAAACGTGTCACCACTGTGCCACCCTGCCACCCAAGTGCAACTCTTCTGAGTTATGGATATAAAAACACTTGTATTTCAGATATTATGCAAAATCTAACAACCAGTTTTTGAAGTTCTCATTCAAATATGAACAGCTCCACATGACTTGGATTATAACAAAATACAATACAGTGAAACCTTGGATTGCGAGCATAATTCGTTCCGGAAACGTGCTCGTAATCCAAAGCACTCGTATATCAAAGCGAATTTCCCCATAAGAAATGATGTAAACTCAGATGATTCGTTCCAAAACCCCAAAATACTGTATTCATATAAAAATGATTAATACAAAATACCTTTTTATATTTGTATTATTTAAATTTAATATAAAGTAATCAAATTTATTAATTACATTTAATCGTGGCTGGTGTGAGGGAGACGATAGAGAGGAGAGGAGGAGGGTTATTGTGTAGGACGAGTTTCACTTGCAGTACAGTTACGAAAGAACAGTCACTACACTTGGACACAAAATAAAAAAATGCTTTACGCACACACACGTAGTCACAACACTATAGTACTGTAGTAAACAGTATACACGTGGTCACAACACTATACTGTAGTAAACAGTATACGCTCGCACGGATGTTGACTATACGAGTGAGGCACGCCGACTGAGACCGAGCGTGGGAGATGATTACCCACAATCCCGCAGCGAGAGAGAGAGAAGAACCATTGGCTCAGTTGTGATCACGTGACGCTCAGCAGACAAAGCGTATACTGTACGTACTGCTCGTATTGCAAGACATCACTCGTTTATCAAATTAAGATTTATTTAAAAATTTTGCTCGTCTTGCAAAACACTCGCAGAACAAGTTACTCGCAATCCAAGGTTTCACTGTACTATATTCTTTGGGTCTTTCGGTAAAGCCACGTAGATAGAAAAATCAGAAAAATATCATGACGTTTCAATCGCAACATGCAATCGTCATCAGGTGAAAAAATATAGCGGGAGAATGACTGAGGCAGGATGTTATAAAGGTTTGAGAAGGGTGTAGCCCAAGGGTCATAAGCAAAGTGGGTGGGGCTAGAGATTAAATTTGCATGTCAATGTAAGATCGGAGAGCTGAGCTACCTCCAGGACGACGAAGCTGTGGAGGTGGCTATTGTATTGTGAGAGATTAGCATGTCAATGTAAGAAAAACGAAAACCACTGCCACATCGAGGAAAACGAGCAACAGTGGCTGTGTTATTGAGACATTTAGCCTGTTAATGTAAACACATTTTAACACGTAGGCTTTCATGACCAATATTATTCATAATAAGTGTTTTTGGGTTAGATCGCGTTATTTATAAATGTGTCGTAGCCCTCCACCACCCGACACGGCCAATCAGCAAAAAAGTGTCACGTTAACAAAAGACAAATAGTTCACTACTTTAGCCCACCGGTGTATTGAAGAGTGAATCGACAACATTTACAATTTTTTGAGTACGACGTTTCTCTGGTAATTACATCCAGCATCATCGGGCAATTTGCCAGAATAGTGAAGCCCTCACTTGCTCCCGGTCTTAAATAGAGCAGCAGGGTGACGTCATCATTTAACTCATTCAGGTGCAGTGATTTGAGGCGGAGGGGGGGTTATTATAATTATATGATAGATTAGTAATCAGTCAGTTGTTATGATTAGTAATGAGTTGTAGATGAGTAATTCGTTGTAATGTGTATTATTTAATAACTGAACCCAATTATTATACCCAAGCAGGTGCAGAGATCAGAAGGGGGCGGAGGGGGGGAGATGGTTATTGTAATTATATACTACGTTAGTAATCAGTTAATTAGTATGTGTTTCCCCTATAAGTAATTGTAATATGTATTATTTAATAATACGCTTCCAGGACACACACTGAGCCTGTAGCTGTCAGAGCGATTAAAGTTATTTCTATTTCTCCCAATTTCAATGGATTCTCTAATTAGTCTTTGCCAGTAATAATTAGTTTTACACAACACTTCAGCGTTATCAAAATCAATTGAGTGTCCTTGTTGGCAAGCATGTTCTGCCACTGCCGACAGTTGTGTTTGAGATAATTTAATATTTCTTTGGTGTTATTTTAGTCTTACGCTGATGTTACGTCACGTCTGTCCAATATAGCATCTGGCACTTTAACAATTGATCCGATATACACTTTCTGTTAAAATTTTAGGTAATTCATCTTTAGTGCAAGATACTAGTTTTTGAATTTTGTGTACAGTACCAAATCTTACTGTAATGTTTTGCTTTTGCAAAACACGGGTTAATTTGTCAGTTACTCCTGAGATATATGGTATTTTAATTGTTTTAACAATCTCATCGCTTACAGTAGTGTTGCATTGCGATCGTGATTTGGCATTCAGTGCTCTGTTAATTTGAGCATTATTGTAGCCATTCTGTCGTAGTGCTTCTTTAACATGTTTAATCTCTATCACTAGACTTTCACCATCTGACACTGTTTTAGCCCGATGTATGAGCATCTTGATAAGAGAGGATTTCTGAGCTGGGTGATGATGTGAATCTGCATTCAGATAGGCATCATGTGTGCGTTCGCATTCTGTAAACGCTGTGTTATTTTACCATTTAGGCCATGTCCAAGCAAAATATCTAGGAACGGGAGTGTGTTATTCACCTCCATTTCCATGGTGAACTGGATGGCCGGGTTTTGTGCATTGAGATGATTTAGAAAATCATTAAGTGTATCTTTACCATGTGGCCAGACAACCAAAGTGCCATCCACATACATAAACCAAAAAGATGGTTTTAATGTACTCGAGGCACTGCTCTTGTTTCAAAGTTTTCCATGTACAGATTTGCTATAGCTGGAGATAAAGGAGAGCCCATTGCTGCTCCTTCATTTTGTTTAAAGAAATCACCTCTCCATAAGAAGTGTTATTTAAACAATTGTCAGCTAGTTTCAGAATATCTTTTGGTAAACCTGTATTCGTTACTAGTGTATCAAGTAATTTAACTGACTCGTTCACTGGAACCTTAGTGAATAGAGAAATTACATCTCACTAGAAATAACTTTAATCGTTCTGATAGCTACAGGCTTAGTGCGGCCTGGAAGCGTATTATTAAATAATACATATTACAATTCCTTATAGGAGAAACACATACTAATTAACTGATTACTAACGTAGTATATACAGTGAGGGAAAAAAGTATTTGATCCCCTGCTGATTTTGTACGTTTGCCCACTGACAAATAAATGATCAGTCTATAATTTTAATGGTATGTTTATTTGAACAGTGAGAGACAGAATAACAACAAAAATCCAGAAAAACGCATGTCAAAAATGTTATAAATTGATTTGCATTCTAATGAGGGAAATAAGTATTTGACCCCTCTCAATCAGAAAGATTTCTGGCTCCCAGGTGTCTTTTATACAGGTAACGAGCTGAGATTAGGAGCACTCCCTTTAAGAGTGTGCTCCTAACTTGTTACCTGTATAAAAGACACCTGTCCACAGAAGAAATCAATCAATCAGATTCCAAACTCTCCACCAAGGCCAAGACCAAAGAGCTCTCCATGGATGTCAGGGACAAGATTGTAGACCTACACAAGGCTGGAATGGGCTACAAGCCCATTGCCAAGCAGTTTGGTGAGGTGACAAAAGTTGGTGCGATTATTCGCAAGTGGAAGAAACACAAAATAACTGTCAATCTCCCTCGGCCTGGGGCTCCATGCAAGATCTCACCTCGTGGAGTTGCAATGATCATGAGAACGGTGAGGAATCAGCCCAGAACTACACAGGAGGATCTTGTCAATGATCTCAAGGCAGCTGGGACCATAGTCACCAAGAAAACAATTGGTAACACACTACGCCGTGAAGGACTGAAATCCTGCAGCGCCCACAAGGCCCCCCTGCTCAAGAAAGCACATATACATGCCCGTCTGAAGTTTGCCAATGAACATCTGAATGATTCAGAGGACAACTGGGTGAAAGTGTTGTGGTCAGATGAGACCAAAATGGAGCTCTTTATCATTAACTCAACTCGCCGTGCTTGGAGGAGGAGGAATGCTACCTATGACCCCAAGAAAACCATCTCCACCGTTAAACATGGAGGTGGAAACATTATGCTTTGGGGGTGTTTTTCTGCTAAGGGGACAGGACAACTTCACCGCATCAAAGGGACGATGGACGGGGCCATGTACCGTCAAATCTTGGGTGAGAACCTCCTTCCCTCAGCCAGGGCATTGAAAATGGGTCGTGGATGTGTATTCCAGCATGACAATGACCCAACACACACCGCCAAGGCAACAAAGGAATGGCTCAAGAAGAAGCACATTAAGGTCCTGGAGTGGCCTAGCCAGTCTCCAGACCTTAATCCCATACAAAATCTGTGGAGGGAGCTGAAGGCTCGAGTTGCCAAACGTCAGCCTCGAAACCTTAATAACTTGGAGAAGATCTGCAAAGAGGAGTGGGAAAAAATCCCTCCTGAGATGTGTGCAAACCTGTTGGCCAACTACAAGAAATGTCTGACCTCTGTGATTGCCAACAAGGGTTTTGCCACCAAGTACTAAGTCATGTTTTGCAGAGGGGTCAAACACTTATTTCCCTCATTAAAACGCAAATCAATCTATAACATTTTTGACATGCGTTTTTCTGAATTTTGTTGTTGTTATTCTGTCTCTCACTGTTCAAATAAATCTACCATTAAAATTATAGACTGATAATTTATTTGTCAGTGGGCAAACGTACAAAATCAGCAGGGGATCAAATACTTTTTTCCCTCACTGTAATTACAATAACCATCTCCCCCCCCCTCACCTTTAATTTCTGCACTTGAGTGGTTATAGTAATTGGATTCAGTTATTAGATAATACACATTACAACTAATTACTAATCTACAACTCATTACTAATCATAACAATTGACTGATTACTAATCTCCATATATATAAAAGGCAAAGTTGTGAATATGTGTGTCTGTTCAAAATGTTTAGCGTACTTCCCGACATGCAACAAACTGGAAATTTGCCATGTGGGTACTTTCCAGACTATACACCATGCAAAAATTATAAAAATACACTTTTGTTTTTTTGGGGGAGGGGAGCTCAATAATGCATATATTTTTTGCACGGCAAGTGAGCTGTGATGTCAAATCTGTCATGTGACCCGCGCATGTGGAAGCGTAACGCATTGTAGTGTAGCGGTTAGCGCGCTGCGCTACGATTCCGGCGGCCCGAGTTCGATTCCCACTCACGGCCACCACCGGTGACGATTATTTCAACCGATTCTGGGCCTCCCCTACGTCGACTCAGCCTCAAGCCAGTAACTGCTGTGGTGTGTGAACATTGCCACTGGTGAGACAAAGGCGGCCGGGCGTGCTGCTGTCACCCGCCCCCTCGTATGCCGTGCCGGCCTTCACAGCACTTGCCCCCTACTGGCTACATGGGGGATTGTCTTTATCCTGTGTGTGGGGACTGCGGAGCGGTTCGCGCGCTGCGCTACGAACCTGGCGACCCGAGTTCGATTCCTGCTCACGGCCACCACCGGTGACAATTATTTTAACTGTTCCTGGGCCATGTCCCGGGCGAAGCCGGGTAGTACAGCTAGTCTATTATATAATTACAATAAACCCCCCTGCCTCAAATCACTGCACCTGAATGGGTTAAATGATGACGTCACCCTGCTGCTCTATTTAAGACCAGGAGCAGTGAGGGCTTCACTATTTTGGCAAATTGCCGATGATACTGAATGTAATTACCAGCGAAACGTCGTACTCAAAAATTGTAAATGTTGTGAATTCACTCTTCAAAACACCGGTGGGCTAAAGTAGTGAACTTTGTCTTTTGTCAATGTGACACTTTTTACTGATTGGCTGTGTCGGGTGGTGGAGGGCTACGACACATTTATAAATAACACGATCTAACCTAAAAACGTTTATTATGAATAAAGACATTTTAACTGGTAGATTAGCATGTCAATGTAAGAAAAAAACGGGAGCCCCCACCACATCGAGGAAAACGAGCAATGGTGGCTGTGTTAGTGAGACATTTAGCCTGTTAATGTAAAGCCATTTAACCTGTTAATGTGACTCAGAGAGTCGAAAATAACTGGTAACATCGGCAGGTAGGATGGAAACATAAAGCCAGTTATGACTTAAACTGGTTAATAACGTCCTTCCAATGATTGCTCAGTTTGTACCCATCTTCTTGGTTGAAATGTTGTCTGTGTTTATATATCTCAATGGCTTCATGAACTAAATCTTTGCTGATAGCCAGTGGGTTTGCAGAGTACCTTCGTCTTGGAAAAATCTATTTCGTGTGTGCCCACAGCGTTAAAACAATGATCAGCCACGGCTGAGGTATTGGTCCTACCGTGTTTCAGATCTACCTTATGTTCACGAACATGGTCCAAGACATGTCGCTTAGTTTCCCCAATGTAACTCCTGCCGCAGACACAGCTTAGCTTGTAGACACCGGGGTATTGCATGTCAGGGATCACATCCTTCATAGATGGGATCAGATCACAAATTTTATGTACTGTGTTGAATAGAACCTCGATCTTGTGTTTGCTCATGATTTTGGAAATCTTTTTGGTAACCCCTGCTATGTATGGCAAGGTGATGGTTTTGATTGGGTCCTCAGATGGTTCTTTCCCAATGGTTGGGGTGATAGCTTTTCAGATTGTGTAGTCTGAATATCCTTTCATCTTGAGGGATTGGTGTACGTGCTCCAGTTCACTGGCTAGGTGGTGACGGTTGAAAATACAACGAGCTCTATGGTGTAGAGTTTTGATGAGGGAATTATTCTGGGATCGATGGTGGTGGGAGTCAGGTTTTAGGTTGGCATCTGTATCGGTGGCTTTCCTGTAGACAGTGTCCCACTGAGCCATCTGGTCTCTTTTCGATTAAAACATCCAAGAGTGGTAACTTGCCATCCTTTTCCACCTCCATGGTGAATTTGATGGCTGAGTGTATGGAATTGATGTGGTTGAAGAATTGACCCAGAACTGGTAGGACATGTGGCTAGATGACAAACGTGTCATCTACGTATCTCTTCCACAAGGAAGGACGTAGAGTGGATGCCTGAATGGCATCTGTTTCAAAATTTTCTATGAAAACATTGGCTACAACTGGAGATAACGGAGAACCCATTGGGATACCTTCAACGTGTTTGTAGAATGTTCCATTCCAGGTGAAGTATTGGTGAGGCAGTGTCTAACCAGGGCCGGTACATCAGCATTCAGTCCTTGTTGGACCAAATGTTCAATGATTTCAATGGTATCAGGCACAGGTACCTTGGTGAACAGGGAGACTACATCGAAACTGACAAGCAAATCACCTGGAGATAGTGAGATGTCCTTAATTAAATATACCAAGTGAGCTGAGTTAAGTTCAGCTGAGGTGGTCTTACCAGTGAATGGTTGTAAGGTCTCAGAAATCGGGCCAGTTTGTAGGTGGGTGAGTCAATGGTGGAGACGATAGGACGGAGTGGTGTACCTTCTTTATGGATTTTTGGTAAGCCATAAAATCTGGGTGGTCTAGCAGCAGAGGGTTTTAAGGAAAGCCGCTAGGTTGGTTCAATTAAAGATGTCGAATCAGTGATGATATTGTTGGTTTTTGTAACCAGGCGGTTGGTAGGATCTCTATTGATTTTGGTATAGCTGCCATCGTTAAGTAGGTCCTGAATTTTGTTATTGTATGTGGTTTTATCCATGATTACAGTGGCATTGCCCTTGTCGGCTGAGAGGATGACTATGTCATCTCTCTTTTTTAGTTGAGAAAGCTCAAAGCGCTCATCCTTGCTGAAGTTGCTAATAGGTGTCTTAGCGTTTTTGAGGATGGCAGCGATTTCCGATCTTGCCACATCTGCAGGAATGTATCCCAAACCATTAAGGGCTACGTCAACCTGGGCAATAATACCATCAACTGGGATGTTTAGGGGTGACTGCGAAATTCAACCGTTTAGCTAGAACCGATTTTAGGCTGTCGGAAATTGGGCTGTTACTCTGATTGATAACAATCTTGTCACCCTTTCAGACAGCATACATTAATTTTTCGTCTCAGCCCTCCTCTTTTCAGAACATAGATGGACTCGTCCTTCTAAACAAACTGCCAAATCGCTGCCTGTGGTGCTCACGGTTTATTTTAATTTTATTTTTATTTTAAATAAATAAAACACCGTTTAAAAATAAATAAATGCAAACCGCCACTTCTTTCAAATGTTTCTTGCCATTGCTTTTCACACCTGATAATGACCGTTTGTGTTATGGTCGAAACGTCGTGACAATTTTTATTGTTTTATATATATTTTATTATTTTATTGTTTCCTTCAACGTGACTTTACCGAAAGAGCTAAGATTATAATCTTGTCACCATCTAACTTTTTAACGTGTGGATCTGGCTTCTTCTTGGAAAAGAGGTTAAACTTGGAAATCAGGTTATCTTTGCATTTAGCTGAAACCCATCTCAAACCTTTATAACATCCTGCCTCAGCAGCTCTCCCGCTATATTTTTTCCTGCCTCAGTAGCTCTCCCACTATATTTTTTCATCTGATGACGATTGCTTGTGTTGCGATCGAAACGTCGTAATATTTTTATTATTTTTCTATCTACGTGGCTTTACCGAAAGACCCAAAGAATATGAATTCCTGCAGTCATGAAAGCTTTAAGTCAAGATAAACTACAACAGGACATAGCCCCAAATTTAATACCTGCAATGAGAAACATAGATCTTCTGCAGTGCATTCGCCGCTTGCCAGCATTCTCTGCGCTGCCTCCTGCATGCCGCATGCACAGACCACACATGCCCAATGTCAAGTGGTGAGAGCTCCCCACAAACCGTGCTGGGGAGGCCACCCAGCGACACTCGCACCTCTTGCCTGGGCCAGATGCCACAACTGTTGCACAGCTGACGTGCGACCCACTGTTCCCGTATGTATGTGATGCTGCAACCGTCTGGAACGCTCTTCCTTCTGATGTTAGGAAGCCACTGGAGCTACGTACTTTTAAATCATATAGATTGAAAAGTCATTACTTTAGAACTGCCTTTTGTGTTTAGTTTGTTGTCCTTCCACCGCACCTCTAAGTAAGACGGTTGGCTACATACGGTGCGAAATAAATTTAACATACATACATTGTGTTGATCAATAGGAGAGGTAAGTGGGCTTGGGAAGGACACATCACATGATGGGATGATGGCCGATGGTCAAGACTGGCGATGGCATAACAGTCAAATGAGAGAACAAAACCAAGAGGACGGATACCGTAGATACGCAGCAATGAAATCTCACTAGTAGGCACCAAATGGATTGTTGCATCGAAATGACCATCGCCAAATAATATCTATTAACACAGCAATGGTGAGCATCGTTTTGGAGAATATAATCAGAGTAAAACCCCGACTAGCTGCAGTAGGAGGGGGGAGCCCTGATCCAGCTCACTGAAATGTCCGGCTAGTCCAGGGGTTGGCAATAAAAATTACAAGATAATTTTTTTTTCAAATTCGGTAAAAAAACCTCAATATTTCAAGAGCCGCAATGCATGTGAATACGAGACAGTGATCCATAATAAAGAACGTCATGAAGCAGTCCTTAAAGAGCCGCATGCGGCTCCGGAGCAGCAGGTTGCCGACCCCTGGGCTCGCCACGAATATGATAAGAATCTATGCTAATCAGTGTAATGAAACCTTCTATGCGCTCACCTCAATATAGGAGAGGATCCCTGAGAAGGAGACGTCCATGCCCTTGACAGTGTACGGCAACTCCACAAAGCTCCCTCTGGGTCAGGCACAGCGCACGCCATACATGACTGGCTGGCAACATCAGCATTGGCGCTGGAGCCAGGGTCTCACCATGCGGAGGATGCGAGTTCAAATCATGGCTGGTGGATGACCCAGTCCATCACCCCTCCCTCGATTGATACAATGAGTACGATTTTGCGGGGTAGTCAACATTGGTTATCTTACGGATAGACTCTCCTGTCGTATGAATGTGGAATTTTCACTACTTGCTCAGGGCTGTAAATAGGAACATGAGTGCCACATTGGTGCTCATTTCAGCAGGAAATCATTTTGACGTTTTTTTAATTCAACATCAACAAGGATTTCCAATACAAAGTCATGTAGCTCTCAGAGACATCGTCTTGTTCAGTTATATGTATATTTATTATTAATAAAATCCGCCGACTCACTTATAACTTAACAAGTAACCGCGAGTGACTATATACACTTGGACAACTTAGATAACTCTATTCTGAGACAACATAACTCTCGCCTTCCAAGATTACAAGGTGCCCACTCCAGGATGATGAAGACGACCTGCTCCAAGGTGACGACGGCGACGGCAATTCCCCCACAACAGCAGCCCAGCGTCCCGGTTCGCGCCGGCTCTTATCCCCCTCACGACCCGGCCACGCCCCTATTCCCAAACTCTTTCTCACCGCACCTGGCCCTGTCTGTCTCTGCCCTTATTACAATTTACGACCGTTAGGTCCCGTGCTTCCCCTCACGCGAGCCTGTCAACGCTTGTTGCATCACTCATTATTAGCAACAACTTAGGTCCACTGACGGAGCCAGTGAGGGGGGTGGGGTGGCACGTGCCCCCCCAATGATCCGATTGAAATCCCAAATTTCGATCGGATCATTGTAATTAATCGGCATTTTGCAACCCCCACTGCCACTGTGTAGCATAATATTACGTGCCAGGGACTCTATGGAATGATCGGACAATAGTCCGAGTCCATAATTGGCAATAAGTAACGGCAAAGCAGTTATAAGTGACTCACAGAATTGTGCGCAGTTGCGTATACAGTACACGACTTCCCTGAAGGCATTCACCTTCAGCGAGTGCGATGCCAAACACACGGTTCGAATTCGACCCTCGATTGATGGCTGCGCCATCGCCGCACACGCGTCGAATAAAAAGCAAGGGACACGTCCTTACTAACAACTCCTATCATTTTTTATTGCTGGAGGGGATGCCCCCCCACCTGAAAATCCTGGGTCCCACATTGCTTAGGTCCCACATTACCTTAACGTGACCCTGTCTGTTCCCGTTACGTTAATTAGTAACCATGGCCATGAGGAGCTGTACTATCCCTACATCACCCCGTACTGTCCTTACACATGCAAGAGCATTGGTGTTATTGCATTGCCAAATTACAAAATGCTGCATTTGTCATACCTCTTTGCCATTTGCTCAATGTTGTATCCAGGGCTTGGATCATTGGATATCTAGGAGACAAACAAAACAATCATTACTCTATATTTTTGGACATTCGGGAATTCTTACAATCAATGTCTCCAAGCACCCTGACCATGAAGCAATCGTTACCACCACACAACTCCTGCAGCGACATTCATAAGAATCATTATTGGCCATGGTCAACTGGTATTACTATTGTAGAGAGAAATACGTGGTGCGCGCAGTTAAGCTGGTGCAACTGAGGACAAACAGGTGTGCACGTTGCAACATGAGGTTTGCACCGACAAAGCGATAGTAATTAAGGGGAGAAGCGGGTGCAAACGAGGGCAAATAGATGGGAACGTTGAAGCCGGAATTTGGCATCGGGATGACTGGAGATGGGGGTTGATGATAAAAGATTCATGAGGACACCAGGCGCCGGGCAGGTGGCGGTTAAGGGGAAGCATGTGAGGACTTGGAATGAGCAGGGGGATATAAGCGGGAGTGTGCATGAACGGAGGAGCGTTGCCCAGGAACCAAGAGTGAAGACATCTTGCCGCTGCCGCACAAGCCGTAAATGAAGTCTCGACCCTCACGCCGTTGCCGGGCGGGTGTTGGCTGAACCCCCCACCCGTGACAGACGGGTGAGCGGTTATGAGGCAACATAGGTGAGGGCAGCGGTGGAGATGCAGAGTTCTAAGAGTCGCTGAGTGCGGAGTTGCTGTGTGCAGAGTCGCTGAGTGCGGAGTTGCTGAGTGCAGGATAGGTGAGGTGCAGAATAGATCAGAGCGGGGAGAAGTCAAGTGTATGTGACCGTAAAGATAGATATAGGAGTGCCTACAACTGGCGCGAGACAGAAAAAATAAAGTGTAAGCAGGTGACTTGTTACTACGTGTCGGTGTGAGTAATTTTTAAAGAAACTACACTATTCATACAGTCCATTATTTAAAACAGCAATAACACGGAGGCCCACGTAAATATGAGCTTCAAATTTGCTCATTCACTAACATTTTCTATTGTTATTACTTTGCAATATTTAACTAGATTTTCTCAAAGCTTTTATTACGATTGTATATTTAATTTCATAACAGGCCACTGAGTTGCTTTGTCAAACTCATCCTTGCATGTGTCGGATTTTAAAAAAAGGATGTCAGAGCTTACCTTGAGTACCCGAGCAAATCTGTCCAAGCAATTTCCCACCGCGATGTCGATGGTTTCCCCAAAAATGCGGTACCTCCTCTGAGAGTAAGCAATCACCTGCAAAGTGCGTCACTGTCAACTCGTTTCACTGCCAGATAAGAATGTGACTTGCATGACAATATTTTAATCTTCATATGAGAACTATTTTTCCTATGAAGCGTTGGCCTCTGCCGCTCACTTTAGCATAACCCCTATCGTCAACTGCCTCAGCAGTGGGGTGACAGTGTGGTTGTAACACTCGCACTGCCTCACAGCTCCAGGGGCTTGGATTCCATTCCAGACTCAGGCACCTTTCTGCGTGGAGTTTGTGTTCTCTCCCTGCTCTGCGTGAGAAGGGGTAGGAAACCTGCAGCTCCGGAGCCGCATGCGACCCTTTAAGGACCGCTTCGTGACAATATTCACATGCATTGCGGCTCTAGAAATATTGAGTTTTTTAAATTTAGATTGTCGACCCCTGTGCATGGGTTTTCTCCCGGTTCTCCGATTACCTCCCATAAACTAAAAGCCACTTTAACGGTATTGGCCAAGCATCCCAAAGCTGAAAAATCACCTGAAAATAACTCAATTGGGATTACACACAGCTGGAGCATCAACCCCAACTGCAAAAACTTGCAGGACCCTCTAGAAAAAGTCTTGAGACTCAGTGACGCTTTCCCGAGTAAACAAGTGAAATAATAAATTGACGTCCACATAACAACGTCCAGCAGGCGTCCTCGGCAGACACTCTTCATGTAGCGCTTCGACCAGGGGTCAGCAACCAAAATAACAAGAAGAGCCATTTTTTATTTGGTAAAAAACTTAATATTTCAAGAGCCGCAAACCATGTGAATACAAGATGGTGGTCCTTAATAAATAACGTCACAAAGCAGTCCTTAATGAGCCCCATGTGGCTGCAGATCCGTAGGTTGCTGACCCCTGGTGTAGATTGCATACAAGCGTCAAAGACTCAATTACTCTCTAACCACGCTCACTGGCAGTCAGTTGCCTCCTTATCACTCTTCTTTCGTAACTACCATGGTTACTGTTGGTGTGAAGTTCACTCGTTGATTCCTCCACTCATATTGAGTGTCTATTTAACATAATTGAATCTCATTCATACTGTGTTCAACTACCACATTGCAGGTCAAAACAACACACCCACTCTCACTCACCCAAGCACCCACTCAACAACCCACCCACTCAATCACCACACTGCAGGTCACAACACTTTTCCTTTAGCTTCTTCCCTCACACTGCTTCACTTTCGAATTCCCTACCATCATAAATGTTCCCAAGCTCTTGTAACTTTACTCAATTCAAGAAACGTGTTTACTCTTACCGATTGTAACTTTGATGGGGATGTTTGTTACCGGTCGAGGCTCCTTCCACCCATTATAATTATCAAACAAGCACCTCGACACCACAGACCACTCGCCCACCCTCACCTGTGTGTTGCCTCCGCTGACGTACAGCACTATCGGGTTGTGCGCTCCAGTGATGAGCCGCCCCATTTCAATGTGGCCAATGCAGTGGTTCACTCCTACCAGAGGCTTGCTCCACAGCTGGGCCACAGTGCGAGCCACCAGGGCCACGGACACCAGCGGGGCGCCCATCCCGGGGCCTGCACACGAGGTACACGTTGGGAGCAGACATCGCTGGCATCCACATATTTGCTTCAAAAAGCACCACACTGGGCGGCAGGGTGGTGGCGCAGTGGAAACGCATTTTCTCCCCCTGTTCTCCATAGGTTTCCTCTGCGTGGCTTCTCTTGTTTCCTTCCATAGGTAAACCCACACACACAATGTAGTTGTGGCACTGGCCAAACATCCCAATGCTGAATAATTACAGGCAGACCTCGATTTACGAACACCCAACGTCCGAACAAGCTTAAATTAATTATATATATTTTACATTGACTTAAAACGCGATCCTCTGCGAGATGTGATGAGTCAGCCTTGCGCTGGGAGTGAGTGTTTGTGCGTGTGTACTGGCACGTGCAAGTGTATGTGTGCGAAAGTGAGTGTGTGGGTAAAAGTAGTGTAGTGGTAAACACGCTGCACGATGAACCCGAAGACCCAAGTTCGATTCCCGCTCACAACCAACACCAGTGATGATTATCTAAACTGGTCATGGGCCTCCCTTAGGTCGACTCAGCCTCAAATGAGTACCTGGTGTGGTGTGCAAACATCACTATTGGGGGGAAAAACAGCCGGGCGTGGTGTTGGCCACCCACCCCCTCGTGTGCTGTGCCAGCCTTCATAGGTGCTCACTAACACCATTTGCCCCAACAGTCTGTTAAGGATATACAGGGGATCGTTGTCGATGATGAGTGTGTGTGCGAGGATGCCCCCTGTGTGTGTGTGCAATTGTGGTGACTTATTGTGCCCCTTCTGACAAGCAAGCCAGCATTAAGATCCAAGGTAAGTGAAAATAACAGATTTTTTTCTATAAATATTAATTTATTTCAGTGTGATAGTAGCACTCTGCAATTGCAAACCACAGGGGCCGTGTGCATGCGGTGACTAGTGCCACTGTGCTGTTTGCACGTCCACGTGTACCAATCGGTGCACCCATTACCCACACCCCACTGGAATCATTGGTTACCGCTTCCTGCATTTTTAAACCATTAAACGATTGACGATTACCAGTTTTCCAGTCGTTTAACAATCCTACTTTTTAAAGATTATTCTTTGCAAAGGGACAATCATTCAAAACGATCTTGCCAACACAATAATTCCCACGCTCACCTTTTGTGTATGCAACACAGTCAATCTCGTGTGGCGCAATCCCAGCCTCATCCAGAGCTTTCTGCAAGATCTCCAACACTCGCTCCTGGTGGTGCTTAGCTGTGTCCCGCGGTAGAAACCCTGCTCCAATAGCACACAATAAAAACGCCTTCTCCTTGACTTATCCATCCCTCAACATAGTACTGCTTAACACATCCCACACGGCCTTCTGGCAGTGAATCATTTCTGCAGCAGTTTCAACACAAGCAAAACTCTGAAACGGTTTTCACATTAAGCATCTCATCAGCAGTCAGACTTGCTTGACACTGCCAAACTACCAGATATGGAGAGGCAAACACCCTCTCAAGCACCCTCTCTCTTAGATATGGGTTTTAGTTTGATGAAAACAACTACATAATACATAAGTTAGTTTAAATTTGGAGATAACAGCTACAACAAATATATTAAATCATTCTTTATTTCTAGATATTTACAGAGGAAGCTTCACTGAGTCTCAAGACTCTTTTTAAGGAAGGTTCTGCCAAATTTTCACAGGAGAGGGAGAGGTTTCTGAGTAATTTTCAGGTACAGTAATAGTTCAGCATTAGGATGTTTGACCAATACCGGTTACATTATGTGTGGTTTTTAGCAATGGGCGGAAACCGGATAACCCAGAAGAACCCCATGCAGAAATGGGGGGAACATACAAATTCCACGCAGAAATGTGCCCGAGTCGGGTATCGAACCCAGGTGCTTCTTGCATTCGTTTGGCTATATGTGTGTGTAATACACAGACTGACTCCCAAGTGGGTGAGGTCACCTGAGTATGAGTGGTGCTACCCTTGCCAGTGGAGTTTCCTTACCATCCCGCAATGGCGACCATGGTGGCCAGTGGTGGTAGTGCTGATGGCGGCAGCGGTGGTAGTGGCGGTAGAGGTGGTGATGGTGGTGAGTGGTGGTCGTGGTGGTGATGATGGTAGTGGCAGTAGTGGCGATGATGGTGGTGATGGTGTCAGCCCCACCACCTTCACAGTCCTCAATTAGCCCATTAAATTCCCCATGTATTGTATTAGCACTCATGAATGGAGTTGGCCAAACACCCGAATATAGGACCACAGAACTTGGGCAATAGTTGGCGCCGGTTCTAGTGGCCTTCCCCCCTTGTTTGCGGATTCCTGCGCCTGTGTGAAATCTGCGCAGCACGTTACAAATCCCACCATATCTCGAGATGGAATTTTCACGAATGATGCCGCTATGTGAAAAGGAATCGTCAATATTACAGGTCCCGGGGTGACTGTACGTTGTGCAAGAACCCACCTTGGCCAGGAGGAGTGATGTAGGTGCAACGTGGGTTGGAGAGGACGACACCATCTCGCACAATGCCGATCCCCAGCTTGTTTGCACTGCCCTCAAAGCCAATGACAACGGTCATCTGCCGTCATCAAAGACAGAATGGATGTGGTCAGCTTAACTTCAGTCGCATGTTAGTGACTAATATGCTATCAAAAAAAAGATGTTGGCAAGCATACAATACTACGATGATAGTGTAGTGTGTTGTGTTTAGTTTGTTGTCCTTCCCCCGCAACTCTGATTAGCACGGTTAGCTACGTACGGTGGGAAAGAAGTTCAACATACATACTACGTGTAGTATGTTGCGTGTGTAGTGTGCAGTTGGGACAGATTCTGAACTCTCGCCGAAAACAGAACAGTGTTAGTGTTTAGTGTGTAGAGTGTGTTAGTATGTTTAGTAGTTAAATCTTGACTTAAAGCTTTCGTGACTGCAGGAATTCATATTCTTTGGGTCTGTCGGTAAAGTAACGTAGATAGGTTAAAAGAAAAAAATACAAAAAAACTACGACGTTTCAATCACAACACAAGCGATCGTCATCAGGAGGAAAAAAGAGGGGGAAAGCTGCTGAGGCAGACTGTTTAAAAGGTTTAAAATGGGTGTAGCCCATGGGTCATAAAGGCAGTGGGCGGGGCTAGGGATGTTAATGTGAGACATTAGCATGTTAATGTAAGATAGGAGAGCGGCCTCCACGAAGGCGCGGAGGTGGCAATGTTAATGTGAGGGATTAGCATGTTAATGGCGCACTAACACAGTGTACAGTGTTAGTGTGCAGTGTGTGTTAGTGTGCAGTGTGTGTTAGTGTGTACAGTGCGTAGTGTTAGTATGTTAGGTGTGTACAGTGTTAGAGTGCAGTGTGTTAGTGTGTACAGTGTTAGTATGTTAGGTGTGTACAGTGTTAGTATGTTAGGTGTGTACAGTGTTAGTATGTTCAGTGCGTACGGTGGTAGAGTGCAATGTGTGTTAGTGTGTACAGTGTTAGTATGTTAGGTGTGTACAGTGTTAGTATGTTAGGTGTGTACAGTGTTAGTATGTTCAGTGCGTACAGTGGTAGAGTGCAGTGTGTGTTAGTGTGTACAGTGTTAGTATGTTAGGTGTGTACAGTGTTAGTATGTTAGGTGTGTACAGTGTTAGAGTGCAGTGTGTTAGGTGTGTACAGTGTTAGTATGTTCAGTGTGTACAGTGTTAGTATGTTAGGTGTGTACAGTGTTAGTATTTTCAGTGTGTACAGTGTTAGAGTGCAGTGTGTGTTAGTGTGTACAGTGTTAGTATGTTAGGTGTGTACAGTGTTAGTATGTTAGCTGTGTACAGTGTTACTGCAGTGTGTTAGTGTGTACAGTGTTAGTATGTTAAGTGTTGGTGTTCAGTGTGTAGTGTGTACAGTGTTAGTATGTACAGTGCGCAGTGTTAGCGCCAGTGTGCACGGTGTCGATGTGTACAGTGCGTACACTATTGGTATGCGCAGTGTTAGTGTGCGCAATGTGTGCGGTGTTTTAGTTTGTACAGTGTCGCGTGGTGTCGTGTATAGTATGTACAGTGTAGTGTACAGTGCACACCTTGCCGCTGCTCGCGCCCCTGCGTGGTTCCGCTTCGCGATTGGTGGCGCCGCCCGTCACGTGATGGGGGGAGCATGGGGGGTGCGGGGGGGGTATGGGGGGAGGGTGCAGGAGGAAGCACGGGGGGGGGCGCTTCGGAGCGGGTGGGAGGGGCTTCGGGGCGGGTGGGAGGGGCTTCGGGGCGGGGGGGAGGGGCTTCGGGGCGGGGGGGAGGGGCTTCGGGGCGGGGGTGGGGCTTCGGGCGGGGGGGTGGGGCTTCGGGCGGGGGGGTGGGGCTTCGGGCGGGGGGGTGGGGCTTCGGGCGGGGGGGTGGGGCTTCGGGCGGGGGGGTGGGGCTTCGGGCGGGGGGGTGGGGCTTCGGGCGGGGGGGTGGGGCTTCGGGCGGGGGGGTGGGGCTTCGGGCGGGGGGGTGGGGCTTCGGGCGGGGGGGTGGGGCTTCGGGCGGGGGGGTGGGGCTTCGGGCGGGGGGGTGGGGCTTCGGGCGGGGGGGTGGGGCTTCGGGCGGGGGGGTGGGGCTTCGGGCGGGGGGGAGGGGCTGCGGCGGCGTCGAGACGCGGCGGGAGTCGCCCCCACCCGCTCCTACCAAGTGGCGCGGGTCCCTGGGTTCCGCGCTCGCCACTCGCAAGTGCGGCACCTTCGCCCGCATCACCCCGTCCCGTGAGGACGCCATTCATGCTTCGGGGCGGCGCGGCGTGGACGCTTCGGGGGATTCGGATTCCATTCATTTTCCGCCCTTTTCGCCGTTTCCCAGCTCCTCCTCCTGGCGGGGTTCTCTCCATCGCGCACCCTCTCTGCCTCTCAACCCAGCTCTCCACCCCCCTCCCGCATCAATCCCTTCTCTCCCCTCGGTCTCTCGCCGTCCACTCCCCCTCATCGCCTCTCACTCCACCCTTGCCTCACGTTTCTCTGCTCGCCGCCCTCCTCCCTCAGGGTTGCAATGCCGCGTCGCGCCAAGAAGGAGCAAGAGGCAACGGCGGTAGAAGCCCCCAGCGACGATGGTGAGACTCCCTTGATGTGGGCAACTGATGTTACGTGGTTAGCGCGCTGCGCTGCGAATTTGACGACACGGGTTCGATTCCTACTCGGGGGCAACACCAGTGACGATTATCTGAACCCGTCCTATTATCTGAACCGCTCCCCTAGGTCGACTCGGCCTCAAATTAGTACCTGGTGCGGTGTGTAAACATCGCCACTAGGGAGACAGGCGACCGGGTGTGGTGCTGGCCACCCACCGCATCTTGTGCCATCCCTTCATAGGTGCTCGTTAAGGTTTGTTAAGGCTACACGGGGGGCGTCTTTGTTGATGTTGATGGTGTGAAAGACTCGTGTGGTTTGTGTGTGATGGCGAGGCAGTGATGTGAGACAGTGATGTTGGAGATGCTGAGACTGACGTCCGTCTTGACGCTCGTCTCGGGCAGTGCCGAGAGGGGGCCCCCAGACTCGGCTGCCACACAGCCAAGTGCGCATTAGACGATGGCCGCGTGAGCCCCGCTCGTCTGCTCGTTTGCTGAAGGTGCCAACCTCGTAAGCGGAGGCTTAAAGAGTCGCGCAGCCCTCGGTCATGGCTCTCCACACACCAACCAGCGGCACAAAGCCACGTGGCCGAACACATGACGTCTTTTTAAGTGACAGGAACCAACATTCCCACTGTTGTTCTGGAGCCCGCCTTTGTCTTTGTGTGCGAGCACGGGAGGCCACGTGCAGCGCGGAGGAGGGCGCCATGCCCGCCCCCTCGCAGAGTCTCAGGACTACGTTTGAGGAGGCCCCTGCCGTGTTCTCGCAGGGGCGATGCTGCTGTTCTTTATAATCCCCAATAGTCATTTGCAGGTAATGTATTGGGGTGCCACGGAGGTTAGGTGTTAACTACCTCGCCTAGTATACAGGAGGTCGTGGGTTCGATCCTGAACCTGACGCCTGTTGTATGGTTTGCGTGTCTCTCCCCGTTGTCGCATGGATTTTTCTCCGGATCGTCCGGTTTTTCCCTCCACATTTAGAATCAACATCACGCGTTTATAGTGTTTGGCTGTTATGTACACGTGATAAGCCACATCATTGAGCTATCAATTGTGAAAAATAACTTTATAGCTCAGTGGGCCTTCCCTGGTAAAATAAACATTTTTTTGTTGTATTTACTAGTTTTTAACACTGGGATATATTTGGTCAATACTGGTTACATTGTTTCATCCATCTATGGGAGGAAACCCACGTAAGAGCATAGCTAGAACGCACAAACTCCACGCAGAAAGGCGACCGAGTCAGGAATCGAACCTCCCAAAAGCGCTTCTTGCTTTGAGGCACGGGGGGTCCCCACTGCGCCGACCCCCGGTGTCCCAACACGGCCTCTGCTTGTCCACTTGACCCGCTATACACGTTTTCTTCCCTCGTACCGTTTGGGAGATGCAGAGCTTGACAGACACTTGCAAATTATATAGATACCACACCCAGACGAGCAAGTAGATACAAAATCAGATGATGCACACACTAACTTGCAAGTTGAGGGTTGTTAAGGTGCAAGGGGTCTTTATGGCGGCTTTTGTGCCTAGTTGGTCTTGATCTAAAGCGTTGCATTGGCGCAGTGACACGGCACAGTGCTAGCACATTTGCGTGCTGTAGAGGTTCGTGGTTCAACTCCGGCAAGCCACCCTGGTTATGACTGAGTGCATTAACCATAAAATACTAAACGTCGTCTGGTTCACAGTGAATGTTAAAGATTCCCATGACGTCATTCGAAATGAGTCGCCCATGTGTTCTGGCATCGTAGTCCAAATTTACCAACTTTGTAATATTCCCTGAAATTTACTCGATTGTGATTAAACAAAGCATATTCGTCACCTACTGCAGACTTCTGTGAAACGGTGCATTTGCGATATCCCTCTGCAATAATAATGGGACGGGTTCCGAATGTACCGAGTTAAAACCTGAACGCAATTATCATCGGCAGAGCCGAAGGCAAAACGCGGCAAGAAGGGCGGCGCGAAGCCGGCGGAGGAGCCCGCGCTTTACAAGGACCCGCAGGACAAGCTCGAGACCGCGGACGGCAAGCCGGCCACGCTCAAGATCACCAGCTGGAACGTGGACGGCATTCGTGCCTGGGTGAAGAAAAACGCGCTTGAGGTTTGAGGCTCTAGTTTAGTTACCCTTTTTTCGCTGCCAAACAAAAACCGGGTTACCGATGAGCTAATGTTATGAATCGGTTTGGTAGATGGTTGGTGGCTGCTGTACCCAAGGAATTCTACACCTCTTTATTATCTCTCATCTCTATTTCATTAAAAGAGCCATTGTTTCTGAGCTCAATGAGAGGGACTTATGGTGCTAGTTTCCTTTAAATGACCGAGGTAAGTTAGGGAAATGCTACATTCCCATGGCAATCACCGTTTACTTTCCACTGCAATGCTCATTTCATTAATACAGAATAAATGCTTTTGTTATTATCATTCGCTTGCTTAACCAGGAAAGCCCACCGAGTCTCAACATTTTTCAGGTAGGCCCTGCCAAGCTTGCACAGTAGTGGGCGATGTTGCGATATTTCTTCTCAATGGAGTTATTTCAGATAATTATTCAACATGGCGATGTTTGGCCAACACCAGTTGAATTGTATGTGTTTTGCTGTGGGAGAAAATTGAAGAACCTGGAGAAAACCCATGCAGAACAGGGGGAGAGAACGTACAAACTCCACGCAGAAAGGTGCCTAAGATGAGAATTGAACCCAGGCATTTCTTAGTGTGAGATACAAGGGTTACCACTGCACCACCACTCTGCCACCCGATGTTGGGCTAAGTCAACTGTCGATTGGGATTTCAAATTGCATCCTTTTGTGATCAAAAGCAGCGCTAGGCTATGTTCAGAAACATTGGATAACAGCTTCTGTGCGTCACCTTGTCTGCATTGCTTCTCATTTCTTTTGACAGTGGGTACGTGAGGAGGATCCAGATGTGCTGTGCCTGCAGGAAACCAAATGTGCCGAGAAATCTCTTCCAGCTGAGGTTCTCGACATGCCCGAGTTTCCACACAAGTTCTGGGCATGCTCTGATGACAAGGAGGGCTATAGTGGCGTGGCCCTGCTGAGCAAGAAGAAGCCGATAAATGTCACGATTGGGATCGGTATGTGGCGCTGCATGAGACACATTAATGTGTATATTACAAAAGACACGGATGCTCTGTTTTGATGACATTAGTACAGGTAGTCCTCTACTTACGATGGAGATGCGTTACGACGACCCCATCGTAAGTAAAAAATATCGTAAGTCGAAGATGGCCTTGCCTACCCAGGAGTCTTAAAGAATGGTGATAATTTAGCAAAACAGGGCAATTTACAGTACTGTACTGTATAAACTATATACTGTATGTATTTATTAATTACAATCCTGTATTGCACAGTAAAATGTACATCCCGGCAGCGTCCCAACGTACAGTATCATACCTTCGTTCGCAGCTGCGTTTGCCTGCCGCGCGAAATTTAAAATATTTTACAATTTTGTCGTATCGCCATCGTAAGATCGAAATATCGTAAGTCGGACCATCGTAACTCGGGGACTATCTGTATAGCTGTACCATCATTATAAATTAGGGTTCTTCAAATTTTTTTGCATTATTGCATGTATAGAAGTATCAAAATAATTAAAAAAGAATAGGCTTTACCCTTTCCGACGATAATATCTTGTAAGAGTTTTACCTATTTAACTGAGAAACTAAGGGAGCTGCCACAGGTGGTTTAACGTTAGCACACTGGGTATGAAAAATAATAATTATATGTTTTACCCTTTCTGACAATAAACAGGTGTAAATATGTTAGAACACCAAATAGAAACCATTGCAAGAAATCAAGCCTACATTAACCATACGTACTTGTGGTGAACATGGAAACAAATATGGTCAGATAATATATGCATTGTCTTGGAAACTGATTGGCTGACACCAGAGACAACCTTCTATAGGGCCTTGTCTAACCAGTGTCAGACCAGATAATGCCAAAAGGCTAACAGTATAAAGACAATGCACTATTATTTATAACTCGGCTTCAGCAGCTACAAAATGGAACCTTTTGTAGGCCCATCAGTTTGTACCTTTATTTTTAACTGAGAAACGAGGGAAAATGTACTGGGCAATAGCTTAGGCCGCCATGCGGTTTGTACAGTGAGGTAAAAAAGTATTTGATTCCCTGCTGATTTTGTATGTTTGCACACTGACAAAGAAATGATCAGTCTATAATTTTAATGGTAGTTTTATTTGAACAGTGAGAGACAGAATAACAACAAAAAAATCCAGAAAAACGCATGTCAAAAATTTTATAAATTGATTTGCATTTTAATGAGGGAAATAAGTATTTGACCCCTCTGCAAAACATGACTTAGTACTTGGTGGCAAAACCCTTGTTGGCAATCACAGAGGTCAGACGTTTCTTGTAGCTGGCCACCAGGTTTGCACACATCTCAGGAGGGGTTGTCCCACTCCTCTTTGCAGATCTTCTCCAAGTCATTAAGGTTTTGAGGCTGACGTTTGGCAACTCGAACCTTCAGCTCCCTCCACAGATTTTGTATGGGATTAAGGTCTGGAGACTGGCTAGGCCACTCCAGGACCTTAATGTGCTTCTTCTTGAGCCACTCCTTGGTTGCCTTGGCTGTGTGTTTTGGGTCATTGTCATGCTGGAATACCCATCCATGACCCATTTTCAATGCCCTGGCTGAGGGAAGGAGGTTCTCACCCAAGATTTGACGGTACATGGCCCCGTCCATCGTCCCTTTGATGCGGTGAAGTTGTCCTGTCCCATTAGCAAAAAAACACCCCCCAAAGCATAATGTTTCCACCTCCATGTTTGACGGTGGGGATGGTGTTCTTGGGGTCATAGGCAGCATTCCTCCTCCTCCAAACACGGCGAGTTGAGTTGATGCCAAAGAGCTCCATTTTGGTCTCATCTGACCACAACACTTTCACCCAGTTGTCCTCTGAATCATTCAGATGTTCATTGGCAAACTTCAGACGGGCGTGTATATGTGCTTTCTTGAGCAGGGGGACCTTGCGGGCGCTGTAGGATTTCAGTCCTTCACGGCGTAGTGTGTTACCAATTGTTTTCTTGGTGACTATGGTCCCAGCTGCCTTGAGATCATTGACAAGATCCTCCCGTGTAGTTCTGGGCTGATTCCTCACCGTTCTCATGATCATTGCAACGCCACGAGGTGAGATCTTGCATGGAGCTCCAGGCCAAGGGAGATTGACAGTTCTTTTGTGTTTCTTCCATTTGCGAATAATCGCACCAACTGTTGTCACCTTCTTACCAAGCTGCTTGGCAATGGTCTCGTAGCCCATTCCAGCCTTGTGTAGGTCTACAATCTTGTCCCTGACATCCTTGGAGAGCTCTTTGGTCTTGGCCATGGTAGAGAATTTGGAATCTGATTGATTGCTTCTGTGGACAGGTGTCTTTTATATAGGTAACAAGCTGAGATTAGGAGCACTTGCCAACAAGGGTTTTGCCACCAAGTACTAAGTCATGTTTTGCAGAGGGGTCAAATACTTATTTCCCTCATTAAGATGCAAATTAATTTATAACATTTTTGACATGCGTTTTTCTGGATTGTTTTGTTGTTATTCTGTCTCACTGTTCAAATAAACCTACCATTAAAATTATAGACTGATCATTTCTTTGTCAGTGGGCAAACATACAAAATCAGCAGGGGATCAAATACTTTTTTCCCTCACTGTACGTTCGCGTATGCCAACTGGTGCTTTTATTACCCACATTCCACTGGGACCTGTTACCAGTTCTTGACTTTTGGAACCGGTAATCAATTCTGAAAAGTGACCGGTTTTCAGGTTGTCCTTAACAACCTTGTTTTGAATGGAGTCAAGCTCTCACTGATGATATTCATATTGGCATGAGAAGATGTCATAAGTGGAATTTTTTTTGGAAGTTTACACATAAGGCTGTGACGTTGGGTTCTAGAAAAATATAGGAGAAACTAAACTCGTTGATAAATTGGAGGGACGCTGGTATAAAACAACAGCATTTCTAACAATCATGTAAAACAATTATTTAATGACTGAATTTAATAATTTGCCAAAGTTTTAAGCCACCAATAAACTTTTCTTATCAAGAGTTTGATGAAAACGTTGGAAAGTACCATGTGGCCGAACCCAAAAATAAATATGGAGCATTGTATTGGCATTCATAACCTACATTTTAATAATGATTCCGAGTTGCTTGTCATCTTGTTACAAAAACAAGAATCACTAAAAAGTGGTTGTGAAGTGTGGTGCATCACATACTTTGGATGTAGTAAGACGTGAGGAATGTTCTCAATGTTATTTGATGTGGTGGGTTAAGACTACACTTTGTTTTATTGTCAATCGCAGGCGTGGAGGAGCATGACAAGGAAGGCCGTGTCATTACAGCAGAGTTTGATGACTTCTTCGTAGTGGCAGCATACGTTCCCAACTCTGGCCGGGGATTAGTGCGCTTGGATTATCGTGAAACGTGGGACATCGCCTTCCGCACCTTTCTTAAGGAGCTACAAGATCGTAAACCGCTCGTGCTGTGTGGAGATCTCAATGTGGCTCACCAAGAGATTGACCTGAAGAATCCCAAGACCAACAAAAACAAGACTCCGGGCTTCACGCAGCGAGAGCGCGATGGTTTCACAGAGTTGCTCAAGGCTGGATTTGTTGATTCCTTCCGTCATCTTTATCCGGAGGTGCCCTATGCCTACACTTTCTGGACATACATGATGAATGCACGTGCCAAAAATGTGGGCTGGCGCCTTGATTACTTTGTGTTGTCGGAGGCTCTTTTACCTAAATTGTGTGATAACAAGGTGCGCTCAAAGGTTATGGGAAGCGATCACTGTCCCATAACTCTCCTGCTGGCCATGTAGAGTATAGACATGTATTCATAATAAAGGTTTTTGGGTTAGATCGCGATATTTATAAACGTGTTGTAACCCCCCACCACCCGACATGGCCAATCAGCAAAAAAGTGTCACGTTGACAAATGACAGTTCACTACTTTAGCCCACAGGTGTATTGAAGAGTGAATCCACAGCATTTACAGTTTGAGTATGACGTTTCGCTGGTAAACGGGCAATTCGCCCGATGATGCTGGATGTAATTACCAGCGAAACGTCGTACTCAAACTGTAAATGCTGTGGATTCACTCTTCAACACACCGGTGGGCTAAAGTAGTGAACTATTTGTCTTTTGTCAACGTGACACTTTTTTGCTGATTGGCAGTGTCGGGTGTGGAGGGTTACGACACATAAATAACGCGATCTAACCCAAAAACCTTTATTATGAATAATATTGGTCGCAAAAGCCTACGTGTTATAGACATGTAGTTTGAAACATTGTATTGATTATTCCGAAAATTTACCCAATGCATACTTATATAGTAAATATGTCCAGGTCACTCTTGATGCCATTTTTGGTGCCCGAGTACATCAATCGAATGCTCTTGAGACCCACCCAACCAGAAAGACCTCCTTGGCCCCAATCACTCGCGCAAATGAAACCATCCTTGTCTCTTGAGTTCTCGCATGGTTCACCAATAAAATTGGCTTGAGCGGTTTTGTTGAAAACATTGTAAAGTTCGCTTCAGCGTGTCCTTGCAATAGTTTGAGTGGAATCTACGGCGACTGGGCAGCTGTTTCACCACGCTGCTGCTGCTCTTCAGGGATAGTGTGCGCCAGGTAGTCCCATTGTCGCAATGCCCAGTTGCTGCTGCTGCATTGTATTGTGGTCCAGAATTGGTCTGTTGTGTGTTTTTTAACCTATCGTTTATGTTGCTTTTTTATAATGACAAAAAATATAAATGAAAGGTTTCACTCGGTTACAATTGGTATTCAGGGACACGAGATGGTTGTGTAAAAAATATTGATATCCTGGGGATCCCCCCCTCACCCTTAAATGACATCCCCCCTGGTGCTTTGAGGAGATGCTGGCTCTTGGTTACAGTGAGGTAAAAAAGTATTTGATCCCCTGCTGATTTTGTACGTTTGCCCACTGACAAATGATCATTCTATAATTGTAATGGTAGGTTTATTTGAACAGTGAGAGACAGAATAACAAAATCCAGAAAAGGCATGTCAAAAATGTAAAAAATAGATTTGCATTTTAATGAGGGAAATAAGTATTTGACCCCCTCTCAATCAGAAAGATTTCTGGCTCCCAGGTGTCTTTTATACAGGTAACGAGCTGAGATTAGGAGCACACTCTTAAAGGGAGTGCTCCTAATCTCAGCTTATTACCTGTATAAAAGACACCTGTCCACAGAAGCAATCAATCAGATTCCAAACTCTCCACCGTGGCCAAGACCATAGAGCTCTCCAAGGATGTCAGGGACAAGATTGTAGACCTACACAAGGCTGGAATGGGCTACGAGACCATTGCCAAGCAGCTTGGTGAGGTGACAAAAGTTGGTGCGATTATTCGCACATGGAAGAAACACAAAATAACTGTCAATCTCCCTCGGCCTGGGGCTCCATGCAAGATCTCACCCCGTGGAGTTGCAATAATCATGAGAACGGTGAGGAATCAGCCCAGAACTACACAGGATGATCTTGTCAATGATCTCAAGGCAGCTGGGACCATAGTCACCAAGAAAACAATTGGTAACACACTACGCCGTGAAGGACTGAAATCCTGCAGCGCCCGCAAGGTCCCCCTGCTCAAGAAAGCACATATACATGCCCGAATGAAGTTTGCCATTGAACATCTGAATGATTCAGAGGACAACTGGGTGAAAGTGTTGTGGTCAGATGAGACCAAAATGGAGCTCTTTGGCATCAACTCAACTCGCCGTGTTTGGAGGAGTAGGAATGCTGCCTATGACCCCAAGAACACCATCCCCACTGTCAAACATGGAGGTGGAAACATGCTTTGGGGGTGTTTTTCTGCTAAGGGGACGGGACAAATTCACCGCATCAAAGGGACGATGGACGGGGCCATGTACCGTCAAATCTTGGGTGAGAACCTCCTTCCCTCAGCCAGGGCATTGAAAATGGGTCGTGGATGGGTATTCCAGCATGACAATGACCCAAAACACACGGCCAAGGCAACAAAGGAGTGGCTTAGAAGCACATTAAGGTCCTGGAGTGGCCTTGCCAGTCTCCAGACCTTAATCCCATAGAAAATGTGGAGGGAGCTGGAGGTTCGAGTTGCCAAACGTCAGCCTCGAAACCTTAATGACTTGGAGAAGATCTGCAAAGAGGAGTGGCACAAAATCCCTCCTGAGATGTGTGCAAACCTGGTGGCCAACTACAAGAAACGTCTGATCTCTGTGATTGCCAACAAGGGTTTTGCCACCAAGTACTAAGTCATGTTTTGCAGAGGGGTCAAATACTTATTTCCCTCATTAAGATGCAAATTAATTCTTAACATTTTTGACATGAGTTTTTCTGGATTTTCTTGTTATTCTGTCTCTCACTGTTCAAATAAACCAACCATTAAAATTATAGACTGATCATTTCTTTGTCAGTCGGCAAACGTACAAATCAGTAGGGCATCAAATAATTTTTTCCCTCACTGTATACATGACCGTGTTCATAAATCTTTCAGTAGCATAACGTTGAATTGGAAACCTACATTTGTCTTCTTTGGTTCTTTCGGTAAAGTCACGTAGAATGAGAATAAAATAATAAATTGATAAAATAAAATAACACAATAATATTCTCACGACGTTTCGGCCACAACACAAGCGGCCTTCATCAGGTCTGGTAGGACAGCGCTGTCCTACCAGACAGTCTCGCCCCTTCACCTGATGAAGGCCGCTTGTGTTGTGGCCGAAACGTCATGAGAATATTATTGTTATTTTATTTTATCAATTTATTATTTTATTCTCATTCTACGTGACTTTACCGAAAGAACCAAAGAAGATGAATCATTGCAGTCACGAAAGCTTTAAATCGAAATTTAACCTACATTTGTATTTTATATTCCGTATTTACTAAACACAATTTAGTTAAAATTGTGCAGTAGTGTATATGGGTAAGTTTTATGGAATATAATTTGTTTGAACGTTTTTAGCTATTGTTTTCATATATGTTTACAATGTTTAGTGTGTTTTTTTTCCAATAAAGATTAAGACATTTCCCTCACGTCCGATTGGCAGTTGGCTACCTGTGGTGCGAAATAAGTTCAGCATACATAAAACTTTTCAAATATGTATTTGTAATATTAACATTTGCTGCATAGTGAACTTGCTTTAATGTATACATATGTAGCAGACAAACAGATGTGGAGACCTGTCCATCCAACAGAAATAATATAACTTTATAATAATGAAGGCTGCAAAGTTTGGCTGAAAATGAGTAAAAGTCGTGCCACAAGATAACGAAGCAGTTGAAGATATCGTGGAAACAGCAGAGTAAGTGTACCTAGGGCAGTTATTGAATGTGGACCAGGGTCAAAATGTTTACAGGCCAACAAGAATAGATTGGAGTGCTTTTGGAAAAAAATCCTTCAGCGCAATATTTCTTAATAAGAAGAACGTTTTAAATTGGTGTATGTTACTAACTAATGGATCAAGAAACGACAAAGATGCATGGAGGGATACATGTGGAAATGACACTGGGCGACAAGAAGAGGAACACAGGTGTAGTGACTTGTAGCGTCACTACCATGTGGACCTACACACACGCGTGACGTCGTTACGCAGGGGAGCGTCACTACCACACGGGTCCACACACATGACGTCATCACGTCTGGACACGGGAATGACGTCACGGCCAGTTCGGGGGATCTGGAGGCCGTGGGTCAGTGCCACAGGGGTTGTGTGAGGCCGTAGCACTGGGTAAACCTGGCTGGACACGTGACCGGATCAAGGTGGGGGCCGGGGGCACCGTGGGGGGCCACGTGGACAGGAGAGGGGCCTTCTCGAGAGTTCTCGAAGGTGGGCGTGGCCGGGGTGTGGCCAGGACACGCCAAGGCGCATATAAGCGGCCTCCGCACCGGGTTTGAGGCTGCTCGTGTCCGGGATGAAGATGCCTCGTGAAGACGCCTCGTGACAAAGAGTCAAGCCTCAAGTAAGCGTGGCCAACCCGTAGCCCTCCTGGCTTGGCCACGCTAGTCGTATCCGAGAGTCAGTGTTAGAAAGTGATGGTGTGTGTTAGCGAGGATAGGTCGGTGGTCACCACCCTATGTTAAGAGTTGCTGTTGTGTTCAATAAATAGTGTTGCCTTCCAAGAAGAAGTGTTTTCGCCTATTTCGAACCCATTACACAGGTTAGAGAGCATAGGTTGGAGGCATCCATGAGTTGCCTTGTGCTGAGCTCTGTATCGCCCATTTATTCTTAACATGTTCAGTTTATATTATTTAGCCAAACACTGACTCGTTCGCGTGTCACCAGTTGGAATGAATAATGGTGCACACGAGGCAGATACTCCGAGGTTGCAGTTGGCGTGGAATTAGACTCCATTGCAAGACAAACGTTCATGCACTCGGCAGTCACGTGCATTACAACTGTTAGCAATGATAACCTAAAAGTCCCACAACACGTGTTTCAATCGTCCGTACTAGTACGGCAGGGTGGTTGTGTAGTGGTAACACTTGGGCCTCCGCAAAGGGCCTGGGTTTTGGTTTTCTCCCATAAAAAACCCCATGCGATATAATTGGTATTAGTGTCTTAGGTCATTACTGTTATCGGTTTATTTTAATAATTTGCTCGTATGCCTATATTATGCTTGTGGTAATAGGTCTTTGTATATGACAGACTAATCATTTGTCTCCTGACTGATCCCAATGTTGAAACTTTACCTGAAAATACCTCAATTAGGAATACACGTAGCAATCACTCCCAACTATGAAAAACTTGACAGGACAATCCCAAAAGCCTTGAAAATCCGTAAGGCTTTCGTGGGTCAAAAAGTGAAATAATGAATCACGACATGCGTCCTTCTATCACACGGCTATCTCTCAATTCCATGTCTGACCTCTCCCTGTTCAAATACCGCTCCACACTCACATATTTGTATTTGCCCTGACCTGTACAGCATCTTTGAGAAGGCACCTTTAGACACCACCCCATGACCACGTTCGCTGGTAACAGTGGCCTCTAAGCTGTGAAGCCCCAGGTAACGGTTATACATTGCACATTTATTTGATTATTTTGGTGGTTATGGGCATCACCCCATGACCACGTTCATGTCCTAATTGTGACCACGAGGCTGTTGTCTTTTCCTCTGACATGGTTTATGTTAGGGCCGCAATCACGGATCGCACAGAGGTCTTTTCGAAAAAGTCGCTAAGTTCGAGGCTTGACTTTCGGATGTTTTCAAAACGTGCGAGCCCAATTTTGATGAAGTAGTGACGGCCTCCAGCAGAAGGGAGAAGTCTCCACCCACAGGACAAAGCAATGATGCTGGGAGAGACTTAAAAGGACCTTTTGTAGTGTGGTGGGGGCGAACGGCTTCGGAAAAATGAATGGGTGAACAAAATGCAGGGGGCGTGGGAAGGTGGATACGAGGTGTGGGAAGCTTCGAGTCCCAGGCTGTTGTGGGCTCACTTTCCCATAAATGGGAAGTAAGAAATGGTGGTGGCTTATACACCCACAGAAGATGAACATCAGCGGAGGGATGCAGTCAAGGGTGATGAGTCGGATGCCTTGTGCGACCTGTCCCAGGTGACGTTAATGCACGATTGGGTCATGACACAAGCACCTGTGCCAGAGTTATTTAAAGGCATTGGCCAGATCAGCTCAGTAAAAGGGTAACAGGCTGTTAGAATTCTGTGCAGCCCATGGAGCCTGAGATTATCTCCCAAACGAACTGTTGAGGAAGGGTGACGTGTGCAGATTGGCCTCTGACATCATTAGTCTGGACCACTGGACGAGTTCAGCAGGATTGGAAGGATGTCCTGGTGGGTCCCCCTTTTTCAGAAGAGGTATACCGTACAGAATGTAACAACTACAAGGATATCTCCCTCATTGTGCCTCTCAGGTATGCTGAGGGGAAGCTTGCGGAGCCCCATTGTAGTTTCAGGCCAGGGCTGTCCTGCACAGACGCCATTTTTATGTTTGTCTGCTACAGCAGAGGTATAGGGATTTTCAACTGGACCTACATCTCTGCTTTATTGACCTGGGCAAGGTCCATAATACCACCAATAGGGCCAGGGTTCTGGGTTGTTCGTGATTTTGGAGTCCCTGACTGCTCACAATAATTAAGGACCTTCGTGATGGTGGGGAGGCCCAAATAAAGCTACGTGGCAGGGAGTCAGAGTTATTCCCTGTTCACCTTGGGGTGTGACAGGGATGTCTCTAGTTCCTAAATTATTTAAAATCGTTTTCGACCATGTAGTTCGAGAAGCCTTCCATGGCTGTACCAGAGGAATTTCCATCCAGTACAGTTACAGTTGGCAGCTGATCGATGCCCAGGTACGGTCGAGGAGTGGCTCCCTATTGGTCAACCATGTTATGCTGATGATCTGGTGATTGCTGCTCACTCAGAGAAGGAATTGGAGGCGCTGCAGCTGAACCTGGAGCGTGCTACTCAGAGTTGGGGCCTTACCATCAGCGCCACCAAAACTAAGCTTATTTTGTGTCATCAACCACTCCACCCACTGAAGTCCCAATTGGTGATGGGGCAGTTGAGAGAGTGAAGAGGTTTATATCTTTGGGCAATGTGCTTATGACGAGCTCCGGTTTTACAGCAGGGGTCTCATTCCGAATCAGTCGGGCAGGATTATGTAACGCTGTGTGGAAGCTACCTGGCCTATCGCTCCACGTAAAGCTTTGGATCTTCTCGGCCACAGTCATGCCCTCCCTTATCAATGCTTGCGAAACATGGACCCCCCCGCCCCCTAATGCAACATCTGCGCCAGTTAGAAACATTCAGGTTGACCTGCCAACAATCCACCCTGGGTTTAACCAGGAGCTCATACAACCTTGAATCCTGGGTTTAACCAGGAGCTCACAAAACCATGAAAGATCTGGACACAGTCCCATTGGTAAGCTCCGGCAGGCAAGACGGTGTTGGCTTGGTCATGTCGCCCGCATGCCCAAACAGCTGTTATTTGGCCATATAGTGATAACGTCACATGTGATTCCTTCCCCCGCGTAACGCGAGCTCAGTTGGCGAGAGTCGTTAAAAAAAAAACATGCATTCACTATTCTAAACAAAAACCTTAACTTTATAATATGCAAATTCGTATACTTGAAAATTGCCCACACAGTACTGCATCCATTCATAGACCTTCACTTTGGGTCATGGAGCAGTTGGTTATTATGCAGTGTAACACGAGCATATGGAAAATATGAATAAAGTCCTTAATATAATGCGACGGTATTCATACGAAAAGCAATTAAACAATTATTATTCCTAAAGGCACAAATATGCGTTCATAGATTCATCAGCAAGATTGTATAATTAAAGAGATGGCTTGGAGTAAGGTGTGGGGCGGGACGTGCCATCTCACGGGAGATTAATTAATTCGTGTGCAAGATTGTATGATAAGGAAACCGGTTTAACACGATTTCTCCCCGTGAGCGTAGCTCCGTGGCGAAGGTGTCAATAATGAATTCGTATTGATGAATCTATGGGTAATTTATGCGATTAGAAGTACAATCACAAAACAAAGAACAAACTTTTTAATAAAAAAAACTTAATTAGTGTACTTATAACCGACGGATTGTTATCACCCGATCTGTGATGCCTTCATGGCCAGCTGATGGTTAATTAGTCTTAGTGTGTAGGTTCATTAGATTGTTCTTTTGGTAAATTCTTGTGTGAGCAGACGACGTAAGCGTAGCGGGTTTGTGAAGGTGGGGGATAGGCATACGAACAACGGCGGTTCCCTCTCGCTCGGCGTTTTTCACGCCGCCGGGTGATGAGCTCGCCGGCACGATGCCCTCTCCTGGAGCTGCTCGAACGCGCTCAGTTGGCCCGCAGGCGGCTGAGGCTCCTTTCACTGCTGGATGAGCTGTGCCGGCACGCTCCCTCTCCTTGAAGATGCGCGATCGCGCTCGTGCTGGTTCGCTGACAGCAGGTTCTCTCCACTGCTGGATGGCCAAGTCGACACACGCTTGGCCGCTGGCAGCAGACGCTCTTGCTTGGTGCGTCGGTCGCGCTGCAGCTGGGAGCCGGCACTCGATGTAGAAATAAAGCCTTTGAGCGATACTTAGTCTTCTAGCTCTGAACTCACGCTCGTTGGCACCTCGCTACTTGGCGAGGCTCGCCATTCTCAGTTGATCGCGGGGCCACCCCGGGCCTGCCGCGCGCCGCACTCTTCTGCAGCTCGTCGGGCCGATTGACCTGTTGAATTGCTGTTCCTTGTTGAACTGGTTTGTCGAAATGATGGTTGAGCCGTTATATTCTAAAACAAATTTCCGCTCTGCACAGTGGGGGGCGTGGCCGGTGTGTGTGTGTGTGCGTTCGTGTGTGTCATTCCATCAAGCCATCCTGCGTCCCCCCATTCATCACCGTCCCCTCCCCAAGATATCCCTTCACCCGTGAGGCTCAGATGGCCCCCTCCCTGCAACAACAAGCAATTCCTCGCTAGGGGTTAAATTCCTTTCTCGTGCTGCGGGAAGACAAAGGCGGCCGGGAGGCTCTCTGTTGCCCCCGGTTTAACGTCGCTCAAATATTATTTGGTTTTGTATTTGACAAGGTTTGTGACTCACCCCGTTATCCTGGCACTCCCTCAGTGTTATTAATTTTCGTCATTCGTGTGTATGCTTTATCATTTATCATATTATTTCCGATATCCTGGGTTAAGAGGTAAGTTTCTTGATCCTGGGAATTCGTATTCCTTGGTGTTTGCAAGGTTATATAAACAGAATGTAGTTTACGGTGAATAACGTTAAAATTAATGTTATATATTGCACTTATGTATTGTAATTTTCTTTAACTTAAAACTTGCTCGCCTGGGTTTTGCTGACGCACGCTCGTTGTTGTAAGGAATTCCCCCCCCCCCTCTTCACGACCCCGGGCGCTGCGTTACGTAAATTTTTGTTTGTTTGCTCAGTGCTCTGTCTGTGCCCTCTGATTCTGGGTATGTTTGTGAACTGTCAAAATTATGTCTCATGGTAAATCGTCCCTTGGCAATCTGGCGATTCTGCGATAGCCGATAACCCCTCTCTGCCCCGGGAGTTTATTATTTATTTATACATTTTTATGGCCTTTTGACGATTTCCATCTGTGTTTGCTGCGCTTGCGTGTTTTCATTTATTATTTCTGTCACTATTAAAAAAATATATATGCAAATATTCTTATTAATATAAATTTTGGAAAAGGCCGATATATCCAACAGGCTCCATGCAAGATCTCACCTCGTGGAGTTGAAATGATCATGAGAAATGTGAGGAATCAGCCCAGAACTACACGGGAGGAACTTGTCAATGATCTCAAGGCAGCTGGGACCACAGTCACCAAGAAAACAATTGGTAACACACTACGCCGTGAAGGACTGAAATCCTGCAGCGCCCGCAAGGTCCCCCTGCTCAAGAAAGCACATATACATGCCCGTCTGAAGTTTGCCAATGAACATCTGAATGATTCAGAGGACAACTGGGTGAAAGTGTTGTGGTCAGATGAGACCAAAATGGAGCTCTTTGGCATCAACTCAACTCGCCGTGGTTGGAGGAGGAGGAATGCTGCCTATGACCCCAAGAACACCATCCCCACCGTCAAACATGGAGGTGGAAACATTTTGCTTTGGGGGTGTTTTTTCTAAGGGGACAGGATAACTTCACCACATCAAAGGGACGATGGACGGGGCCATGTACCGTCAAATATTGGGTGAGAACCTCCTTCCCTCAGCCAGGGCATTGAAAATGGGTCGTGGATGGGTATTCCAGCATGACAATGACCCAAAACACACGGCCAAGGCAACAAAGGAGTGACTCAAGAAGAAGCACATTAAGGTCCTGGAGTGGCCTAGCCAGTCTCCAGACCTTAATCCCATAGAAAATATGTGGAGGGAGCTGAAGGTTCGAGTTGCCAAACGTCAGCCTCGAAACCTTAATGACTTGGAGAAGATCTGCAAAGAGGAGTGGGACAAAATCCCACCTGAGATCTGTGCAAATCTGGTGGCCAACTACAAGAAACGTCTGACCTCTGTGATTGCCAACAAGGGTTTTGCCACCAAGTACTAAGTCATTTTATGCAGAGGGGTTAAATACTTATCTCCCTCGTTAAAATGCAAATCAATTCATAACATTTTTGACATGCGTTTTTCTGGATTTTGTTGTTGTTATTCTCTCTCACTGTTCAAATAAACCAACCATTGAAATTATAGACTGATCATTTCTTTGTCAGAGGGCAAACGTACAAAATCAGCAGGGGATCAAATACTTGTTTCCCTTACTGTATGTGTGTGGTGTAGCTATGTGTGGTGTGTATCTATGTGTGTGCTGTGTAGCTATGTGTGTGGTGTAGCTATGTGTGTGGTGTATCTATGTGTGTGTTGTGTAGCTATGTGTGTGGTATAGCTATGTGTGGTGTGTATCTATGTGTGTGATGTAGCTATGTGTGATGTGTAGCTATGTGTTTGATGTAGCTATGTGTGTGTGGTGTAGCTATGTGTATGGTATAGCTATGTGTGTTATGTAGCTATGTGTGTGGTGTAACTATGTGTGTTGTGCCGTTATGTGTGTGGTGTAGATATGTGTGTGTTGTGTAGCTGTGTGTGGTGTAGCTATGTGTGTTTTGTAGCAATGTGTGTGTGGTGTAGTTATGTGTGTGGTATGTATCTATGTGTATGTTGTGTATCTATGTATGTGGTGCATCTACATGTGTGTGGTGTAGCTATGTGTGTGGTGTAGCTATGTGTGTGGTGTAGATATGTGTGTGGTGTAGCTATGTGTTTGGTGTAGCTATGTGTGTGTGGTGTAGCTATGTGTATGGTATAGCTATGTGTGTTGTGTAGCTATGTGTGTGGTGTAGCTATGTGTGTTGTGCAGCTATGTGTGTGGTGTAGATATGTGTGTGTTGTGTTGCTGTGTGTGGTGTAGCTATGTGTGTTGTGTAGCAATGTGTGTGTGGTGTAGTTATGTGTGTGGTATGTATCTATGTGTATGTTGTGTATCTATGTATGTGGTGCATCTACGTGTGTGGTGTAGCTATGTGTGTGGTGTAGCTATGTGTGTTGTGTAGCTATGTGTGTTGTGTAGCTATGTGTGTGGTGTAGCTATGTGTGTGGTGTAGATATGTGTGTGGTGTATCTATGTGTGTGTTGTGTAGCTGTGTGTGTGGTATAGCTATGTGTGGTGTGTATCTATGTGTGTGATGTAGCTATGTGTGTGTAGCTATGTGTTTTGTGTAGCTATGTGTGTGTGGTGTAGCTGTGTATGGTATAGCTATGTGTGTTGTGTAGCTATGTGTGTGGTGTAGCTATGTGTGTTGTGCAGCTATGTGTGTAGTGTAGATATGTGTGTGTTGTGTAGCTGTGTGTGGTGTAGCTATGTGTGGTGTATATCTATGTGTGTGGTGTAGCTATGTGTGTGGTGTAGCTATGTGTGTGGTGTATCTATGTGTGTGTTGTGTAGCTATGTGTGTTGTATAGCCATGTGTGTTGTGTAGCTATGTGTGTTGTGTAGCTATGTGTGGTGTGTATCTATGTGTGGTGTGTAGCTATGTGTGTGGTGTAGCTATGTGTGGTGTGTAGATATGTGTGTGTTGTGTTGCTGTGTGTGGTGTAGCTATGTGTGTTGTGTAGCTATGTGTGTAGTGCAGCTATGTGTGGTGTGTAGCTATGTGTGTGTTTAGCTATGTGTGTTGTGTAGCTATGTGTGTGGTGTAGCTATATGTGTGGTGTAGATATGTGTGTGGTGTAGCTATGTGTGGTGTGTATCTATGTGTGCGGTGTAGCTATGTGTGGTGTGTATCTATGTGTGTGGTGTATCTATGTGTGTGTTGTGTAACTATGTGTGTGGTGTAGCTATGTGTGTGTGGTGTAGCTATGTGTGTTGTGTAGCTATGTGTGTGGTGTAGCTATGTGTGTTGTGTAGCAATGTGTGTGTGGTATGTATCTATGTGTGTGTTGTGTATCTATGTGTGTGGTGTATCCATGTGTGTGTGGTGTAGCTATGTGTGTGTGGTGTAGCTATGTGTGTTGTATAGCTATGTGTGTGGTGTAGCTATGTGTGTTGTGTAGCTATGTGTGTTGTGTAGCTATGTGTGTATCTATGTGTGTGTGGTGTAGCTATATGTGTGGTGTAGATATGTGTGTGGTGTAGCTATGTGTGGTGTGTATCTATGTGTGGTGTGTAGCTATGTGTGTGGTGTAGCTATGTGTGGTGTGTAGATATGTGTGTGTTGTGTAGCTGTGTGTGGTGTAGCTATGTGTGTTGTGTAGCAATGTGTGTGTGGTATGTATCTATGTGTGTGTTGTGTATCTATGTGTGTGGTGTATCTATATGTGTGTGGTGTAGCTATGTGAGTGGTGTAGCTATGTGTGTTGTGTAGCTATGTGTGTGGTGTAGCTATGTGTGTTGTGTAGCTATGTGTGTTGTGTAGCTATGTGTGTATCTATGTGTGTGTGGTGTAGCTATATGTGTGGTGTAGCTATGTGTGGTGTGTATCTATGTGTGCAGTGTAGCTATGTGTGGTAACTAATAAGCTTGTGCCGGAGGCCCCGGGGGGCCAGGCGTCTATGACGTCTCCTGGCCAAACCCCAATTGGCGGAGCCAGGAGATTGAATATCTACCCTCGGGGCTCCTCCAGAAACAACAAAAAGCCACTACGGGTGGCCATGTGGAATGTTCGAACGCTCACTGCAGAGGAGAGGCTGCCACTCCTCTGTCGGGAGCTGGACCGGTACCGCCTGGATCTATGTGGCATTCAGGAGGTCCGGTGGACCGGCTCTAGCTCCTACCACCATGAGGGGTGGACAGTTCTCTACTCGGGGCAGCAAACTGCCAAACAACAGGGTGTGGCTCTTCTTTTGAACAAAAGAATGAAGGGGGCGTGGGAGCGTGGCGGTGAGGTGTGGGAAGCTGTAAGCCCCAGGCTACTTTGGGCTCGCCTTCCCATCAACCGGAGGCGAGGAATGGTGGTTGTGGTTACTTATGTCCCCATCGAAGATGGAACATCCGTGGAGGGATGCAGGCAAAGCCGATGAGTCAGATGCCTTCTACGACCTCCTGTCACAGGTGCTGGCTAAAGTGGCCCCTCGGGATAGAGTCATCATGTTGGGTGACTTCAATGCCCGAGTTGGTCATGATGCTGGCACCTGGTTTGGAGTGATTGGAGGGCATGGGCCAGATCAGCTCAATAACAACGGTAGGAGGCTGCTAGATTTTTGTGCAGCCCATGGGCTTGTAATTACCAACACGCTGTTCCGGCATCGGCGCATCCACACAACATCATGGATGCATGCCGGGTCCAAGCAAGAACATCTGCTGGACTACATAGTGACGGACCAGCGGATGCGAGCCCATGTCCTTGACACCAGGACCTACCGTGGAGCTGATCTGCCCTCTGACCATCGACTAGTCATCTGTAAGATGCGCCTGCCATTCTTCCACTCCGGTGGTGGGTGTACACCCAGGACCGCATTCCAACCTAAAGTGGCCTGGTCTCAGTTATCTGATGAAAGTTGCAAGCGAGAATTTCATCATCGCTTGCGGCTGGCATTGGCATCGTCCCCGACTCCTCCTGATGTCGAGGGTAAATGGGCGAGGTTTAGGACTGTGACTCATGCAGCTGCAATGGCTGCTTTGGGTACGCAGTCCAGACCTCCCCAGAGACCCTGGCTGACAGAGGAGGTGTTCAGGATGGTTGAGAAAAAGCGACAGGCCCACTGTCATCGGCTACAGAATCCCACGTCAGAGAATGAGGAGGCTTACCGCAGCCTTCGCTCGGAGGTTCGGAGAGCCGTGAGGCGCTGCAAGGATGGGTGGTGGTCGCGGGTTGCTGAGGAGATGGAGTCTGCCTCAGTGGCCCGTGATCACAAATCTCTATTTAACTCCATCAAAAAAGTAACCTGCAGTGCCACACCTATTACCATCATTAGGGGAAAAAACGGTGATCCAATCTCCGACCCCCAGGAACAGGTTTGCAGATTTGCTGAGCATTTCTGTGAGGTCCTGGGGGAGGGAAAATCCCTCAGCCAGGAAAACATCTTGGCACAAAGTGAGGATGACCCTGCTGAGGCTGCGGTGCCTCAAATATTGGAAGAAGTCACCCCCTGTGAGTGGCTGGCTGAGGTGCCATCTGTTGAGGAAGTACTGAAGGCGATCCGGAGTCTGAGACCAGGAAAGGTAACGGGCAGAGATGATCTCCCAAGCGAAATGCTGAGGGTGGCGTTTGTGCACAGACTGCCCTATATGACATCATAACAACGGTCTGGACCACTGGACGGGTTCCGCAGGATTGGAAGGATGCCCTGGTGGTCCCCCTTTTTAAGAAGGGGGACCGCACAGACTGTAACAACTACAGGGGCATCTCACTCCTCAGTGTGCCGGGAAAGGTCCTGGCAAGGATTATTCAGCATCGCCTTGCCAGGCACGCTGAGGAGAGGCTTGCGGAGCCCCAATGCGGTTTCAGGAAAGGGCGGTCCTGCACAGATGCCATATTTTCTGTCCGTCTGCTACAGCAGAGGTGTAGGGAATTCCAACAAGACCTACATCTCTGCTTTATTGACCTGGTCAAGGCCTATGATACCATCAGTAGGCCTGGGCTCTGGGTTGTTCTTCGTGCTTTTGGAGTCCCTGACCCTCTGCTCACGATCATTAAGGACCTTCATGATGGTGAGCGGGCCCGGGTAAAACTACGTCGCCGGGAGTCAGAGCCATTCCCTGTACACCTTGGGGTGCGACAGGGATGTCCTCTGGCTCCCACCTTATTTAACATCTATTTTGACCACGTAGTTCGTGAAGCCTTCAATAGCTGTACCGGGGGAATCTCCATATGGTACAGATATAATGGGAGGCTGATCGATGCCCGGGTGCGGTCAAGGGATGGCTCCCTATTGCTCAACCACGTTATGTATGCTGATGATTTGCTCAGTCAGAGGAGGAGTTGGAGACGCTGCTGCTGAGACTGGAGCGTGCCACTAAGAGGTGGGGCCTTACCATCAGCCCCACCAAAACTAAGCACCTGCCTGGGTATTTTGTACCATCGGACACTCCACCCCCACAACTCCCAATCGGTGATGGGGCAGTTGTGGAGAGAGTGGAGAGTTTCCCATACCTGGGCAGTGTGCTTATGACTGGCTCCAGTTTAACAGCAGAGGTCTCACTCCGAATCAGTCGAGCGGCAATATCTTTTCATCGGTTGCGTAACACTGTGTGGAAGCTACCTGGTCTGTCGCTCCGCACTAAGCTTCAGGTCTTCTCGGCCACGGTCATTCCCTCCCTTCTCTACGCTTGCGAAACGTGGACCCCCCTAATGGAACATCTTCGCCGGTTAGAAACATTTAGGCTGGCCTGCCTGCGATCCATCCTGGGTTTAACCAGACTGGATTGTGTGAGGAGCTCACAAATCCTTGAAAGATCTGGGCAAGGTCCCATCGGTGAGCTCCTCCGGCGGGCAAGGCTGCGTTGGCTGGGCCATGTAGCCCGCATGCCCAGCCACCGGATGCCGAAACAGCTTTTGTTCGGCCGGATTGAGGGGACTAAGCGGGCGCGGCACGGGCTAGAGAAGAGATAGAGTGATGTGGTACAGGAGGACGTGGAGCTGAGTGGACTTGCCGATGACTGGTGCGGTGTCAAGATCGGCCTCTGTGGAGGAGGCTCGTGAAGGATGCTACTGGGCAGTTGGAGGTAGTCGCCCACCAACAACAACGGAGGGCGGAGGAGCGACGCTCAGAACAACGAGCAGAGCGCCGGGTGGCTAAAGCACAGCAGGTTGGCACAGTAGGGGGCACAGGTGGTGCATCAGCCAGTCATCTCAGTCAGTCGACCCGTGGCACCTGGGTCTGCCCCGTGACCTCCTGCCAGCGGGCGTTCGACACTTCACGTGGCCTCAGGGTGCACATAGCCTGGCACAAGCGTCGTTGTGACGTCACCGCCACTTAGTGGCGAATGGCGGTTGTTGTTGTGGTGTAGCTATGTGTGTGTTTAGCTATGTGTGTGGTGTAGCTATGTGTGTTGCGTAGCTATGTGTGTAGTGTAGCTATGTGTGGTGTGTATCTATGTGTGTGGTGTAGCTATGTGTGCGGTGTAGATATGTGTGGTGTGTATCTATGTGTGTGTGGTGTAGCTATGTGTGTTGTGTAGCTAAGTGTGTGGTGTAGCTATGTGTGTGGTGTAGCTATGTGTGGTGTGTAGCAATGTGTGTGGTGTAGCTATGTGTGGTGTGTAGCTATGTGTGTTGTGTAGCTATGTGTGTGGTGTAGCTATGTGTGGTGTGTAGCTATGTGTGTGGTGTAGCTATGTGTGTGTGTAGCTATGTGTGTGTGTGTAACTATGTGTGTTGTGCATATATGTGTGTGTGGTGTAGCTATGTGTGGTGTGTACCTATGTGTGTGGTGTAGCTATGTGTGGTGTGTAGCTATGTGTGTTGTGTAGCTTTGTGTATGGTGTAGCTATGTGTGTTGTGTAGCTATACATACGTGTGTAGTGTAGCTGTGTGTAACTATGTATGTAGTCCGGCAAAACAACCCCCTACCTCCTCGCGGTGCCTGACGGGCAACTCTGTCGTGGACAGCGCTGTGGGGGGAGATCCAGTTTTGATTGGCTCCTCCCCTCATGGCATATGTGTCCACCACAGGGGCTAAACGGGGGCTCTGGACGGGTGCGAGGGGCTGGTAACCCCTCCACCTTCAATTAATTACCACGAAACCACGAATTAAACTGAAATATGTAACAACTAAGCTTGTGCCGGAGGCCCCGGGGGGCCAGGCGTCTATGACGTCTCCTGGCCAAACCCCAATTGGCGGAGCCAGGAGATTGAATACCTACCCTCGGGGCTACTCCAGAAACAACGAAAAGCCACTACGGGTGGCCACGTGGAATGTTCGAACGCTCACTGCAGAGGAGAGGCTGCCACTCCTCTGTCGGGAGCTGGACCGGTACCGCCTGGATCTATGCGGCATTCAGGAGGTCCGGTGGACCGGCTCTGGCTCCTGCCACCATGAGGGGTGGACAGTCCTCTACTCGGGGCAGCAGACTGCCAAACAACAGGGTGTGGGTCTTCTTTTGAACAAAAGAATGAAGGGGGCGTGGGAGCGTGGCGGTGAGGTGTGGGAAGCTGTAAGCCCCAGGCTACTTTGGGCTCGCCTTCCCATCAACCGGAGGCGAGGAATGGTGGTCGTGGTTACTTATGCCCCCACCGAAGATGAACATCCGTGGAGGGATGCAGGCAAAGCCGATGAGTCAGATGCCTTCTATGACCTCCTGTCACAGGTGCTGGCTAAAGTGGCCCCTCGGGATAGAGTCATCATGTTGGGTGACTTCAATGCCCGAGTTGGTCATGATACTGGCACCTGGTCTGGAGTGATTGGAGGGCATGGGCCAGATCAGCTCAATAACAACGGTAGGAGGCTGCTAGATTTTTGTGCAGCCCATGGGCTTGTAATTACCAACACACTGTTCCGGCATCGGCGCATCCACACAACATCATGGATGCATGCCGGGTCCAAGCAAGAACATCTGCTGGACTACATAGTGACGGACCAGCGAATGCGAGCCCATGTCCTTGACACCAGGATCTACCGTGGAGCTGATCTGCCCTCTGACCATCGACTAGTCATCTGTAAGATGCGCCTGCCATTCTTCCACTCCGGTGGTGGGTGTACACCCAGGACCCCATTCCAACCTAAAGTGGGCTGGTCTCAGTTATCTGATGAAAGTTGCAAGCGAGAATTTCATCATCGCTTGCGGCTGGGATTGGCATCGTCCCCGACTCCTCCTGATGTCGAGGGTAAATGGGCGAGGTTTAGGACTGTGACTCATGCAGCTGCAATGGCTGCTTTGGGTACGCGGTCCAGACCTCCCCAGACACCCTGGATGACAGAGGAGTTGTTCAGGATGGTTGAGAAAAAGCGACAGGCCCACTGTCATCGGCTACAGAATCCCACGTCAGAGAATGAGGAGGCTTACCGCAGCCTTCGCTCGGAGGTTCGGAGAGCCGTGAGGCGCTGCAAGGATGGGTGGTGGTCGCGGGTTGCTGAGGAGATGGAGTCTGCCTCAGTGGCCCGTGATCACAAATCTCTATTTAACTCCATCAAAAAAGTAACCTGCAGCGCCACACCTATTACCATCATTAGGGGAAAAAACGGTGATCCAATTTCCGACCCCCAGGAACAGGTTCGCAGATTTGCTGAGCATTTCTGTGAGGTCCTGGGGGAGGGAAAATCCCTCAGCCAGGAAAACATCGTGGCACAAAGTGAGGATGACCCTGCTGAGGCTGCGGTGCCTCAAATATTGGATGAAGTCACCCCCTGTGAGTGGCTGGCTGAGGTGCCATCTGCTGAGGAAGTATTGAAGGCGATCCGGAGTCTGAGACCAGGAAAGGCAGCGGGCAGAGATGATCTCCCAAGCGAAATGCTGAGGTAGGGTGGCGTTTGTGCACAGACTGCCCTATATGACATCATAACAACAGTCTGGACCACTGGACGGGTTCCGCAGGATTGGAAGGATGCCCTGGTGGTCCCCCTTTTTAAGAAGGGGGACCGCACAGACTGTAACAACTACAGGGGCATCTCACTCCTCAGTGTGCCGGGAAAGGTCCTGGCAAGGATTATTCAGCATCGCCTTGCCAGGCACGCTGAGGAGAGGCTTGCGGAGCCCCAATGCGGTTTCAGGAAAGGGCGGTCCTGCACAGATGCCATATTTTCTGTCCGTCTGCTACAGCAGAGGTGTAGGGAATTCCAACAAGACCTACATCTCTGCTTTATTGACCTGGTCAAGGCCTATGACACCATCAGTAGGCCTGGGCTATGGGTCGTTCTTCGTGCTTTTGGAGTACCTGACCCTCTGCTCACAATCATTAAGGACCTTCATGATGGTGAGCGGGCCCGGGTAAAACTACGTGGCCAGGAGTCAGAGCCATTCCCTGTACACCTTGGGGTGCGACAGGGATGTCCTCTGGCTCCCACATTATTTAACATCTATTTTGACCACGTAGTTCGTGAAGCCTTCAATAGCTGTACCGGGGGAATCTCCATATGGTACAGATATAATGGGAGGCTGATCGATGCCCGGGTGCGGTCAAGGGATGGCTCCCTATTGCTCAACCACGTTATGTATGCTGATGACTTGGTAATAGCTGCTCAGTCAGAGGAGGAGTTGGAGACGCTGCTGCTGAGACTGGAGCGTGCCACTAAGAGGTGGGGCCTTACCATCAGCCCCACCAAAACTAAGCACCTGCCTGGGTATTTTGTACCATCGGACACTCCACCCCCACAACTCCCAATCGGTGATGGGGCAGTTGTGGAGAGAGTGGAGAGTTTCCCATACCTGGGCAGTGTGCTTATGACTGGCTCCAGTTTAACAGCAGAGGTCTCACTCCGAATCAGTCGAGCGGCAATATCTTTTCATCGGTTGCGTAACGCTGTGTGGAAGCTATCTGGTCTGTCGCTCCGCACTAAGCTTCAGGTCTTCTCGGCCACGGTCATTCCCTCCCTTCTCTACGCTTGCGAAACGTGGACCCCCCTAATGGAACATCTTCGCCGGTTAGAAACATTTAGGCTGGCCTGCCTACGATCCATCCTGGGTTTAACCAGACTGGATTGTGTGAGGAGCTCACAAATCCTTGAAAGATCTGGGCAGGGTCCCATCGGTGAGCTCCTCCGGCAGGCAAGGCTGCGATGGCTGGGTCATGTAGCCCGCATGCCCAGCCACCGCATGCCGAAACAGCTTTTGTTTGGCCGGATTGAGGGGGCTAAGCGGGCGCGGCACGGGCTAGAGAAGAGATGGAGTGATGTGGTACAGGAGGACGTGGAGCTGAGTGGACTTTCCGATGACTGGTACCAGCGGTGTCAAGATCGGCCTCTGTGGAGGAGGCTCGTGAAGGATGCTACTGGGCAGTTGGAGGCAGTCGCCCTCCAACAACAACGGAGGGCGGAGGAGCGACGCTCACAACAGCGAGCGGAGCGCCGGGTGGCTAAAGCACAGCAGGTTGGCACAGTAGGGGGCACAGGTGGTGCATCAGCCAGTCATCTCAGTCAGTCGACCCGTGGCACCTGGGTCTGCCCCGTGACCTCCTGCCAGCGGGCGTTCGACACTTCACGTGGCCTCAGGGTGCACATAGGCTGGCACAAGCGTCGTGGTGACGTCACCGCCACTTAGTGGCGAATGGCGGTTGTTGTTGTTGTGTTGTGTATCTATGTGTGTGTGGTGTAGCTATGTGTGGTGTGTAGCTATGTGTGTGGTGTAGCTATGTGTGGTGTGTAGCTATGTGTGTTGTGTAGCTATGTGTGTGGTGTAGCTATGTGTGGTGTGTAGCTATGTGTGGTGTGTAGCTATGTGTGGTGTAGCTATGTGTGGTGTAGCTATGTGTGTGGTGTAGATATGTGTGTGGTGTAGCTATATGTGGTATGTATCTATGTGTGTGTGGTGTAGCTATGTGTGTGGTGTAGTTAAGTGTGTGGTGTAGCTATGTGTGGTGTGTAGCTATGTGTGTGGTGTAGCTATGTGTGTGTGTAGCTATGTGTGTGTGTAACTATGTGTGTTGTGCATATATGTGTGTGTGGTGTAGCTATGTGTGGTGTGTACCTATGTGTGTGGTGTAGCTATGTGTGGTGTGTAGCTATGTGTGTTGTGTAGCTTTGTGTATGGTGTAGCTATGTGTGTTGTGTAGCTATACATACGTGTGTAGTGTAGCTGTGTGTAACTATGTATGTAGTCCGGCAAAACAACCCCCTACCTCCTCGCGGTGCCTGACGGGCAACTCTGTCGTGGACAGCGCTGTGGGGGGAGATCCAGTTTTGATTGGCTCCTCCCCTCATGGCATATGTGTCCACCACAGGGGCTAAACGGGGGCTCTGGACGGGTGCGAGGGGCTGGTAACCCCTCCACCTTCAATTAATTACCACGAAACCACGAATTAAACTGAAATATGTAACAACTAAGCTTGTGCCGGAGGCCCCGGGGGGCCAGGCGTCTATGACGTCTCCTGGCCAAACCCCAATTGGCGGAGCCAGGAGATTGAATACCTACCCTCGGGGCTACTCCAGAAACAACGAAAAGCCACTACGGGTGGCCACGTGGAATGTTCGAACGCTCACTGCAGAGGAGAGGCTGCCACTCCTCTGTCGGGAGCTGGACCGGTACCGCCTGGATCTATGCGGCATTCAGGAGGTCCGGTGGACCGGCTCTGGCTCCTGCCACCATGAGGGGTGGACAGTCCTCTACTCGGGGCAGCAGACTGCCAAACAACAGGGTGTGGGTCTTCTTTTGAACAAAAGAATGAAGGGGGCGTGGGAGCGTGGCGGTGAGGTGTGGGAAGCTGTAAGCCCCAGGCTACTTTGGGCTCGCCTTCCCATCAACCGGAGGCGAGGAATGGTGGTCGTGGTTACTTATGCCCCCACCGAAGATGAACATCCGTGGAGGGATGCAGGCAAAGCCGATGAGTCAGATGCCTTCTATGACCTCCTGTCACAGGTGCTGGCTAAAGTGGCCCCTCGGGATAGAGTCATCATGTTGGGTGACTTCAATGCCCGAGTTGGTCATGATACTGGCACCTGGTCTGGAGTGATTGGAGGGCATGGGCCAGATCAGCTCAATAACAACGGTAGGAGGCTGCTAGATTTTTGTGCAGCCCATGGGCTTGTAATTACCAACACACTGTTCCGGCATCGGCGCATCCACACAACATCATGGATGCATGCCGGGTCCAAGCAAGAACATCTGCTGGACTACATAGTGACGGACCAGCGAATGCGAGCCCATGTCCTTGACACCAGGATCTACCGTGGAGCTGATCTGCCCTCTGACCATCGACTAGTCATCTGTAAGATGCGCCTGCCATTCTTCCACTCCGGTGGTGGGTGTACACCCAGGACCCCATTCCAACCTAAAGTGGGCTGGTCTCAGTTATCTGATGAAAGTTGCAAGCGAGAATTTCATCATCGCTTGCGGCTGGGATTGGCATCGTCCCCGACTCCTCCTGATGTCGAGGGTAAATGGGCGAGGTTTAGGACTGTGACTCATGCAGCTGCAATGGCTGCTTTGGGTACGCGGTCCAGACCTCCCCAGACACCCTGGATGACAGAGGAGTTGTTCAGGATGGTTGAGAAAAAGCGACAGGCCCACTGTCATCGGCTACAGAATCCCACGTCAGAGAATGAGGAGGCTTACCGCAGCCTTCGCTCGGAGGTTCGGAGAGCCGTGAGGCGCTGCAAGGATGGGTGGTGGTCGCGGGTTGCTGAGGAGATGGAGTCTGCCTCAGTGGCCCGTGATCACAAATCTCTATTTAACTCCATCAAAAAAGTAACCTGCAGCGCCACACCTATTACCATCATTAGGGGAAAAAACGGTGATCCAATTTCCGACCCCCAGGAACAGGTTCGCAGATTTGCTGAGCATTTCTGTGAGGTCCTGGGGGAGGGAAAATCCCTCAGCCAGGAAAACATCGTGGCACAAAGTGAGGATGACCCTGCTGAGGCTGCGGTGCCTCAAATATTGGATGAAGTCACCCCCTGTGAGTGGCTGGCTGAGGTGCCATCTGCTGAGGAAGTATTGAAGGCGATCCGGAGTCTGAGACCAGGAAAGGCAGCGGGCAGAGATGATCTCCCAAGCGAAATGCTGAGGTAGGGTGGCGTTTGTGCACAGACTGCCCTATATGACATCATAACAACAGTCTGGACCACTGGACGGGTTCCGCAGGATTGGAAGGATGCCCTGGTGGTCCCCCTTTTTAAGAAGGGGGACCGCACAGACTGTAACAACTACAGGGGCATCTCACTCCTCAGTGTGCCGGGAAAGGTCCTGGCAAGGATTATTCAGCATCGCCTTGCCAGGCACGCTGAGGAGAGGCTTGCGGAGCCCCAATGCGGTTTCAGGAAAGGGCGGTCCTGCACAGATGCCATATTTTCTGTCCGTCTGCTACAGCAGAGGTGTAGGGAATTCCAACAAGACCTACATCTCTGCTTTATTGACCTGGTCAAGGCCTATGACACCATCAGTAGGCCTGGGCTATGGGTCGTTCTTCGTGCTTTTGGAGTACCTGACCCTCTGCTCACAATCATTAAGGACCTTCATGATGGTGAGCGGGCCCGGGTAAAACTACGTGGCCAGGAGTCAGAGCCATTCCCTGTACACCTTGGGGTGCGACAGGGATGTCCTCTGGCTCCCACATTATTTAACATCTATTTTGACCACGTAGTTCGTGAAGCCTTCAATAGCTGTACCGGGGGAATCTCCATATGGTACAGATATAATGGGAGGCTGATCGATGCCCGGGTGCGGTCAAGGGATGGCTCCCTATTGCTCAACCACGTTATGTATGCTGATGACTTGGTAATAGCTGCTCAGTCAGAGGAGGAGTTGGAGACGCTGCTGCTGAGACTGGAGCGTGCCACTAAGAGGTGGGGCCTTACCATCAGCCCCACCAAAACTAAGCACCTGCCTGGGTATTTTGTACCATCGGACACTCCACCCCCACAACTCCCAATCGGTGATGGGGCAGTTGTGGAGAGAGTGGAGAGTTTCCCATACCTGGGCAGTGTGCTTATGACTGGCTCCAGTTTAACAGCAGAGGTCTCACTCCGAATCAGTCGAGCGGCAATATCTTTTCATCGGTTGCGTAACGCTGTGTGGAAGCTATCTGGTCTGTCGCTCCGCACTAAGCTTCAGGTCTTCTCGGCCACGGTCATTCCCTCCCTTCTCTACGCTTGCGAAACGTGGACCCCCCTAATGGAACATCTTCGCCGGTTAGAAACATTTAGGCTGGCCTGCCTACGATCCATCCTGGGTTTAACCAGACTGGATTGTGTGAGGAGCTCACAAATCCTTGAAAGATCTGGGCAGGGTCCCATCGGTGAGCTCCTCCGGCAGGCAAGGCTGCGATGGCTGGGTCATGTAGCCCGCATGCCCAGCCACCGCATGCCGAAACAGCTTTTGTTTGGCCGGATTGAGGGGGCTAAGCGGGCGCGGCACGGGCTAGAGAAGAGATGGAGTGATGTGGTACAGGAGGACGTGGAGCTGAGTGGACTTTCCGATGACTGGTACCAGCGGTGTCAAGATCGGCCTCTGTGGAGGAGGCTCGTGAAGGATGCTACTGGGCAGTTGGAGGCAGTCGCCCTCCAACAACAACGGAGGGCGGAGGAGCGACGCTCACAACAGCGAGCGGAGCGCCGGGTGGCTAAAGCACAGCAGGTTGGCACAGTAGGGGGCACAGGTGGTGCATCAGCCAGTCATCTCAGTCAGTCGACCCGTGGCACCTGGGTCTGCCCCGTGACCTCCTGCCAGCGGGCGTTCGACACTTCACGTGGCCTCAGGGTGCACATAGGCTGGCACAAGCGTCGTGGTGACGTCACCGCCACTTAGTGGCGAATGGCGGTTGTTGTTGTTGTGTTGTGTATCTATGTGTGTGTGGTGTAGCTATGTGTGGTGTGTAGCTATGTGTGTGGTGTAGCTATGTGTGGTGTGTAGCTATGTGTGTTGTGTAGCTATGTGTGTGGTGTAGCTATGTGTGGTGTGTAGCTATGTGTGGTGTGTAGCTATGTGTGGTGTAGCTATGTGTGGTGTAGCTATGTGTGTGGTGTAGATATGTGTGTGGTGTAGCTATATGTGGTATGTATCTATGTGTGTGTGGTGTAGCTATGTGTGTGGTGTAGTTAAGTGTGTGGTGTAGCTATGTGTGGTGTGTAGCTATGTGTGTGGTGTAGCTATGTGTGTGTGTAGCTATGTGTGTGTGTAACTATGTGTGTTGTGCATATATGTGTGTGTGGTGTAGCTATGTGTGGTGTGTACCTATGTGTGTGGTGTAGCTATGTGTGGTGTGTAGCTATGTGTGTTGTGTAGCTATGTGTGTTGTGTAGCTACACATAGGTGTGTAGTGTAGCTATGTGTAGCTATGTGTGTGGTGTAGCTATGTGTGTGTGTTTAACTATGTGTGGTGTGTAGCTATGTGTGTGGTGTAGCTATGTGTGGTGTGTAGCTATGTGTGGTGTGTATCTATGTGTGGTGTGTAGCTATGTGTGGTGTGTAGCTATGTGTGTGGTGTAGCTATGTGTGTAGTGTAGCTATGTGTGGTGTGTAGCTATGTGTGGTGTGTAGCTATGTGTGTGGTGTAGCTATGTGTGGTGTGTAGCTATGTGTGGTGTGTAGCTATGTGTGTGGTGTAGCTATGTGTGGTGTGTAGCTATGTGTGGTGTGTAGCTATGTGTGGTGTGTAGCTATGTGTGTGGTGTAGCTATGTGTGGTGTGTATCTATGTGTGGTGTGTAGCTATGTGTGGTGTGTAGCTATGTGTGTTGTGTAGCTATGTGTGTAGTGTAGCTATGTGTGGTGTGTAGCTATGTGTGTGGTGTAGCTATGTGTGGTGTGTAGCTATGTGTGGTGTGTAGCTATTTGTGCGGTGTGTAGCTATGTGTGGTGTGTAGCTATGTGTGTGGTGTAGCTATGTGTGTGGTGTAGCTATGTGTGGTGTAGCTATGTGTGTGGTGTAGCTATGTGTGATGTGTAGCTATGTGTGGTGTGTAGCTATGTGTGTGGTGTAGCTATGTGTGGTGTGTAGCTATGTGTGGTGTGTAGCTATGTGTGGTGTGTAGCTATGTGTGGTGTGTAGCTATGTGTGGTGTGTATCTATGTGTGGTGTGTAGCTATGTGTGTTGTGTAGCTATGTGTGCAGTGTAGCTATGTGTGGTGTGTAGCTATGTGTGTGGTGTAGCTATGTGTGTAGTGTAGCTATGTGTGGTGTGTAGCTATGTGTGTTGTGTAGCTATGTGTGTAGTGTAGCTATGTGTGGTGTGTAGCTATGTTTGTTGTGTAGCTATGTGTGTGGTGTAGCTATGTGTGGTGTGTAACTATGTGTGGTGTCTAGCTACGAACTCGACGACCCGAGTTCGTTTCCCGCTCACGAACCAACATCGGTGACGATTATCCGAACCGGTCCTGGGCCTCCCCTAGGTCGACCCAGCCTCAAATGAGTACCTGGTGCGGCGTGTAAACATCGCCAGTGGGGAGACAAAGGCAGCCGGGCGTGGTGCTGGCCACCCGCCCCCTAGCAGCACTTGCCCCAGCAGTCTGTTGAGGCTACACGGGGTGGGGGGCATCTTTGTCTTTGTGTGTTGCCGTCGCCATGGCGACTGCCTGCTCGCCGCGGCCTCGACCCGCGGCGAAGTTCCGCTTTGTTGAAGCCTTTAAAATGAACTCTATTTCGTTAACGAACTTAGTGAGCGGCTCATAACCTCACTCGCTGCGATTCATACCTCGCTTACTAATTTCTAGTCCTGATACCTTCCGAAGAAGAATGGGCAGCGGTGAAGGTCGCGACCTTGGTGCGGAACTTGAGCGGCGGTTGCAGGTACGTAGGTCGCACGCCTCGATGTCCGCAGAAGAGGCATTAGAGTGAACGATCATTACTTGTGAACCTCGCCATTGTTATTTCACACTTACGAATGAAATACAACGATACAAAAAGGAACTTCATTTACCAGGTAGTGCCCACTGACCTGTGTAGCTCTTTTTCAGAAGCGACCTGGCTATTAAAGAATGACAGCTCAACCAAGTTACTTATTGCGTGGATATTTATAGCAGCCAAATACTTTAAGCCCACGTTGATTCTCAATGGTTACATTAAAAATCGGAGGACCCGGAGAAAATTTCACGCGACCACGGGTAGAGAGAGACGCAGACTCCAAATCTACAGCAGGAGGCATCGTCAAAGTCGGGATCGAACCCACGACCCCTGTACAACAGGCGAGGTAGTTAACGTCTCCCAGCCACCGTGATGATGGTTATCCGTGTTGGTATTGAATTGTGGGATCGTAAGTTTAGGAGTGTGATGGATGCGGAACAGAGTGAGTTGAGGTTTGTAAATCCGAGGATGGACGTAATGTTGATGAGGAACGTCTCCCCATCAGGAGCTCTATCCATAGTGAGCAGACAGTATTTGCGTACAATTTTTGGAAATTATTCCTGTGAATGCATTTGTATGTATTGGGCACCAGAGGGCAGTCCTGTACTTATGGGACATTTCTTTGCCAGTACCCTATCAAAGTGTGAAAAATAAGAGTAGGTTTTACCCTTTCTGGCAATAAAATAGGTGTTAAGATGTTCAAACACCAAATAGCTACCTTTCTCAAGGCATCAAGTCTGCATCAACCACACGCACATGTGGTACTTGTGGTACGTTGTAGTTAATGTTGTTTGAACATATTAACACCTATTTTATTGCCATGAAGGATTACACCTATTCTTATTTTCCATAGTCCTGTACTTGTGTACGGTTGTTGCCTTATCGCAGGATCGCACTGTGATGCAATAACACCGGGAATACTTACAGTGGATAATTCATCAATGCCGCTTATTGTGCAGTCATTAATGTCTTGGTTTATAATCAGTGTCGATTGCCAATAAGAATGCAGTCCGTTGTTATTGCATGCACTGTATGTTGAACTTCTTTTGGATCAGAATCAGTATTGATACTGCAGCAGGAATCCAATGAGTAGGGGCGCTCAGAACATTACAAGAAACAGTCTAAACACACGATAGGAGTCCAAATTATAGGCGTGCTAATCGGAGGTGCGGGAAAGGAATCTGAAGTGCGGGGGAAGGAATCGGAGGTGCGGGGGAAGGAATCGGAGGTGCGGGGGAAGGAATCGGAGGTGCGGGAAAGGAATCTGAAGTGCGGGGGAAGGAATCGGAGGTGCGGGGGAAGGAATCGGAGGTGCGGGGGAAGGAATCTGAAGTGCGGGGGAAGGAATCTGAAGTGCGGGGGAAGGAATCGGAGGTGCGGGGGAAGGAATCGGAGGTGCGGGGGAAGGAATCGGAGGTGCGGGGGAAGGAATCTGAAGTGCGGGGGAAGGAATCGGAGGTGCGGGGGAAGGAATCGGAGGTGCGGGGGAAGGAATCGGAGGTGCGGGGGAAGGAATCGGAGGTGCGGGAAAGGAATCTGAAGTGCGGGGGAAGGAATCTGAAGTGCGGGGGAAGGAATCGGATGTGCGGGGGAAGGAATCGGAGGTGCGGGGGAAGGAATCGGAGGTGCGGGGGAAGGAATCGGAGGTGCGGGGGAAGGAATCGGAGGTGCGGGGGAAGGAATCGGAGGTGCGGGAAAGGAATCTGAAGTGCGGGGGAAGGAATCTGAAGTGCGGGGGAAGGAATCGGAGGTGCGGGGGAAGGAATCGGAGGTGCGGGGGAAGGAATCGGAGGTGCGGGGGAAGGAATCGGAGGTGCGGGGGAAGGAATCTGAAGTGCGGGGGAAGGAATCGGAGGTGCGGGGGAAGGAATCGGAGGTGCGGGGGAAGGAATCGGAGGTGCGGGGGAAGGAATCGGAGGTGCGGGAAAGGAATCTGAAGTGCGGGGGAAGGAATCTGAAGTGCGGGGGAAGGAATCGGAGGTGCGGGGGAAGGAATCTGAAGTGCGGGGGAAGGAATCGGAGGTGCGGGGGAAGGAATCGGAGGTGCGGGGGAAGGAATCGGAGGTGCGGGGGAAGGAATCGGAGGTGCGGGAAAGGAATCTGAAGTGCGGGGGAAGGAATCGGAGGTGCGGGGGAAGGAATCGGAGGTGCGGGGGAAGGAATCGGAGGTGCGGGGGAAGGAATCGGAGGTGCGGGGGAAGGAATCGGAGGTGCGGGGGAAGGAATCGGAGGTGCGGGGGAAGGAATCGGAGGTGCGGGGAAATGAATCGGAGGTGCGGGGGAAGGAATCTGAAGTGCGGGGGAAGGAATCGGAGGTGCGGGGGAAGGAATCGGAGGTGCGGGGGAAGGAATCGGAGGTACGGGGGAAGGAATCGGAGGTGCGGGGGAAGGAATCGGAGGTGCGGGGGAAGGAATCGGAGGTGCGGGGGAAGGGAATCAAAGGTGCGGGGGAAAGAATCGGAGGAGCGGGGGAAGAATCGGAGGTGAGGGGGAAGGAATTGGAGAATGCACGCTGTACATGCTTTCCCATCATTGGCGCCAGGGTGGCTGAATCAATATAACATTATATGCTTACAGGTGTTTGGAGCCCAGAAGATTGATGAAGTTTTAGCGACAGTGGTTGTGTGTTGAGAGAGAGACAATGTTGGCTGGAAAGTTAAGATTTGGATTACACTACCAGAGTGTAATGAGCAAGCAGGCAGGGTCTGAGCTGGAAAGGAATTCCATCCCTTCACGCAAGCACGTCAGTTGTGTTAATGGGGGAGATTAGAGAGAGAGAGATTAGGGAACAGATATTAGCATGAAATTAGCTTCCGTCGCCGCATAAGAGTATCGTCCCCGCATATGCGACAACAGCAGTGTTAATGGGAGATTAGCACTATGTTGATGGGAGAGATTAGGCAGAGAGATTAGGGCGATTAGCAAGTTAATGTTTGCTTGCCCTTCGCCACATTTCTCACCTCTTGTTGTAACAGCTCTCTCGATGTGTTCTTCCTGGTTCAGCAGTTCCACTACTGGGTTATTTTTTCCGCCTGAGGACGACCGCTTGTGTTGCGATCGAAACGTGATATATTATTTTTTCTTTTTCTACCTACGTGACTTTACCGAAAGAACCAAAGAGTATGGATTCCTGCAGTCACGAAAGCTTCAAATCAAGATTTCAAAAATTTGTGAAGTTTGAGATCTAAGCTTCCTTGTCACATTTCTCTTCTCTCTCTCACCCAAGCCCTCTTTGAATGTTATCCCCACCCTCTCGCCCCTTTACGGCCTCCCCTCCCCCCCTCCCCCTCTATATAATGCCATGTCACAGAGGCATGTTTCTCTCTTTCACCTGAGGATGACCGCTTGTGTTGCGATCGAAGCATCGTGATCTATTATTTATTTAGTTTCCTATCTACGTGACTTTACCAAAATAACCTAGGTAATCCTGCAGTCACGAAAGCTTCTGATCAAGATAGAACCGCCTCTACAGGGAGGTTTTACACACAACTCAGACACAATTTCAACAGAGAAGATGGATGCAAAATTTAGCAATCTTTGGCAGGACTTGATCAACCAGGTAAAGTGTTAACTGTTGTGTTAGCCGACTCCCTGAGTTGCATTGCATTTCTATATTTAAAGTTTGATTTCTAAGCTTCCTTGTCACATTTCTTTTCTCTCTCTCACCCAAGCCCTCTTTGAATTGAATCCCCACCCTCTCGCCCCTTTACGACCTCCCCTCCCCCTCTATATAATGCCTCGTCACAGAGGCATGTTTCTCTCTTTCACCTGAGGACGATCGCTTGTTGTTGCGATCGAAATGGCGTGAGCATTTATTTATTTATTTTCCTATCTACGTGACTTTACCGAAAGAACCTAGGAGTATAGATAAAAATATATTTAACTGTTTTGATAGCTACAGGCTTAGTGCTGCTTGGAAGCATATTATCAATTAATGCGCTGTTTAACTTAATGCCTATACAGGTCACCATACGTCGATGGTGATTAACTATGAGCAGTGTTATATATATAGGCCTTTTTACAAAAAATAATATTAACAATAATTCTGCCATTTGTTTAATAATAATCGATAAAATAAATAAATAAACACCCTCAAACCCGCTACCTCCCACAATCACCAAGCAGCTGGAGGTCGTAAAAGGCCATTAAATAATAAACTCCGGGGCAAAGGGAGGTTAACGGCTATCTGCAAAATCTCCCGATTGCCAAAGGACAGTTCACAAACATATCCAGAATCACAGGCACAGACACAGAGCACAGGGCAAACGGACGTTATAACTGATGTTTTTTTTACGGAAAAAGTTGAAGCTTGGCTATAAGAATAAGTCGACATGATAGACTGCAGTCTATATTAGTGGCTTTAATATTACTTATATAATTTCACCCTTATTCAACTCATATATTGGTTCTTATTGTATATTTCTATCTATGTAACTTCACCAAGAGAACCAAGGAATGTGAATTCTGGCAGTCAAGAAAGTGAGGGCTTGTTTATATCTCCAGCCTTGGGATATCTCTGACCTCGAGAATAAAAAGCACAGATCCTTGGATGCAGACAGGGAGCGAAAGTTAATAAAACCCTTGAAATACTGGAGGTAACATCTAATGGTACATTACAAATCTTGGTTAAACATAAACCAAATAATAATCACAAGAGATTAGACCTGGGGTAATTCATTAGAGGTACAAGAAAATAGGTCAACCACACAAGACCAGATAATATGTATTCCATGAAATTAGAGCCATCCCGGCCGCCTTTGTCTTCCAACAATTTGACACAAACACATGGTAGCCATAAAATACGTATGAAGGGAGAGTGCCTCCCCTCCCTAATAGGAGAAACCACGAAGAGAGGGGTTGGGAAGGCAAACAAACAAAATGTAATGGTAAAACAGTTAGTCAAAGGTCAAAAAGGGGGGGGGGCAGGCCGCTGCTGCCACGGGAGGAGGACGGTGACAGAGGGCATCTGTTTTTTTTTCTCTCTCGCAAGAGACGCGGAGAGAGAAGAGAGAATTTCACTTTTTAAGCTCGGCAAGGGACAGCGAGACAGCAACTCGGGAGAGGACAGCAAGCCAGCTCCGGGGGCATGGCCTCGAGATCAACAATGCGTGTGGTGCATCGCGGAGAAGAGGGGCGAGGTGATGTTAGGTGCTGAGTAGCGACATGCTTCGCCGTGCGAATTCAGCACCATCAGAAGAAGTATCGCTCGAAATCATTCCGCTATGGGCATCGACTCACAAGAGCCACTGCAGTTCGAGCTAAGCTGACGAGAATTCCAGCATCATCCGCAAGAGAGGGCGGAAAGTGCCAAACGTCAACCAAGCCTGCCATCAACAAATGAAAGCATCGTTCATCGCCAGAGAGCCGGAGCCGGAGAGGGCGCGCAGTCGCGCCACCAGCGCCACCAAGCAAGGGTGCCAGCTGCCAGCGGACAAGCATTGTTCATCCAGCAGGGGAAAGAGCCTGACCAGCCGCCCGTGAGCAAGAGTATCAGAGCCAGCGAGCGCGCCGTGGGTTCGACCCACACGCACACCGACCAGTACCAGCTGGGAACAAAGACAAGAGTGGGGAACTGCAGCCAGCGGACGAGCTGCGGGCGCTATCTGACGACGGATCATCGCGAACCGACGGCGAGCGTCGTGCCGACTCTTCCACCCAGCTGTGGACCGAAACTGTGGCCGCCCCCGAGCAAGAGAGAGAACGAAGCCGTTTGTATGACCCTCCCCCACACTCACAGCCTCACGACGCCTCGCCCGGCGTCTGCTTTACGCAAATAATTTAACAAGTGGCAAAGAAGACACACAACACGCGTATCGGGACAAATAAGATTGTTCCAAAAAGTTATCTTTGTGTTTCAAGAAGGGCTGCCATTCCAAGGTGGTGCATTAAATATCAACTGATCATGAAGAACATGCTGCCCATTGAGTTACGTGGATACGGTCATTTGATTGATAACTACTCTTGCCTTCGGGACATGTTTCTTTATTGCCCTTCCTATGAATATCGTTGCATGAATTTTTAATGACTTTTCCTCTCGCCGTGTATGCTCGCGTACTCTGAGGAAGTAATCGATTGTACTGTTACCCAGTTAACAAACGTGACCATTGAGGGTTTAATGTATGGATCAATGAGGGGAACATCTCCAGGAGTACTGTGTTGACAATTCCAAGCATAAGAGTTCGCATATTAGAGTGTTAAGGTTTTGTTTAGAAATTAAAATTGCTTAACACAGAAGTGTTTGAGTGTTTCTTTCCTAAGTTCATGCATGATAATCTTAATAATAAGAACTGTATCCTGCGGTGAGATTTGAATTTGGAGACCTGATATAAACACACTAAGGCATAATCAGTAAATGTTAAAGCGAGAATAATTGTATTATACCGGTTGATAATACAACCCTAGACAACGAAGCCGAGCTTAATCTAGCATACTTACATCACACCTGCATAACTTTATACGATCAATTGTCTTATCCCGATTGATAATACTACCCTCGACAACGAGGTTGAGCCTAATCATCATAACTGCCCTCATTGGCATAATCGTATACATTCAAATAAATTAATACGATTATCTCTCTGATTAACATAAATTAACCTAATTTCGTACAATTACGCATTTTTGAAAATTTCATTAAAATATTAATTATTGTTATTAAATTTTCAAGACCTGGCATATACAACAGCAGCCTTATGGTGTCATCTGGTCCCTCACCAGTGGAGACTAGGCTCTAAGAAAAGCCGTCTCGGGTGTGGACCAATCAAATTCAAGGACAGTGCATATCATTATCAGAGTTGTTTCTTTTTGTTTGCATTTTTGACTGCTTGTGTTGTGGTTATTGCAAACATGATCCCTTGTATAAAGGTGTCAGTTTTTGTGCCAGATAAAAGGGTAAAAACCTATTATTGGTTCATGATTATTAATGAGGGGGGCTGGTCGACGTGGAGTGACGTCACGAGCGTTGCACATAGACATTCTTGGCTCATTATAGTAGGTAATAATAATGGGGGGGGGGGGGGTGGTGTCCATTTGGAGGATGTCACCTGCTCATGATTATTAATGAGGGGGCTGTTCGATGTGGAGTGACATCACTTGCTCATGATTATTGGTGAGGGGGGGAGGAGTACTCCATATTGAGTGACGTTACCCGCTCATGATTATGAATGAGGGGTGGGGGGGTGTCCATTTGGAGGACGTCACCTGCTCATGAATATTAATGAGGGGGACTGGTCGATGTGGAGTGACGCCACAAGCGTTAGGGACAGCCATTCCTGGGTGGGTATAGTAGGTATTGGTTTATTGAGTGGTCGTGGGTTTAACGACACATTTATATTTATGCGATATAACCTATAAAACTATTATGAACAATTAAACATGTTTGATTATAGATAATATTAAATTATCAAACAATATTCGCATTTAAATGTCGATTATCATACCTAATTGTTATTCTAGAAAATGATTTAATGTCGATAATTAAGGACATATTAATCACTTCGTCGAAAATGTAGGATATATTGTTTATTAAATACAGCATGTCGTCGAGTTTTTGGACATATAATCAATCATAGCAACAAATATGCCATAATATTTCTTTAACACGTAGATTTTTTAAAACAATGACTTATAGTTATGTTTCAAACGAAACTTATTTAATTGCTAAGTTTGGTTGTGGGGTTTGGTTTTCAGCTTACCGGTGAGCTGAAACAATCATAATTGGTGCATTGTCAAATACTTATACACCACGTCACAATGTGGCTATGTCGCGTGGTGGATACTGATCTGGTTTGAGCATTGCATGGCATAATCCAACATCAATTATGAAAGAGAATATTTCATGCTCTCCTTTGGTGTCAGTTCTAGTATAATTCACTGTGAATGCTAAGTATCCTAAGATGTCAGTTGGGATGAGAATAATGACTGATTTATATTTTCATTACCTTTATTGACGTGTCATTTTATTCACACAGGTGATGAATCTTCTGGATCATCGTGATAAGGATATAGCTCTAATTACAAAAGGGCAACTTGAAGGCAAACAATCGCATTTGGAGATGGAACATGTGCAAGAAGAGGGATTTTGGCAGTATATGAATCTGCTTTATTGGAAACCTACGGTAATTGTTTGTACAACTTTCTCATTTGTAATTTAAGGTAATACTTTATAGTAACTGTGAAGTGATTTTTTTCTTGGAGTCCGTGGTGTTGTCGAACTGAGGCCATACAACTGTATACTTATTCACCTTTGCATAGGCCATTCATTGATTTGGCTGCGACAAAAAATGTGTGCATTAATCACAGCGTGATAGCCCACTGCAATTGTGTCACTTGCTAATGGTTAGGGCTTATAGGTTATAGGATGAAACATTAAATAAAGTACTCTTTGTTTTTTTCGGTAAAGTCACGTAGGTAAAAAAATCAATAAAATAAATGAAAACTAAATTAAATCACGACGTTTCGGGCGCAACACAAGCGTCCGTCATCAGGTGGGGACAAACATAGCGAAACGTCGTGACTTAATTTAGTTTTCATTTATTTTATTAAACCAAAGAGTATGAATCCTTTCAGTGACGAAAGCTTCAAATCTAGAATCAAATAAAGTGTCGGGATATTCTCATCTGCCCTTCCATTGAATGACAATTCTAAGGGAAGCTCAGAGGCAATCCTACCTCAAGTTGAACCGCTGCGTGCGGCATAGCCAACCGGATCTGGGAACTGAAGGTGGTCGCAGGAAGTCATCAGCTGCGGCTGGCTCACACGAAATTGATTTCTCTAAGATGATGGTACTCTGCAAGCCCACTGGCTATCAACAAAGATTCGTTCATGAAGCCATCCATATATACAGACATAGACACAATTTCAACCGAGAGGATCGTTATAGACAACAATCATTGGAAAGATGTCATCGAACCACTTTAGGGCATGACTTGACTTGTGTTTTCTTGTCAATAAACCTCCACTGTCAGCAGTGTGGTGTGTGGAGCGGGGTGCATTGATTTCCTGGCAGCCCTTTGCTGCATTGGCATTGCTGCTGCATTAGCATTGTTGCTGCATTGGCATTGCTGGTGCTGCTGATACACTTGGGCTATGTCCATCTCCAAACCTTTACAAACAGTTTGCCTTTAGAGGCTAACCCCTTTTCCTGATGACGACCGCTTGTGTTGCGATCTAAACGTCGTGGTATTTTTATTCACTTTATTTGTATTTTTTTCTATCTGCGTGACTTTACTGAAAGAACCAAAGAATATTCATTCCTGCAGTCACGAAAGTTTTAAGTCAAAATTTATTTAGAATATAGTTTATTTTGAAGGATGTGAATAGAGATAACGTGAAAGTATGTTTTCATTCAATTTAGGTGTATCACTGAACAGTGCAGTTTCTTTGGTAATGTTGTTCATCTCTTTATGGAGCAGGAACTGTTCGATGGAGACAGTGGAGTTCTCGACTTGAACTCAGTTAAGAAAAACATTTCACATGTTTTAAATGCTGGAGGTTCATTCACCATTTTTGAAAAATCTACAAAATGTAAGGTATGTGTATTTTCTCACTATATGTGCTTTAATTGTGTGCATCATTTACATAAAACAAAACATGTGATGCTGCGTAAAAAAAAATACTCAACACTTTTGTCAATAACACTGTGGGAAGTTTCGGGTAAAGGCCTTTCTGCATAACGCAATGAATAAGAGTGGCCAGAGAGATATTTATAGTGCTTGGAGACTGCCCTTAATACCATGGGGCATTATGAGAATTACAATCGAATTTCTTTTCCTGATTACCATGGGCATCAAACACGCACATGATCAGGCAGCAGTGTGGCTTCAAGCACACACACGGCATACCCAGAGCTGGCCTCTCCTGAGACCAGGAGGTGGAGACTGGAAGAGTCCTTGTGGAGGCCGACGTCCACCTCCCCGCATCCTGTGAGCGGGCGGGGCGCGATGTCCACCCCCTCCACTCCCCCCTCCTCCTCGTCGGCCGCCTCTCGCCGGGCCCCCGCCGATCAAGTGATCGGCCCCCCCCCGCGCCAGCGCCCTTTTTGAGGGACATCGCTACTTGGCTGGCTCACCACCGCCCGCGGTTATCTCATGCTTGCTCAAATTACACCACCACAAAAACAAACACGGAGGCGTGCACGCACGCGTTTCTGCAGGCACGTATTTCCGCCATTTCTACCTGCCAGTACCCGGACGCTAGATCGAGGGTGGAAAAATACCGCGCCCCCACGAGGCTGTCAAAAGTGTCGTCGATGCGGGGGATGGGGAAGGCGTCACTGACGGTAACTGTGTTCAGCTTTCAATAATCAACACAAAACCGGGTCGACCCATCCTTTTTCATCACCAATACAACCAGGGCAAACCAGGGTCTCGCTGAGGGCTGGATTATGTTATCGCGGAGCATATCCGTGACCGCCTCTTTAATCTGGGCCCATTCGGGTGCACCCACTCGGTATGCGGGGAGTTTAATGGGTCAGGCGGCACCTGTGTCAATTTGGCTACCGTGGTGCGTCACCGCAGTGTTGCTGGGGTACTGTGGGAGTTAAATACCTGCATAAGCAGTCAGCCTTCGTCCGCATTTACTAGCGTGGCTGACCCCACAACCCCGTACCGTGCCGCCAACTCCGGGTGCGGAGTCAGCATTACCTCACCCAATGGTCGGTGTGCGGAGGGTGTTGCCATTGGTACCAGCATCTCCGCGAGAGGCCCGATGCTGACGGCCGACACCAGGATAGCGGCCACGGGTGTGAAGCGGGGGCGATCCGGCTCTTGTCCCAGGAACGGAATCCGCTGCCTTCCACGGTGGCGCATCGCTGGCGGGGATGTACATTTAGCCCCAACTTTTCCAGGAGGTCGGTGCCTGCAATACACTTGTGGCACAACACCCTCCACACATAGGATTCTTGGTCACACACCTGGTGTCCGAGACAGACCTCTAGGGTGACGCTCCCCAGCAGTCCCACCCCAGCTCCACTCGCAGTGTGCAGCGCGCGGTCCGGGGCCTGTAGGCGGCCTGCGTCAACCCCGACCACGTTGCAGTGTGCTGCGCTCACAAGCGAGGCTACCTACCCCATGTCCAACAATACGCCGTCCATTTACCTGCCCTTCCACCAGCGACGTTGCCCCTGTGATTCCCGTCACCAGCTCCAGCAGCCAGTCGCCCGCAGTCGCCGCGTCTTTGGGTGTTGTTGTCAGCATCTGCGTGGGGGTCGCTCGCTCACCATTATTATTATTTTCTATTTGTTTGGGACCGTGTCGACTGCACCCCTAGTTGGCCCACTCTCTAGGGGGTGATGGCGTTTAACCCTGGCGCGTGTCTAGCGCGGGCGATCTGGGGACAGTCTCTCACGAGATGCCCCAACGGTCGCATAGATTACACACCCGGGGGAGGGTGGCGGCTCCGTAGGAGGCCCCCTGCCCACTCCCCCTCCCCCTACGCATCTGCCCAAACCGACTCTACTTGGGACACCTGTCCATTTAGCCCCCCTACCTCGGCCCGGACTGTCGCCACTTGACCGCAGCTTGTCTATATTTCGGTTCGCCTCCCGGCGTACTTGGGTCACTTCCTCGCGTGCTTGGGTCACCTGCTCGCATACGTGGGTCACCTCCCCGCGTGAATGGGTCACATGGCCGGCTATATCCCCGATGCCAGTCTGTAGCCCTGTCACCCATCCTGGGGCTGCCTCCATGGGTCCCAGAGGCTCCCTCGCCCCCCTCACCGTTCAGGCGAGCTCCTCCTTGCGATGGCGCGCTCCCGTCCCAGTCCTCGGAACTGCGCGCACTCATTTGCGAGTCTCTCGCATGCACGTGCACGCAGCTGACATCTGGCTGCCATCACGAGGTGCCAGTCAAATATCGCTGGACCTTCTCAGCGGCGAGGTCCTCAATGATTTTGGCCACGTACCCTGGGTGTGCACTCTGCGTTAGCGAGCGCATGTCCTCGGCGTAGTTGCGGAGGAGATCCTCGCCGGGCTGGCGGTGGCGAGCATCTAATACCGCCTACATTACGTGCGCTGAAGCGTTGGTCGAGTCGGCGTATTAGTTTCCCCCACTGCGCTTGCGGGCTTGAGGGTAGCGCTTCTACAAAGTCGGCTGCCCACCCATCCAAATGAATTTTCAGCTGTTGTAACGCTTGCGCATCCGTCCAGCCATTAATATCTTTAGCGTACGTGAGGTTCCGGGCAAACGATTACCATGACGGAATCCCTTGCCCAGTGAATACGTATATTACCTCAGGTTGGGGTGGGGCGCCTTTCTCGCTTGGAGGCATGGGGGGTTATCCCACTTCTGACACCATATTGTGGAGGCCGACATCCACCTCCCTGCTCCCCATGAGTAGGTGGGGCGCGACGTCCACCCCCTCCACTCCCCCCTCCTCCTCGTCTACCGCCTCACGCCGGGCCCCTGCCGATCGACTGATCAGCCCTCCCCGCGCCAGCGCCCTCTCTGAGGGACATCGCTACTCAGGTGGCTCACCAGCTGACCGGGGTTATCTCATGCATGCTCAAATTACCCCCACGCTCGCTCTCGCGTACACCATACAAATCGCAGACACCACGCAGAGGCTCTACCCACACACACAGAAATCACACTGCACCGATATTCTGAACTAAAGTTTATTCATGGCGCCAATACACACTACCTGGAGGAGGAATATTTTGCGAGAGCCTAGCCTAACTCTGCCTATGAACCCAGTTACACAAATGTCCTACCACGTACCTCGAAGCTGGACTCGTGGCGTCCCACGGACGCTGAAAGAGTCGGAGGGAGGAGGACGAGAGAAGGCTTGACCTATCACTGTCTCGCAGCAGCACTCGGTGGCATCACACGGATGCTGTGAGCGGCTTGAAGAGGCAGGACGGCAGGTAGTGGGTCGTGACAGCCCGGAGGTTGTAGACAACTCACTAAATCGTCCCCTGGCTGCTCTTTTTATGCTCTAAACTTCAAAGGCCCAGGGGGACGCCGCGCCACGCAGCCAATCACGCGCCTACCTTTCAATTTTAAACTGATGCCCCACCTTCACCTGGAGTGTTATTTTCCGTTACGCCTCGACCCATTGCCTACATGCCAGCCCTCTTTCCCCCTTCGAGTGCTGCGGTGGGGCGGGCGGCGGCAGCGACCCCCCGTGGCCCCTTTGTCTGGAAGGGCTCCTGCACTTTTGCTACTTAATATGCCACCCTCCGTTCGTTTTTGAGTGCTGCGGTGGCGGCTGTGGCTGGTGGACGGCCGCGACCCCCCATTGCCCCTTTGTCTGGAAGGGCTCCCGCGCTTTTCCCGCTCAATGTTCCGTCCTCCATTCTCCACTGTGAGTTGTGCCTCATTGCGGTTGGCCCAGGGAACCTTCATGCGCCCATACAATTTTAATCCAATTTAGGGGCACCGCAATGTAACCTGTCCTGTGAAGGTCGGCCAATCTCCTGGCACCAGGAAACCGTGGGACTCTCCCTCTAGGAGCCCTTCGGATTAAAACACGATGTAACCTTACCACAAGGTGCATGAGTGCATGCTGCAAAGTATACGAAGGCTTGTCAGCTGTGTACAGCAGTTAACAAATGCAGAGCCACCGTTGAGACTTGCAACAATGATGAACGAATGGAATACGATACTTGATGTTAACATAACTTACATGTCTTCAATGATATCATAGTTTTGTCACCTCCAGTTGACTTGTGTACCTAAAAAGTTTCCATTTAGCGACAATGTTGTGTTGAAGGGAACAGTTGGGTTTTCCTTTTTATGAGAAAGTATGTTTACATGTGTTCTTATTGTAGGTTGATGATTTACGATATACTGTAACTAGAGACATCTTTGTCACTCATTCCATTTGTTAATGCTTTTGTAGCTAACTTTTAACGTTCCAAAATGTAACATTAATCTAGTCTTTTTGTTTCACAAGACTTTCGGGATTCATGTATATCAGAGTCATTCTGATACTGATCAAGGCTCTGTACCAAAGTTATGTATATCTAGTATATACATAGTCTTGAAGTTTATTAACAAAGTAATTGTTTTCTATTTTGACGAACTATAGTCAGATAAAAGTAATGCAAAAGAGAAGTGGTAACAAATATTACTTTGAACCATGTTTGAACATTAATCAATAGAAGACTAAATGTCCTTGAATAACTACTATTTGGTATTATATTGTGGCCTTGTAGTTAATTCAGCTTGGAAACATAACGTTCTAGATGACACTGTATAACTGCATCCTTATTAAAGTAGCGATTAACAAATTACAAAGCGTCATCGTCTTAGGGTAATTCAGCTGCTTCTCTTTGTTGGTGACCCTTTTTTTGGGTTCAGTTTGAAGGTCAAAACTTTGCCCTCAGATTTAATCGGCACGACATTTAGATTCAACACCCCAAAAGCATGGGGAAAATAGTGCTTGAATAGTTTTACCTTAACTGTATGCAAAATGAGCTCTCATCCTGTTCAGCACCCCCAAATATTTTTGAAATATCTATCTGCCAACTTTTACTCAAATGCCTGAAGGTGTCTCGTCTGTTATTTGTTTTTTCCTCATGTTGGAGGAGTCCGAAACATGCATTGATCGATATCGGAGCCCAAGTGTGAGAAACGTAGCGAATGACAGGGAAGAGGAAGCAAGTGTGTTGACTGCCAACATTATAGACAAGATTGCCAAAGTGAAACTTAAAGAACCGGTGTTTATCACTGAGGTACAGTTGGAACCCAAAGAGGTGAGTCCAATGTTAAAAACAAGGTAAGTTGCCCGTTGAGACCAGAGGCGTCATTTTCAAGGGAGGCAAAGGTAAAATAAATATATCATAATAGCGAAGGCTGGAGTTCAACAAATTAAACGCTTTATTCCGCATCATAATAAACATCTGTACAACAAGCAGATTACAACATCGGAAGAGTGAAAGGCTCGACTGCTACAGTTCAAAAATAAGAATTGCATATCGTGAACAGTAAACATCATGACAGTAAACAGGTCTAAGGTACATTAAATAAACAAATTGAAAAACACAATACAAGGAATCAGTATCTAAGTCTAAAACAGCTCAACATGTAATATATGAACATAACATGAATTACAATAAAAAAATTTAAGCAAGTTGGGAAATCAGGATTAATTGTGATTGTGATATAATGCAGTTGCTGAGGCATTTAAGAACCCGATGAATGGAAATTATTTTCTTATTCTCCTAAAATATATAAACAACATTGTTGAAAGCATTTCCATTTATTGTTTGAAAAATTAATACAATTCCCATTAACATATCAACTATTATATATTACTTATCATTCATGTCTAAACACTAATTCATTGTCTGAACACATCTTAATATATATGGAACCGCAGAGCTTGGCTAAATGTTGGTGCTGGCTCACTGCCTGGCTGTATTCCAGCTTGGCTCTGATTTTCCCCATCGCTTTTGAGAACCAATTTGCATGAACACGATATCTAGGGATAAGAATACCAACTGGCTGATATCATACTGTACTGCCAATGTCAAACATATTGTATAAATTCTACATACTTACCTGGTTGGCTGTGCCACTTTACCTGGGCTCACGCTGCTCTTTGATATGTTGGCCAAGGACCTTGCTAATCTCTCGTCAGTGCACAAAGCACTTTCTAGTCCCTGCTGAGGTTCTATCACATGGGGCCTTGCTTGCCCAACATCACTCTGCACGTGACTTTCGTGCTCTCCCTGCAGCCGTGCCCTCGCATGCATATACTTGTGCTGCCACGACACCCTTGGATTGTCCTCAGGCAGCTTGCGTGTGCCTAATCTTTATGGCAGCCTGTTCACTTCACCTGTGCGTGTGTTTGATTTCATCCTGTAGGGGTGATTTTAATCTTGGCATGCTCGTTTGTAACGTGCTTCCTTTTTGACTTAGTTGCCCACGCTTCCTCCTGATCTCGGCACGATCGCTTGCTAAGGTCGTCTGTGCTTTTGGCCTGTCCTCCTGTGCCTTTGCCCCAATGTACCTACATGCGAATTTGCTTCAAAATAGCCTTGCATTTCCTCCACTAGATCATTCACATGCTGTCTTGATTTGGCAATGTAAAAGCCATACACCACTCTACCCACGTCGAATTAATTGTATCTTGAATTGGCCTGTAATTGTGTCAGTGCAGAATGCTCGTCTTGTATCAATCTGCTTGCCCGCTCTTGTTAAAGTTGGGGTGCCGCAGTGGCGAGATGTTAACTCCCTAGCCTTGTATGCAATGGGTCGTGGGTTCAATCCCGATTCTGACGTCTGTATATTTGGAGTATGCATGTTCTCCCCATGGTCGCGTGGATTTTTATCCGGGTCCTCCTGTTATTCCCTACATATTTAGAATCAACATTCGTTTGAGTATTTGGTTGCTATAAATGTCCACGTGATAAGCCACTTCGTTGAGCTATCATTCATACCCAGGTCGCTTCCCAAAAAGAGCTACATAGCTCAGTGGGTCTTACCTGGTAAAATAAAAATATTTTAGTTTTAGATTTTAGTTAATGGCCCTCCAAAGCATGTATGTATGTTGAACTTCTTTTGCACCATAAGTAGCCAACCGTGCTAATCTGAGGTGCAGTAACAATAAGCAAAACGTGAGTTATATACAAAAAGGACAATGATTACGTTTTACATTGCTGAAATGGGAAAATGTAATAAGCTAGTTTACTGTTATAGTGCTAATTTAATGCAAATTAAAAACACGAAAAACCCTATTATGTTTTAGCTTGTATGCGTAAAGAGTTAAATGTACTTAAACTTGTGGTTATTGCAAAAAATATATCAGTTTCATCACAGTGATAACATTAAACCATAATTTCCTTGAAGGTAACACCCCTAGAGAGATTAACAACCTACACCTCACCATGGTGAAGGGGAATAGACTGCACATGTTAGTGTAAAATAAATCCTAATGCAGATGCTAAGATATTGGGATGAATTGTAAGTCATGAGACTAAACTATTACTCAAACAAGTGAATGACATCAACATTGTTACCTCACCTATCTGTTTTGCCTTTGCAGGCTGCCATCACGGTGGAAGATGGCACTTCAAATGTTAAAGTCCAGCTCAATTGTCTTAAAAATCCTGTAAGGAAATTGCCGCCAATACCACGCCACAGAGAGAATGTGGCATCTACCACACCACTAACCCCGCCTATACCCCAATCTCTAAGTTCACCAAGGCCACAAGTCGCTCATTCACTTCCTACATTCATAAATCAGTTCAGCGACACTGAGTGGTTCCAAAGATGTTTCAACTCCATTGACCTGATGGTAAGTAGACATAATTTCAGGCAACACACATACTCGTAGGAAGCTTCACCACCAAAACGACCCTATACCTTCTCCCAGCCCCCCTTATATCCTCTCTCCACTCTTATAGAATCCTCCCCATCTGCTGCTCCTCCTATTCTCCCACAAACTCATTCTTCCTTCACCACCCCTAACCACCCTCTCCCTCATCATACGTTATGGCATTTTATCACAATGGAACCTCCTGGCCAATCCCACACCCGCTTACCAGAAAACTGTGCATTCATTCATTATGGTGCATCAGTCCTTGAAGCAAAAATTGCCATTTTTTCATCATAGCAGTCAGGAAAAAAAACATATCGATGAAATTTGTCATATTTGTTGCTTCTCGACACATGCCCCCCCCCCCCACACACAAATGTGAGTGAAATTTGGTTGCGAGTTTTCCACGCACGTGACTGGATACACACATTATTTTATTTATTTGAGTTTTCTACACATGCTGCATCTCCTATCGCAGGTGATGCTGCATTGGCTGGGTCATGAAGCCCACATGGCCAGCCACCCCATGCCCAAACGGCTTCTGTTTGGCCCGAATAGAGGGGGCTAAATGGGCACGGCACAGGCTAGAGAAGAGATGGACTGATGTGGTACAGCAAGAAGTGGAGCTGATGGACGTACTAATAACTGGTATCAATGGTGTTAAAATCGACCTCTATGGGCAGTTAGAGGTAGTCATCCTCCAATAACAATGGAGGGCAGAGGAGCAATGCTCATAACAGTGAGCAGTTCATCAGGCGGCAAAGAACCAGCAAATTGGCACAGTGGGGACCACAAGTATTGCAACTCCCAGTCCTATCAGGCAGTCAAGCCAAACACTTGGGTTTGTCTAGTGTCCATATAGTCCCAGGTTATTTAGGAACAGACCATAATGTATTGGTGGATTGTGGGGCCCTGAGGGCTGCTTCCCCTTTAGCAGCATTGTATGGTCTGGTTAGATCTGTTGCTTGTGGTAGTTGACTCAATGTAAGTTGTCTCTGCACCAGTTTTTAGTGAGCTTGAACTTGTCAAATAATGGTGTCTTTAAACAGGAAAGGATGCGGAAAGCCACAGCAATAGCTGTGGTTTTAGTGTTTTTATGCTCTATACTCTTTGGTTCTTTCGGTAAAGTCACGTAGGTAAAAATAAAATAAAGTTAAAATGAAACAAAAATTGAAAACAACTAAATCAAATCACGACGTTCAGGAGGCAACACAAGCTTCTGTCATCAGGTGTAGCTGGCACAGCAAAATTACCTACAGTAATTTTTCTGTGCCAGTTATCTACAGTAATTTTGCTGTGCCAGTTACACCTGATGACGGAAGCTTGTTTTGCCTCCAAAACGTCATGATTTGATTTAGTTGTTTTAAATTTTTGTTTAATTTTAACTTTATTTTATTTTTACCTATGTGACTTTACCGAAAGAACCAAAGAGGATGGATCATTGCAGTCACGAAAACTTCAAATTTGGTTTTTGCTCTGTTGATCTTAAGGCACTTAGGTTCCAGAAGAGCTGCTAGGATTTGCGGCTGGATTGAGTGAAGCGCAAGTCTGCAGTGACAACTTATTTTCAACATTTTCTTCATGCAGAGTTCAGGGACCCCAGCAATGTGGTGCCCTTATCTAAGTCACCAGTTATGATTAACTCTTTCAAGAGTTCTTCTGTTTCTGGTTGCTATCTTGGTGTATAGCTGCGCTCTGGATGCATTTTTTTGTGGCAGAAGTCAGAATTTGTATGCATATTTTAAGTGTTCAGGCTATCGTTTCAGTTTATCCAGATGTACTTTGGTTTCTGTTTCCTGGCCATTTGGCCTTCTGAAAGTTCCAACGCAGTCATGGTTTTGAAGTTATGAACGGTATCAATCCAATGTGTGTGACTCTCGGTCTGCGTTGGCCCTTTGGGAAATTGCCTGTAATTGTTTGTGAAGAAAGGAATGGTAGCTGTCCATTCTTGTCTTTGTGATGAAGCATACTTCTGGGTTAGAGTCCTTTTTATTTTTTCTTGAGTGAAATGTGCCCAGCTGTTTTGAGTCGTATGTACAAGGAATGTGCTTTATGCCAACGACCATTACTCAACCGTCTCTCTGGCTTCCTTGTTGTCTGAGAAGCCTCGTTGTGTGTGGTGGCTATAGAAGTCACCCTAATCTATAGCCAGGTGAGTGGCTGCTGCAATTGTGGTGGTGATGGCCATTTCTTATTTGGGGGCTTATATACGTTGATGAACGTCACGTGACCAACTGTGACAGTTATTGTGGTGGTGGTGGACTTGAAAGCATAGTAGTCATTTAGGCCTTGTCTGATGAAGGTGGCTAGGCTATGTTAGGGTGGTAGATGGCAGCAAAAAGGCAGTGACCATTGACTCTGTAACAGGCCATCTGCGTGCTGTACTCAACGTCATTATTGATTTTCCTTCAGTTTTCTGAAAGAGTAAAAACTAGGTCTTGAGAGTCCATTCATAGTTGTGGATTCAATTAAACGATGTCTTTCTCGTCTATATGATGGTGTTAGTTTTATTTAAGGTGACACGAAACACGTAAGAGGTAGGTTTTGAGAAGACTACCTTCTCCCACCCACCACAAAGGTGAACCATTAGGGACGAGATCCCGGCTCACAATGCTGCTAAATGGAAGTTAAACCCCACTATTTTATTTACCAGGTAAACCCTACTGAGCTATTAGCGTTTTTTAAGAGGCAACCTGGCCACACATGATAACTCATCAAAGTGGCATATCATCACACGTGGGAATATATATATATAACAGTCAAATACTCCAAGCGAATGTTACAAATGTAGAGGGCAAAACCGGAGGACCTGGAGAAACATCCACACGACCACGGTGGAACATGCAAACTCAAAATATACAGGCATCAGGGTGGCGATGACACCCACGACCTCCTGCATACCAGTTGAGGGAAAAAACATCTCGCCACTGCGGTGCCCCTAGGCAGCGGTGATTGGTGGAGGGAACCCTGCCCCTCCAGCTCGTGGGTGCAGAGGGGGAGAAGGGGTGACACACGCAAACACGTCAAGTGATGCACACCAAGTGCTGTCAGTATTGAGAATTGTCAGGATTAAACTAAGCAGAGAGAGTTTATGTACTTTAAGAGCTCCTTGGCTTAGCTATTGAGTTTTGCAAGTTCATCTTTAATATTTAAGTATTTGTCACACTATCTCTTATTTTAAACATGTTAAAAACAGCTATACTCCGATATCTATGTAATTTTTAGCTGTATCAACACCTATGCTATTTCCAGAAAGGATAAAGCCTATTCTTATTTTTTCATCAGTAATACCCCCAATTTACGTTTCCCCCTTTAAGTCGTTCACAAATACGTCGTCACTTTATTAACACCCGGCACCTGATTTACGTCGCCTCAACCCACACGTCGATGACAGCATCGTCCTTTCTCGGATCCGTCGCCTCTCAGCCTTCGCCTCCACCTACCCTGTACACCAACTATTTAGCGTCGCGCATAAATAAATGTTACTGTATTTATATGCAGTATTTAGTAGACTTTTTGAGAGTGTACTGTATCTTTTTGTACCCTGTATAATGTGTTAAAGTTTACTGCTGTACACTATTGTTAAAGTGCAGTATTTTTAGCAATTTAATGTAATGATAATAGGTTTTTCCCCTTTTTTCTGGCAACAAAACAGGTGTTAAGATGATAAAACACCAAACTGAAACTTTTTACAAGGAATCATGTCTGCATTAACCACAAACATACTCTGATAATATATGCATTGTCCTTGAAACTGATTGGTCCACACCAGAGACAGCTTTCTTTTGAGCCTCGTCTCAAACGGTGTTAGAAAAGAGGATGCCAAAAGGGGTAAATTTAATATAATGTTGTGGGCACGTCTAGGATGAAGATGCGTGCATGAGCAGTGTCACCGTACCCTCCGTTATCTTTGTTTATTGCTCGTCGGGTGCAGACTACTTTGGCTTTGATTTACGTCGTTTCGATATTTGTCGTCGCAACTTTCAGGAACGCATCCCTTACGTAAACCGGGATATAGGCAGTCCCCGGGTTACGGTAGGGTTAGGTTCCCGAGAACAATCCGTAACCCGAATTTTTCGTATATCAGAAACTGAACAATTTTCCCCCAAAATCAAGGTAACATTCCATTACCAGAAATAGTTTTCTCTCAGTACTGTATCACACTGTCCGTTTTCTATCGCTACCTGCATCGTCTTGCTGTACATATGATCCTTATGGCAGTACCCCGAGGTACCAGATAATACAAAATGGCCGAGGCAATTAAATATTTTATTTCTGGGACACTATTTTTTACAGGGGTGTACTTAAACTCCGCGACTGGGGTACCAATAAATCCGAAATCAGTGCCACTCCACGATGTCGAAACGCAGCGAGGATGATTGCGCTGAAACCCTGAACGCTCGTATGCACCGTAGTGGTGCATCGTGTACAGCTCATCGAGATGAGTTGATTGCCGCATCGCCGACCATCAACAGACTAAAATGACTGCATCACGGACATTGTGCGAGAGCCGGGGTACTATGGTACCCCGAGGTACCGCCATAAGGTTCATATGCTCTGCACTTCCTATGATTCTTTAAATTAATCGAATATCTCCTCTAAAACTACCCATAATTAAACTAATCGAACATATGGTGAATGAAATTATTAATACCACGAAACATTTTAATTGTTCGGAATGTTCGCTTGTCGTGCTTTGGTCTAAGCCTAGACTTCTCTGATCGCAGTTGGCTGAGACCATAAGCAATCTAAGTGTGATTGTGTTAAATAAAGTACATACAGTAAATAACTCATGAAATAAAAGTAAAATGAATAAAACTAGCAATAGAAACATGGCGAAAAAAATATAATTCTAAGCATTTCAAACTAAAATTACGTAATTCTACAAAAGAAAAAGGATTATGTAACGCTACCCTCGCTCTGCACTATTCATCCGCATCCTCACCGCGCTGCACTACTTTTGCTTACGTAACTAAGGCAAACATTTCCGCATATTAATTTTATTTAACATTATTTTATGGGAGCATTTCTGTAAGGTCAGATTTCCGTAAGCCGGGTCTTCTGCAACTCGGGGACTGTCCGTATTCTTTATATATGTTTGTTGATAATTATCTTACCACACATGCTTTTGTTGATTAAACTTTTCTGCCCATCTCGGCGTTATGTGAAGTTTCGTATCTGAGACTTACATCTTTAGTGTAGTCTGTCAGACACTACAATACTACACTATGCCACAACACTACACTGTGGCACCTCACACCACATCTTCCTATTATAAGAGTTTTTCACAGATAGGAGTCACCCAGCCCTTTGTCCATCTACCACTGACTGAAGGCAATAATACCAACTCTTACTATGCTCTCCTAGTTCTATTCTACGTTAAACATGTGAATGTATTCTGGTTAATCAGTGGTACAGATTGCAAACCCACCTTTACAAGTTGTGTGTTGCGTGTTTATGCAGAACTTGCCAACGGCACAAACTCCAGGTGGCTTTCTTGCACTGCTGTTGCAACTGCTCGTAACTACAGACTATAGCAGTAAGACGGATCTGGTAAATGCTATCCAGAAACTATATTTCCAAGAAAAACAAGGCTCTCTGACTGAAATATGTAACAGATTGTATGCTGTTCTCAATGCGGAAATACCACCCAACTGCAAGGTATGCTCTACTCGTGCATTACATATGTTTTACTTATAGATGAAAGTTAACACGTAGGCTTTTGCGACCAATATTATAATTAATTAAAAAAAGGTCAGATCGTGTGAGTAAAATGAGAATTTGTTCCTTTTTTTAAATGTCTGTATTCACCAACGTCCCAATTAGTGGGTCAATTAAGATACTCACAATTGGCTCAACTCTGCTTAAATAACACATTTTCTCTAGAAAGGAGATTTTTACATGCAAAAGCAAGGAGCAGGAATTGGTTATCCCCTGTCTTATATTATTGATCATTATATATACATGGAAACTTTGGTAGTAAAATTTTCACTTCCAAGTACAATACAACCCTCTAATTGGATTAAATATGTGGACGACACACTCGTGGTATAAATATAGAATGACTTCTACGTGGTGGTGATGCATGCTTGTAATCCAGCACTGTAGGTGAGGGTTGGCGGATCACACAAACATCGTAAAACTTCCTTCCCATAGGCGTTGAGATGTTACACCCGTATGGGATCGTTTCCCCCTCACGCGCGTGGGTTTTCTCTGAGTGCCCATGTTTCATCCCAAATGTAAACACTCATCATTAATTGACCGACAACACTTTCATAGATCAGTTTAACACCTAGGATTTCGCGACCAATATCAACCATAAGTTTTTTTTTGTTAAATCGTGTAAATATATAAATGTGTCGTTAAAACCCACCACCGTCCGACAGCCAACTAGTAAGGGTTGTCACGTAAACAGAACATGCCAATTCGTCACTAGTACAGCACACTGTGTGTTGGAGAGCCAAGCCACAACATTTACAATCTGAGTATGACGTTTTGCCAGTTAATGTAGAAGACAAAGGGGCAGAGAGAAGGGGCAGAGATAGGGGGAGAGAGAGGGGGTAGAGATAGGAGAGAGAGGGGGGTATAGATGGGGGGGGGGGTGTAGAGAAAGGGAGAGAGAGGGGGGAGAGATAGGGGAAGAGAGGAGGTAGAGATAGGGGGAGAGAGAGGGGGGGTAGAGATGGGTGGGGGGGGGGGGGCATTGCACCTCGCTCCACACTGCTGATGGTGGAGGTTGACAAGAAATTACAAATCAAGTCATGACCCAAAGTGGTTGAAGACATCTTTCCAATGAATGCTGGGTTTATAACCGTCTTCTCGGTTGAAATTGTGTCTGGTCTACGTGGATGGTTTCATGAACGAATATTTGTTGATAGCCAGTAGGCTTGAAAAGTACCATCGTTTTAGAGAAATAAATTTCGCGTGAGCCAGCCACATTAAAATAATGATCAGCTACGGCAGAAGTATTGGTCCTACCATGTTTCAAATCTGCCTTATGTTCACGAACACGGTGCGAGACATTTCGCTTAGTTTCCCCAATGTAACTGCTGCCGCAGATACAGCTTAGTTTGTTGACACCGGGATATTGCATGTCAGGAATCTTGTCCTTCACAGATGGGATCAGATCATACATTTTATGTACCATGTTAAATCCGACCTGGATCTTGTTTGTTCATGATTTTGGAAATATTTTTGGTTACCCCTATGTGTGGCAAGGTGATGGTTTTGATTGGATCCTGAGATGGTTCCTTCCTCATGGTTGGGGTGATGGCTTTGCGGATTGTGTAGTCAATATCCATTCGCCTTGAGAGCTTGGTGTACGTGTTTGAGTTGACTGGTTAGGTGTTCATGGTCAGAGATACATTGAGCTCTATGGTGTAGTGTTTTGATGAGGGAATTCTTCTGGGATGGATGGTGGTCAGAATCAGGTTTTAGGTAGGCGTCAGTATGGGTTACTTTCCTGTAGATAGAATGGCTCATTGAGCCATCTGGTCTCTTTTTGATTAAGACATCCAAGAAAGGTAGCATGCCTTCCTTTTTTACCTCCATGGTGCATTTTATGGCTGGGTGTATGGAATTGATGTGGTTGAGGAATTGATTCAGAGCCGGTCGGCCATGTGGCCAGATGACAAACGTGTCATCCACGTACCTCTTCCACAAGGATGGGCGTAGAGTGGATGTCTGGATGGTGTCCGTCTCAAATTTTTCCATGAAAATGTTGGCTACAACCGGAGATAAGGGAGAATCCATTGGGGTGTCTTAAGTTTGTTTGTAAAATGTTCCATTCCAGGTGAAGTATGTATTGGTGGGGTAGTGTCTCACCAGGGCCGGTACATCAGCATTTAATCCTTGTCAGACCAAATCTTCAATGATTGCAATGGTATCGGGCACAGGAACTTTGGTGAACAAAGAAACCACATCGAAACTAACGAGCAAATCACCTGGGGACAGTGAGATGTCTTTAAATTATTTATTTTCTATCTACGTGACTTTACAGAAAGAACCAAATAATATGAATTCCTGCAGTCATTAAAGTTTTAATTCAAATGAAAACTTCACTTTTATCGAAATAAAATGCACATCGATGCCTATCTGAATGCACACTTGCACCATCATCCACAACAAATATCCTCCCTCAACAAGTTACTCATACACTTTGGGCAAAACACTGTCAGATGAAGACATTTCTGAGGTGTATGATTAAACATGTAAAAAAAGTGTGTATTTGAATTTATACAAGAATTCAAAAAATAACAGGACACTGATTGTTAAAAACAAAGCGGGTAATACAAATGATTAACTTAAACATGCAGCGAAGATAATTACATTCCCATATATTGTGGGAGTAACTGATAACTTTGTTAGATTTTTGGGAAAACTAAAACTCTGAAATTTGGTTCAGTACTCAAAATACAACAATTGTGGGACCAAGGATGAACTTTACCAAAACTAACGCAAAAAATATTTTATGGATTTGTAGCAAATGGTACTTGTAGCAAAAGTACTTGTAGCAATGGTATGTTGGCCATACAGACGGAAGATACACACTAAAAGAATACCATGGGAACATCAAATACTCACAAACACAATTGTCGGCAGTTGCGGTACTCGCCTGCCAACAAGGACATTTGATCAATATTGAAAACATAGATTTTCTATGCAAAACTAATTACTATTGACCAAGACTAGAAAATGTATTGAAATTGAGAGAAATCTTATTTAAACTGAGCTGATAGCTTCAGCAGGCTTGGAAACGCATGATTAAGTAATTAAATAACCTCATGAGAACAGTGTATTTACATTAATTGAAGCTAACACAACATACAAACATGACTAACCATTTAGTATAACTAATTAAATGTGACTAACCTGTATAACCATGTAAATATGTGCACCTCATTAACACATCTAACATAATTCATTAGAATGTAACCATTGTGTATAACTATGAATAACCTGTTTCACCATGTAAATATACATCTTTATAGTAACACATTAAAATAATAACATGATTTTTATTAATACTTGTGTAATGTAGCTCTCAGAAACACCGTCTTGTTCAGTTATATGTTTATTTATTATGAATAAAGTCTGCCAACTCACTGATAACTTAACGAGTAACCACGAGTGACTATATACACTTGGGTAACTTAGATAACTCTATTCTGAGACAACATAACTCTAGCCTTCCAAGACTACAAGGTTACACTCCAGCATGATGATGACCACCTGTTCAAAGGTGACGACGGCGACGACAATTACCCCACAACAGCAGCCCAACGCCCCGGTTCGCGCCGGCTCTTATCCCCCTCACGACCCGGCCACGCCCCTATACCCGAACCCACTCTCACCGCACCTGGCCCTGACTGTCTCTGCCCTTATTACAATTTACGACCGTTCGGTCCTGTGCTTCCCCTCACTGCGACCCTGTCAATGCTTGTTGCATCAATCATTATTAGCAACCACTTGGGTCCCACATTACCCTAACGTGACCCTGTCTGTTCCCGTTACGTTAATTAGTAACCATGGCCGTACTGTCCCTACATCACCCCCCACTATCCTTACACTTGTAACTCTAGGTATTACATGCGTCCACTTCCTGCACCTTTGTGGGTGCACACTGATGACATCACACTACCTATTTAAGGCCCCAAGACTGGAGAACATTTTCACTATTCTGGCAACTGCCTGATGATGTTTGTTGTAGCTACCAGCCAAAAGTTGTATCCAATTGTGAAATGTTGTGGAGAGATCCCAACATTGGTGTGCTGAAGCAGTAATAAATTGGCACGTTTGTTTACATGACATTGTCTATGTTAGGTGGAGGAGGGTGTACATCACAATAGCAAGAAGATTCAGAGATACAACTTTTCTTTTTACCATTTTGATAGAAAGTGTTCATTACTTTTACTTTCACCTCCACAAATATACGAGTCACATTTCATATAAATACAATATTTAATCCTTATTGGCATGTCTAAAATACAAAGTGATGTCATGAATGCTAATATAACTTGTGAGGATTGCGTGGCTGATTTCACTTTATTGCTGTGATATTTTATATCAATAGGTGGATGAGCAACGTGCATTCATCCAGACAACATTACAAACACTACTCACTTTTGGGTTTCGGAGTAAAGAACTTTTGACTGAGTTTATGGTGCAGTTTCTTCAAGCTGATGATAATTTCAGGTATGCAAAATGCAAGTGTCTACACAAATAAATCTGCTCTTAGTGCCCAACATTCTTTATTGTTCTTCATTGCATGTAATGTTAATCAAAAGCAATGAATACACAAACTGAATGTTTTAAAGCAATCCATTCAATTTGAAGCTAACACATTAAAGTATAATTGGCAGGGATATTAAACATGAATTAGCCACTTGATTTGATGACTTCACTTGGGACTGAGTCCGTACTTTGACACAGTGGGATGATCCGTTAGTCAGATGCAGATTAAATCTGGGGCTTATATCATCAACTACTTGGCTCGTTCACTTCCGAGAGGGAGGCTCCAAACACCCTTATATATGATGTTGAAAATTTTTCATTTACAATATCCTTATAATTGTCCTAGATTACAACTGGATATACAGCTTAACGATGGTGATATAATTAATTTTGTCTTTGAAATTACAGTACTTTGTTAAAATAATTTCTGGAGTGTAAGACCCAATATAATGACTTTATGGAGATGCTGCTGCTGTCCAGAGTATCCCATGATCTCTCTTTTGATTATTACCCACTGTTCTTTTAGGAAGGTGGTGTGGACTATGCTGAATCAAGCAGGGCTACGTGACCCACATGCCTACTTTGCCAAGGAGATGATATCCTGGAATCTTTGGTCCAGAGATGACTTTACCAAACAGGATTTACAAAGGATCTGCATGGCATGGGTAGACCGATGTATTATGCATTTTCAGGTATGAAATGTTAAGCCACATTTTCAGCATTTCCTCTCTCAAGCTTTCACCATACACTACTGCGGGCATCTCCAACTCCTGAAATGTTATAAAGTGCATTAAAATGTAATAAAGTGCATTAAAATGTAATACATCGCATATCAGCAACAGCTAATATGTGTGAATAAAATGCAATGGTATAACACAGTGTATTGCTATTTCAGGTCAACTTCCTTTTTTGTTTTATGGATAATTACCTGTATTACAAAATGGCTATTTCGACATGATATGTGTCTATATTGGTATTCTTCTTTGGTTTCGAAAGAACCAAAGAAGATGAATCATTGCAGTCACGAAAGCTTTAAATCGAAATTTAACCGCCTCTATGGGGAGGGATTCCACACATCCTTAAGATCATTCAACAGACTCCGGGATAAGAAGGCTCAACTAATCGAGTCCCGTGACTTTACCGAAAGAACCAAAGAAGATGAATCATTGCAGTCACGAAAGCTTTAAATCGAAATATATTGGTATTGTTGAGCTTCTGAAGCTTGGTGGTGTTTTCGATCCTGTACCTGTCGCATGTCAGGGAACAAGGCTGCCTAATACACCGGTTGTTCTGGGAACATCGCAAGAGTTCTATGTTTCAATGGAGACAGTAAACCTCTACTGCGCTGCCCAGCTGGAGAAAGAGCTGCTGTTTGCATCAGATGTGACCCCTTGCTTGGCTTATGCACAGATTATGAAAAACACTGTTTTGGTTCTGCCAAAAATTAAAAGGTATTCTCCCTAAATATAAATAATTATAAAAAAATTATACGTTTAGTAAAAGTGTTATACGTTGCCTATTAAAGTGTCCAGTTGCATCCCAACATCTCTAACAACACAAATTAAAATTTTACAAAATTCCACTTAACATATAACAAGTCTAGTTTCACATTAATCAAAATATAAATCCACAAAAGTGTGTCACGTGCAACACATAGTTTGCATAGTCACTTACATATAAATAAACATGTTCTTTCTGTCACATACAGGGAAATTAAATTCACTGGGAGAATTTGTTGTAAGGCAGAGTAGCTTATCTTTGTATTGGTGACAGATTAGACACCACGGGTGATTGCAGTTTTTTTAGTACTGTACACTATTCACTTAATATCAAAGAAAATACACCAAAACACTTATCTCAACAACGTCCCACGAAATTCAGATGTGTGTGTGTGTCGCTATTAGCACTGGAGTGTTGTTACTTGTATACCAAGAGTCCAAGTTTGTGGCGCTCCATGTAGGGACACCATGACCCTTGATTGATCTCGTGTTCAACACCCACGCGACCATAAACAGTGCCTTGGTAGTTGCGACGCCATCGTCAGTCAGGTTGTTCCACCTCCATATAAAGTTTTTTTTTGGGTTAGATCGCGTAAATATAAATGTGTCGTTAAACCCGCCTCCACCCACAGTCAATTAGTAAGGTTTGTCACGTAAACAAAACGTGCCAATTAGTTACTAGTTCAGCACACCGGTGTGTTGGAGAGTCAACCCAAAATATTTACAATTTGAGTACCATGAGGTTTTTCCAGAATTATCGCAATTCGCCTGATGAACCTGGTTATCACCAGCACAACGTCATTTGACTGCAATGCACCAAAAAATGGTGTGCATGTGGCAAAGTACATGTTTAAATTTTGGTTTTAAATAATATGTGAAAGTATTTACATGTAACTGCTGATGTACTGTATTTGAACAGGAAATTATTAACAACCAATAAGAAACATTTGTTTGAGTGTGTGCCTTGCCTTGTAAAGACAGACATTTTTCAAATAATGCTTTGTTTACATTTGTTCATAGTTCTCGGGCTCTGGTTCGGTTAGGGGAGACTCAAGTCAGGAGCAGACAATGCCACTCTGAAGGTATGGCTATCACATGTCCTATTAAAACCTGTAACATACACTCTTATGATTCTGCTTCTATACTGTTAATCAGGAAATAAATGCTAAAATACTCTATTGGAATAATGAAGAATCTTAACTTAGAACCCGTGTTCAAATTCTAAAAGATCTACTATGGATTAAACAATTGTGGTGTTTGTAACATGTGTAGTGACTAACTTGGAGAGAGTAAGACTTGAAGGCACTTCTTTATTTAATAAGCACCATCGGGATAATACAATATGTATTAAGGCTGTCTATTGTCGGCGGCCTTGCTCCGCCCTGGCCATGCCCCCTTTCTGGAACCTACTAGCGGGTTGCTGGTGGGCCTCTTCTGTGACCTTTCCCCTAGATCCCCCTCTCGTGTATATCACGGCCTGCTGACGGCAGGACTGCCGTACGCCACAGATCCCCTTTTTCTCCAGCAGCCAGCGCTATACCACTACATCACCCCTCCCCCCCGTGGGAAAAAAAACAGCCGTCTCGGCTGACAATAATCACATACGGAGAGGAGGAAAACTTACAAGAATGTGCTAATGCAATTTACCTAACAGGGAGGGTTAATGAACGTCAGAAAAAAACCCCTTTAACTATTAACCCCGAAACCGCAAGGGAAGTGAACAATTTCTGACATCCGCTGGCGTGCCGCAGTCCATGAGCAACGAGAAGGACCCCAGGTGAATCAGAAGCCACAGCCCGGCACGTGGCTGCAGCCACCCGCCAGACGACGGAACACAATTGAACGACGGGAAGGGAGCGGTTCAGCAAAACAAAGCCCTCTTGGAGCAAGTCCTGGACGCCGGTCCCCCATCTCGAGCAGGAACTTGCATGCTGGGGACCACCGGGACATCACACAAATGGCCTAAAGGGCATGGCCCCTCCCTGGGAGAAGAAGATGGTGACCAGGCCTCCACACGTGGTCCATCACACGGAGGCGCCGTCGGGGGATCTCCGTGCTGGGGTCCTGCGGGCGGTACAACGCAATCCTCCTGAAGCGCAACTGCTGGGCTCATTCGCCCCGGCTCGTCGGGCACATCAGACACCCGCCGCTCGGGAGGTGCGGATGAACTGTCAACATAGGGTGGAACATAGGGTTTTAACCGTGACAAGTGCACAAACCAACGACGGCGACTGACCTGTATACGCATGCACTGCGGTCTCTTGACCTCAATCACCCCAACAGGGGATGAACCCAAGGGCATCTGGGGACAATGCAGCCACACCTTGTCCCCAGCGGTCCATGGGGTCCCGGACCCCCGTTGTCCACGAGCTTCTCATTTGCGGCCTGCCGTTTGGTCAAATTTCCCTGAGACGCCTCCCGCGCCTCCGTCAAACACCTAGGCGTGACCTGCATGGGCACGGGCATGACGGCTCTCTTCTTACCCAAATTTATGCCCAGCTGAGCTTCCATGGGGGATCCATCTCCCTTCCATACAAGAGGTAAAACAAGGAGAATCCTGTTGCGGCATTAGGGGCCATCCTATATGCGGCCAGGACACCGGGAAGTCCCAGTCCGACTGCGCCTCGTTAAATTATTGACAACATGGACATAAGGGTCCTGTGCAAGCGCTCTACCATCCCGTCTATCTGAGGATGGTAGGGCGAGGTCCTGATTTTTTTGTTCGCAGGGAGTCACATACCTTCCGTAACAATTTACAATAAAAATTTCGCCCTTGGTCCGTAAGAAGCTGTTCCGGAGCCCCCTTGTCCAGAACATACCCATGCAAAAACACGTATGCAATGGATGGTCTGGCAGAGGCCATGCCACCGGCCACTGGGACAGGTATTCCACCACGAACAGGAGGAATTTATTTCCATTCTGAGTGGCGGGGAATGGCCCAAGAATGTCCAGAGCAACTAGCTCGTTGATACGAGACACCGTGATAGATTGTAACGGAGGCTGGGCCTGTCTCAGTGGTGGCTTGCGGCGTGCACAGTCAGTACAACCTTTTACCATGTGGTATACATCGTCCATCATCCCGGGCCAATAGAAGTCACGCTTCAGCGTTAGCAAGGTTTTATGGACTCTGAGGTGCATTCATTTCTCGTGGACCGCCCGTGTGAGTTTGCCCTGCAGAGCAGTTGGCACCTCCATGCAATAACGCTGCAGCTCTTCATCCCATCTCACCAAGAGTCCTTCATGGAGGACTATAAGGGACACTCCTGCTGGCACGTTTTTACTGCCTCTTGCACCAACGCGACGTTGCAACTTCAAAAAGGAGACGTCCTCCATCTGGAGACATCCCCATTCCACGTGCATAAGACCCAATGTGCCATCACTGTGCCCCTGCCGCGGGTGCTGGTGCATTGACAGCCGCCACTACATCCTGCAGCTGATGGATTACATTGACCGGTTCCCATTAAGCACGCACACTGGTCATTCGGTGGTAAAAGGGACAGCGCATCTGCATTGCAGTGCCGTACACCCTTCCTGTAGGTGACTGTGAAGGAGTAGTCCTGTAAAATTTCTAGCCAGCGAGACAGTTGGCCGGAAGGCTGTCCAGCCATAGGGAATATTGAAAAGCCGCGTGGTCTGTAGGTATGATAAAGTCCTGTCCATAAAGATACAGCCTATATTGCTGTATAAAGTGAACTATGGCTAGCAGTTCTCTGCGCGTCACGCGGTAGCGCTGGGGACAACACACGGCTCCCATAGGCCACTACTTTCTCTGTGCCGTCCACGACCTGGGACAGTACAGCACCATTTCCGGTGCAGTTAGCGTTCGTGTCTAACACAATGAGCAGAGAGAAATCCGGGTAGCCGAGGGGAGGAGCGTTGACGAGGCCATCGCGCAGCGCGACAAATGCGGCCTCCTCCCCCCACCGAAATCTCTGGCCCTTGGCAGTGAGCGCGTGGAGCGGTTTAGCGATCATCGCGAACTTGGGGACAAACTGGCAATAATACGACGCGAACCCGACAAAACTGCGAACTTCACCCACCGATGCGGGGGTTGGCCATGTGCGCATGCACGCAGTTTTTTCGGTATCCGTGGCTATCCCGGACTCACTGACAATGTGGCCCAAATAGCCACCGACGTTTGCAAGAGATGGCACTTTTACGGTTTAAATTTGAGATTGGCCACCCGCACCTTGACAAACACTGGACGCTGTCGCTACAGATGTTCCTGAAACGTGCGCCCAAACACAATAACATCGTCCAGGTAAATGAGGCACAAGTCCCACTAAAAACCTGCCAAGACAAATTCCACAAGCAATTAAATTGGAACAGCCCTTGTGATGTTCGGAAGATGGTTTTGGCCTGGATTTTTCATCCAAGGGCAGCTGCCAAAACCCCAACAACAAGTCAAGGGTCGAAAAAAACGCACACCCGACAAGGCGTCCAAGGAGTTATCCATCTGAGGGAGTGGATACGCGTTCACCACCGAAATTGTATTCAATTTTCAGAAGTCAACGCAAAAGCGCAGACTCCCATCCTGTTTTTTTTTACATAACAATGGGGGCCCCCCACGGGCTGGATAGAGTAGGGGAAATAATGTTTGCAGCTAACATCTCGTCAACTGCATGGCGAACATGGTCCTTCTCCCTGGGACTGATCCATATCAATGCGATGTTGCAATAGTGAAGTGCGGCCAATATCAAATTTCCCCTGGCTAAAAATATCGGCAAATTCCCGAAGCAGGGCACACAGCTCGCCCCGCTCTTGCCTGGACAAATTGGAATTTTCCCCGCACAACGCGTCCATCCAAGCCCCGTCCGACTCGCCTGCCTGCTCCACCACGGCAACGACCTCTACAGCCTCCGTGCAGACCTCCTCACAGTGCATGGCCGTTGCATGGGCTAAAACTGTGCCAGCTTGGACCACCGCGGCCCCTAGCCCGACATTTAGCACTTGCAAAAATGGCTCCTGGTCCACCCTCACTATGGTCTGAGCACCCACCAATGCGAGCCCCTGAGTCACTATATTTGAGGGAGTTAAAAGGACCCCTTCAACGGGATCTGTCAAATCCAGTTGCTTCCGCCACCGTAAGTGCACCAACATCTGTGCACCTGGCGGATCCATAACAGTTTCCCTCGCCAGGGCCTGAACTGTAGTGTTAGCCCTTGCTAACCTAGTTGGAGACTTCAAAAAGACTAACCGCTGTCCCGACGGCAATTCAACACAGCCTTGATTGACAAGGATCTTAAGGGGCATGTTCCTGAGGAAAACGGTGCCCAAAAGACAGGGCACAGCCAACGTCCTGGAAACTAACACCGGTCCCATTAACTCAAAGTTCCCAATGGGGACTTTCGCCACTCTTTGGCCTATAATCTCCAAACTCCCACCGTTCGCGGCAACACAAGCACTAGTGACTGGGCTAAGACAACAGGTCCTTGGTGACAACAATTTCATAATACGCCCCGAAATCATGGTGGCCGATGCTCCCGTGTCGACCAGGACCCTTACCTCTATCCCCTGAATAAAGCCAACACCGCGGACGACCCCGCTGCAGCCATCATGACACGGTGCGCCAACACACTCCATTGCCTTGCGCCATGCGGCCACCCATCTGACGCTGGAGTCCGTTGCTCGTGCGCTGTGACCCAGCTTGAAGCAGGCGGTCGTGGACCTCCCGCCACTCCTGCTCCGGTCGTCGCCCCTCAACTCCTCTCCCGAGTGGACGACGCGAAGGCGCTCCAGTTCCTATGGCGCAGGCTCCTCCGGATCCTCAGGCCCCCCGCAAGTAGCCACCCCGGACCACCGCTGCAGGTTGACATGCGCTTGGATGCAGCGGGCCACCTTTAAGGATGACAGGTCGTCCTCTTCCGTGATGGGAAGAGCGACGCCCACTTCCTGTGCCAGCGACAGCAATCTTTCCAGTACTAGGGAATCCAGCGTCGTCTGTTCCATGCGTGGATATGCTGCATGGCCCAAGGTCAGCAGCGCGCTGTGGAAGGCGAGAGGCGTCTCGGCCTCTCCCCGCCTCCGTAACACAAATCTTTGGCATGAGTTGGATGGCAGGTCAAAAATGGCGGCCATCTGAGTGCACGCCCAAGGCAGAGTCGCTCGATCCGCCGCCAGGATGGCCTCAAATGCCGCCAGGGAGTCGTCATCCAGAGCCGTCGGCAGAGCCCGCAGAGCCTCCTTATCGAACCACCCAACCAAGGTGATGGATGAGTTGTTCATCTCACACAGTAAGGAGACTGTGGATTGGATGAGATAAGCATCTAGAATTGGGCGGCAGGATGCCACAGTGGTGACACTTCTGCCTCACAGTAAGACTACCTGAGTTTGATTAACTTGGGTGCCTTTCGGTGTGGAGTTTGTATCTTCTCCCCCTGTTCTGCATGGTTTGCTCCAGGTTCTCCATAGTTAAAACAGACATATAATGTATTGCGTAATATCATACCTTAAATTACACGTTAAAATTAATAACATGTTAGCATGTGATGCATTTGTTTAGCTATGTTTTGTGAGGAAAATTAATACTGTACCTTGTATTTGTGTTTGTTTAGCACACCTCCCATCCTTGGCCCACAAGAAGCAGCTGAAGGATTGTCTTCCATTTATTGGCCTCCCAATTTGTAGATATAACCTGCAACCATTTTCTTCAACTGCCAGCATCTCTGAACACCAACAGGTCACACTCAGAAATTCTCGCAAATATTTCATCATCAACCACTCTTACGTGTAGCACAACAAAGGACACATTCGATATAACACATCTTACAATACATCGTGAAATATGTTACAATACATTTAATATGTAAAGTGTGTACACTTGCATTGTTGCAAATAAGGTCGGTTTCTGATTTTAATATTCAGCAAATAGTTATGAGATAACACATACATCTAAATGCCTTCTGGCTATATTCACATTTGACACATTTTTGACATAGCACTGGTAACTGCATATATGCAGATACGAGATTTGAGGCTTTCGTGACTGCAGGAATTACTCTGGTTCTTTCTGTAAAGTCACGTAGAAAGAAAGTAAATAAAATAATAGAATACGGCGTTTCGATTGCAACAGAAGCAACCATCTTCAGGTAGAACTAAATTTGAGAGAGAGACAAAACACAGACATGGAGACACACAGACACACAAGCAGAGAGAGACAACACAGAGACACACAGAGAAACACACAACATAGACACACAGAGACCCAATGCCTCTGTGTCGAGGCCTTAAATAGAGAGAGAGGGGGGTGGGGCAGAGAGAAAGGTGGGTCTGCTGGAGCAGCTGCTGGAGCAGATAAATTAGCATGTCAATGAAAGACCCAAACAGACTAGTACATTTTAGAGAGAGTTGTGTGTAAATCCACCCCAAAGCGAGAGAAAGAGCGAATGGACCTATGAGAGTCTGGTAAATTTTAGAGAGAGAAATAGGCAGTTTGAGAAAACAAAATTTAACAAATTTTGGGGAAATATAATGCAATGCAACACAGAGAGTCGGCTAACATACAATTAACGCATAGCCTGTTTGATTACGATCTCCAAAGATTGCTAAAATTAGAAGTTAAGTGTGGAATTTGACAGAGACACACAGAGAGATGTGTGGAAATCCACCCCGAAGCGGCCGGGGGAGAGAAAGAGCGAATGGGCCTATGAGAGCCTGGTACATTTTAGAGAGAGAAATAAGCCGTTTGAGAAAACAAACTTAGAAATTTTTTGAAATATAATGCAATGCAACACAGATAACGCATAGCCTGGTTGATTATGATCTCCAAAGATTGCTAAATTTGAAGTTGTGTGAAATTTGACAAACAGAGACACAGAGAGAGATAAATCAAACTTACATCCTCAGACACACAGAGAGAGATAAAACAAACTTACATCCTCCCTGTAGTGGTGGTTAAAACTTGATTTGGATCTTTCGTGACTGCAGGAATTACTCTTTGGTTCTTTCGGTAAAGTCACGTAGAAAGAAAATAAATTAAATAATAGAATACGACGTTTCGATTGCAACACAAGCAACCGTCATCAGGTATAACTAAATTTGAGAGAGACAAAACACAGACACGGAGACACACGGACAGACACACAAGCAGAGAGAGACAACACAGAGACACACAGAGAGACACACACAACATATATAACCTCTTGCCACGGCAGCTCTCTCGCCTACTTCAGCATTTTCTTGCTGTGGTTGTTCCACCTGATGAAGATTGCCTGTGTTGCGATGGAAACGTCGTGATTTGTTTTATTTTATTTCTACCTAAGTGACTTTACCGAAAGAACCAAAGAGTAAGTATGCAGATACTCTTGGAGCAGTGATTATAAATAAATACCAGTCTTGAAATACTTAGCATTGGTAATCATAGAAATACCATTTATCAAAATACAGAGAATTATTTAATCAATACAATCACGTTTGCTACCTGGAACATGCATATTGATACCATATGCTGTGCTTTGTTCTATTCTTGCATAATGCTTTGTTTTAGTGTGATCAGAGTTTGACCTTCAGAGCTGCTACTCGACTGCTGCTATATCTGAACTGTAAACTATTTTAATATATGTATTTTGTTTACTCTGAAAGGAAACACTTTCAATATGATGATAATTGTAGTCCTTACCCTAGCATGAGTTTTACATATAATTGTTTTTTTCTGTAGACGTTTTCTTTATTGTATTATCATTTCATCCACTTGTGTATTAAAGTTTGCTTTTCATGAAAAGGGCATAAAATTAATGCTAAAGTTTATTGTCAGATTGAACCCATAGATTTATTTCTCAGAGTATGATTAGTACGTTTTGGGTTATTTCATCAAATGTATAGATATTCTATCATTGCCAACCTTGAAATAAATAATTTGTAAACTGTATATTTTGTTTAGTATATTTGTACAATTTTCACCTGCAGCCCTGGGTTAGGGTTTAGGAGTTAGAGGTTATGGTTACACATGTGCACAAGTGCATCACGTAGCCAAGGTATCATATTACTTTGAGCGTTGAATTACGGCCACCAAAGTGCATCAGTGAAGTCATGACATTGACTGTTGAGTGACGGCCGGACCCCTAATGCATGGACTGTGGGAGTTAGCCAAACTTCACCTCATTGGTCAGTGCGTGTTGAAAGGTGAGGAGCATAGACATTGGGTTATGAGTTAGTATAAAATAAGTTTTTAACATTTAACGATGTTTTTACTTTGTGACGAAGGCTCTGCACGATCTGTTTCCCATAGATAAATGGACATAGAGGGTGAACAATATACACTATGGGCTAGGATATTGAGGTTGAAACTGGCTAAGCGATATAGGCGGAATGACCAGTTTTGGGACCAGTCTAGGTAGGGTTGATGGGGTTTGTGTGCCCCTGAGTAGTATAAAAGGCAGTGCTCAGAGCGAATGAGGCAGGAGCCATTCATATCTCTCAGCACCTCAGTAACCCACACAGCCCTGGAGGATGCAGGGCTTCAAGCCAGGAGCAGTGGACTGGACTCTGGGCAAGGGAGACTTCCTGAGCCGTAAGTAGAATTAGCAGTCATGAGTGTAGATTGTGGGTTCTTAGGAAAGTATTGTTGAAGGTTAGACGGGCTTTATTTGTGTTTCAGCACCCATGGTGGGCCTGGACAGGAGTCAGGTTTGGAATGTGACAAGCTGGAGAAGCAAGAAGAGAGAAGTATGGCTGATAGCGGGGCCAGTGCACCGTGCCACTGCTGGCTGGTTATGGATCATCATCATTGTGGAGCCTGTTGAGGTAGCGCAGGGGCCGTAGGCTGTCGTCCACGGCGAGATTTCGTAGTGGGGGCATCAGCAGCCAATCCCATTGCTGCTGGGCCTTGCTGTGATCGCGCATTCACCAACCCACAGTGCTGACCAGCAGGGTGTAACGTGGCTCGGATAACCTCCCCACCCACCGCACGACATGTGGAGGCCCTCATCCAGCAGTAGATCGACTAAAATGAACTTTACACGTTCATATGCGCACACACGTGTCTACAAACACGCCCCGTGGTATGTTCACAAAACATTAATTATATAAATGCAAAGATCTCCATAGACCTTTAACAGAATGTTGGAGCAAGTGCTATTAGCAAGTAGCACAAATGAAGGTCGGGCATGGCGCAGGAAGAGGGTGTGTGGGGCTCCATGTCTGACTCAGCTGCGAGCCCTGGTGCCCCGGGCTCCATCTACCACTTCATCCTCGTGGGACGATCTCGACCCCAAGCTCCCCTCCCCGTCCGACTCTGGAGCGGGGCGTTGCGCTTGTTTTGTGCGCGATGCATGGGTAATGGACATCCTAGCGTTGTGCTCGCTAGGGGAGGACACTGCTCTTCCGCCACCCTTGGCGCGGCGCGTTGGGTTAACTTCCCCGGCGGTGCACTCACACACTGACGCAGATTTACCCAATGCGCAACGGCGAATATTACACAGACTCGGCGCGAATAGCGTGACCAATAATACCAATATTTCGTGCGAGACACGCGATGGTCAGCACAAAGGCTCGGCATGAACGTGCAGCAGATAATGCTCTGCGGGAGATGCACCCCAAATGCGGGTCGTTATCACCTGTCCCCGCGTGGGTCCTCACTCGCACCTCATTCACACTCGCACCACTGTGCACACCACCCCAGGGCCAGACCGCACGGGCCAATGTGCGGACTCTGGGCGTTAGGCTGCGCGGCCCACTCCAGACGATTCTCGCACACACACGCAACCCATGATTTACATGAAAACAAGAAATACCATGCCGTATACCGTCTTGCTAATACCTGTATTCTTGGCACAAACAAATGCTTGAAAGTAAGCTGTCTAGTCGGTATGACCCGAGGAGTGTATTGCGAGAAAAACCTCGTCTAATGCTGCCTACCCACCCAAGCGTCCTCCCTCGTACCTTGTAGCTGCAGTCACTGCCGTCGCACGGACGCTGTGAGCGGCGAAGAGAGGAGGACTGACTGAGATATTCACAGCAAAGATGTAGGAGACAAGATGGCTCCCTCGTTCCCCGGTCTCACCTTTTATATCCGAGTTAAAAGGATCTGGGTCATATGATATTGCGCAGCCAATTGTGTGCCTACCTGTGGCCACATCAGGGCTTTTCCACTTACACGGACCGCAGTTACCGTTGAGCTTCCCCTGACTTATTGTATGCTTTTCCTGCACTTTTCACGCCGGCCCACTCTGACACTGTATTCAGGAATATATGACTCATAGCAGTTGACCCGGTAATATTTTTGCACCCATACACCATTAAGCCAATTTAGGGGCACTGCGATGTAGACTCCTCTTATTGGATCAAGCCAAATTTCTGGCATTGGGAAACCGTTGAACATTCCTCAGAGGAATCCTTGGAGTAAAATCTAACTGTTAGTCCAGGAGCTCCCAATCAGGACACTACGTGTGTGCGAGTGTATTCAATCGTGGTGGGGGTGGGGGGAAGGGGGAGGGATGGGGGAGCGGGGGCTAGGGTGGGGGGGGGGGCCAGGGTGCGATTGTTGCGGGAGGGGCGGCGCGCCTGCGGAGAGGCTTCGATGCTGTTGCATCACATAGCCCACCCGAGGTGCCTGTCCCTATCCCGAGCTGACTGGAGCACCTCGCCCTGGCCGCTCCAATCAGGTAGCGCTGCGGAGTGAGGGATCTGCCCGGTTTTCATTGCTGGCCGAGTTGGGGGTGGCTTGGCCTCTCGAGGCCCCGGGGGGGGGGGGGGTCTCTGCCGCGACTCCAGGGGCTCCACCTGTCCTCTGGCGTCACCTGCCTGGGGAACAAACTCAGGGGCAGTGGGGTTTAGGTGCCGTTGCCGCTGCTTGTCCATTGGGCCCGGGCTCCCCAGGGGATCGGTCGTGAGGGGGGCGAATCCCCTCGGTATGGGAGGCAGGGGGGTGTTGCGGGCTCTAGGTGTCTGTGCAGTTGGCGTCTCCCCGGGGGGGGGGGGGGAGGGGGGCTCTCCAGGGCTGCAATCGGCAGATGTTGACCACCATCTCTCAGTATTTTTCTCCGCCCTTGATCAGCACCGTCCAGGAGGAGATTTGCTGCACCATTGTCCAGGGTCCCCTCCAGGAGAGGGTCAGCCTCCCCACCTGTCCGGGTCTTACGCATGGAGTGTACAACCAAGCCTTGGAGACCGTTAAGTAAAAGGGGGGCTCTACACGGGGTCGGGTGGCCTGTTCCTGCAGTTGGTGGGGGGGAAGGGGGCCAGGGTGCGGTTGTTGGGGGAGGAACAGCGCGCCTGCAGAGTGGCTTCGATGCTGTGGCATCAGAGGTGCTCTAGACGGCACCAGCTCTGGCCGTCTTTGTCTCCATAGAGCTGACATCTTCACACAGAGGTCAGGTGCTCATTTTAAGGCCAAGTCATATATTTATTGTAACATGTCTAACTGCTGCAGCTGTTAGATTCCACACATTCCACAATGTGTGGAATGTGTGGTCGCCCTTACATCTGTGGTAATGAAGTCTTTTGAGCGCCTGGTCCTGGCACACCTCAAAGCCATCACAGACCCTCTCCTGGACCCCCTTCAGTTTGCCTACAGAGCCAACAGGTCTGTGGACGATGCAGTTAACATGGCCCTCCACTTCACCCTACAGCATCTGGACGCCCCAGCATCCTACGCCAGGATCCTGTTTGTGGACTTCAGCTCTGCCTTCAACACCATCATCCCTGCCCTGCTTCAGGACAAGCTCTTCCAGCTGAACGTGCCATACACCACCTGTAAATGGATCACAGACTTCCTGTCTGACAGGAAGCAGTGCGTTAAGCTGGGAACACAAGTCTCTGGCTCCAGGTCCATCAGCACCGGAACTCCTCAGGGCTGCGTCCTTTCCCCTCTGCTCTTCTCCCTGTATACCAACAGCTGCACCTCCAATCATCTGTCCGTCAAACTATTGAAGTTTGCGGATGACACCACCCTCATTGGGCTGATCTCTGGTGGGGATGAGTCTGACTATAGGTGGGAAGCTGACAATCTGGTGACCTGGTGTAGCCAGAACAACTTAGAGCTAAATGCTCTAAAGACAGTTGAGATGGTTGTGGACTTCAGGAAGAATACAGCACCACTCACCCCCATCACCCTGTTAGACTCCCCAGTAAAAATTGTAGAGTCCTTCCGCTTCCTGGGCACTATTCTCTCCCGGGACCTCAAGTGGGAATTGAACATCAGCTCCCTCACCAAGAAAGCTCAACAGAGGATGTACTTTCTACGGCAGCTGAAGAAATTCAACCTGCCAAAGACAATGATGGTGCAATTCTATACAGCGATCATTGAATCCATCCTCACCTCCTCCATAACCGTCTGGTACGCTGCTGCCACTGCCAAGGACAAGAGCAGACTGCAGCGTATCATCCACACTGCTGAGAAGGTAATTGCCTGCAATCTACCGACCCTCGAGGACCTGCACACGACAAGGTCTATGAGGCGAGCGAGGAAGATTATGGCCGATTTCTCCCACCCTGGACACTCTCTGTTTCAGCTACTCCCCTCCGGCAGAAGGCTTCGGTCCATCAGGACCAAAACCTCACGCCATAAAAACAGTTTCTTCCCATCTGCTGCTGGCCTGTTAAACAAGGCCAAGGGCTAACACTGTTTTTAACATTTGATCTACATAACGACACGTTGCTGATATTAACTATGTTTCCCTATTTGTATTTTTAAATTATATCTTAAAGCTATTTTATATTCGATATTTATTTAATTTTATATACTTCAGCCCCTTAGTGTTAGACTTTTAACCCTTATTATAGTAAGACTTGTTTAAAACTTATTTAAGATTTTAGATTCCTATATGTTGAATGTATGCACCATCCTGCCAAAGTAAATTCCGTGTCGGTGTGAACTTACATGGCGAATAAAACCCTTTCTGATTCTGATTCTGAATAGCAAAAACACGAATTGGTCCTTGAATCAAATCATGACCCTGACAAAGCCTCAACTTCATTAAATTGCTGGGCAGGAACTGTGATTCAATTCAAGAATCGCTACATTTTTTGTCAAATTTTTAGCATCTCGTTTGTAATGTACGCCATTATTCCTCTCATTTGTGCAGTATTGTTCTGTTCGCAACATTGTAATTTTCCCTCGACATTTAGAAAATGTAGCAGCTTAGAATTTATTGACAACTTGCATATATAACGGTGGGGGAAGTGCGGAGTTTTATCGGCTTCGCATCTTATCAGCAGCCGTTCTGGAGCACCCTTGTCCAGAACATAGCCCTGGACAAAGGCCTTGACGATGGCTGCTGCCGACTGGTTGGGTGGCGGCCAAGCCATAGGCCAGTGTGTGAAGTACTCCACCCAAAATATCCTTGGACCCTTTCCTGCCACTCGGAGAGTGGCAGGAAAGGGTTCAAGGATGTCCAAGGCGATAAGCTTATTAACGCAGGACACTTGAATGGACTGCAGGGACGCGCCATGTGCAGTGAGTGCAGCCCTGCAGCAAGTAAGCTACATCCCTAGCCATGCCTGGTCAGAATAAGTCAAGTTGGAGCATGGCAAGGGTTTTATGTAAGAGTCGCTCGTGGGCAGCCCAAAGAGCTTTTCTCCGCAGGGCGGTGGGCACAACAATTTTGTATCAGCGCAGGCTGCCATCCCACGACATTAAGAGGCCATCGCGCAGGACAAAGGACGCAAAGCCATCGCGACCCCTACTCCTCTCTGTCCGACACGACGACGAAATTTGATGAGAGAAATATGCTCCATCTGGAGGCGGCCCCTATCATCGCGGTTCAGGCCTAGCATTGCATCCTGTGCGACCGTTCCATCAGGATCCCCAGAGGGACCCACCCCAGGGGAAACCGTCTCGGCCGCTGCAGCGAGGTGCGGGGGCAAGCCATCAACCAGCTGCTTGCAGCGTCCCGAACCAAGGAAGCATGCAAACCTGTCACCCGTCGGCAGACGCGACAAGGTGTCGGCATTAGAGTGTTGGGTGCCCTTGCAGTAAGTAACTGTAAACGCATAATACTGGAGGACCTCTAACCAGCGAGAGAGTTGACTGGATGGCTGGTCAACTCGTAGCGCGTATCGTAGGGCTGCATGGTCGGAACGTACGGTGAAGTGCCTGCCGTACAAATATGGCCGGTACTGTTGTATGAAGATACAATTGCCAATTGTTTTGCTCAAATGGAGATAACACCCGGCTGCCATATGCGATCACGCGTTCGACCCCGTCAACAACCTGCGACAATACCCCGTCGATGCCGGTGTTACTTGCAACAGCGTCGTGAATGAACGACATTGAAAAGTTGCGGTAACACAGGGGAGGGGCATTCACCAAGGCGTCGCGCAGCGAGTTAAATGCGGCCTCCTCCACCTCGCCCCAGTGAAACTTAACCCCTTTTGCCATCAGCGCATGAAGGGGCTTAGCAATGGATGCAAAACCTGCCACCAAGTGTCGGTAATAAGATGCGAAGCCGATAAAACTCCGCACTTCCCCCACCGTTATATATGCAAGTTGTCAATAAATTCTAAGCTGCTACATTTTCTAAATGTCGAGGGAAAATTACAATGTTGCGAACAGAACAATACTGCACAAATGAGAGGAATAATGGCGTACATTACAAACGAGATGCTAAAAATTTGACAAAAAATGTAGCGATTCTTGAATTGAATCACAGTTCCTGCCCAGCAATTTAATGAAGTTGAGGCTTTGTCAGGGTCATGATTTGATTCAAGGACCAATTCGTGTTTTTGCTGGCCTATGGCTTGGCCGCTACCCAACCAGTCGGCAGCAGCCATCGTCAAGGCCTTTGTCCAGGGCTATGTTCTGGACAAGGGTGCTCCAGATCGGCTGCTGACTGACGAGGGAAAAAATTCTCATCCACCTTGCTGCGGGACATGTGCAACATGTTGGGCACGCAGAAAATCCGTACCTCTCCATACCACCCACAGACTAACGGCATGGTCGAGCGTCTACATAGAACGCTCACCTCCATGCTGTGTCATCAGGTGAGACAATCACAGCTTCATTGGGATCTACAGATTCCTGGGGTCCTGGCCGCATACAGAATGGCGCCTCATGCGGCCACCGGATACTCACCGTTCTACTTGATATATGGCAGAGACGTTGACAGCCCCATGGAGGTGCAACTGCATGTTAAACCAGCCGCCTCTAAGTCTAAGATAACTGACCATATGCGATTAAATCTTTTCCGAGGCTAGATAAGCCACGAGGGTAAATTCTGGCGCACGGCAACTGGCCAACGAGCGGTTGCGCGGCCTTCGTGCATCCGCACATGCATGGGTAAAAGGGGACAAGGCCTGGCTCCATTGCCCCCAGGTACCATTGGCAACGTCGCCAAAGTTACTCAGGCCCTGGAGGGGCCCTGTCAACATTGTCCAGGTTGTGCGCTCCCAGTGTGTTAAAGTACAATGGGGCCGGCGGTGTTGATACGTCCACCTGTCGCGCCTAAAACCCTTTGTCGTGCCGCGCTCTTCTACTTCACCTACACATTGCGGGGGCTGAGTGCGTGTCCGAGCCGGGTCGCGTATTCACGGTGCCTAACCCTCAGCACAGCCGTGTTGTTGCACCCTCAGATGCACCCTCATCGCTGGCCGCTCCCATCAACAAGCGCTCAACCACCGGGCCGGATGTCTCCCAGGATGGGCCGGTCTCCACCGACCTACCCACGAAACCCCCTGACCCGTACGATGGCCCTGCAACACGGACCTGCTCTCAGACCCCACGATTTTCGTGGCCCTCCCCACATTCTCACATGCGCCACGCACCTACCTTCGCGTTCGCCGGATTGCCACGGTCGGTGGCCTTCCTTACCCTTTGCCTTCCGGTCGGTCGAACGTGCCGTCGTTGCCTTTACCTGGGGGTGGCGCCTCGGGGGGTCGCGTAGATATTTTTTGTGTGTGTGTAACTTTTTACATAGTGTAATATTTGTACAGGTGGGCTGGGATATTTGTCGGGTTGTTCTTGCTGTTGTTGATGTTGAGGCACACGTACTTGTTCTGATTTTACCATGTTCTTGTGGGGATAGTTGGCAGCTGGGACGGCTGGATGCTACAAGGGGGGGGGGGGTGGTTGTGTAGTGCCATTGTTGGACGCGATCGCCACTACTCGTAGCCGGCAGTGCTGGCCCTCTGTCAACAGGGGGCGGAAGGGAGGCTGAGCCGGCGAGGTGAATGTTGGGCCATTTAGTCCTAGGTAATCCCTGGGGAGCATCGTGACCAAGGGTGCAGACTGCAGGAAGGGGGCTGGGGGGATGACGTCACACTCCAGGTCCCTTGTGGCTAGGGGTGGAGTGAGCTGGGACTGTGTATAAAAGCAGGGTCGCTGAACGGTCCCGGCAGTTGTCATCCGCCTGAAGACTGAAGAGCCACCTGAAGACCTGAAGTGAAGAGCCAAAGGGGCAGAGCCCGAACCCCTGGCTAGGGTCGGGCTAAAGCTTAAACCAGTGGAGGGCTGAAGCTTAACCAGTGTAGGGTTAGAGCTTATCCAGTGTGAGGGCACGATAGTCCGGAGGAGATGCCTCCCTAGAGTATCGGGTGGAAGGGGCCGTTACCCCTTTGTGTTATGGTTTATTAATGTTGAAATAAACGTGTTGCCTCCAAAGAAGCTTCATCCAATTTGTACCCACTACACATGCATATGTAGTGACATAAATGGTGTCACTAGGGTGTAGTGACAGTACTGGGTGAGGAATGGTACTGTACATGCGGAACCACTCTCTCTGGCACCGGAGTGGGTGTGCCATGCCACAAAGTGGCTGGATAGAGGACAAGGTCCCGGTGGCATTGGGAGAGAGATCGGGTCAGGACGTGGCAGCCCGTGTGAACCCGTGAGGGCACGTGACCAGACAAGGGTAGGCAATGATACTCCCAGATGGGGGTGAGAGGGTCACGTTGTGGGGACCCAGAGCCCCGAGGGATTGAGAGGTGGGGGCGTGGCCAAGGGCTGAGCGATATAAGCGAGGTCACGAGAGGAATTGGGGGTCTTCAACTCGGGGAACGAAGCCGCCGTCGACGATCCTGTCTCTCAGGTGTCCGACTTCGGCGTTATTCCGGAGAGTGTGTTACGTGGTTAGCTGTGGTGGTTACCACCCTGAGTGTTATCCTGTTTAGGGGTTAATTTACCATTTCCAGTGTGCGCCTGAATGGAACCCACTACACATATGTAGTGGGTTCTAATTTAGGCGCACACACTTCTTGGGAGGCAACACTCATTTATTAATGAACACAACAGTTAACTCTTAAATTACGCATAGGGTGGTGACCACCGACCTACCCTAGCTAACACACACTTCTCTAACTCTCAGATACTCTAGTGTGACCCAGCCAGGTGGGCTACTGGCAGGTCCGCTGACTGGAGGCTTGACTCTTCTTGGCGTCTTCACGTTGCATCTTCATTCTTCATGCGGGCATCCTCGAACCTCGTGAGGAGGCTCCTTATATGGGCCTCGGTGTGCCTGGGCCCCACCCCGACCACGCCCCCCGAGTCCAGAACCGGCCCTGACGTCATTCCCGCCTCCAGCCGGAATGACGTCATGTGTGTGTGTAGACCCGCGTGGTAGTGACGCTCCCCCACATATTGACGCCACACGTGTGCGTGTATACACAGTAGTGATGCTACAATCACTACACATACATACCCACCCCTATTTCTTGAAAGGTAGAAAAGTGAGTCTTCCAATCCGGATAATACGGTAATAATAAAGATTCAATATATTTGTATTTTAAGGCAGTGTTTTAGAAAATGTATTACGTTATTTCAGTTTAGTTATCGTCTTACCCAGATTTGAACCCAGGGTCTCAGCTGTGCCAGCTCAGCACTCTGAGTCACCAGCCTGGCTCAGTGCGAGACGTATTTATGTATTTATTAAAACGCGATCATATGCAGGGGCGGAGCCACAGGGGGGGCTGGGGGGGCTTAGCCCCCCCTGAAGTTTTGGGAAAGTCAGTAATCGGGATAACTGGATATCCGGCTGCTGCAAAATGCTGGCTGCCACCTTGTGCTGCCCTGCAGGCTGCTTGAGTAGCAGCCTTTTGAACTTATCGAACTTATTAGCCACATCAGCGGCTCCGACCTATTAATAAACTCCACGTTCAAATCCAATAAATTATTTTTATACATTTGTGGCGCCCATTGGAAAACATACACTGGATATCTCAGAATATTGAAGTCAGCCCCCCCAAAGCCAAAATCCTGGCTCCACCCCTGATCATATGTAATGAGACATTATACACTGAGTAACCACAACACTGAAAAGTATTACTCTTCAGGGAAAATCTACAGCTAATATTTGTAATACGATTGTCAGTAACATGTTTCCCCACTCCTGCCAATGTAACGCTCAACAGTATTAAATAAATGCCACCCGACCCGAGTCCATTGTTATATCGGGGCATTCACTCAGACCGCACTGCCTCACCTCTCGGTGCTTGGCTTCTGTAAACGGAATGCACAGCGCTCACTCCCCGTCATCTCTGAGTGGATAATTCCCGAGCAGAGGCCGCTGATGCTGAGAGACGACCCGTGGCGGAGTGGCGATTGCCGCAGTCACCACAGTGCAACCACGGGCGACGCTCCACTGCAACATTACCATGGCGCAGGCAAGGTGCACTTTGAGGCCACGTCAAGTGTGTGGTGCCACAGCCACGGAGCAACTCTGCCAGCGCTGCTACCCCCTCGCAACCCCCCACACGAACACACACACATATACCCCCACGTAGGGCCTCGTGGGGGGTCACTTGGCACCCTGAGTTTTCACCCAAGAGCCTCCCTCGTGGGGATGTCTTACGGTTTCCCAGTGCCAAGAGTTTGGACGACCCCCGCCAGGCCGAATTGCATTGCGGCCCCGTGGATTAACTTAAAATTGCATGGCCACGGTGAGCTGACTGAGCAACCGTGATGAGCACACACTGTACACAGGGGAATAAGACCGTGGGGGGAGCCAAAAAGACAAAGCAGCAGCAACGAGGGAAATTCCTGAACAGACTGAAAGGGAGTTGAGCCAGGTAAAGGGCACGTGTCAGCACTCGATTGGCTGCGCAGTACAATGCCACCCTGGGCCTTTGAAGTGAGGGGATTAGGCCACGCGTAAGCACCCGATTGGCTGCGCATATTAGGGGCAATGATGGGGGGGGGGGGGGGGCACGGGGAGGCACCCGATTGGCCGGGAGGATAACAGAATTTGGTCATGAATTTTTGAATGGGAAGGTAACGAGGGAGGGAAAGGAAAACGGGTAGCTCTCTTCTCAAGTCAGCGAGCGACGCAGTCAGACTTCCAGCCGCTCGAGCGACCGAGTGACGCTGGCGAGCACAGCGAGGACACAACCCAGGCAGAGACCTCCTGGATCATCGTCCCTCCGACTCCCAGCACGTCCGTGAGAAACTGTGAGTACGTAAGAGGGGTGAGGGATAGGTGAGGAGGGTTGGGTACAGCTAGGTGGGATGCTGCTTGCTGGATGGTTTGGCTCCGGGCCATGAGGGGCTTTTCTTCAGGTAACACATTAATAATCGTTAGCACAGAGCGACGACGCCGCGTGATTTATGTGTGTGAAGAGAGAGTAAGAGTGGTGTGGGTACGTGCATACGTGTGAAAAGCGCAGGTAATCAGTCCTAAAACGATCGTTGTCGTTTGCGTGCATGCGATTGCGTGTGTATTTACCTAGCGCGTTTTACGCAGTGGGATTACGTAGCGACGGGTGGCTTAGGGGATTAGCGCTCATATATGGCCATGGACTGTGTTTGCACCGGGGATTAACGTGCGAATATCATCAATAGATCGCCATTTACACTCGCGTGCGTTTTGACACGGCGTGCTTTATGCAGTGTGTCCGCATAGCGACGACAACGCTCAGCTGTGCAACGCGCGAATCTTGCCATGAATTGGAGCGTGGGTGCGAGTTAGGCTGCGCTCCGTAGTACCTCATTACCGCAGCAGGTACGGGTGGCTGCGCATGCACGTGGTGAGCAGCAGGTACGGTTGTGCGCGTGCACGCAGCCACCGCGTGAGTGGTGGTTTACGCGGGGGAGGGAGTCAGGATAACGCGAGGCGGTGGAGAGCCAGCCACGAGTCATGCCCCACAGAGAGGACACAGATGCGGGGAGGCCGATCACTCGATCGGCAGCAGCCCTGCGGGAAGAAGAAGAGAAGGAAAGGGGGAGAGGAGGAGGGGAGCATCAGCCTCCACAAGTGTCGCAGGTTCGCTGGCAGGAGGTCACGGGACAGACCCAGGTGCCATGGGTTGCTTGACTGAGATGGCTGGCAGATGCATCGGTTGTATAAACGACATTACTAAATTCACGTCAAAAACCCAGGTAATGTCAAAACACACGAATGAAATAAAATGATTTGTATACAGTGAGGGAAAAAAGTATTTGATCCCGTGCTGATTTTGTATGTTTGCCCACTGACAAAGAAATGATCAGTTTATAATTTTAATGGTAGGTTTATTTGAACAGTGAGAGACAGAATAACGCATCCAAAAATGCAGAAAAACGCATGTCAAAAATGTTATAAATTGATTTGCATTTTAATGAAGGAAATAAGTATTTGACTCCCTCTTAATCAGAACGATTTCTGGCTCCCAGGTGTCTTTTATACAGGTAATGAGCTGAGATTAGGAGCACACTCATAAAGGGAGTGCTCCTAATCTCAGCTTGTTACCTGTATAAAAGACACCTGTCCACAGAAGCAATCAATCAATCTGATTCCAAACTCTCCACCATGGCCAAGACCAAAGATCTCTCCAAGGATGTCAGGGACAAGATTGTAGACCTACACAAGGCTGGAATGGGCTACAAGACCATTCTCCTTGGTTCTATTGGGTAAAGTCACGTAGGTGAAAATAAAATAAAAAAAATCACAACGTTTCGGCCACAACACAAGCGGCCTTCATCAGGTGAAGGGATGAGACTGTCTGAAGGCCGCTTGTGTTGTGGCCGAAACGTCGTGATTTTTTGTCATTTTATTTTCACCTACGTGACTTTACCCAATAGAACCAAAGAGTATGGATCCTAGCAGTCATGAAAGCTTTAAATCTAGAATCTACAAGACCATTGCCAAGCAGCTTGGTGAGAAGGTGACAACAGTTGGTGCGATTATTAGCAAATGGAAGAAACACAAAAGAACTGTCCATCTCCCTCGGCCTGGGGCTCCATGCAAGATCTCACCTCGTGGAGTTGCAATGATCATGGGAACGGTGAGGAATCAGCCCAGAACTACACGGGAGGATCTTGTCAATGATCTCAAGGCAGCTGGGACCATAGTCACCAAGAAAACAATTGGCAACACACTACGCCGTGAAGGACTGAAATCCTGCAGCGCCCGCAAGGTCCCCCTGCTCAAGAAAGCACATATACATGCCCGTCTGAAGTTTGCCAATGAACATCTGAATTTTGATTTAAAGCTTTCGTGACTGCAGTAATTCATATTCTTAGCTCTTTCGGTAAAGTCACGTTGAAGGGAAACAATTAAATAATAAAATATATAAAACAATAAAAATTCTCACGTTTTGACCATAACACAAAACGGTGTGTCGGTTTGCGCGTGGTGCTGACGTTTTTTTTATAAATACACCGTTTTAAAATAAATAAATTAATGCAAAACGACACACCTGATGACGACCGTTTCTGTTATGGTCGAAACGTCGTGAGAATTTTTATTGTTTTATATATATTTTATTATTTTAGTGTTTCCCTTCAACGTGACTTTACCGAAAGAGCTAAGAATATGAACATCTGAATGATTCAGAGGACAACTGGGTGAAAGTGTTGTGGTCAGATGAGACCAAAATGGAGCTCTTTGGCATCAACTCAACTCGCCGTGTTTGGAGGAGGAGAAATGCTGCCTATGACCCCAAGAACACCATTCCCACAAACATGGAGGTGGAAACATTATGCTTTGGGGGTGTTTTTCTGCTAAGGGGACAGGACAACTTCACCACATCAAAGGGACGATGGACGGGGCCATGTACCGTCAAATCTTGGGTGAGAACCTCCTTCCCTCAGCCAGGGCATTGAAAATGGGTCGTGGATGGGTATTCCAGCATGACAATGACCCAAAACACACGGCCAAGGCAACAAAGGAGTGGCTCAAGAAGAAGCACATTAAGGTCCTGGAGTGGCCTAGCCAGTCTCCAGACCTTAATCCCATAGAAAATCTGTGGAGGGAGCTGAAGGTTCGAGTTGCCAAACGTCAGCCTCGAAACCTTAATGACTTGGAGAAGATCTGCAAAGAGGAGTGGGACAAAATCCCTACTGAGATGTGTGCAAGCCTGGTGGCCAACTACAAGAAACGTCTGACCTCTGTGATTGCCAACAAGGGTTTTGCCACCAAGTACTAAGTCATGTTTTGCAGAGGGGTCAAATACTTATTTCCCTCATTAAAATGCAAATCAATTTATAACATTTTTGACATGCGTTTTCTGGATTTTGTTGTTGTTATTCTGTCTCTCACTGTTCAAATAAACCTACCATTAAAATTATAGACTGATCATTTCTTTGTCAGTGGGCAAACGTACAAAATCAGCAGGGGATCAAATCCTTTTTTTCCCTCACTGTAGCTACTGAGTGCTGCGGCTGCTCGTTCCGTGATGCCTGACCCATCTTTGTTTAAACCGCCCCATCGAAGTTCGAAACACGTGGACTGGGCTCTTGGTATCTTATTTGCTGTGTGCAGATCAACCCTGTTGGCTTTCCATTAACCTCCACTTAGAAACATGAACTCCTCCACTTTTTTGGACACTCCAAATCTTTTATTTAATACAATATGCCTTGTCGACTAAAATCGCAAAAACAAATATTTTTTCCCGCGCATTCGGATTTTGAATTTCAACCTGAAATTGAAACGGGGGATTTTGCTGTTGGAGTGATAGGGACAGCCGTCGTATCGGTCGGGTTGCGTGTAAAGAAGCAACGCGAGTAACTTCCTCCGATTTCTAGGTACACAGAGGTGGGGGAGGGGTCGGTGTACTTCTGTGGATGTCTATCGCTCAGATAACGTGGCCGTGGGGAAGGACGGGGGTCTGTGTGCAAACTTTGCAGCTGTGAACTTGGGCGGCAGGGGGGTCTGGACGAGGGCATTGAGAAGGGTTCGAATGCTTAAAAAAACCACGTAAGTTTATAACGTAGTTTTTTTAGGTTAGATCGCTAAATCATTTACGCGAATATAAAAATGTAAGTCGTATAAATTAAAACACGTGGCGAGCAGTAAGGGGCTTGTGGGGGGGTCCGGTCCGTGTGTTCGACACCCTTCTTGCGCTCGTGCAACATACTGTATATCGAGTGGATCTTTAATTAATTCTTGGCGCCAGGCTGTCTGGTATCATTGTGCCAATGTCACATGGGTGCTCGCTGTGACTACAAAGACAAAGATCCCCCGTATAGCCTTAACAGGCTGTTCGGGCAAATACTATTAACGAGTCGCACATCATGTAGACCAGCACAGCACACGAGGGGTGGGTTGGCCAGCACCATGCCCAGTAGCGATATGTACACACTGCAATCAGGAATAATTTGAGGCTGAGTCGACCTAGGGCAAGCTCAGGGCCAGATTTGAGGTGACCCCACAGGAGGAAGAAACATAGATACACATAATTATAACAGATGCAATATTAACTTAAAGAGTAAACATTTTTATGCCAATGTTAAAATAAATTAAATAACCCAGTGTGCTAACTTTTAGGCCACCCTGTATTGTTTGGCATCTTGTGTCTTTTGCTTGATGGCGCAATCAGCAGTGCCTGTCACCTTACATGAACCGACTTGCAAGCGCCTTTAATTTGAACGCCAATTAAACTCGACACGTGATTCCTTATAAGTCAACAGCTGTGGGCGGGGCTTTTGATGACTATACAAGATTATACGCGAATTGGAGTTTCCACAGCAGTTACCGCGTGCCCAGTTGGTGCGTCCCTTTCACTGCTCGGTGGCAGTGGCGAGTCAGGCGCTCTCCACTGCTCGATGATTGCTGTTGGCGACAGAATTGGCGGTGACTCCAGCAGCGACTCCTGCTTCATGGAATATTTGCGTAGCAGCTACAGCTCTGTGAGTAGCAGCGCGCAGCAGAGCCAAGGCCAACCGACACCGCGAATGATGAACGCTCACGGCCGCAGCAGCGGAGGCGACTATGTGTCGCCTTCGTCCGGAAACGGTACCCTGCAGAGTCGCCATCACCTCCATGGTGAGGATCTGCAGCAGCAGCCCGGAGAGTATCAGCTCTTCCCGCAGGAGCAGTTCACGTGGTCACCAATGGCACTACCACCTCATGACGGTGTATCTCCACGCCGACAACCATCACCACCACGACCACCAGCACCGTTATCACTGGACACGATTTTCAACGAGAGTCGTTCGTTGCCAGCGCTAACATCACCACTTGGCCAACAGCAGCAGCGACGCCACTGCTGTTTGGAGTTCCCACCTGCGAGGAGTAGCGAGCCGGTCTGTGACTGGCGGCAGCTGCTGGAAAGACAACAGCAGCTAGAGCAGGAGAGGCAACATCAGAAGCTGCAGGAGAGTCAACTCATGAAGTCGGGCCAGCGAATCGCGGTAGCGATTACTGCTGACCTGACCCGTGCCGCTGTGTTGACCCGTGCCGCTGTGTCGACCCGTGCCACTGTGTCGACCCGTGCCACTGTGTCGACCCGTGCCAGTGGACAGAACCGTGCCTCTGACTCGACCCGTGACGGTGGCTCGACTCGTGCTGCTGACCGTGCGGCGAAGAGAGCCATCCGCTGCGCCTTCTGCTATAATAACGGGGCCTCGGTCAGGATCTGGTCGTCACACGTGCTCAAGGACGCCGACGGGCGCGTTCAGTGTCCGGTGATGCGCGGCTACTCGTGCCCGCTGTGCGGCGCGAGTGGAGACTTGGCCCACACCATCTCGCACTGCCCCACGGCGCGAAAGCCCCAGCGCAAGCAAATCCAGACCCAGAGTCTGTCATCGGGGAAGACTAACTCCAAGTATCGTCATAGTTGAACCCGCTCGCTCGCCTTGATAGTAATTATGATGACACCGATGGTGATGATGTGATGGTAATGATGATGGCGACGCCGAAGATAGGCGGTCGTGTTTGCGGTGTTTAATGCGAGCTTGTAGCAGAAGTTAATGATTTATTTGGTCTGAAGATGGTCCACTCCCAGATATGTCAACTCACTAGGCACCCGATAATATGCCGCACAACCCAATCAGAATGTACTCGACTGTTTATAGTACGTTTCGCCTTTTCGTGTAGAATCGGTGACTTGACCATCACGTAGCCCTGCGTCTTTGTGCTCACTGATATTGTGATAATGAAAATACGATGCGAGTTCGAAATCGTGTTTTGAGTACAGTTAGCTACACGATTATAGAAAAAGTCCAATTGCGTAAAACGGAGTTGTTTGGGCGCATCTTAATGTGCTTTACATGGCAGGCACTCGTCACTCGATGCGTGTTTTAAAATCCAGAGGGGGTTGCAAAGTGCACGGCGGCACGCGCGCTCTGGCGTCAATGCGATGTCTTGACACTGTTTCGATGGGCGCGGTGATGCTTGGCAGTACTGTGGTGGTGGATGCTGCGTTGATTAGTTGCGTTACATGGCCTACGTCTCGTATAGCAGGGATATCTTTGTTAACAAGTCGGGACGATTCTTATTGTCTAGATATTTGCGTCGGAGTAGATCTGCTCCATGTCCACCTTGCAGAAGCTCCCGGCTGATGCCTGCTTCCTGGAAACAAGCTGGTTCTTCGCTGTTCGAAAACACGATCGTTTGTCTTTAAACATTTAGATGTTCCTTGCATGGCGGTTTGTTGGAATTAATATTGTTCAGAAGCGTTTGGTTTGTTATATCCGTGAAAACTTAATATAAATCTTCATTGCCTTAAACTGCGTGCGCTTTTAGTGTCGCTCTTTTAGTGACAATTGTTATCTCTAGATTTGAAGCTTTCGTGACTGCAAGGATCCATACTCTTTGGTTCTATTCGGTAAAGTCACGTAAAAGTATAAAATAAAAATAAAAAATTCACGACGTTTCGGCCACAAGACAAGTGGCCTTCATCAGGTGAAGGGACCAGACTGTCTCGAGGACAGCGCTGGAGTGAACACAGCCAAGCTCAGACCGCGACCTTTAAGCTGTGTGAGAGGAAATAAGGCGCCTTGACAAAGGAATTAGCATAAATATTAGCATTTAATTGGCGGACTTAGCATGATGAACGGTGTAGAGAGGGGGAAACGTGCAGACCGGCGAGGGGGGGGGGGGAGTTTACATATTGTTGGTGTGAAAAGGGAATTTAAGCAGCTGCGAAAGTTTGGGATACCACTACTTGAAAAAATATACTGTACCATTGAAAAGTAGTTTAATGTTTGGTTCTATTTAGAACTTTCCAATGGTTGCTTAATTTGAAACCATCTTCTCGGTTGAAATTGTGTCTGTGTTTGTAAATCTGAGTTGCCTCGTGAACAAATCTCTGATAACCCGTGGGTTTGCAAAGAACCTTGGTATCGGAGAAAATTATATCGTGATCACCTACAGCGTTGTAACAGTGATCAGCTACGGCAGAAGAATTCGTTCTGCCGTGTTTCAAATCTGATTTGTTCTCGCGAATTCGGTCAGAGACATGTCGTTTCGTCTCCCCAATATAGCAGTCACCACAGGTGCAGATCAATCTGTAAACTCCGGGGTACTGTAAGTCAGGAATGACATCCTTCACGGAAGGGATCAGGTCACGGATTTTGTGTACTGTATTTAACCGGACCAGGATCTTGTGTTTGTTTAGAATTTTGGAGATCTTTTTAGTAACGCCTGCTATATATGGCAGTGTGATGGTTTTGATCGGAGTATCAAGTGGTAAAATTTTGATTTAAAGCTTTCGTGACTGCAGTAATTCATATTCTTAGCTCTTTCGGGAAAGTCACGTTGAAGGGAAACAATAAATAATAAAATATATATTAAACACAAATTCTCACGACGTTTCGACCATAACACAAACGGTCGTCATCAGGTGTGTCGGTTTGCATAAATTTATTTATTTTAAGACATCTGGCTACCATGAGAGATTCGTTCATGAGGCTATCCACATATACAAGCACAGAGACAATTTCAACCGAGTTGATGGATTCTGGCTTAGCAATCATTGGAAAGAGTTGATTAACCATTTCAGGTCTTAATTGATTGTTCACGCTTACAGTGGGTTTCAGACAGCACACATTAATTTTTCGTCTCCCCCCTCTTTTCAGAACATAGATGGACTAGTCCTTCTAAATAAACTGACTAATCGCTGCGCGTAGCGCTGACGTTTTTAAATAAATAAACCATTTAAAAATAAATAAATTATTGCAAACCGACACACCTGATGACGACCGTTTGTGTTATGGTCGAAACGTCGTGATAATTTTTATTGTTTTATATATTTTATTTTATTGTTTCCCTTCGACGTGACTTTACCGAAAGAGCTAAGAATATGAATATCAAGTGGTTGTTTCTGTATGGAGGGAGAAACAGCTTGGTGGATGGTATGGTCAGAGTATCCATTCCTTTTGAGGGCCAGATGCACGTTTTAATTCACTGGTCAGGTGGTGTTGGTCCGAAATGCAATGAGCCCTGTGGTATAACGTTTTGATGAGAAAATTATTTTGCGCCGGGTGGTGGTGGGAATCAGGTTTCAAGTAGGAATCTGTGTGGGTGGGTTTCCTGTAGACAGAATGTCCCAATGAGCCATCAGGTCTCCTCTCAAACAAAACATCCAAGAATGGCAGCTTGCCATCTTTCTCCACTTCCATGGTGAATTTGATGGCAGGGTGTCTGGAATTAATGTGGTCTAGGAAAAGGTTCAAAGCCGAATTGACAAGCACAAATCGGATTTGAAACACGGCAGAACAAAGTCTGCCATAGCTGATCACTGTTACAACGCTGTGGGTGATCACGATATAATTTTCTCCGATACCAAGGTTCTTTGCAAACTCACGGGTTTTTATCAGAGATTTGTTCACGAGGCAATTCAGATTTACAAACAGACACAATTTCAACCGAGAAGATGGTTTCAAATTAGGCAACCAATGGAAAGATGTTCTAAATCGAACCAAACATTAAACTAATTTTCAATGGTACAGTATATTTTTTCAAGTAGTGGTATCCCAAACTTTCGCAGGTGCTTAAATTCCCTTTTCACACCATCAATATGTAAACTCCCCCTCCCCCCCTCGCCGGTCTGCACATGTTTCCCCCTCTACACCGTTCATCATGCTAAGTCCGCCAATTAAATGCTAATTTTTATGCTAATTCCTTTGTCAAGGCGCCTTGTTTCCTCTCACAGCTTAAAGGTCCAGCACTGTCCTCAGGACAGTCTGGTCCCCTTCACCTGATGAAGGCCACTTGTGTTGTGGCCGAAACGTCGTGAATTTATTTTTGTTTTGATTTAAAGCTTTCGTGACTGCAGTAATTCATATTCTTAGTTCTTTCGGTAAAGTCACGTTGAAGGGAAACAATAAAATAATAAAAAATATATAAAACAATAAAAATTCTCACGCTGTTTCGACTATAACACAAACGGTCATCATCAGGTGTGTCGGTTTGCATAAATGTATTTATTTGTAAACGGCACATTTTATTTATTTATAAAAAAAACCGTTAGCGCCACACGCAGCGATTTGGCAGTTTATTTAGAAGGACGAGTCCATCTATGTTCTGAAAAGAGGAGGGGGGAGACGAAAAATTTTAATGTATGCCGTCTGAAAGCCACTGTAAGCGCGAACAATCAATTAAGACCTGAAATGGTTGATCAAATCTTTCCAATGATTGCTAAGCCAGAATCCATCTTCTCGGTTGAAATTGTCTCTGTGCTTGTGTATGTGGATAGCCTCATGAACGAATCTCTGATGGTAGCCAGATGGCTTACAAAGAACCTCTGTCTTGGAAAAGTCAATGTCATGTGAGCCTACTGAATTATAACAATGATCTGCCACGGCCGAGGTGTTGGTCCTACCGTGTTTAAGGTCTGCTTTGTGTTCACGAATGCGGTCCGAGACATGACGTTTGGTTTCTCCAATGTAACTACTACCACAGAGGCAACTTAGTTTGTAGACACCAGGGTATTGTATGTCCGGAATCACATCTTTTACAGACGGAACCAGATCACGGATTTTACGTAATGTGTTGAAACGGACCTGGATCTTGTGTTTATTCAAGATTTTGGAGATCTTTTTTGTGATCCCCGCAATGTAGGGTAAAGTGATGGTTTTGAAAGGCTCCTCAAGAGGGTCCTTCATGGTTTGAGTGATAGCTTTGCGGATTGTATAGTCGGAGTAACCATTAGCCTTAAGAGCTTGGTGTACGTGCTTGAGTTCATTGCCTATGTGTTCCTGGTCGAATATGCATTGGGCTCTATGATACAGAGTCTTGATGAGATAATTGTTCTGTGATGGATGGTGGGAAGGGCTCGCCAGCCCCGTGGGGGTGCTGCACGGTTTCTCAGGGCCAGGGAATTGGCAGGCCCCGCCCCCAGGCCGAATGGCACTGCGACGCAGTGGATTGACTTCAAATTGCACGGCCACGGCAAACTACTGACAACCGCAGTGAGGAATAGCCCAAGGCACACGTGGACCAGCAGGCAGGTGGGGGGCGGGGCGGCACAGGTTGATCCCTATGATGTGGTGCACTCGGCCAAACAATAGGGGGGCGGGGCGTCGGAGAGCGGGAAATCCGAGGCTCCTGATTGGATGAGAAGCCAGTGGATCGGCGGCGCATGGGCTTTGAAGTAGGAGCATAAAAAGGGATGAGATTGGGAAGCAAGTTCTCTTTCGCCTGGGGTCTTTTGGAGTAAGGGATTGAGGAGTGATTGTCCCCTGCTACTCGAACGTCCGTGAGACGGGTCGCAGAGCAGTCCCAGCAAAAGCCACGTGCAGCATCGTCTATCCGCGACTTCCAACACCACGAGGTCGGATCGTAAGTACGGAGAGGAGAGGTAAGTCCAAGGGGAAAATCCCGTAGGGGAAGTGAGTAGGGAGAGGCCAGGCAAATTGAGTCCTAAACCGCCAGGAGATAGGATGGACCTGCCCTGCTGGCTCACACTAACACGGGTAGATTAACTCTAATTAAACAGAGAAATCGCCAGTAGACAATAAACCGTGTCATGTTATCTCTGTGAATACGGAGAGGGGTGCGTGGTGTGGTGAGCCTGCGCTCTATGGTTTCTTGTGTTTGCGCTCGGGTGTGAAATTTCACCCACGTGTGCACGCTTGCCGCGTACGTTAACCCATGAGCTTGCGCGCTGTGGTTTCTTGTTTGCGCACGGGTGTGAAATTGCACCCACGTGTGCGCGCTTGCTGCGTACGTTAACCCGTGAACCTGCGCGCTGTGGTTTCCTGTGTTTGTGCGCGGGTGTGTAATTTCACCCACGTGTGCGCGCTTGCCGCGTACGTTAACCCGTGAGCCTGCACGCTGTGGTTTCTTGTGTTTGCGCACGGGTGTGTAATTGCACCCACGTGTGCGTGCTTACCGCGTACGTTAACCCGTGAGCCTGCGGGCTGTGGTTTCCTGTGTTTGCGCGCGGGTGTGTAATTTCACCCACGTGTGCGCGCTCGACGCGTACGTTAACCCGTGAGCCTACTCGTTGGAGTGTCCTGTGTTCACGCGCCGGCGGGTATTCTACCCGCGTGGGTGCGCTCGCCACCGCGCGGCTCGTGGTTAGCGTGTGCGAAAGGTGCACAGCGGTGATCTCGCGGGGCTGTTCGTACAGCCCCTTTAAAATCATGCCACGAGGGGCAGCAGCGAGGGGGGGTCGGAGAGCGGTGGGTCACAGGTGAACGGGGAGGGGGGGGGGCAGCCTCCCTGACAGAGTCGATGTGTGTGTGTCGCTGTATGTGTGTACGTCGATATGTGTGTGTGTAACTCCATGTGTGTGTATCTAAAGCCGATGTTTGTGTGTGTGTGAGTCGATTGTGTGTGTGAGTCGCTGTGTGTGTGTGTGCAAGTCGATGTGTACAGTGAGGGAAAAAAGTATTTGATCCCCTGCCAATTTTGTACGTTTGCCCACTGACAAAGAAATGATCAGTCTATAATTTTAATGGTAGGTTTATTTGCACAGTAAGAGACAGAATGACAACAACAAAATCCAGAAAAACGCATGTCAAAAATGTTATAAATTGATTTGCATTTTAATGAGGGAAGTAAGTATTTGACCCCTCTGCAAAACATGACGTAGTACTTGGTGGCAAAACCCTTGTTGGCAATCACAGAGGTCAGACGTTTCTTGTAGTTGGCCTCCAGGTTTGCACACATCTCAGGAGGGATTTTGTCTTCTCCAAGTCATTAAGGTCTCGAGGCTGACGTTTGGCAACTCGAACCTTCAGCTCCCTCCACATTTTCTATGGGATTAAGGTCTGGGAGACTGGCTAGGCCACTCCAGGACCTTAATGTGCTTCTTTTTGAGCCGCTCCTTTGTTGCCTTGGCCGTGTGTTTTGGGCCATTTTCATGCTGGAATACCCATCCACGACCCATTTTCAATGCCCTGGCTGAGGGAAGGAGGTTCTCACTCAAGATTTGACGATACATGGCCCCGTCCATCGTCCCTTTGATGCGGTGAAGTTGTCCTGTCCCCTTAGAAAAAACACCCCCAAAGCATAATGTTTCCACCTCCATGTTTGACGGTGGGGATGGTGTTTTTAGGGTCATAGGCAGCATTCCTCCTCCAAACACGGCGAGTTGAGTTGATGCCAAAGAGCTCCATTTTGATCTCATCTGACCACAACACTTTCACCCAGTTGTCCTCTAAATCATTCAGATGTTCATTGGCAAACTTCAGACGGGCATGTATATGTGCTTTCTTGAGCAGGGGGACCTTGCGGGCACTGCAGGATTTCAGTCCTTCACGGCGTAGTGTGTTACCAATTGTTTTCTTGGTGACTATGGTCCCAGCTGCCTTGAGCTCATTGACAATATCCTCCCGTGTAGTTCTGGGCTGATTCCTCACCGTTCTCATGATCATTGCAACTCCACGAGGTGAGATCTTGCATGGAGCCCCAGGCCGAGGGAGATTGACAGTTCTTTTCTTTTGTGTTTCTTCCATTTGCGAATAATCGCACCAACTATTGTCACCTGTCCTCGAGACAGCCTGATCCCTTCACCTGATGAAGGCCGCTTGTGTTGTAGCCGAAACGTCGTGATTTTTGTTGTCTTTTTTACCTACGTGACTTTACCGAATATAACCAAAGAATATGTTGTCACCTTCTCACCAAGCTGCTTGGCAATAGTCTTGTAACCCATTCCAGCCTTGTGTAGGTCTACAATCTTGTCCCTGACATCCTTGGAGAGCTCTTTGGTCTTGGCCATGGTGGAGAGTTTGGAATCTGATTGATTGCTTCTGTGGACAGGTGTCTTTTATACAGTTAACAAGCTGAGATTAGGAGCACTCCCTTTAAGAGTGTGCTCCTAATCTCAGCTCGTTACCTGTATAAAAGACACCTGGGAGCCAGAAATCTTTCTGATTGAGAGGGGATCAAATACTTATTTCCCTCATTAAAATGCAAATCAATTTATAACATTTTTGACATGCTTTTTTCTGGATTTTGTTGTTGCTATTCTGTCTCTCACTGCTCAAATAAACCTACCATTAAAATTATAGACTGATCATTTCTTTGTCAGTGGGCAAACGTACAAAATCAGCAGGGGATCAAATACTTTTTTCCCTCACTGTAGGTGTACGGGTGGGTCCATGTGTGTGCGTACGTCGATGTGTGTGTGTGTAAGTCCATATGTGTGTGTGAGTCGATGTGTGCGTGTGACTCTATGTGTGTGTATCTAAAGTCGATGTGTGTGTGTGAGTCCGTATGTGTGTCTTTTTCACCCGGGCAACGCCGGGTACTTCCCGCTAGTATGTAAATAAAAACAATTTGCTAAACCTTGGCCACACTATCTGGACTTTTCTTCAAGTAACAATGCATAGATTCATGTTCATATGATTGTGGTTATGGTTGTACTTTATTAATCCCTAATCTCTGCAATTACGTACAATGAAAGAAGAAAAGGTAACAGAAAATGCAGAGCAATTTAATACAATCCACTATAATACATTATTGTGAAACATTTAAATAAAAGTCCATCTCATATGTTAGTTAATTTTGTAATATTTTAAGCAGGAAATAAGTTTTCAAATTTATATTTATTTCTGGGAGGGGACCCCCAGACCCCCTGGAAGATTTGCCCCCCCCCCCCAATGTTGACTCAATGGCTACGGCCTTGGCGAGGTGCCTGGTTAGCGTGAGTTGGATGCAGGGGCCTGGTGAGTGTGAGTTGGTGCCAGAGGCCTGGTAAGCGTGCGTTGGTGCCAGGGGCCTGGATAGTGTGAGTTGGTGCCAGGGGGCTGGTCAGTGTGAGTTGGTGCCAGGAAGTTGGTCAGTGCGAGTTGGTGCCACGGGCCTGGTTAGTGTGAGTTGGTGCCACGGGCCTGGTTAGTGTGAGTTGGTGCCACGGGCCTGGTCAGTGTGAGTTGGTTCCACGGGCCTGGTTAGTGTGAGTTGGTGCCAGGGGCCTGGTTAGTGTGAGTTGGTGCCAGGGCCTGGTTAGTGTGAGTTGGTGCCAGGGGCCTGGTTAGTGTGAGTTGGTGCCAGAGGCCTGGTCAGTGTGAGTTGGTGCCACGGGCCTGGTCAGTGTGAGTTGGTGCCACGGGCCTGGTTAGTGTGAGTTGGTGCCAGGGGCCTGGTTAGTGTGAGTTGGTGCCAGGGCCTGGTTAGTGTGAGTTGGTGCCAGGGGCCTGGTTAGTGTGAGTTGGTGCCAGAGGCCTGGTCAGTGTGAGTTGGTGCCACGGGCCTGGTCAGTGTGAGTTGGTGCCACGGGCCTGGTTAGTGTGAGTTGTTTGCCAGGGGCCTGGTCAGTGTGAGTTGGTGCCAGGGGCCTGGTCAGTGTGAGTTGGTGCCAGGGGGCTGGTCAGTGTGAGTTGGTGCCACGGGCCTGGTTAGTGTGAGTTGGTGCCAGGGGCCTGGTTAGTGTGAGTTGGTGCCAGGGCCTGGTTAGTGTGAGTTGGTGCCAGGGGCCTGGTTAGTGTGAGTTGGTGCCAGAGGCCTGGTCAGTGTGAGTTGGTGCCACGGGCCTGGTCAGTGTGAGTTGGTGCCACGGGCCTGGTTAGTGTGAGTTGTTTGCCAGGGGCCTGGTCAGTGTGAGTTGGTGCCAGGGGCCTGGTCAGTGTGAGTTGGTGCCAGGGGGCTGGTCAGTGTGAGTTGGTGCCAGGGGCCTGGTTAGTGTGAGTTAGGGCCAGGGGCCTGGTCAGTGTGAGTTGGTGCCAGGGGCCTGGTTAGTGTGAGTTGGTGCCAGGGGCCTGGTCAGTGTGAGTTGGTGCCAGGGGCCTGGTCAGTGTGAGTTGGTGCCACGGGCCTGGTCAATGTGAGTTGGTGCCCTGGGGCTGCTCAGTGTGAGTTGGTGCCACGGGCCTGGTTAGTGTGAGTTGGTGCCAGGGGCCTGGTCAGTGTGAGTTGGTGCCAGGGAGCTGGTCAGTGTGAGTTGGTGCCAGGGGCCTGGTTAGTGTGAGTTGGTGCCAGGGGCCTGGTCAGTGTGAGTTGGTGCCACGGGCCTGGTTAGTGTGAGTTGGTGCCAGGGGCCTGGTCATTGTGAGTTGGTGCCAAGGGGCCTGGTTAGTGTGAGTTGGTGCCAGGGGCCTGGATAGTGTGAGTTGGTGCCATGGGGCTGGTCAGTGTGAATTGGTGCCAGAGGCCTGGTCAGTGTGAGTTGGTGCCAGGAAGTTGGTCAGTGTGAGTTGGTGCCAGGGGCCTGGTCAGTGTGAGTTGGTGCCAGTGGCCTGGTCAGTGTGACTTGGTGCCAGGGTGCTGGTCAGTGTAAGTTGGTGCCAGGGACCTTCTCAGTGTGAGTTGGTGCCAGGGGCCTGGTCAGTGTGAGTTGGTGCCAGGGGGCTGGTCAGTGTGAGTTGGTGCCAGGAAGTTGGTTAGTGTGAGTTGGTGCCATGGGCCTGGTCAGTGTGAGTTGGTGCCATGGGGCTGGTCAGTGTGAGTTGGTGCCAGTGGCCAGGTCAGTGTGAGTTGGTGCCAGGGTACTGGTCAGAGTAAGTTGGTGACAGGGACCTTGTCAGTGTGAGTTGGTGCCAGAGGCCTGGTCAGTGTGCGTTTGTGCCAGGGGCCTGGTTAGATTGAGTTGGTGCCATGGGGCTGGTCAGTGTAAGTTGGTGGCAGGGTCCTGGTCAGTGTGATTTGGTGCCAGAGGCCTGGTTAGTGTGAGTTGGTGCCACGGGCCTGGTTAGTGTGAGTTGGTGCCACGGGCCTGGTCAGCGTGCGTTGGTGCCAGGGGCCTGGTCAGTGTGAGTTGAAGCCACGGGCCTGGTCAATGTGCGTTTGTGCCAGGGGCCTGGTTAGATTGAGTTGGTGCCATGGGGCTGGTCAGTGTGAGTAGGTGCCACGGTCCTGGTCAGTGTGATTTGGTGCCAGGGGTCTGGTCAGTGTGAGTTGGTGCCATGGGGCAGGTCAGTTTGAATTGGTGCCAGGAGCCTGTCAATGTGAGTTGGTGCCATGGGGCAGGTCAGTGTGAGTTGGTGCCAGATGCCTGGTCAGTGCGATGGGCCCAGGGCCAATTAAGACAGCACTTGCTTTTGACGTTTGCCATGACTAGAAATCAAACTCGGGTAGCCTGGGTTGATAGCGCAGTGAGTTGGCGCCAGCGGCCTGGTCAATGGGAGTTAGTGCCATGGGGCTGGTCAGTGTGAGTTGGTGCCAGGTGCCTTGTCAGTGTGAGTTGGTGCCAGGGGCCTGGTCACTGTGAGTTAGTGCCATGGGGCTGGTTGGTGTGAGTTTGTGCCAGAGGCCTGGTGAGTTGATGCCAGTGTCCTGGTTAGTGTGAGTTGGTGCTAGGTAGATTGTCAGTGTGAGTTGGTACCATGGGCCTGGTTAGTGTGAGTTGGTGCCAGGTATCTGGTCAGTACGAGTTGGTGCCAGATGCCTGGTCAGTGTGATTGGCCCAGGGCCAATTAAGATGGCACTTGCTATTGACGTTTGCCATGACCAGAAATCAAACTCGGGTAGCCTGAGTTGATAGCGCAGTCTGCCATACATTTCCCTACTTCTACCGACCCCAATCCTTTATTTACCCTCAATTTTTTTCAGGAGGGTTCTGCTTGGGTTATTTGTAAAATTTGTTTTTTGCAATGCTAGAAAAATGCCTGAGCCGCAGTCTCAAAAACTCAAAACGCCTCCCGCCCCCACCACATTGAGAGTTACATTCTCAACTAATGGGTGAGTTTCTGGGTGCTTGAAGTTTAATGGTATCGAACTAAAGCATGTTAGTAACCAATGTACCAAGACATTCTTTTATTTACGGCTTTTGTACTCACGAGAGAAATTGGACCACCAGAAAATAGCAAATCATCACCACAAGGGGATTAAGAGTGTAAGTGGGTCAGAAACCTCCCTTCTGTACAAATATACAGACTGAATGGGTTCTGGTAAGATGTTTAATATCTTGTGATTTGTTGCTGATGGCTTAACAGGCAAACAACTGACGATAATAGCCAAAAGTCCTCATAACACTGTACAGCCTATGGAGAGACTGCTCCCTGCCATGGAAACATGGAATGTACATCATTTGCTCAGGGTTGCTAATGGAGACTAGTTCTGCCACCAATGGCCGTTTGAGTGTGGAGGCACATGGGCTTGCAATGTCTGTACAAGTTATGTGTACACAAGGGTACATTTATAGACGTGTAGTGAGTCAAACTGAGTCACAGACGTTATCTTGGGAGCAACACTATTATACAACAGCACGCAACATAACACGATCTACACTCGGGTCTCGAATGCCCATCTAACCATGCTACGGCAGAACTATACACGGTTCGCGATCCCAGTCCGGACCACAAGCTGGGTCCCGGAGCGCGTGGCTTGAGGCTTCTTCTCTCCGACGTGGATCTTCGTAACACGAGCACACAAAGAACCCTGAGCTCCCCACGGGGCCCTCCTTATATGCCCTCCGGGCTGGGGCTGGCTCCACCCTTTTCCTCGCCCACCTTCCAGGTCTCTCGAGCTCTTTCCTGAAGGCTCCCGTGAGCTCTTTTGGACCACGTTACTGCCCCGTGGCCCCCGTCCACCAGTGGCCCCCCTACAATATCATCCGATCACGTTTCAGCAGGTCAATCAGCGTATCATGCTCCAACGTAACCCCGGCTGGTTGATGCTCCCTCTCGCTCCCTCACCAGGACCCCGCACGTCACACTGCTCACGATACCTCCGCGCTAACCAGCGCTCACCCAGGCCCCGCTAGGGCTGGTACTACACCCCGTAACCCGGGCTGCCCATAATGACAACACATTATCCGCTGCGGCTTCGTAAGCCCATACAGTGACAACCACAGTCACTACATTACCCCCGCTTTGTAGCTTCCAGCTGTCCCGGCTGCCAACTCCCCCCCAAGTAAGCAACTGATGTATAGTCGAACAGAACAAAACAACAAGTGTGCTCCAACAACATAACAAAGCAATACGTTACCCAATTCAACTGTACAATATATACACGGAAAAAAATGAACAGTCGAACCAATAATCGCGCCGCACGAGATCCCCAAAATTAACATCTCCCACCCACAACGTGTAACAACGCCCGTGAGCTCGATGGCGAGCAGGATCGGCCAAATACTCGCCACGACTCACGCAAGAACTGCAGGGATATGCAAATCCCAATCGACCTGTGACTTCTTTTTTTTGTTATTTTCCAAGAAAGGTGAAGTCTTGTTTTTTATATTTTACTATTTTCCACAAAGAAGACTTTTCTTTTAGATTTAGTTATTTTCCAAGACGAAGACTTGGTATTTTTTTATTGCTAGTTTTTTTTACACGTCGTATATGATACTTCAGAGCATAGAGAGGACTTTATTTTCACCTTACTATTTTCTGCCTACAAAGAAGATTAAAAATAAGCTTTATTCAAGAGCACTTATATAGATTAGACTTTGTTATTTTAATTCTTTATTTTTGGACTACATCAGTTCGAGAGTCCTGTAACTTACTATTTTCTGCCTACAAAGAAGATTACAAATAAGCTTTATTCAAGATGTCTTCGATTAGATTTTGTTATTTTCCAAGGTGAAGTCTTGTTTTTTATATTTTACTATTTTCCACAAAGAAGACTTTTCTTTTAGATTTTGTTATTTTCCAAGACGAAGACTTGGTATTTTTTTATTGCTAGTTTTTTTTTACACGTCGTATATGTTACTTCAGAGCATAGAGAGGACTTTATTTTCACCTTACTATTTTCTGCCTACAAAGAAGATTAAAAATAAGCTTTATTCAAGATCACTTATATAGATTAGACTTTGTTATTTTAATTCTTTATTTTTTGACTACATCAGTTCGAGAGTCCTGTAACTTACTATTTTCTGCCTACAAAGAAGATTAAAATAAGCTTTATTCAAGATTACTTATATAGATTAGACTTTGTTATTTTAATTCTTTATTTTTGGAGTACATCAGTTCGAGAATCCTGTAACTTACCGACTCTACTCCTTGTTGCCATTGATGCACGGCAGCAGGGATTCAATAATACACGGCATCCCGTTCAGGGACCAGCTTGATGATGCTGGATCTGCGTTGGATATACCAGCATGGGAGTGAAATACAGTTATTGACTCCACCCCGTGTTATCAAAGATGCATGGTAACAGGGCGAAGGAAACTCACAGCATCCTTGCCACGCTTGCGCAGCAAGCAAAGTATTGCTGACTCAAACGTATCGATGAGGGAGCACGCCAGAACGAGCACGCTGGTGTTTGCCGACTAGTCTCTCGATTGCTGAAGATGCCAGACGTCTGCTTGCTGCATCAGCATTATGGCTCAACCAGCCTGGGGGTCCTGGTCCCTTAGACCTCCACTCTCTGAATGTCCTTGGTACTAGACATCGGAGTGTCGTCAAAACCAGTACTGCATGTGAATTTTGTACGGCATGCTTATACCAGCCTGGGGGCCCTGGAAAAAAAAAAACCTGGCCCCCACTCTCTGTTCATCTCTGGTTCCGAACGACAGAGTGACGCCAAGCCCGGAAACCCCACGGGAATCTCGTAATGCCTTATAACATCCTGCGCACTACACTTTTGACGTTGGAACATGGACGGGCCACCCAACCCAGAAAAGGTCGGCGTCGAAAGAAGCCAAGTACCAAAATAGCCAAATGCTTCGTCATCTAATTAGTGACGCGCATGAATGGATGAACGAGATTCTGTCCCTATCTACTATCCAGCGAAACCACATCCAAGGGAACTGGCTTGGCCGAATCAGCGGGGAAAGAAGACCCTGTTGTGCTTGACTCTAGCCTGGCACAGTGAAAAGGCATGAGAGGTGTAGGATAAGTGGGAGGTGCTCGTCCCTCGTGGCTCTGGGTGCCGGCGGTGAAATACCACTACTCTGATCGTTTTTTCACTTACCCGGTGAGGCGGGGAGGCGAGCCCCGCGGGGGGCTCTCGCTTCTGGCTCCAAGTGCCTCTGGCACCCGAACACCATTTGCGGTGCCGGGCACGACCCGCTCCGGGGACAGTGTCTGGTGGGGAGTTTGACTGGGGCGGTACACCTGTCAAACGGTAACGCAGGTGTCCTAAGGCGAGCTCAGGGAGGACAGAAACCTCCCGTGGAGCAGAAGGGCAAAAGCTCGCTTGATCTTGATTTTCAGTACGAGTACAGACGGTGAAAGCGGGGCCTCACGATCCTTTTGACTTTTTGGGTTTTAAGCAAGAGGTGTCAGAAAAGTTACCACAGGGATAACTAGCTTGTGGCGGCCAAGCGTTCATAGCGACGTCGCTTTTTGATCCTTCGATGTCGGCTCTTCCTATCATTGTGAAGCAGATTTCACCAAGCGTTGGATTGTTCACCCACTAATAGGGAACGTGAGCTGGGTTTAGACCGTCGTGAGACAGGTTAGTTTTACCCTACTGATGCTGTGTCGTCGCAATAATAATCCTGCTCAGTACGCGAGGAACCGCAGGTTCAGACATTTGGCGCGTGTGCTTGGCTGAGGAGCCAACGGTGCGACGCTACCATCTGAGGGATTATGACTGATCGCTTCTAAGTCCGAATCCCCCCTAGACGCGACGATACTGTTGCGCCCGGATCTTCGGTTGGCCTCTCATAGCCGGGTGGATTTCTGCCCGGTGCGGAATGCCGCAAGGCCCTGGATCGAGGTGCTGCCGCAAGCGTTCGGTGGCCCTCTCTTCAGTCGCTCGACAGCACGTTTGCGGGGAAGCTGGATGCCAAATCATTCGTAAACGACCTGGTTCTGGCTCGGGGTTTCGTAAGTAGCAGAGCAGCTTCCTCGCTGCGATCTGCTGAAAGTCAGCCCTCGAGACAAGGCTTTGTCCTGGCGCCACCCATGGGCACCGCGGCTCCTAAAAGGACCCATACGCACTCATGTGACAATTATTCTTTGTCCTAAAAGAGCACGCCGACATCCCCGTGGGATACTGGAGGTCTCGGCGGACTTTGCTCGGTCGGAAAAAAACGGTTAGGGGAGCCGCCTGGCCATGCTCTGGGTGTCTGTCAAAGTGCAATTTTTCACCTGCAAATTCCGGGGGTAGCAACGCGAAAATGACCCGTTTTCTCATTTAGAATCAGAATCAGAAAGGGTTTTATTCGCCATGAAAGTTCACACCGACACAGAATTTACTTTTGGCAGGATGGTGCATACATTCAACATATAGGAATCTAAAATCTTAAATAAGTTTTAAACAAGTCTTATACTATAATAATAAGGCTTAAAAGTCTAACTAACACCAAGGGGCTGAAGTATATAAAATTGAATAAATATCGAATATAAAATAGCTTTAAGATATAATTTAAAAATAAAAAATACAAATAGGTTAACATAGTTAATATCGGCAAGGTGTCATTATGTAGATAAAATGTTAAAATCAGTGTAAGCCCTTGGCCTTGTGAGGTTTTGGTCCTGATGGACCGAAGCCTTCTGCCGGAGGGGAGTAGCTGAAACAGAGAGTGTCCAGGGTGGGAGGAATCGGCCACAATCTTCCTCGCTCGCCTCATGGTCCATGTCGTGTGCAGGTCCTCGAGGGTTGGTAGATTGCAGGCAATTACCTTCTCAGCAGTGTGGATGATACGCTGCAGTCTGCTCTTGTCCTTGGCAGTGGCAGCAGCGTACCAGACGGTTATGGAGGAGGTGAGGATGGATTCAATGATCGCTGTATAGAATTGCACCATCATTGTCTTTGGCAGGTTGAATTTCTTCAGCTGCCGTAGAAAGTACATCCTCTGTGGAGCTCTCTTGGTGAGGGAGCTGATGTTCAGTTCCCACTTGAGGTCCCGGGAGAGAATAGTGCCCAGGAAGCGGAAGGACTCTACAATTTTGACTGGGGAGTCTAACAGGGTGATGGGGGTGAGTGGGGCTGTATTCTTAGAGCATTTAGCTCTAAGTTGTTCTGGCTACACCAGGTCACCAGGTTGTCAGCTGTTTCGGCCACAACACAAGCGGCCTTCATCAGGTGAAGGGACGAGACTGTCTGGTAGGACAGCGCTGGAGTGAAAGAGCCACGCTGACAGTCTCGTCCCTTCACCTGATGAAGGCCGCTTGTGTTGTGGCCGAAACGTCGTGAGAATATTATTGTGTTATTTTATTTGATCAATTTATTATTTTATTCTCATTCTACGTGACTTTACCGAAAGAACCAAAGAAGATGAATCATTGCAGTCACGAAAGCTTTAAATCGAGACCTGTGACTTACTCAACAAGGAGGTCAGATTTTGATTTAAAGCTTTCGTGACTGCAGTAATTCATATTCTTAGTTTTTTCGGTAAGATACCTTTTTTGGATGTCCTAATTAAAAAGAGACCTGATGGTTCAATGAGCCACTCTGTCTACAGGAAAGCTACCCATACGGATGCTTATCTGAAACCGGATTCCCACCACCATCCATCACAGAAGAATTCTCTCATCAAGACTCTGTATCATAGAGCCCAATGCATATCCGACCAGGAACACATAAGCAGTGAACTCAAGCACGTACACCAAGCTCTTAGGGCTAATGGTTACTCCGACTATACAATCCGCAAAGCTATCACTCAAACCATGAAGAAGAACCCTCTTGAGGAGCCTTTCAAAACCATCACTTTACCCTACATTGCTGGGATCACAAAAAAGATCTCCAAAATCTTGAATAAACACAAGATCCAGGTCCGTTTCAACACATTACATAAAATCCGTGATCTGGTTCCGTCTGTAAAAGATGTGATTCCGGACATACAATACCCTGGTGTCTACAAACTAAGTTGCCTCTGTGGTAGTAGTTACATTGGAGAAACCAAACGCCATATCTCGGACCGCATTCGTGAACATAAAGCAGACCTTAAACACGGTAGGACCAACACCTCGGCCGTAGCAGATCATTGTTCTAATTCAGTAGGCTCACATGCCATTGACTTTTCCAAGACGGAGGTTCTTTGTAAGCCATCTGGCTTCCATGAGAGATTCGTTCATGAGGCTATCCACATATACAAACACAGAGACAATTTCAACCGAGAAGATGGATTCTATCTTAGCAATCATTGGAAAGATTTGATAAATCATTTCAGTTCTTGATTGATTGTTCACGCTTACAGTGCCTTTCAGACAGCATACATAAAAACAAATTTCGTCTCCCCCCTCCTCTTTTCAAAAAATAGATGGACTAGTCCTGGCAAACAGCCAATCGTTGCGCGTGACGCAAACGTTATGTTTTTTATAAATAAATAAATAAATATGCCGTTTTCAAAATACATTTATGCAAACCGACACACCTGATGATGACCGTTTGAGTTATGGTCGAAACGTCGTGAGAATTTTTTATTGTTTTATATATATTTTGTTATTTTGTTGTTTCTCTTCAACGTGACTTTACCGAAAAAACTAAGAATAAGGAGGTCAGAGTTCGGTGTAGGCGTTCGACCATGCCATCCATTTGCGGGTGGTACGGCGACGTGCGTACCTTTTTTGTTCCAAGCAGATCGCAAACTTCATGCAGCAGCTTCGAGGAAAAATGGTTGCCCTGATCCGTCAAGATGCGCTCAGGGGCACCCTTATCCAGAACATAGCCATTAAGGAATGCCTCGGTAATAGCCACAGGCGATTGATTTGGGAGTGGCCAAGCCATAGGCCAGCGTGAGAAATACTCAAGGCCCACGAGTAAGTATTTGTTGCCACGCACAGAAGCGGGAAACGGCCCGAGAATATCGAGGGCAACAATTTCATTTACCCGTGACACTTGGATGGATTGCAGCGGGGGACAAACCCAGAACGGCATCACTGGCCAAGATGATTTTCCGCAGAACGCTTCTTTTCTCTCTTGATATTCTGAGAATGTTCTGTGGAAATTATGCAGTCTATGAACAGTCATAGACAACCTCTGAGACAAATAATAGTTTTGTTTATAAGATGTCATTTGTTTTAGATTAGATTTTGTTATTTTCCAAGGTGAAGTCGGTTTTTATTTTATTTTACTATTTTCCACAAAGAAGACTTATAGATTGTTATTTTCCAAGACAAAGTCTTGGTATTATTTTTTATTGTTAGTTTGTTTTTTACACGTCGTATATGTTACTTTAGAGCATAGAGGGGATTTTATTTTCACCTTACTATTTTCTGGCTACAACGAAGATTAAAAATAAGCTTTATTCAAGATGTTTTAGATTAGATTTTGTTATTTTCCAAGGTGAAGTCCTGGTTTTTTTATTTTATTATTTTCCACAAAGAAGACTTTTTTTTGTTATTTTCCAAGGAAGGTGAAGTCTTGTTTTTTATATTTTACTATTTTCCACAAAGAAGACTTTTCTTTTAGATTTAGTTATTTTCCAAGACGAAGACTTGGTATTTTTTTTATTGCTAGTTTTTTTTTACACGTCGTATATGATACTTCAGAGCATAGAGAGGACTTTATTTTCACCTTACTATTTTCTGCCTACAAAGAAGATTAAAAATAAGCTTTATTCAAGAGCACTTATATAGATTAGACTTTGTTATTTTAATTCTTTATTTTTGGACTACATCAGTTCGAGAGTCCTGTAACTTACTATTTTCTGCCTACAAAGAAGATTACAAATAAGCTTTATTCAAGATGTCTTCGATTAGATTTTGTTATTTTCCAAGGTGAAGTCTTGTTTTTTATATTTTACTATTTTCCACAAAGAAGACTTTTCTTTTAGATTTTGTTATTTTCCAAGACGAAGACTTGGTATTTTTTTATTGCTAGTTTTTTTTTACACGTCGTATATGTTACTTCAGAGCATAGAGAGGACTTTATTTTCACCTTACTATTTTCTGCCTACAAAGAAGATTAAAAATAAGCTTTATTCAAGATCACTTATATAGATTAGACTTTGTTATAGAGGGGGGACGGGGGGAGAGAGAGGGGGGCCGGGGGAGAGAGAGGGGGGGGTGGGGGAGAGAGAGCGGTGCCGGGGGAGAGAGAGGGGGGCCGGGGGGAGAGAAAGGGGGGCCGGGGTGAGAGAGAGGGGGGCCGGGGGAGAGAGAGGGGGGCCGGGGGGAGAGAGAGGGGGGCCGGGGGGAGAGAGAGGGAGGCCGGGGGGAGAGAGAGGGAGGCCGGAGGGAGAGAGAGGGAGGCCAGGGGGCGAGAGAGGGAGGCCAGGGGGCGAGAGAGGGAGGCCGGGAGTAGAGAGAGGGAGGCCGAGGGGAGAGAGAGGGAGGCCGGGGGGAGAGAGAGGGAGGCCGGGGGGAGAGAGAGGGAGGCCGGGGGGAGAGAGAGGGGGGCATCTGGACGCCCCAGCATCCTACGCCAGGATCCTGTTTGTGGACTTCAGCTCTGCCTTCAACACCATCATCCCTGCCCTGCTTCAGGACAAGCTCTTCCAGCTGAACGTGCCCTACTCCACCTGCAGGTGGATCACAGACTTCCTGTCTGACAGGAAGCAGTGCGTTAAGCTGGGAACAGAAGTCTCTGACTCCAGGTCCATCAGCACCGGAACTCCTCAGGGCTGCGTCCTTTCCCCACTGCTCTTCTCCCTGTATACCAACAGCTGCACCTACAATCATCTGTCCGTCAAACTCTTGAAGTTTGTCGGACGACACCACCCTCATTGGGCTGATCTCTGGTGGGGATGAGTCTGACTATAGGTGGGAAGCTGACAACCTGGTGACCTGGTGTAACCAGAACAACTTAGAGCTAAATTCTCTAAAGACAGTTAAGATGGTTGTGGACTTCAGGAAGAATACAGCCCCACTCACCCCCATCACCCTGTTAGACTCCCCAGTCAAAATTGTAGAGTCCTTCCACTTCCTGGGCACTATTCTCTCCCGGGACCTCAAGTGGGAACTGAACATCAGCTCCCTCACCAAGAGAGCTCCACAGAGGATGTACTTTCTACGGCAGCTGAATAAATTCAACCTGCCAAAGACAATGATGGTGCAATTCTATACAGCGATCATTGAATCCATCCTCACCTCCTCCATAACCGGCTGGTACGCTGCTGCAACTGCCAAGGACAAGAGCAGACTGCAGCGTATCATCCACACTGCTGAGAAGGTAATTGCCTGCAATCTACCAACCCTCGAGGACCTGCACACGACAAGGA